>NC_042616.1:287984821-288614981 GCF_901001135.1 Rhinatrema bivittatum
CCTCTCCCCCCGCCCGGAGACCACCCGGAACGAGACCGGGAAGCGCCGAGACAAGGTAAGGTAGAAATCTACTTAAAAGTCTCCGGTCTCCGAAGTTCGAAGAGTCACACAGGTCGCCAGCTGGCGCCAGTGCTACCGGGTTGATCAGCCCTAGCAGGACTAGGCCCCGGGCAGATCTGAGGGTCCTCCCCCGTGGAGACTCTCCGAGGTGGTCGCCATATTGTCCACCTGGTCGCTGTTGCAATATTGACCTGTTCGCCACCCTGCCCGCCGTCTCGACCCGTGCGCACGTCGTCGCACGCCCAAGTGCTGTACGCACAGCGACGTGCATAGCCACATGCTTAGTGTGCTGGGCGCATAAGTTCTGCCTGTGCGCGCAATGGCGCGTGCATTTCCTTGAGCGCGCACCAAAACTACGAACACAACCCCGCCGCACCAGAGTGCATAACTAAGCTACACGGGCCCTGTATTTTACACGCACAAGCCATGGCACCACCGGAGAAGAAGCTCAAGGATCAGGGCCTCTGCTCAGCATGCCACATTAGAGCTGCACAACATGAAGAGGCCACGGCCCTGTGTATACAGTGCGAGGAGGCCCTGGGGGATTCAGCCCATGGCCCTCCCCAGCCGGTGCCGGGATCCAGCTCCTCAGACAGTATGCCAGACCTCGCATCTCCCAGCGGGAGCCTCCCTCAAACGGACTCCCCAGAGACACAGCACCTCTTACTATAAACCCACATCTATCTCCTGGGTGGAATTCTTCAAAGGCCTGCATACATTCGTTCACATGCAGCCGGGGCCTCTGATAACACGGCCACAGCCTCTGCCAGAGGACCCTCTAGGCCCAGAGAAGTGCCTCCTCTACCCAGAAGCCCCACCTTCAGGGACACGGACAACTCGGATGAGGATTCGGAACCTCTGGATGAAGGGGAACGCCCCCCCAGGGACCGAACCCCACCGAACCATGAGGCGTTTCTTCACCAAGGACAAACTTCCAGACCTGGTCACACACAGCTTAAAAGAGCTCGCTATCCCGGGCACTAGTGCCTCCGGGGAACCCAAGAGGAATCCCCTCCTAGAGGGACTCCGTCAGACCTCCCGTCATTTCCCACTGTTACAAGCCGTCCAGCAGCTAATTGACCTGGAATGGGAGGCCCTGGAGACCACATTCAAAGGGGGGCATGCCCTGACAGCCATGTACCCTCTGGACCCTGCTGCCAAAGATTTATTTATTTATTTATTTGCAATTTTTGTAAACCGACATTCGTTCGGGGAACATCACATCGGTTTCCATATAACATAAGGTAGCCAACTGGGCTTTACAATGAACTGATAGGCGAACTGTATCAGGGAAGGTGGGGGGAAAGATCTCCTGGCATGTCCAAAAGTGGATGCCATGGTCTGCGCGGTATCGAAGCGCACTACTATCCCAGTAGAGGGAGGAGCAGCACTCAAGGATGCCCAAGACAGATGTCTGGAATCCATCCTTACAGTCCTTAGACGTCTCCGCTATGTCTCTACAGATCGCGGCCTGCTGTGCCGTGGTGACAGGCGCCTGCTTATCACAGACCAGGAACAACACTCCCGGGGAAGCCATGGAACCAGCAGTATCATTCCTCACGGATGCCGCCTCTGATTTGGTGCGCACCGCGGCTAGAGGTGTCTCATCCACTGTGGCGGCCAGAAGACAACTCTGGCTCCGAAGCTGGCCGGCCGACGCATCGTCCAAAACGAGACTCACGAGGATGCCCTTCAAAGGAGCCCTACTGTTTGGAAGAGAACTGGAGAAGCTAGCTAGCCAACAAATGGGGCGAATCCCCACTACCGCAGCTACCGAAGAACAGGAATAAGAGAAACCAGCGACCCTTCCCCTGAACTTCTAGGGGCAGAGGATCACAGCTCTTCAATCCATACAGAAGCACATATCAAGTGGCTTGCCCCGCAGGCAGGAGCCAGTCCTTTCGGAACAAGCACAACAAAAAGGGAGCCGGCTCGGTTCCAGGTCCCAGCCGAACCGTCCAAGGGAAGAAACCATAGGGGGCAGACTTGCCCTATTCTACCAAAGATGGGTCGAGATAACTTCGGACAAGTGGGTCCTAGCCATCATTCGAGAGGGATATTATCTGGATTTTCACCACATCCCTCCAGATAAGTTTGTGAAATCCCCCTCCCCACGACCCCTCCAAGAGGACGGCAGCGGAAGCTACGCTGACCAGATTACTCGCCTTAGAGGCTATAACACCGGTGCCTTCGCAACAAATAAATACTGGACACTATTCCATCTATTTTATCGTCCCCAAGAAAGAAGGGACGTTCCGGGCCATCCTGGACCTCAAGTCGCTCAACTGCCACCTGAAGATTCCTCTCTTCTGCATGGAAACCCTACGCGTGGTCATAAGGGCGATACAACCAGGAGAATTCCTTACATCCCTGGATCTATTGGAAGCCTATCTGCACATTCCGGTCCATCAAGAACATCAGCATTTTCTACGCTTCACGATCCTGGACCTATCACTACCAGTTCCAGGCACTACCATTTGGGTTAGCTACAGCACCCCGGACGTTCACCAAAATCATGGTGGTAGTGGCGGCAAACTGAGGAAGGAAGGAATCCTCTTACACCCATATCTGGATGATTAGCTGATCAGGGCGAAATCCCCAGAGGAAAGTCACCAGGCGACCAACAGAGTCAAAACTCTACTGGAGGGGGGGCGCTGTTTGCATCTCATGCGAGAGGACGCATAACGGATCAGCTCCGCTTCCCACGAGCCTTAAACCCCGTCAATTCGCCGATTTACACTCGACTTTGAAGCAATAGAACACCCGAACAACATAGCCAGTGCTACCAGGACACCTAAATGACTTCTAAATGAAAACCGACAGACTTACGCCAGTTTTCCTACATGAAAAATCCAACAGAGTCTGGCCAAGATGGTGCCGAACCTCAGGGCCTGGAGCAAGATGGCACAGCAGAGCCAACGGATAGCGCGCGCGAACCGGAGGGCTCCGAGGCGGCGAATTTTACATTCCTGCTCATTCGGGAGGAGGCCAGGCAATAGTTCACTGATTTAAGGGTGGACTTAAAACAATATAAAGCGGACATAATGGAGTCGGTGGCGGATTTTAAAAGAAGATTTGGCGGTCATGGGGAATCACGTGGATGCCGCTGAAAACCGCATAGATGGCCACGGGGACGCGATCAACACTCTGGTGACTCGGCAGGAAGCTTCGGCTACTGAAATAAAAACACTTCAAACTAAGATTGAAGACCTGGAAAACTGGAGCAGAAGGAACAACCTAAGGATTAGGGGGGTCCCTGAAACCCCAGAGTTTGCGGCTGTGACGGAGGTAGCAGCTCAAATCTGTACCTATATACTACTACAAGGGGGAGACGGCTCCACGGAGGGCGTGGAGGCCTCTCCTGAAGTGTGCTTTGAATGAGCGCATCGCACCCTGGGACCCCGCAGAGATCAAAAACCCAGGGATATAGTATTGTGTTTCACCAGTTTCCCTATGAAGGAGCGTATCTACGTTCTGTCCCGACAGATGAAGGACATCACATGGCGTAACTACCATCTATCCCTATTTCAGGATTTGGTGCCGATTACGCTCAAGAAAAGATATGAGCTAAGGGAGGTAACTGTGCCTTGAGGGAGAAAAAAATCCGGTATCGTTGGACCTACCCCTTTGGACTGTCTTTCCAGGTTCAGGGGTTCACATATAGGATCACTTCCATAGCAGAGGCTGAAGCAGCCTTCCTTAAAGCTCAACTCCCAGTCTCTTTTCATCCTTCCAAAATGGCAGACCCCATCCCACCACGAGACACGGCTCCCCGCTGGCAGAGAGCTGGGAAAGGGGGTAAGCGGCTTCGACACCAACCTGAGGAGAGTCGCTCACAAAATTCGGATTAAGGTTGAAGGAGTGCCTACCTCCGAACACTTTCTCACTAAACGGGGTATGAAGTCACATTCTGTTCCCTGGCGGAGGTTTGCCAGGTAGACAGGTTCAGACATGAGGCGGGTTGTTAACTGCTGATGTTTATGCACAAGTTATATGGTTGTTAGTGGGTTTTACATTCTGTTATGTTACAAATGACAGGGATTGCTATCTCTCTAATAGAAATACATGTTTTGTTACAGGACTCGTGGGGGGAGGTGGGGCAGGAATAAGTGCGTCTGGCTCTGTATAGGATGTTACAGGCCTTCAGGAGAAGGATGTCCCATAGGAGGAATTGGGATATTGTCACGACTGGCTATATAGCAACTCTTACTCTTGAGGTGGAAGGGGGACCAGGGAAATGTCTAAGAAAGGGAAGGATCAAGGGGCAGGGCTTGCGGGTGGCGGGGAACATGCAATATCAGAGGAGAAATGGTTAAAGGGACTTAAATTGATGATAAAAATGGCGACTAAATTGTTTTCACTAAATGTTAAGGGATTAAACACACCTCTGAAGCGCCTGCTATTTAAGAGAGAACTTCACAGACAGGCAGTCGGGATAGTGTTCGGTCAGGAAACATCACAAGCGCCTGCTGGTTTTTTCACAATTTCCTACTTCCTTTTGGGCAGCCAATACAAAGGAAAATAGGTATGCTGGGGTGGGAATCCTATTCTCTTCATCCTTTGCCCATGAGAAACTCTGAGTGTGATCCAAATGGCAGGTATATCCTTGTTAAAATTAAAATAGACAAACGGACTGTCACACTTCTTAATGTGTATTTCTCAAACACTCATCAAGCATCTTTTATAAGCTAAATTCATAGTCTTTACAACAACATCTGGAAGGGGAATTATTATTGGGGGGGAGACTTTAACTTAGTGATGGACCCCTCACAGGATTCTAGCTCTGGCACTAACTCAAACCCAGCAGGAGAAGAGCTTGGTGAGATATTATGGAAAAATGGTGCCTAGTAGATATTTGGAGGACTAGACATGCGCACTCTCGTTCATACACGTTTTATTCCTGTCCCCATGCTACGTATACGAGGATTGATTATATTTTTATATCTTCCACTATTCAAACTAGGATCCAAAAGGCAGACATCGATAACATCACACGGTCTGTTCACGCTCCAGTGTGGGTGGCATGTAGCTTGGGAGACTCAGGAGTGGAATTTCGTACTTGGAGGCACAATGACAGCCTTTTTAAAGACACTTCTTTTACTGCCAAAATAGAGAGCCAACTGAAGGACTACTTTAGGGATAACCAAACGGAAGGCATGTCCCCACTAACAATTTGGGAATACTCAAAGGCAATGTGGGATCTTGCATAGCGCGAGAAGCGTACTGTAACAAGGAAAGGGACGCCCAAAGAGCAAGTCTAATAATGGAACTCACAAACTTAACACAGTGTCACAGTAGCACTAAATCAGAGGCGCTCTATCGGAAAATCCTAGCAGTCCAGGATCAATTGAGATCTCTAGAGGACACAACTATTAGTCATTACCTTAACATACTTATACAGCAGCATTTCGAAGGAGGTAATAAGGCGGGAAGGTACCTGGCTAGGCAACTAAGGGTGGCCCAGGCACAAACAGTCGTAGCCAAAGTACTCAACAATCAGGGACAACTGGTCACCACATCGGAAGAGATACACCAGTCCTTTACAGACTTCTACTCCCAATTGTATTCACAAGACCCCTCCATTTCACAGGGAGCTATACAAGATTACTTATGAGAAATCCAACTGCCCCAACTTACTCCAACACAAAAAGAGTTTCTAGATAAACCCATTGCACCCCAGGAGGTACTGGCGGCTATTAAAAAGTTAAAGTCCGGAAAGGCGCCAGGAATGGATGGGTTCACGGGAATATATTACCGTAAATTCGCCCTGATCCTGGCTTAACCCAAGCTTTATCTTAACCCAAGCTTCCAATTCATTACTGGAGGGCTCTTCTTTCACTGCTGATGCAAACATCGCGGGCATCACAGTAGTAGCCAAACCAGGGAGGGACCCTATTAAATGCAGCTCTTACAGGCCAATATCTTTAATTAACCTTGACCTGAAGATTTTGGCAAGGGTAATGACTGTTTGCCTGAACGGGGTATTGCCCGGGTTAGTACATAACGACCAAGTGGGATTTGTACCGGGCCACTTGGCGGCTATAATGTTCACCAAATTGTAGATATCATAGATCTCGTGCACCACAATGGTTTACCTGCTGTACTCATAAGAACATAAGAAAAATGCCATACTGGGTCAGACCAAGGGTCCATCAAGCCCAGCATCCTGTTTCCAACAGTGGCCAATCCAGGCCATAAGAACCTGGCAAGTACCCAAAACTAAGTCTATTCCATGTAACCATTGCTAATGGCAGTGGCTATTCTCTAAGTGAACTTAATAGCAGGTAATGGACTTCTCCTCCAAGAACTTATCCAATCCTTTTTTAAACACAGCTATACTAACTGCACTAACCACATTCTCTGGCAACAAATTCCAGAGTTTAATTGTGCGTTGTGTAAAAAAGAACTTTCTCCGATTAGTTTTAAATGTGCCCCATGCTAACTTCATGGAGTGCCCCCTAGTCTTTCTACTATCCGAAAGAGTAAATAACCGATTCACATCTACCCGTTCTAGACCTCTCATGATTTTAAACATCTCTATCATATCCCCCCTCAGCCGTCTCTTCTCCAAGCTGAAAAGTCCTAACCTCTTTAGTCTTTCCTCATAGGGGAGTTGTTCCATTCCCCTTATCATTTTGGTCGCCCTTCTCTGTACCTTCTCCATCGCAATTATATCTTTTTTGAGATGCGGCGACCAGAATTGTACACAGTATTCAAGGTGCGGTCTCACCATGGAGCGATACAGAGGCATTATGACATTTTCCGTTTTATTCACCATTCCTTTTCTAATAATTCCCAACATTCTGTTTGCTTTTTTGACTGCCGCAGCACACTGCACCGACGATTTCAATGTGTTTTCCACTATGACACCTAGATCTCTTTCTTGGGTTGTAGCACCTAATATGGAACCCAACATTGTGTAATTATAGCATGGGTTATTTTCCCTATATGCATCACCTTGCACTTATCCACATTATTTATTTATTTATTTATTTATTTAAAAACTTTTATATACCGGTATTAGTATGCATACATCATACCGGTTTACAATGTAACTTTAAAGGTAGAAATTACAATGAACAGGGAGGGCGAACAAGGAGGAGTATACAAAGAGCAGGAGGTGGAGGAATTAAAGCAATAAATAAAAAAAAAAAAACTGCAACGGACTATTTACAGGAATATACAAGGCGTAGGCAAGATACTTGCAGAAGTCGGTGTACTTAATCAGGGTAGGCTTGTCGGAAGAGCCATGTTTTAAGTTTTTTTCTGAACTTGGCGTAACATGGCTCTAGCCTGAGAGTGGTAGGGAGGGTGTTCCATTGTTTAGGGCCTGCAATGGATAGTGCACGGTCCCTAGTAGAGGAGAGGTGGGCTTTTTTCAAAGGGGGAATGGAGAGGGTGCCATTTGGATGCCCAATTTCCAGACTCACAAGGTCTTCCTGCAATTTATCACAATCTGCTTGTGATTTAACTACTCTGAACAATTTTGTGTCATCTGCAAATTTGATTATCTCACTCGTCTATTTCTTTCCAGATCATTTATAAATATATTGAACAGTAAGGGTCCCAATACAGATCCCTGAGGCACTCCACTGTCCACTCCCTTCCACTGAGAAAATTGCCCATTTAATCCTACTCTCTGTTTCCTGTCTTTTAGCCAGTTTGCAATCCACGAAAGGACATCGCCACCTATCCCATGACTTTTTACTTTTCCTAGAAGCCTCTCATGAGGAACTTTGTCAAACGCCTTCTGAAAATCCAAGTATATATCTATATCTACACCGGTTCACCTTTATCCACATGTTTATTAACTCCTTCAAAAAAGTGAAGCAGATTTGTGAGGCAAGACTTGCCCTGGGTAAAGCCATGCTGACTTTGTTCCATTAAACCATGTCTTTCTATATGTTCTGTGATTTTGATGTTTAGAACACTTTCCACTATTTTTCCTGGCACTGAAGTCAGGTTAACCGGTCTGTAGTTTCCTGGATCGCCCCTGGGCCCTTTTTAAATATTGGGGTTACATTTGCTATCCTCCAGTCTTCAGGTACAATGGATGATTTTAATGATAAGTTACAAATTTTTACTAATAGGTCTGAAATTTCATTTTTTAGTTCCTTCAGAACTCTGGGGTGTATACCATCCGGTCCAGGTGATTTACTACTCTTCAGTTTGTCAATCAGCCCTACCACATCTTCTAGATTTACCGTGATTTGATTCAGTCCATCTGAATCATTACCCATGAAAACCTTCTCCATTACGGGTACCCCCCAATCCCCACATCCTCTTCAGTAAACACGAAGCAAAGAAATCATTTAATCTTTCCGCGATGGCCTTATCTTCTCTAAGTGCCCCTTTAACCCCTCGATCATCTAACAGTCCAACTGACTCCCTCACAGGCTTTCTGCTTCGGATATATTTAAAAATGTTTTTACTGTGAGTTTTTGCCTCTACAGCCAACTTCTTTTCAAATTCTCTCTTAGCCTGTCTTATCAATGTCTTACATTTAACTTGCCAATGTTTATGCTTTATCCTATTTTCTTCTGTTGGATCCTTCTTCCAATTTTTCAATGAAGATCTTTTGGCTAAAATAGCTTCTTTCACCTCCCCTTTTAACCATGCCGGTAATCGTTTTGCCTTCTTTCCACCTTTCTTAATGTTTGGAATACATCTGGACTGTGCTTCTAGAATGGTATTTTTTAACAATGACCACGCCTCTTGGACATTTTTTACCTTTGTAGCTGCTCTTTTCAGTTTTTTTCTAACAATTTTTCTCATTTTATCAAAGTTTCCCTTTTGAAAGTTTAGCATGAGAGCCTTGGATTTGCACACTGTTCCTTTTCCAGTCATTAAATCAAATTTGATCATATTATGATCACTATTGCCAAGCGCCCCACCCACCTCTCTCATCAAGTCCTGTGCTCCACTGAGAATTAGATCTAAAATTGCTCCCTCTCTTGTCTGTTCCTGAACCAATTGCTCCATAAAGCTATCATTTATTCCATCCAGGAACGTTATCTCTCTAGCGTGACCCGATGATACATTTACCCAGTCTATATTGGGGTAATTGAAGTCTCCCATTATTCCTGCACTACCAATTTGGTTAGCTTCCCTAATTTCTCTTAGCATTTCACTGTCCATCTCACCATCTTGACCAGGTGGACGGTAGTATACCCCTATCACTGTAGTCTTCCCTGACACACAAGGGATTTCTACCCATAAAGATTCAATTTTGTATTTAGTCTCATGCAGGATGTTTATCCTGTTGGACTCTATGCCATCCCGGACATAAAGCGCCACACCTCCTCCCGCGTGCTCCTCTCTGTCATTGCGATATAATTTGTACCCCGGTATAGCACTGTCCCATTGGTTATCCTCTTTCCACCATGTCTCTGAGATGCCAATTAAGTCTATGTCATCATTTACTGCTATACATTCTAATTCTCCCATCTTACTTCTTAGACTTCTGGCATTAGCATATAAACATTTCAAAGTTTGTTTTTTGTTTGTATTTTTATTCTGCATTTTAATTGATAGGGATAAGTTAGAATTTTTTAGCTCAGGTGAGTTTTTAGTTACAGGCACTTGGACTACTTTTCTAATAATTGGAACCTCACTGTCGGGATGCCCTAATTCTAATGCATCATTAGTATCCTTTAAAGATACCTCTCTCCGAACCATGCGCTGCTGAGCGACTGTCGGCTTTCCCCTTTGTTCTAGTTTAAAAGCTGCTCTGGATGCCAAAAAGGCATTTGATCTAATTCACTGGGAGTTTTTATTTCATACCCTACAAGCAATGGGGTTTGGGGCTCCCTTTATCTCTCGGATTCGTAAACTGTATGAAAAACCAGCAGCTAGGGTTAAAGTCAATGGAAGCTATGGGATGCCCTTCACCATTCAGAGGGGGACTATCCAGGGCTGCCCACTTTCCCCTTTGTTGTTTGCTTTATTTCTTGAACCATTTGCAATCGGGATAAGGGGAACAGAAGGTCTCCGAGGGGTGATTAAGGGGAATGACCAATTTAAGATATCTCTATTTGCTGACGTCATGTTTACTCTTACCGAACCGGAGAGGTCACTGCAGGGTGTCATGGATGAACTGGACAAATTCACGGCAATATCAGGAATGAAAATTAATTTTGAAAAGTCAGAATTCCTCAATCTGACTCTGCCACCCCAGGTAGTCAATGAATTACAGCAACGTTTTCCCTTTAAATGGGCTACCACTTCTCTTAAATACTTAGGGATAAGGTTGGGATCGCACACTAATGTATTGTATGATCTAAACTTCTGACCTCTTATTGATACTATTCGAGAGAATCTGGACAAATGGTTAGAATATACCCACTCCTGGCTTGGGAGATTGTCCATTATTAAGATGAATATTCTCCCACGTTTTCTATATTTCTTCACCACAATTCCCTATATATATATACCCTCTATATTACTTAAACAATGGCAACAAATGCTATGCGAATTCATTTGGCGATGGAGGCCCCCAAGGGTTGCTAGGGCTACATTATATCAGCCTAAAATTAGGGGGGGTCTACAATTACCAAATCTGGCGTGTTATTACTGCGCAGCGCAATTGAGAGCCTTGGTGGCGCTTCACAGTACAAGGGATATTCCACAATGGGTTAAGCTGGAACGAGCGCAACTAGGCCATTTCCCAATTGATGCGCTCCCCTGGCAGCCTCAGACATCGCGTGGTGAGAACCTATTTTTGCCATTTGTATTACAAAACTACCTTACGGGTGTGGCGACTCTGGAAACCAATATTGGTGGGACCGGAGCAGTACTCACTGATGACACATTTATTCACTAACTTAATAGTGTCAATTCGTGACCGCTCCAAGGCTCATCAGCTGTGGGGAAAAGGCTGGCATAAGTAAGCTGGGGCATGTATATCAGCCAAATGCTATGCTGACTAAAGAACAACTGTGTACTAAATATGCCCTTGAAAATATTGATTTCTTTCTGTATGCTAAGGTGTATCACTTTATCCTTAAAGGGGTGAGGGAGAGCGTTCTCAGAAACAAAGGGCACCCTCTTCGAAACTTCTGTAAGAATGCCTCATTAATCAGAGGAGCTATCTCAAAAATGTATGCCCTCATCAAAGGAAGACTAGGGATACAAAGGCATAGGACATTATGGGAAGCGGATTTTCAAGATTCTCTGGAAGGACAAAGACTGGGAAAGGATATACTCTGCAGCTTGTAAAAATTCTATTTCAGCAGGACTTCAAGAAAACTGCTATAAATTAATATATTGCTGGCATTATACACTAGTTGCTCTCTATAAGTTTTCACCCACATACCTGATACGTGCTGGAGAGGTTGCGGGAAAATGGGGTACATATTATCACATATGGTAGGAGTGCCCCAAGATCATTGAATGCTGGCAGAGGGTATTTGAGTGGGTAGCTCAGGTTATTAAAGTCTCTATAAGTGTTAACCCATGGCATGCGTTGCTCGGCCTACCACTTACAGAACTTAAACAAAACATGCAGAAATTGCAATAAAACTTGTAAAAATCAATGAGAGCAGATATTGTGCAACATTGGAAGAAAGAAAACGCTCCATCTTTGGCAAATATTCAACTACGCTTACATTCATATTTTCAACTGGGTAAGCTCACAGCTTTACATCAGGATCAAATGGAAGTTTTCCCAGAAGGTCTGGGAACCATATCGCATTTGGATTGATGGTCAAGGAGACATAATGTTATAACTATTTTCTCACATGGTTGATTGAGACTTCATAGATCTCTGGGTCTATGGTGTGACTATATTGGTCTCCAAACCTTAACTCCCCAGCTAAAGCTTCTAACATTCAACTGTTCTGCTATAGGAGATCGTAAAATCGAATTATCCAAGGAACTGGGATAATCCACTGTTTTGCAATCCCTCACTGCCCTTTTTGACAATCTCACTGTAGCTCTTCTGTGGCTGTTCCTTCTTTAAAGCACGCTATTGTATTTTATTTTATACTACTACATTACTCAATGTGTTCTCAACCTCAAGAATGATTCAGGTCTGGTCGTGGGGGGGGGGGGGGGGGGAGGAAGGGCAAGGCTTACTTTATTTGGGTACAAAGCTGGTGCCAATTATTGATGATAACACTTTATGCCTGATATATATTAAGCATAGCCTACTGTTATTTCTATGATAGTCAAATATTCAGATATGTACTATGCATTGTTTCTTTTCTTATGGTTGCCAACAAAAATTGTTAAAACATAAAAAAAAAAATCTCTACTGGAGAGCCTCAGGTGGGTGATCAAAACAAACAAGAGCTGTCTGCAGCCCTCCCAATATCTAGAATTCCTGGGAGTTCGATTCAACACCAAACAAGACAGACATCCTGACAACCGACAAGGAGATCAAAACTGATGACCCAGTTGCGAACCCTGTTGAGCGAGCTTCATCCCACAGCATGGGAGTCTAATGTGAGCCCTTGCCCATGGCACTACTTCCAGTGTGGATGCCTCATGGCATCCACACTGGAAGTAGTGCCATGGGCAAGGGCTCACATTAGACTCCTACAGCGCTCTCTACTGTCATGATGGAACCCGCTGTCCCAAGAACTACACAGTTCGTCTACAGCTCCCGGACAAAGTTCGGAACCAACTACGATGGTGGCTACAAGAAGGCCATCTGAGCCAGGGAGTGAGGCTATCCTCATTGACCTGGATCCTGCTCACCACGGACGCCAGCCTATAAGGATGGGGAGCACACTGCCAGGAGCTGACCGCCCAGGGGCAATGGAACAAAGAAGAGTCAGGATGGAACATCAACCGCCTAGAAGCACGGGCAGTCAGACTAGCCTGCCTACGGTTCGGTAACAGACTCTGGAACAAAGCAGTCACAGTCATCTTGGACAATGTCACAACAGTGGCCTACATCAACCGTCAGGGAGGAACCAGAAACCAACAGGTGTCTCTGGAAATAGACCCCCTAATGACGTGGGCGGAAGCAAACCTTCGAGAGATGTTGGCCGCCCACATTGCAGGGAAAGACAGTGTCGCTGCGGATTCCGTCAGCAGAGAAAGTCTAGACCCAGGGAGAATGGAGTCTGTCGACCACAGCCTTCCAGTTGATAGTAAACCGTTGGGGAACACCAACCATGGACCTCCTGGCAAAACCGGTCCAACGCCCCAAGTGCCCAGCTTCTTCAGCCGCAGACGGGAACCACAGTTCCAGGGAATCGATGCCCTGGTACAGACCTGGCCACAGGAAACCCTACTATACGCCTTCCCGCCGTGGCCCCTATTGGGCGGAATTATGCACAAGATAGAACACCACAAGGGGACCAGTACTTCCAGTGGCCCCGGACTGGCCAAGAAGGCCGTGGTTCGCAGAAATGCGAAGGCTACTGACAGAGAGCCCTCTCCCGCTCCACCACACAGGGATCTGCTCCAAGGGCCGATCCTCCACGAGGACCGAGCTAGATTCTCTCTTACGGTCTGGCCATTGAGAGGACTCGCCTGAGAAAGAGCGGATACTCGGGGGCAGTAATTGACACCCTGCTCCGAGCATGCAAGTTCTCCACATCCCTAACATACATAAGGTTTTGGAGAGTATTCGAAGCCTGGTGTGAGGACTGTGACATCATCCCACGGTTAGTCAAAATTCCCACGATTTTGGAATTCCTGCAGAACGGCCTACAGAAGGGATTGTCTCTCAACTTCATCAAGGTACAGGTTGGCCGCATTGTCATGCTACCGAACCAAGAGTGAGGACGGTAGCCTAGCCTCTCATCCGGACATCTCCCGCTTCCTGAAAGGAGTCTAGCAGATCCGACCACCCCTAAAGTGGCCGGTGCCTCTATGGAACCTCAACCTACTCCTAGACTTCTTAGCAGGCTCCTTCAGACCTCTCTGCGGCCTGTCCCTACAACTATTAACATTGAAAACGTCCTTCCTGGTAGCAATCTGTTCGTCCTGTCGTATCTCTGAGCTACAAGCACTGTCCTGCCGGGAGCCGTTCCTCAGACTCACTCCGGGAGCCATTCAGTTATGCACGGTCCCGTCCTTCCTCCCCAAAGTAGTTTCTCACTTCCATCTCAACCAAACCATCTCACCAGATGAGCATAAGGATCCGGAAGAATCTCGCGCCACCTCAATGTCTGCAGACTCCTAGTCCGA
Source organism: Rhinatrema bivittatum (assembly GCF_901001135.1). Lineage (NCBI taxonomy): Eukaryota > Metazoa > Chordata > Amphibia > Gymnophiona > Rhinatrematidae > Rhinatrema > Rhinatrema bivittatum. The sequence goes on from NC_042616.1 coordinate 287,999,024, forward strand.
TACCTGGAAAGGTCAGAATCCGTTTGAAAGACGGACCATCTATTTGTCCTTCACAGCAGGAAGAAGCAAGGGGAAGCGGCCTCACGGGCAACCATAGCCTGCTGGATCAAAGAAGTTATCAAAACGGCCTATGTAGAAGCAGGCAAGCCGCCGCCTTTGCAAGTCAAGGCCCATTCCACTAGAGCCCAGGCAGTGCCTGGGCGGAAACCAAGATGCTGTCATCCGCCGAGATCTGTTGGGCGGCGACATGGTCCTCCATCCACACCTTCTCCAGGTTCTACTACCGCCTGCATGTTCAGGCTCGAGAGGACATAGCATTCGCAAGGGCAGTACTACGTGGGCCACGGACAGCCTCCCACCCGGTTCGGGAGTAGCTTATATACATCCCATTGGTCCTGAGTCCATCTGCTACACGCTAGGAAATAGAGAAATTACTTACCTGATCATTTCGTTTTCCTTAGTGTAGACTGATGGACTCAGCATCCCACCCATGGCTGTCGTCGTCATGGAATTCTTGGGCGACATCCCCGAGAGCGAGATAATCATGGGTAAGCCAAGCTTTCCCTCCAGTTAGGACACCCATACTATCGGGTGTCGACGTTTCTCGGTTGAGGGCACTGGCGGTCTCCAGCTATAACCAACTCAACCACTTCAAGTTAACCAAGTTGTTCAAGTTATTTAGTCACGCATATATCCACAATTGCTTTTCGAGAATACTGAAGAGCTGCACTTCCTGCAGGGGTATATGTACTAGGACTGACGTCAGATTGAAATCTGATCCATCTCCAACTGCTATCAGGAGTACACTATACCCATTGGTCCTGAGTCCATCTGTCTACACTAAGGAAAACGAAATTATCAGGTAAGTAATTTCTCCATTTTACTTCCTTGCTAAGTAATAAGTTTTTCTTAGTAATTCACAATATTTATTTTTATGCATGACATAACTGATGCCATCAGTAGTATATGAATTGTCATGATAGCTTCGTTGCATGGTACTCAATGTAAACCTTACAGTGCCAAAGCACTTTGAGCTTAGCCTGATTACTGTATCGTCCTATAAGATTATGCCAGGTCCCACTCGGGAAATGTGCTTATAATTACATAGGCCATCAGATAAAACTCATTCTGTAAGTTTGAATGCACTATTTGTTTCATTAATATTTTAATGATTACATTTGTGATAGAGATTTTCTTCCTCTTCTCTGGGAATATCTTGCGTTCAGGGAGTAATAAAATGTTTCTATATTTTGTTCTATTTCTCTGCCTCCTTTCTACCTAGTGGAATGAGGATAGTATTTTGCTTACATTTCCTTTTCCTGGCAGTAAAAAGTTAAGGGTGAATATCAACGTGCCAATGAAGACTGAACAGAAACAGGAGCAAGAAACAACGCACAAGAATATTGAGGAAGACAGAAAACTACTCATTCAGGTGACTGAGAAATTCCAGGCTGAATATATGGGTCTATCTTATAAAAATTGCTAGCCATCTCATCACTTTTTAATAATTTTTTTTCCCTTAAAAAAAAAAAGTAATCCATTGAAACTTTAGAAGTAAGGAAAGCCAGGTAAATTAATGTGATATTCTAAAATAACTCACTGTATAAAGCTTTCCTTCTAAAGCACATAGGGGAATTTTCAAAGACATATCTGTGGGTAAAACTGTGCTTGTTACAAAATTGCCCACCCACTTTGCAGCTAAACTTATATGGATATGTCCCATTTGTGCCTAGGTTTACCCAGATTGAGTGAAAGTGTAATTGGGAGCAGAGTTGGGGAGGGGTTTGGACTTACACACACACAATTTTGGATTTTCAAAAATATTCATGTAAATGTAACCCAAAAAGTTCCATACACATAATACCAGGTATGTGGGTAGACCTTGTGGGCTAATTTTTAAAGCAAACATATATGTAAGTCTGCTTTGAAATTTGGTGCAACTTTCCTGGGGATTTGCCACCTAATTTAGGTGGGCTGTTAACAAAATGACTCCCATAGTGTGTAATAATACGTGAGTTGCAAAATATTGACTTGCCTTATTTGTACCTTACTAGACCAAATTCTTTAAGCAACCTCCTGGAATTAATCATATATTCTTTTCTGGAGATCCTAGTTTTGTGCAAACAAATTTGTGGGAAGTTGGCTGCAGAGGTTCAAGACTTCCCTTTTCTTTCAGAAGTGATTGTGGCATGCATCCAGACGTTGTGGAATGTACCAGAGAGGTCTGGTGGAGTCACTCTCCCCAAGCAAGCTATAATCTATCCACGATGAACCAGTGCCCCCTTCAAAACTGTATTCTGTGATGATTTCATGGCAGTCATTCCCATTCAGACCCATTTCTACGCCAGAAATCTGAAAAGCAATGTTCTTTTAAACGTTCATGAGTAATCCTGCAATTTCATATCAGTCAGTACCCCTTGGGAAATGTGTATATGCACAACAAAATTAGAAAAAGTCTAGGAAAGTGGGTGCCTGCTCTTGGAAGCATTTTTTTTTTTTTTATAAATTCAGGTATTATGGGGACCTCATGGTAAAAGCTCAACATTTGCACTACTAATTTTCAGTATTATACAGCACATTTCCAAATAAATGTGTCTGCTTTCCATTTTTGGAGGCCAGTGATTAAACATTGTTTCTAACACTCCTGTGAGTGATTCCCTAGAGCCTTTCTTACCATCATGTCTTTTGATATAAATGGATAATGGTATTGTCTTATGACCTGTAAGTTACCAGACACTTTTCCTTGGTATAGCATTTTTCTTGTGGTTGGGGGTGCCTTTTCATTTTTGCAGTTTTAAAAAATACAACGGTCCACAAATAAGATTTTCCTACCTTAGGACAAAAGGTTTTTGACAAATGTCTAAAAATGCCTTCAGTTGTTACCCTTAGTAGACTCCCGAAAAAATAAAGTCCCACTAAATGTGCACATTTTTGGTCAGGGAATCAAACGTATGTTTCGTAGCCTCCAAAGTCTCTGCATCTGTATGCACTTAATTGTAGTCAAATAATTTATCTTAAAAATGCTGTCTTGTCCAATATGTAAGTCTTATTTGTTTCTGTTCATTGTCAGTCTTTACTGCCAATTCTGGATAAGACGTGGGAGTGTTAAGTATTCTTTTAAAGTATTCCTTTACTACTAAAAATTGCTGAAAATGAAACTGTGCAAAGTTCCTCTGCTCTGATACTTCAGGTCACATCTCCTTAGTCTTCTTGTTAGAATAGTTTTACCCTCCTAATTAAACAGCTAGTTCAGTTTGGACTCCATCTTTGCATCAGTGCCTGATGTCCTGAGCCTGTGCACCATATAGGTGTAATGAGAAGAATCTTGGGGGCTGGGTAGGAGCAGAAAACTGGACTGATGTCATCGGAAGGTGTCAGAGCAGAGGTGTGCATATTTTATTTAATTTACAAATTATTTATATCGCCATTCCATAACAGTCCAAAACTGTTCACAGTCTAAAAACATACATTTTATGTGCACATTACAGTAAATCAAACAAGACAATGGGGAGGGGCTTGGATAAAAGTTAATTCATGAATGCCATTTCAAAAAGCCATGTCTTTAGATCCTTCTTAAAAGTTTTGACGTCTGTGCATGCAGCGCTTCTGCAGCTGAGAGTATTCCAGAGTTTGGGGCCAGCGATGGAAATAGCTCTCTCGCGTACTTCACTTAAGAGGCCACTGTGGATTGAAGGGACCTCTAAATAGACCCTTGTTGGCAAATCTGAAAGCTCTTTGTGTTCATAAAAATGAAGTGCTGCGCCAAGCATCTTATTTTCACAATGTAACTTTTAGCCTTTTGGAGACTTTGACAGTGAGTTGATAATTTTCATTTCCTTCATTTATGCTGAAAGAGTTGTTTTTAAAAGCTATAATAAAGCATAGCAGGAGAGTCTCGGCAACCAGCATTCACTGTTTAAAAGCCAGAGCTTGAAGATTTAATAGCAAACATTAAGGTGTAACTTTCAAAAGCATTTACGCACTTAAAACTAGATTTTACACATGTAAATGCCCTTTACCCATGTAAGTGGGCTTTTCTAAAATTGCTACAGTATATGCTATTGAATTTGTCAATAGATTTTACTCGCGTAAGTGCACTTTAAACGCATAAATGGCTTTTGAAAATTGCTACAATATGTTACATTTAACACAAACAAAATTTAATTCAATATATTATTATTTTTTTATTTTTTATTTTTTTTTTTAATCTTACTGTAGAATGCAAAATTGAGAACTGCGGGTGTCCTTCGTCGGCGTTGCCTTGCCTGTTGCTTGTTCTCTGTTGCTTGTTCTCTGCTGGCGATCCAAAAAGGAACGCCCTCTGCTCACTGCGGTCCCTTTATGGGGCCGTCCACGTCATCATCGGGAGCCGCCGGCGCGCCCTAACCTGGTCGCCCCGCCTCCCCGTCCCTGCCTAGCCCTCCCTGCGTGGTCGCTGCCGCTTTCGCTCGCGCGCTGCCGTCATGGGTGGGCCCGAGGTAGCGACCCGAGCCCACCTTCTCCTAAGCATGTTTAAATGTGGTGAGTTTATGGAAAAGAATAAGAGAGGGCAGTTTATATCATGAAATTTGGGGTGGGGGGAATATATGAGAGGCAGTTAGCAAAGGGAGGATATTTGGGGATCAAAACAGGAAAAAAGTTTGCAGATATGACAAAGGAATTTCAACTGGTAAAAAAAATATATAAAAGGGATTGAGAGGGTTTCTCAAGCAATACAGATTATGGCCATTTTCTGAGGGCAGCAGTACAGTTTTATCATGGCTAGTTCTTAAACCAATAAGGGTTGCAGTCTAAATAACTAATGTAAATCAATAAAGGAAACTATATAGAGCAAAAGCCGCATTACCCAGCACATATCTGGAACGCTCAAGTAGCTGTTACCTGGGAATTTGGTGAGAGAAGTTACAGGAGAAGGAGGGGTTAGATTAGGGAACAGAGTAGCTTTGCTCTGCTGTGTGTTCTGACCATGCCACCCCCATCTCTGCTTCCCACCCCCCGCCCATCCTTTGTTCCTTGCAGCTGCTGCCTATAGCAGGAAGCAGAAGACTCAGATAACTGATTTGATCAACCAGCGCCACCTGTACCCCATGCATGCTGGATAATAGGGCTTTTACTGTATTACTTCTGAGATACAGTAATAAGTTGTCAGTTATATGGGGAAATATCTGAGTGTTGCTTATACTGCTGAACACAAAGTCTAAAAACCACTACAAGGGTGAAGTGTGCAGAGCTGTATCACAGGCTATGAATGGTGCCATACTGTACCAGCTTCCAAAGCAAGCACACAGTTTGGACTTCACCTGCAGAACTGCTAAAATCTCTTGTGCATATTTTCAACAACTAACGTTTCTATGACATCAGCTCTGTCAAGTCCAGATCTTTCACTTGTTTACAAACACTAACTTTGGCTCCTGGCATTTTGGCACTGACACAGCTTAGTTACAGTGAGAATTTAATTGGTTGTACATATTTTTATATGTGCATATGCTAAATTGAGTATTTTCCCCTCAGGCTGCCATTGTGAGAATTATGAAAATGAGGAAGGTTCTAAAGCACCAGCAATTGCTTGGAGAAGTGCTAACACAGCTCTCTTCTAGGTTCAAACCACGAGTTCCTGTCATTAAGGTATGTGGTAGCTAACAAGAACTGTGTATCATGCAAAATTTAAAACAAAGATATTAGAAATTGATTGTTTTATGCCTAAATTCTGACTGATGTAAAAAGTTTTCCAGGAATTTTTTTATTTTAATTAACACACAAAAAAAAAAGCAAACAGACTAGAAATCAAGCCTTGGAAAATTCTCAGAATAGCTGAGAGCAAAAATGTAGGGTTTTATTTTTATATTCTGTCCAATTTGAGGCTTTCCATTAATAACTTGGTTTTCTTCATTTTGCCCTTGGATATGAAGCTTAAATCCTGACACAGTTTTCAGATGTTTCCTGGTTTGAAGTGAATGATCTCAAATGAAAAATCAAAATAACTTGCACTTATGGAAAAAATTTTTATTGGGGTTTTCAAATAAACCAAACTATATAACAAATGGTCACATGAAACAAGAAATACACCTTTATGTTCTCCCCAGAACTCCCCACTCCCCTTCCGCTTCCACTCCCAACCTCCCCCCACCCTATACTCTGACGTTGAATTAAAAGAACCAAGAAATACAAAGAAATACTAATTATATGCTATATTAAGTAGTGTGCACTCTCAAAGTCTCTTAGATGAATGGAGGATAATCTTCAGTTCTTTCGGTAGCGATTTCACAAAGGGCACCCAAATACTATAATTAGCTGCTCTCTTCTTCATTGAGGATTTCAGCAGAGATTGGTGCTCCATCAAATATAAGTCCAACATAAAGGATGACCACTGATCAACAGTCGGATTGAAATCATTTTACCAATTAGTCAAAATTAAACGTAGTGCAACAAGACATACTTTCGTAATAAGCATAGAATCTGATAGCTTTACAGACAAAACCATATATGGCCCAAAAGACAAAAGGTTGAAGACCACATGGAAACAGATACTTTAATAGCAGAAAAGAAATTCTTAATAGCCCTCCAAAATTTGTGTATTACTGTATACTCCATAAACATTGCAGTAAGGTAGTTTTGTGTTGAGAATATTTAAGACAACATTGGGACTTATATTGCTAAACCTGCCATATAAGTTTTCTGTGGCCATAAGACAGTTGTATGCAAACTTTTTTGCATGAATTTCCCAATGTCATGCCCCTGTCGCTGCTTGTCCCACCTGATGGTCACAGTCACAGAGCTCATACTCTGTAAGCAAGCAATCAAGATCCTTCTCCCAGAGATTTGCTAAGTGAGAATAAGTAGTATAGCAAGTAGACAAATACAAAAATTTATAAAATAATGATACGGAGACCTTCGACCTGGCAGACAGATGCATACATCTTTGAAGTGGGCCATTCGTCAGACTTCTAAAATCAGTCACCAGCAGTGCCTTCATGTAACTGGCAATTTGTAAATACTGGAAAAAATCTGATGCTGAAAGGGAAAGATGTTGACAACAATTGGAAAAAGAACGAATCTTCCCATCCTGAAGATTAATAAATGAAAGAATATAAACCAACCTCGCCTTAGAAAACGGAGTAGTTTTCATTCCCCAACTAGACAGAAACTGAAGGTTTCCCACAAAGGCAAAAAAGGGGACAAATACCAGGGAAGTCCAAAATGTTACCGTAGAAAACGCCAACCTTTCTTCATGGAATTTATTAATAAAGAATGAAAAATATGGAAGGTAAAACATGTGTGAAGTAGATACATTATGTGGTAAGGCTGCACAAACTCTTGTTCGATCCGCACCATAAAATTGTTGGAAGCAGACTGTGGGTTTATCCATTCCCGAAGAATTTGCAAAAGGCAAGCTATGTTATGAAACTGAAGTTGTGCAAACCTCAACCCACCATTATCTTTAGGAGTTGAGAAAATGGAGAACCTCAATTGGGCCTGTTTAAAATTCCAAAAGAACTGAAAGCACATTTTTTGAAAGAGTAGAATATCCTTTCTCTGCAAGAAAAAGGGGGTACCATTTGAAGCTAAAACAATAATTTGAGCAGCAAGATCATTTTAACAAGACCATACGACCCTGTAGTGATAATGGAAAATATCTCCAACTATGAAGTTTCTGCTAAAAATCCTGTAGCAAAGATGTAATATTACATTGATACCAAGTGCTCAGAGTTTTGTGTATTTCGACCCCTAGATATTTAACCGTATATTTTGCCCATGTAAGAGAGAAATTGGACCATAAGGCACGTAAGTGTCCACCAATGTCCAGAGCCTCTGACTTGGACAAATTCAATTTTAAACCAGAGAAGGAACCAAATTTATAAATATTCTTTAACAGCAAATGTAAAGTAGTCCTAGCCTTAATTAATACCATCAACATATCATCTACAAACAGTAGGAACTTTAACTCAGTGGAACCAAGAAGTATCCCAGTGATGGCCGTATCCTGCATGATTTTACATACCAAAGGTTCTAAAGTTAAATAAAAGCAGGTATAACGGGCAGCCCTGTTATTGTTCCTCTCCCCAAAGTAAACAATGGAGAAGTCATACCATTAACACAGATAAAAACCTGGGTAGATTAATATTACACTTGAACAGCAGACAAGAAGTTTTCCCCAAACCCAAAAGCCTGTAAGGACATAAATAAATATTCCCAAGCCACCCTTTCGAAGGCTTTTTCTGCATCAAATTAATCAAGAGAGGATTTTCCACTCTCTGGATATGACAAAGTTCCAACACCAATAATAAATGCTGAATGTTATTGTTAGGTTTCTTAACAAAAACAAAACCTGTCTATGCAGGGGAAATCAAATCTGGTAAGAGATGTTTTGGTCTGTTGGCCAGAACCTTAGCATAAATCTTAACTGCAGAGAGATAGGCCTTAGCATAAATCTTAACAGCAGAGAGATAGGCCTATAGGAACCCAGATCCATTACATCCCTCCCGGGTTTAGACAAAAGAGTGCTAGCCGCTACCTACACAGACTCTGGTATAACCCGGTTGAGTGGAAATGGGTTTCCTAATCGACCTATAAAACAAAGAGTTCAACCCATCAGGGCCAGGAGACTTATGCAGTTTCAGCTCATTTATAATGTGAAATCTCCTGCACAGATTGGTTGATTCAAATTGTCTACCTGGGAGGAAGATAACCGAGGCAGGGTCAGATTTGCCAAAAAAATCAGTTTGGCAACCTAAATCTGGAGCCTCTTCAGTGTATAAATCTTGATAAAACAGTTCAACACCTCCCCTATTTCTGCTGTGGTCCTAACCAAGGAGCCATTTAAAGCCCTAATATTATTAACAAATTTAGGCCTAGATTTATCAAAAAGCAGTAAATATCGCATGCAATATAAAAAGGGGGGTGTTTTATGGTAATAGCCTATTTATTGCAATGTGCGTTATCTTAGCACTTCACATAAGTATTACTGCAAAATGTGTTAACTTTTCGCACTTTGTGGTAATATCACAATAATCCTGCAAATTGCTCATTTCACCAGAGAGAGAGAGCCTATCTACAAGGTCCTAAATTAACCTGCACAAAAAAACAAGTTTGTATAGAGTCCAACAGCATAAAGATCATACAAGAGGCTAAATGCTCAGTAGAATCTATATGGGTAGAAATGTCAAGTGTTTTGGGCAAGGGTATAGTGGTAGGAGTATACTATAGGAGGCCCACCTAGTAACTCGTGGTAAGGTTTAGGTAGTAGTGTGGGGTTAAGGGCCACTTTTCCATGCAGAGTGAGACGTACAAACAGAACAGTGCTCTCTTGTAAAGATTTGATGTCCTTCGGAGTGAGGAAACACACAAAGATGAGATTTGTACAATGTTCTCTCAACCTAGCTTGATGTTGCCCAGGTAGAGAGTCCATCAAGCTAGGTTGAGAGAACATTGTACAAATCTCATCTTTAGAAGATTTTCCACTATTTTACCCAGCACTGAAGTCAGGCTCACTGGTTTATAGTTTCCCGGATTGCCCCTGGAGCTCTGTTTAAATACTGGGGTTGCATTAGCCACCCTCCAGTCTTCAGGTACAATGGATGATTTTAATGACAGGTCACAAATGTTAACTAATAGATCTGAAATTTCATTTTTTATATTCTTCAGAACCCTGTGGTGCATACCATCTGGTCCAGATGATTTGCTACTCTAATTTGTCAATCTGGCCTACTACATCTTCCAGCCTCACAGAAATTTGTTTGTTCATCTGACACATCACCCTTGAAAACCATCTCTGAAACCGATATCTACGCAATATCCTCAATAGTAAACACAGAAGCAAAGAATTCATTTAGTCTTTCTGTAATGGCTTTATTTTCCCTAAGGGGTAGATTTTTAAAAGTGCACGCAATTCCCAGCGCACTCACACAGACGCGCTGATTTTATAACATGCACACGCAGCCCTTTAAAAATTTGCCCCTTTAGCTGCTCGGTCATCTAATGGTCCAACCAACTTCCTTACAGGTTTCTTGCTTCGGATATATTTTTAAAGGTTTTTATTATGAGTTTTTGCCTCTATGGCCAACTTCATTTCAAATTCTCTTAGCCTGCCTTATCAATGTTTTACACTTAACTTGACAATGTTTTTGCTTTTTCCTATTTTCTTCAGATGGATCCTCCTTCCAATTTTTGAAGGATGTTTGTTTTTTTGGCTAAAATAGCCTCTTTCACCTAACCTTTTAACCATGCTGGTAATCGTTTTGCCTTCCCTCCAACTTTCTTAATACGTGGAATACATCTGGACTGCGCATCTAAGATTGTAGTTTTAAACAATGTCCATGCCTGTTGTACACTTTAAACCTTTGCTGCTGCATCTTTCAGTTTTTTTCTAACTATTTTCCTCATTTTATCAAAGTTTCCCTTTTGAAAATTTAGTGTTAGTGCTGTAGATTTATATATTGTCCCCCTTCCAGTCATTAGTTCAAATTTGATCATGTTATGATCACTATTGCCAAGTGGCCCCACCACTGTTACTTCTCTCATCAAATCCTGCATTCCACTAAATCTACAATAGCTCCCTCTCTCGGTTCCTGAACCAATTGCTTCATGAAGCCCTCATTTATTCCATCCAGGAATTTTATGTTTCTAGCATATCCTGATGTTTTTACATTTTATTATGTATGTTCCTTTGTACATCGCCTAGTCCTCTTTTGTGTTAGGCAATTCATAAATTAATAAAATCTAAATCTAAGAATTACATTTACCCAGTCAATATTGGGATAATTGAAATCTCCCATTATTTCTGCACTGCCAAACCAGCTTCCCTGATGTCTCTTAACATTTCATCATCTGTCTGATCATTTTGGCCAGGTCGATGGTAATATACTCCTATCACTATATCCTTGCCCAAAACACATGAGATTTCTACCCATATAGATTCTACTGAGCATTTAGTCTCTTGTATGATCTTTATGCTGTTGGACTCTATACAAACTTGTTTTTTTGTGTGAGTTAATTTATGATGGTCCTTATTTGATATAATCTAACTATAATAAAGAGGACAATTGCCCTGCACTTGCATCATCATCACCATCTCTTTCCTTCCTATCCTCTCCAGCTCTGCCCCTCTATGAAAATTGAGCTCTCTGGCTTTACTCTCCAGCTCTTCCCCGCTCTCTCTTCCTCTCTCTAAATTGTCTATTCCTCTCTCTACTACAATACAGTACACTTGTACCCAGCCTGCTCTCTACTACCACACATCTCAGTTATGCACTTAACAGTATTTCCTTATCCTTGGATGGGCTTTTACTTCTAATCATAATATAAGTGAAAGGTTTGGATTTTGTTTTCTTTTTCATTTTACATTTTATCCAACCTTAAGCCAAAATTGGTTTTATTTTGTTTGTTTAAAATGAAGCCATCTTTCCAAAAAGTATAGGTTTTAAATATGTATGATATTTATAGTAGTACTAGGTAGTGCATTTTCTATTAAATAAGGTTGATGTCCCAGGCTTCAGTATTCTGTGAATGCATGTCAAGTTTTCATTCACTTTTCTTCAAAACTATCTGGTTTACAGACTTTGCTGCCTAGTTTAATATTAGTGTTTCACTGTTGGAGTTTGGAACTGTGCTTCAAATGTGGTCTTTTTTTTTTTTTTTTTTTTTACATTTACATTCCAAATGCAATCATAGTAACAAATGACCAGTCATTTCTGTGCTAAGTTAGGACAACAAAAGACGGGGAATGTACTGTGCCAATTAGTGTGGTGGATGGAGGGTTTCTGAATATAAAAATTGTGAAGGGGGAAGAAAGTGAATGGAAACATTTTGTACTATTTTCTGGTGGAACGTGAAGGTTATCTCCTTAGGCTTGTGTGACCTGTAAATAACAGCTTCTTGACCTTGCTACTTTATGTACCAGAATGCTTAAACTCTCCCAGCCATCCACCAAACTTCTTAGTAGGCAAAAATGTTTTCATGTGTGTTCCTGTAGTCTTATGCAAAAAAAAAAAAAAACCACCTTATTTATTTTTTCCCTTTTTTTAATTTTTTTTTAATTCTCTAGAAATGCATTGACATTCTGATTGAGAAGGAATATCTGGAGCGTGTGGACGGGGAAAAGGACACGTACAGTTACTTGGCTTAACGTTTTTATTTTTTAGCAGTTGTCTGGGTGATAAACTTCTTTTGTGTGACACTCAGAAAATAGTTACAGTATGCGATGGAAGGAATGAAAACAACCGGACTTCATAGCAGCCAGCGTGCTGCCATTTGGACCTCCCTTTTTAAAGAACTTGAGACTAGGACTCCCATCAGATTTACATTGGAACTGCTCAGGATTGATCTATTTCAAGTATGTAAATATGGAAATAAGGACACCGACGCCATTTAACCTAATTTAAAAACAGAAAGGAAATCAAACCACCAACATCGGGGGTTGCATGCTACTGCCTCTCTGCATTTAAATCTATTACATTGGCCGTATGATAAATGGCTGTCACAGGCAGCACCTATAAATGTTGGCAGCACTTTGAGAGCAAGTCTGAATGGACCTATGTGTAATCTGCTATAAAAAAAACAAACAAAACGAACATTTGTATAGTGTGTTTCATTTTTTTTAATGTGTGATGAATAAAACAAAAACAAATTAAAAGATTTCTGTACAAGTTTCATTTGGTTTTATTGGTTTAAGTTCCATCTTTCTAAATGTAAATAAAAGTAATAATGATTATGAAGCAATTCGTTCCTGTTTTACCTCCTCTTCCTGCTGTTCATGGTTTTCTGAGGAGTACTTTGTTTTTGGTGCTCAAAAAAAGAAACTTTGGCAAGAATGGCAATTAAGTAATTAGTTGGCTAGCTCTATGATAAAAGGTACAATTGTTTTTCACTAACTAGCATCCATATAAGGTATTTGAGAAGACCAAGACCATTTGCATAGGTGGAAATGTAGCTTTCTGAACTACATTTCTTATGCTGCAGGAGCCAGCTAATAATTTCAAACAAGACTGGAAAAAAATCTGAAACACATTGGAAAATGTCTGATCTGAGGCTTTAGCTCTACATGTGAGCCAAAGACTTGGGCTCAGGTGAGAATATCTGATCTCACTTTCCTGCTGATTGAAACCTGGATGAAATTATGCTGTCAGGTATTTTATAAGTATGCATCATATCCCTCCTGTCTCTTCTGTCCTCCAGGGTATACATATTTAGGTCCTTTAGTCTCAGCTTTTTTGGTACAAACCCAACACCATTTTGGTCACCTTTCTCTGGACTGCTTCTATTTTGCCTCTATAACTGAACACAGTATTCCAGATGAGATCTCACCATTGTGATAGTGGCCCTAGACACGTCATTGCTGAGGCCTCATCTGGATACTGTGTTCAGTTCTGGAGACCGTTCGCTACAATCCTCAACTTGTGACTCCCCACACATTATGGCTTATTCATGCCTGCTTGTTGATAGATAATTCAGGTTTGCTTACATGTAAACAGGGTTCTCCGTAGACAGCAGGATTGCCATATTTAACATCTGCCCACTTTCCTGAGAGTTGACTACCTCATTAAAGTTGAAGCTCTGAAAGAAACTGCGGAGCTCATGAGGCAAGCACATACATGGGGACTCCCGTACATGCTATGTAAAGTCTTTATTGAGAACTAGGTCTGTGTCAGCACGGTCAGATGACTTCACCTACGCTTTATGGTGACTTATTGATCCTTCCCGGTTCTCTGATCCTACTCCTCTTAGTTTCATGAAGTACGTTTTTTGAGGGTGGATTCTGATACATACATCTGTTATTTTTACCTTCTAACAGAGAAGTAGGCAACTACAATTCTAGAGTGCTGCGAGTCAGTTGGGTATTCAGGATGTCTACAATGAATATGCAGGAGATACATTTGCATGCAGTAGAGGCAGTACATGCAAATGCATCTTGTGCAAATTCAGTGCAGAGATCTTGAAACTCAACTGACGTGCAGCACTAGAGAACTGGAGTTGCCCACTCCTATTCTAATGGATGTTAGCTGGTCTCCTTAGATGTTCTTTTCTTCAGCCATTGTTTGCTCCATGTACCAGAATGCTTAGTGCCAGAGCCAATGCTTGATTCCACATGTGCCAACTATACCAAGGAACAATTCTGAGGCCACGCTTTTAGAAGTGGATAGGGTTCTGCTCTTTAGCATCCTCAATGGAACTTGTGTAAACAAAGCCTTGAGCTGAAATATTGAAAAACTGAGGTATTGATAGCACTGTAGGTCACTACAACTCTCTAATCGACATAAATTTGCCTTCATCAAATAATTGTCCCATAGTATAAATTCCAAGCACTGCCTAACATGGGAAATTACATCTTGCAAAATGTACTGGAAGAGCAGAAATATCCCTCCCTCTGCCACTAATGTCCCTTTGTATATATCTCATGTATGTTTGAATTGTCAGTTTTGGCTCTTATAACCCCTACTGAATGTCTGCTCCAAGTGTCCACTATTATCTTGGTGAGAAATTATTTTTTCACGTACCTTTTGAGCTTTCTTCACTTCAGCTTCAATTGATAACTCCTTGGTGCTGAACTTTTCATCCTGTGGAAAATGCTACCTTCTGGTACTTTATTGAAGATTGCCAACTATTTGAATGTTTGTATCAAAATCTCCCCTTTTCCTTCATTCTTTTAGAAAGCATCTTTAACTCCATCGGTCTCTCTATGTATGGCTTATAGTGTGCAGACCATTTTGGTGGCCTTCTTTTAAACTGCCACTACTTTGTCAATGTCCTTGTTTAGAAATGGTCTTCAGAACTGAACATAGTTCTTAATGTGGGGCCTCACAGAAATCCATAAAAAGATACTACTACTCTGTGCACCCACGTATATTAGGTTTACTAACTACTTTTACACACTGACAGCCCTACATCTCTTTCCTGATATGATTTCTGGATCTTCACCTCCATAAAGGTAGTTGACCTTTGGATTTTTGCATCCTAAACGCGTGATTTTGCTTTTTTTTTGCTTCAAAGCATAGTTGCCATTCCTTTGACAATTTTTCCAATTTTTTTAATCACCTTTCTTAGCGTCCAGATACATGAATCCAGAACCAGTGGGTTATGCACCTCTACCAGCAGATGGGGACGGAGCAAGCTGACATCATAGTATATATACCCCTGCAGTGACATCAGCCTGCCAGTATTTTCCGTCTCCAGCAAATGGTGGACATGCATCTCCCTACTGAGGATTGCTTCAAGTTTTAGAAGGAGAAAGAAAAAGGAAATTTAATTTGCCCTTCTCTCCTGTAGTGATACCAAATGGTCCCTCCCCCAGCTGAGAATTCCTGAGGTGATTTCCGTGGACCCTCAGATGAGTGCCTTGTTCCAGTAGCTGGTTTTTCAGCCGTCATGGACTTAGCTGTTGAAACTGCTGAAAGGCAGCAGGTGTAGAAAGCTGAGTGCAGTGGTGACGATATATGCCCTCTCCCCCCCACAGCCGGAGGCCAACTCTGTACTCAGCCAGGATGAATTGAGCTCAGGTAAATTAAAAAAAAGGATTTTTTTTTTTGTAGTGCTTCCTCTAGTCTCTGTGCTAGGCACATTGATCTGACATTCATTCCCACCTCCAAGGGATTTTAGGGGACGTAGGCAGCCTTTTGGGCTAGGTCCTGCTCTTAGGCTTTTCTCTGTGTGCCGTGTGATAGCCGCGGCAGCATTTTTGCACGTTTTCTTGCAAATTAGGCTGCCCTCTTCAGGACTGTCAGTTCGTGCAAGTGCCTCTGGCTTTGTGTTCAGTTGTGCACCCAGTTTTTGGACGCTTAGTTGGATGCCTGCTTGACCGTCCAGTTGGTAGCAGTATCTAATTTAGGCGCACACTTCCCTGTATGCTCAATCTGGGTGTCATTGAGGGTGCTCAAGTTTTTGGGTGCTCATCAAGGCAAGGGTTGTACGCTTAAATTTTTTACACCTAAATTTTGGACACCTATTTTTTTTTTACAATGTGAATTCAGCTGGTCGCACACCTTTCAGTATTCTGTTAAGCATACTGACAGATTGGCGCCTTTAGCTAAGAAACCTAAGCACCTTACCCTTTGTGCTGTTTGTCACATTTGAGCATCTCAGCCTGCATTCCCTCTAACTTATGCCAGTGCTGCTTGGAGGCCCAGGGAGAATTGCCTTCGTCTGATTTTACTAAACCATGTTCTTCCCAGCCTGATGAGGACCTGGGTAAAGATGTGTCAGAAGGGGCACCTGACCTTGGAACTCCCTTAACTGGTTCATTTGCGGGGGAAGGTAGTTCAGTGGGCACAGGATAGGTGCCTCCTGGTTTTGGCATAGATCCTTCTTTCTTTTCATGGGTGTAATTTTTTCAAGGATTTCAATCCTTTCATCAGGCTCAGACCTTGGCCTTGACCAGTCTTACCAGGTCAGAGTCACACGTGGTGATCTCCCACACTCCTGGTGCTGCGGTTAAGCACTGAAGTACACCCACATTGGCAGCCAGTCTTCCTGATAAGGACCCGTATTGCACGGATGATAAAGCCGGTCCTTACTTCCTGGAGGATGGGGAAATGTTCTCCAGGATTGGAACTGTATAGGACTATGTTACGGTTTTTTCATAGAGATGAGTTTACCGGCTTTGATTTCCCAGACATTAAAGATGCTGGGAGTCCCTGGGGCTGAATCCATGTCTGAGCCAAAGAAAAATCTCATTTTGATTTCTTTGCATAAAGCCTCTTTTTTTTTTTTCTTCCTTTCTCCCCTGTAATGGAAGCCATTCAAGAATTGATTGATCTTGAGTGGGGCGCCCCGGAGGCTAAATTCAAAAGGGGATGAGTTTCGGAAGGCCTGTACCCCCTGGATCCAGAGGCGAGAAAGCGGTTGCGTTTTCTGAAAGTGAACGTGCTTGTGTGTGCTGTCTCCAAGCGGATGACAACCCCTGTGGAGGGAGGAGAGAGGCCTTAAAGGATGTGCAGAATAGAAGGACTGAGGCCATCCTTAAGCAAGCATTTGAAGCAGTGGCAATGACTTTGCAGATAGCTTCTTCTTGTTCCCTGGTGGCTCACTCCTGTTTACTTCTCTCTCAGGAGGTTGATGAATCTGGTGTGAATTCCAGGGCAGTAATGGAGCCAGCAGCTGCCTTTTTGGCAGATGCAGGCTGCAATTTGATACGCACCTTAGCCAGAGGGGTGACCAGTAATAGTAGCCAGGCGTCCGTTATGGCTGAGAAATTTGTCAGCCAATGTGACCTCCAAGTTTAACCTTACAAATTTGCCCTTTAAAGGCTGGCTTTTGTTTGGGAGTAAGTTGGAGAAAATGGCCAATAAGTGGGGCGAGTCTCCAGTTCCTTGGTTGCTGGAGGATAAGAAGCAGACACTGCGCTCCTTTAGCATGAGATGTCGTGCTAGGAGATCCAAGCATAAGAACATAAGAAAATGCCATACTGGGTCAGACCAAGGGTCCATCAAGCCCAGCATCCTGTTTCCAGCAGTGGCCAATCCAGGCCATAAGAACCTGGCAAGTACCCAAAAACTAAGTCTATTCCATGTAACCATTGCTAATGGCAGTGGCTATTCTCTAAGTGAACTTAATAGCAGGTAATGGACTTCTCCTCCAAGAACTTATCCAATCCTTTTTTAAACACAGCTATACTAACTGCACGAACCACATTCTCTGGCAACAAATTCCAGAGTTTAATTGTGCGTTGAGTAAAAAAGAACTTTCTCCGATTAGTTTTAAATGTGCCCCATGCTAACTTCATGGAGTGTCCCCTAGTCTTTCTACTATCCGAAAGAGTAAATAACCGATTCACATCTACCCGTTCTAGACCTCTCATGATTTTAAACACCTCTATCATATCCCCCCTCAGTCGTCTCTTCTCCAAGCTGAAAAGTCCTAACCTCTTTAGTCTTTCCTCATAGGGGAGTTGTTCCATTCCCCTTATCATTTTGGTAGCCCTTCTCTGTACCTTCTCCATCGCAATTATATCTTTTTTGAGATGCGGCGACCAGAATTGTACACAGTATTCAAGGTGCGGTCTCACCATGGAGCGATACAGAGGCATTATGACATTTTCTGTTTTATTCATCATTCCTTTTCTAATAATTCCCAACATTCTGTTTGCTTTTTTGACTGCCGCAGCACACTGAACCGACTATTTCAATGTGTTATCCACTATGACACCTAGATCTCTTTCTTGGGTTGTAGCACCTAATATGGAACCCAACATCGTGTAATTATAGCATGGGTTATTTTTCCCTATATGCATCACCTTGCACTTATCCACATTAAATTTCATCTGCCATTTGGATGCCCAATTTTCCAGTCTCACAAGGTCTTCCTGCAATTTATCACAATCTGCTTGTGATTTAACTACTCTGAACAATTTTGTGTCATCTGCAAATTTGATTATCTCACTCGTCGTATTTCTTTCCAGATCATTTATAAATATATTGAACAGTAAGGGTCCCAATACAGATCCCTGAGGCACTCCACTGTCCACTCCCTTCCACTGAGAAAATTGCCCATTTAATCCTACTCTCTGTTTCCTGTCTTTTAGCCAGTTTGCAATCCACGAAAGGACATCGCCACCTATCCCATGACTTTTTACTTTTCCTAGAAGCCTCTCATGAGGAACTTTGTCAAACGCCTTCTGAAAATCCAGGTATACTATATCTACCGGTTCACCTTTATCCACATGTTTATTAACTCGACCCTACGGAGGAGCGGACTCGACCCTACGGAGGAGCGGACTTTGAGAGGACTCAACCTTTCGGTAGGTCTCAGTCCTTTCATCCCAGACAGCCCAGAAGGGGTGCAGGCTTGGTAGTGGAACCCCCCAAACCTCCTAGTGAAGGTGTGCCGACCCACCTCTGGGAACAGGAGATAGGGAGTCGCCTCTCTCTTTTATCAGAGATGGGTCAAAATCATGTCAGACCAGTGGATCTTGGAGGTGATACAAGATGGATATGCACTAGAATTTCACAGTGTTCCTCGGGACATGATGTGTCCTTGCCACTCCCCACAGAAGAGGCAGGTGATGGGGAGTGTACATTGTCGAGGCTCCTCAGTTTGAGGGCTGTGGTTCAAGTGCCCATGTCTCAAGAAAATACGGGCCGAGATTCCATTTATTTCTTTGTGCCCAAGAAGGAGGTCTCTTTTCATCCCATCCTGGATCTCAGAGGTCAAGCATCATTTGCGAGTGACTCATTTTTGCATGGAAACCTTGCGCTCAGTGATAATGGCCATGCAGTCGGGAGTTTCTGACCTCCTTGGATTTGTCTGAGGCATACCTGCATATTCCCATCTGGCTAGAGCAGCAACTTTTTCTGCGATTCATGGTTCTGGCACGTCATTAGATTCAAGCGCTGCCTTTTGGTATGGCCACCATGCTCAGAACATTTTCCAAGGTTATGGTGGTGGTGGTAGAGAGGATGGGATTCTAGTACACCCGTACTTGAACAACTGGCTGATTCTGGCCAAGTCTCTGGAAGAGAGCCTCCTGATAATCGCACAAGGTAATCTCCTTGTTGCAGGAGCTTGGTTGGGTGATGAGCCTGGCCAAGAGCAGTCTTCAGCCATCTCAGATACTAGAGTATCTCAGTGTTTGGTCCGACACAAAGCAGAGGATGGTTTTCCTGCCAGAGGGTCGTATTCAGAAGTTGATGCAGGTCTGTCTGTTGAACACAATATGCCCGACTGTGTGGTCCTATCTGCAGGTGCTCGTATTGATGGCGAAGACCCTGGAAGTGGTGCCATGGGCGAGGGTGCATATGCGTCCTCTTCAGCACTTCCTACTGTCTCAAAGCCCATAGTCTCAGCACTATGCTATTTGGCTCCACATGCCGATGGAGGTCTGCTCTCAACTACAGTGGTGGTTACAAGCAGATAATCTAAGAAAGGGGGTTTCCATAAAATCACTGGATGGGCTAGTACTCACGACAGATGTGAGCCTCCAGGGTTGGGGTGCTCACTGTCAGAAACTGACAGCGCAAGGGCTCTGGAGTACAGAAGTCTCTCTGCAACATCAATTGGCTGGAAGCCAAGGCGGTCCAGTTGGTATGCTTGCAGTTCAGCGACAGCTTGCAGGGTTAAGTAGTCTGGATAATGTCAGACAATGCAATGACAGTGGCCTACATTATTCAGCAGTGAGGAACCAAGAGCCAGCAAGTTTCACATGAAATAGACAACTTATGGAATGGGCAGAATTGCATCTTCAGCAAATCTCAGCTTCACACATTGCAGAAAAAGAAAATGTAAGAGCAGACTTTTTCAACAGGCAGAGTCTGGACCCTTGGACAAGGCGTTTCAGCTAATAGTGGATTGCTAGGGCCTTCCATTTCTGGACCTGCTGGAGAATTCTCGTAATGCAAAGGTTCCTCGATTCTTTAGTCAGAGGAGAGATCCACAGTCATTGGGCATGGATGCTTTTGTGCAGGAGTGGCCAGAGGACAAGTTGCTGTATGTTTTACCTCCGTGGCCCATGTTGGGCAGAATGGTTCAGAGAGTCACGAGTCAGAGGGATGGTGCTTTTGGTGGCACCAGATTGGACCAGGAGACCATGGTACGCAGATCTGCAAAGGCTCCTGGTAGACTCTCCCCTCCAGTTTCTGGCGCACAGGAATCTGTTGCATCAGGGGCCTGTTCTTCACAAAGATCCGACTCTATTTTGTTTTATGGTATGGCCCTTGAGAAGACTTGCTTGCTGAGCATGGATATCCTACTGCAGTGATTGCTACCTTGCTATAAGCAAGAAAGTTCTCCACTTCCTTAGCCTATGTGTGGGTTTGGCTAGTATTCGAGGCTTGGTGTGAAGATCTAGGGGTTCTTCCATGTTCGGTTAAGATCCCATTCATTTTGGAATTTTTGCAGGATGAATTGAATAAAAAGTTGGCCCTTAATTCCTTAAAGGTACAGGTAGTGGCTCTTGTCTGTTTCTGGGGTCAGGTGAATGGTGGTCCCTTGTTACTCATCCAGATGTGGTCTATTTTTTGAAAGGAGTGAAATATCTTCGTCCTCCCTTGCAGTTACCGGTGCCCTTATGGGAGTCTGTCTGGTTTTGGATTTCTTATGTTTCAACCAATGCGTATCCTTTCCTTGCAGTTACTGACACTGAAAACTGTGTTTCTTGTGGCGATTTGTTCTGCGCATAGAATATCCGAGCTGTAGACCTTGTCTTGCCAGGTGCCATTCCTTCGAATGACTGCAGGGGCATTCTGTTCCTTCTTTTTTGTCAAAAGTGGTCTCTTATTTTCACTTGAATCAGTCCATTTCCCTGCCATCTCTAGATAGGGAGAGAGATGCAGAGAAATATTGCTTTTTACATTCCTTGGATGTTATTGTGAGAGATCTGGAGTTTTCTAGATCTCTCAGGAAGATGGATCGCCTGTTTGTCCTTCATGGTGGAAGTAAACAGGGTGAGCCAGCATTGCGGGCTACGATAGCTTGCTGGATTAAGGAGGTAGTCATGGCCTTGTATGTGGATGTTGAGCAACCGTTGCCTAGTAAGGTTAGGGCTCATTCTACTAGGGCTCAAGTAGTGTCCTGGACAGAAGTTAAATTGTCTCCCATCGACATTTGCCGAGCTGTGACGAAGTCTTCCTTATACACCTTTTCCAGGTATTATCGTCTGGATGTGCAGGCCCGGGAGGATGCAGCCTTTGCACATTAAGTTTTGAGTGGACCTTGGGCAGCCTCCCACCCTATTCAGGAGTAGCTTGGGTACATCCCACTGGTTCTGGATTCATTTGTCTGCCCTAAAGAAAAGGAAATTATCAGGTAAGTACTAATTTCTCAGCATATTTGCCCTTCCCCAGTGCTGCTTACAAAAACATTCAAGAGGACTGAACCTAGTAGTGACTCTTATGTGCCCCCCCCCCCCCCCCACTGGTCACTTCCCTTCACCAGTGGACCCCATTGACCACCCTAGGTTCTATGGCTCAATCAATTTCTCTTACAATTTAAACTTTGTTTTCCCCAACTCCAGACGTGCTTGCTTGACTTATCGGTCTTCTCTGTGGAACAGTGTCAGTGACATTTATTGCACCTTCCCTGATATATAATTTTTTCTACTTCATCAAAGAAGCTGATGATCCTGTACAATACAGTGCCTTATAAAAGTCTTCACCCCCTTATGTCTTTCACTCTAAAAATATAACTCAAAATGCATAACATACCCCACATTTTCATTCTGAAAGAACAATGGTAGACATACTTCAAGAGAATTCTCTTTTTTTAGACAGCAGAATGTGAAAACTGTACAAGGGTGTGAAAAATTTTGCAAGGCATTGTATAACCTGCTAGTTTCAAAGTACTTCACCATTCTGTCTTTCCATTTTCTCACTCATTACTGATGTTAAACTAGCAGGTTTGTAACTTTCTGCTTCCTTTTTATTCCTGTCATTGTAGATCTGTATTGCATCTACTCTTCGGTCTCTTGGAACCTTTCATTTTTCAAATGATAAATGGAAACAGAAGAGGTTTATGAATTGATTAAAAAAGCAGAGAATAGGGCTAAATGGTCAATTTTTTTTTTCAGTTAAAGGTAAATAGGGAAGTGCTCCAGGGATCTGTACTAGGACTGCTGCTTTTAACATATTTATAAATGATATAGAGATGGGAGCAATGAGTGAGGTGATCAAATTTGCTGATGATACAAAATTATTCAGCATTGTTAAGTCACAAGAGGATTGTGAGAAATTGCCAGAGGTACTTGCAAGGCTGGGCATCCAAATGGCAGATGAGATTTAAGGTGGACAAGTACAAAATGATGCACGTAGAGAAGAGCTACCTGATTTATAGCTATATAATGCAAGGTTCCACATTGGGAATCACCCCCCAGGAAAAGGATCTAGATATCGTCATGGATAATATGTTGAAATCCTCTGTTCAATGTACATTGGTAGCCAAGGAAGCAAATAGAATGCTAGGAATTATTTGGAAAGGAATGGAGAATCAAACAATACCATGCCTCTGGATTGCTCCCTGTTACAGCTGCATCTTAAATATGTGCAGTTCTGGGCACTGCCTCTCAAAATAGATATAGCAGAATTAGAAAAGGATGACCAAAATGATAAAGGGAATGGAACAAATCCCCTATGAGAAAAGGTTAAAGAGGTTAGAGCTCTTCAGCAAGAAGAGACGGCTGAGGGGGGGGGGGGGGGGGGAGATATGATAGAGGTCTATAAAATGAGTGGTGTGGAACGGATAACACAAATCGGTTTACTCTGTCAAAAAGTACAAAGACTAGGGGACATTCAATTAAGTTAATAGGTAATACATTTAAGACAAATAGAAAATATATTTTGTTACTAAAAACACAATTTAAACTCTTGAATTCGTTGCCAGAGGATGTGGTGAAGGCTGTTAGTGTAGCTGAGTTTATAAAAGGTTTGGACAAGTTCCTGGAAGAAAAGTCCCTAAACCATTGTTAAGGTGGACTTGGGGAAAATCCCTGCAATAAGCAGCATAGAATCTATCTACCTTCTGGAATCCTGCCAGGTATTTTTTTTGTTAATCTAGATTGGCCACTGTTGGAAACAGGGTAGTGGGCTTGATGGATCTTTGATATGACCCAGTATGGTAAGTCTTGTATTCTTACTAGAGGAATGGTCAGCACTTCCTTGAGGTCTTTCAACACTCTGGGGTATACCCAGCTGCCTTTTACTTTCAATTGTGCTAGCATAGGGGAAGGCAATTTTCAGAAGCTCATTTACCTGTGTAAGGACCACTTTACCTGGATAAATTGACTGAAAATTATATAGCCCTTACCCAGATAAATGTGCTCATAATGTTGATCATCACATGATATTTTAGCCAGGTAAAAGGTAGGCAGGCTTGAAGGTATGTATCAGGGGAGGGGAAATGACTTGCATAGATTGCATTCTCAAATCTATTGCCCCAGTTAGGACCATCCTTATAGAGGGGTGCAATCTGTGACAGTCATGTCCAGTAAGAGAAGAAAACATCAGTTGTGGCCAATGTGATGGCTGCAGATCAGAGTCATCCTATTCCTATTGAGTTGCATGTGTTATTTTCAAGGGACATGTCCTTGCAAAAAAAGGGGTAAATCTGTGGGGATACCATTTCTCTAGTGCAGTTTTCAAAAGGAAAATTATATGCTTACTTGTCCGGTGAGAGTTGGTGGAAAGTCAGCAGACAAAAGTACATGAGGAATTTGCATCCATGTGGGTACTTTGTAAAACTGGCCCTGGACCGCTACTTTGTTTACCAAGTGGCAATGTGTTCAGCCCACTGTCCCTTATGTCTTTGTCTTTTGCACTTGAACTCTGAGCAAAAATATTTGATACGATCCTCCTCATCACTAAACCATGTCTTTCCCCTTTTAATTTTTACTGTTTCCTGTTTAGTGGTCGTCTTTTCACTTAGTTTTATCCCCTGCCTTTTCTGACTGGGCAGTATACACTTCTGTTTAAGCTTTAGTTAACTGCTCTTCCTGGTTTCCTTTGTTTCTCGTAGTAATTTTTTCTGTTCTCTTTCCTTGTATTTCATAAAATATATTCCTTTTTGCTTTTCTGCCTTTTTACTGCTCTATAGTAGTCTCTTCATTCTCTTGTACCCATGGCAATTTTCCTAATGGCCCACCAAATGTTTTACCTAGTCAATTTGAAAAATCCCCTAAGTGCACAAATTCTCAGTTTGTGTATGGCATACCAGCTCAAGGTAGGAATATAATCTTCCCCTAGCTTGGCACCTGGCAAATCAAGAGCAGACCTCAGGAAGAGCGATCAGTTCATTGTAATCACAAGTGTTTGTATTAAATTTCCCTCAATCACATCACTATCCATCACCCCCCCCCCACACACACACACACACACTATTAAAGTGGATTGGAGTGAAAATCAGGACTAAGTCCAGGCCACCATGACCTTAGGAGAAGAGAGAAATAGCAAATGTTGAGAATGATAAACCAGTTTGTCTCACCCATGGCAAGCCTTTCTGTGAGGCAAGCACAATAAAACTGAAGTCACTGATCTCAAGCCTGATACGGTACTCCAGGCTCACAGAGGAGTCATTCAAAAGGTAGAGGCCTCTTCTCTTTCCCCCCCGCTTTGTCAAATTCTGCAACATCTATGCTGTATCCAATCCGGATATGTAACTTAGGGATTTAGCAAGTGGCCCCTCCAAGATGCCACCACAGGAACCTTTAGGAGATGCGAACTGCCCTAGAAGCATTAAAGACTTTCAGAAACTACATGATCAACAAAATTGTCCAGCTTCATGTACATAAAAAAACAGACAAGCAAGAGCACATGAGATCCCACAGCTGGTGGCAAGAAGCTTCAAGGGTGAGGAATTGAGCAGCCTTTTACAAGATATCCCTAAGGGCAGACTAGTTCATCATCTGTGAGAGCCCTATAAGTGATCTCTGAATCAGTATGTGGTGCACAAACAGGAGGAGCAGTTAGAGAATTGGAGAATCGGCCATGCCACAACAACCTGCGATTCGTAGGCCTGCCAGAATCCCTAGATAATCATGAGTTGCTATCCTTTTTGGAATCATGGTTACCCTGTGAACTGAATCTATCCAGCAATCACGGGATATTGTTAATATGTATCAAGCGAGCTTATTGGTTGAGCGCCAAGTGGGATGCGTGTGGTGATAGCCCGGTTGCTCAATGTTGTCCATAAAGTAGAGGTTCAACAAGCCATATGAGCTGGAAAACAACTTATTTATGAAGGGCAAATAGTCATGGTCTTTCAGGACTATTCCTCCAAATTATCAGCTCAATGCTGGAAATTTGCTCCTGTTTGCACTGAATTGTTTCAACTGGGCATCTGCTCTGACCTACTTTATCCAGCAAAGCTGCGAATTGCTCACAAGGATGGAGTCAAGTGGTTTACTTCAGTTGTGGAAGCAAAGAAATTTGTAGCAGCCATGGATCACAAACACAGCACAGTCAACTTGCTCTAAATACCTGATTTGGGTAGTTATAAGAGCTGATGGGCTCTTGCGCTTAATCTAATCCAAATTACGGGTTTTGTTTTCAGTGAGAGAGTGCACATGTTTCACAAAGATTAAAACTGGTTTTTAGAATTTCTCTCCTGCAAAGCAATATCCCTGCATGTTGCCAGGCACTGAAGGGGAACATGAGCTTATGTGCTTGGAACTTATTTTTCAAACAGAGGTTCAGAGTTCAGGACACTCTGTTATATATTGCTGCCTATCACTTATTTTTTTAGCTGTTTCTTTTTTTTCTCCCTTAATTTATTCACCGCTAACTACTTTATTACTCACAAACACCTCCCAACCGGTATACCTAGCATCATACCCAGTTGAGACTATTATATTAATAGTATGATGGTTCATAAATTATCTTGTTTTATACATTGGTTCATATTTTCTCTATTTCTAACCCCTCCCACAGTTACCTTATAATCCACAGGCCCGTTCATATAAACTTATGTTCTCTAATTGTTTCCTCGGAGTGTAGGCATGTGCCACCTCCCACAGTTATGAATGTAAACTGTTGATTCCATGTAAAATTTTGTTATACCTGTAAACCGGAGTGAAGGCCATTCGCTAAACTTCAGTATAAAAAAAAAACCATATAAAAAAATAAATAAAATGACTGTTGGGTACATCATCCTGGACCTTATTTTTTCTTATCTTCCCTTTTCCTTAATTTTTTTCTCTCTTTAATTCCCAATTAATGTACAACTATTACCCTGTGGTACAATTTGGGGACTTTCTTGTACATAAAGAGACCGGAGCATATCTTTTGCTGTGATTGTGTGGGGTAGGTGTGAGGTGAGGTAAACCTTAGCATGGAATGTGATCTTTGTACTTGCAGTATGGGGTTACTTGGTGAGGAGGGTAGGGACTGTTATTTTTTTAGTTGAGCAGATGGTATTTTTCTCCAGAGTTTATGTGGTTGAATTGGAGATTTAGGAGAGGGTTCACACTGGGAGGACTCTGATCCACAAAGTTGTGTTGACAGTCTACTATATGTTGCTTCCTTATGCTAGAGTAAATGTATTCTAATAATGTGAGGGTATTGTCTTGGAATGTATGTGGCATAAACTCAGCAATTAAACGATCCAAGATTTTGGCTGCTTTAAATAAAAATAGAGCAGATATAGCCTGTCTTCAAGAGACCCTCTAAACGATTTGGAGCACCAGACGTTGAAAAGAGGATGGGTGGGGGAGGCTAGATTTTCCTCAGCTACCATCAAATCGGCAGGTGGAGCCGTGTTGATTCACAAAACATCCCGCTACTGATTAAGACGGATATCCGAGATCACAGGGGTCGCTTTGTAATCGTAATTGCTGAGTTGCACAATAAACCGATAATTTTCTGTAATATTTACATGCCAAATAATTATGAGCACTGTTTTTTTAAACGACAAGTGCAAACAAATTCTCAGAT
The DNA here is from genome assembly GCF_901001135.1 of Rhinatrema bivittatum. Lineage (NCBI taxonomy): Eukaryota > Metazoa > Chordata > Amphibia > Gymnophiona > Rhinatrematidae > Rhinatrema > Rhinatrema bivittatum. The sequence continues at coordinate 288,026,362 of NC_042616.1, forward strand.
GGTCCGAATTCTTGAATAAATCAGAAATTTTATTATGGCAACTCCACTGTTTAGGAATATAATTTCTCAATTTGATTTAAGGATCCCCTGACACGGACCCCGTGTTTTGCCAAAGCTGGCTGCATCGGGAGGGACAACACAAAACATCTTTCTGTAAAAACAAATATGAATATCACCATTCAAAAGGACCAAAGAACATAGGGCACAACAGACAATCCATCAAAGAAAACTTAACAAAATGTATAAGAACATACTGTTTTCCGTATAGAATGACAGGTTACAGGGAATGCGTCAGTGTTACAGTACAACCAAGATTTAAACGCTCAGATGGTTTTGGCACGAAAACACATTGACCAATCAAATAGGGGGCATGGACGGCCAATCAGAACATGGCAGAAGAAACTCCAGTGAAAAAACTCCATTCGAGTTCACAATTCAAACCATTAGGTACAACAGAGTTCAGCAAATAGATCCATTTTTGTTCTCTTTTAATTAAAATCTCTGGATAATTACCCCCCCCTCCCCCCCCCCCCCCCCCCCCCCCCCCCCCCGTGAGGGAGGGTGAACTACCTCAAGAACAAAAAACTTCAAGTCAAGTCATGTGTGCGAGTGCTGTGACCAGTGCTCCACCAGAGGGGCATTTTCACACTGATTTTTAATATTAGATCTGTGTTCGATGATACGGGTTTTAATCATACGGGATGTTTTTCCTACGTATAATTTCATACAGGGACAAATAATAACGTAAACTGCCCCAGTAGATGTACAGTCAGAGGAGCCATACAGAGTAAAAGTTCTCTTTGTGGTCAGGTGTAGGAAACTTGATGTATTATTTGTTAAAGGGCATATGGAACAATGGCCACAGGAACTGTGACCGCTTTCAATATGGGGCTGTGTGTTAGTAGATTGATATCCAGTATGAATGAACATATCTCTGAGATTTTTGCTTCTATGGTATGTAAAGCGAAGGGAGGTGTTAAATACAGAATTAAGTGACAAAGCTGACCAAAGTTTCCAAATGATATTGGAGATAAAGTTACTTTTAGTGGAAAAAGGAAGTATACAATTCACAGAATCCTCTTCAGAGTGATTTTTGGGTAAAAAAAAAAAGGAGGTCCTGGTTAACCTACAACGCTCGTTTATATGCCTGCCATAAGACTTGACGTGGGTACCCTCTCGTGCTGAACCGAGCAGACATCTGCTTAGCCTGTATAATGAACTCGTCTTGCATAGGGCACAGCCACCGTAATCTCAAAAACTGGCCCGAGGGAATGTTATTCTTAAGTAGGCGCGGGTGACAACTGGCAAAGTTCAGCAGGGTATTGCGATCTGTGTCTTTTCGAAAAATAGTGGTAGAAAAAACCTTCATTAGTCAAAGAGATTATAATATCAAGGAAGGGGACCTGAGTCGTATGAATATTATAAATAAATTGTAAATTTACAGCTAGGTGGAAAAAGGAGATTGCCATTAGGATATTGCATTTAGAACACCAGTTGGACATTGCAAAATGCTGATATTGTCAAAATCCTTCAGCCGTGAACCGCACACAGTTTGTTAAAGGGCAGCAGGCAGTTGTAAATGTGCAGCTTCCTGGCTTCCCTAGATTTTTCTCTCAAAAAGAAATTGAACTCCCTAATGCTTAGTTTTGATGCTGAAAAAGCCTTTGACAGGGTGAATTGGCAGGTTTTTTTTTTAGGCTCTTAAGGGATTTGGTTGTCATGGCCCATTTATTTCCTTTCTCACCACACTCTATACAAACCCTCGGGCAGCGATTTTGGTTAAAGGAAAATTGGTTCTTACCTGCGAATTTTCATTCAGTCCAGACTCCTGGGTTTTGCCTCCCAGCAGATGAAGACAGAGAAAATTTCACAGGTACCACCTTCTAACTGGTGTGCCACCTTCTACTCCTCGGTATTTATCAGTACCCAAGCAGAGAAAAACTTAAGAACCAAACAACTTCGCATGTGTGAACTCCACTCCCAATCCCCAGAACGAGCAGAGGATGAGGAACAAAAAAACAATTAACTTTGTAGCAGAAATCTGCAGAACCTTATTCCATAGATCAGAAAAGTTAGGAAGAAAAAATAAATACCGATCGAGTGGGCTCCCTTTAACTACTACTCCCTCACCCAAAAAGGCTGAACCTCTGCAGTGGGTGAGCATCTGGATTGATCTGTGCTACTACAGGAATGAAAATTAGCAGGTAAGAACCAATTTTCCTTTCCCTGTACGTACCAGATCAGTCCAGACTCCTGGGACGTACCCAAGCTTCCCTAAACGGGGTGGGACTGCAAGAGGTCCCACTCAAAGGACACCTTCGTCAAAATTGCAAACATCTGTGGCTTGGACATCCAGGTGGTAGTGTCTAACAAATGTATAGAATGTGCCCTTAACCCCTCCGGGACTGGGCGACCTTGACAGATATAGGTAGACCCAATAGCCTCCTTCAACCAACACGCTATTGTAGCTTTTGATGCCTTCTGCCCTTTCTTAGCGCCATGCCACAACACAAAAAGATGATCCAACAATCGGAAACTTCATAACCTCCAAATAGCGTAATATAGCTCTTCTGACATCAAGTTGTCTCAAAACCCTGGCATGAGGAGAATTGAGCTCCAGGTCTGAAAAGGCTGGAAAATCCACAGATTGAGATGAAAGGACGATACTACTTTTGGTAGAAAGGATGTCATAATGCCTCTGTATCGCTCCATGGTGAGACCGCACCTTGAATACTGTGTACAATTCTGGTCGCCGCATCTCAAAAAAGATATAATTGCGATGGAGAAGGTACAGAGAAGGGCTACCAAAATGATAAAGGGAATGGAACAGCTCCCCTATGAGGAAAGACTAAAGAGGTTAGGACTTTTCAGCTTGGAGAAGAGACGGGTCAGGGGGGATATGATAGAGGTGTTTAAAATCATGAGAGGTCTAGAACGAGTAGATGTGAATCGGTTTTTTACTCTTTCGGATAATAGAAAGACTAGGGGGCACTCCATGAAATTAGCATGTGGCACATTTAAAACTAATCAGAGAAAGTTCTTTTTCATTCAACGCACAATTAAACTCTGGAATTTGTTGCCAGAAGATGTGGTTAGTGCAGTTGGTATAGCTGTGTTTAAAAAAGGATTGGATAAGTTCTTGGAGGAGAAGTCCATTACCTGCTATTAAGTTGACTTAGATTATAACCACCGCTATTACTAGCAATGGTAACATGGAATAGACTTAGTTTTTGGGTACTGCCAGATTCTTATGGCCTGGATTGGCCACTGTTGGAAGCAGGATGCTGGGCTTGATGGACCCTTGGTCTGACCCAGTATGACATGTTCTTATGACCGTTCGCAAAGAGATTCCAGAATCCGAGATTCTCAAAAATGGCTCAAAAATGGCTCAGAGACTCACCTGGCGGAGCAAATTGCTACCAAGAACACCACCTTCAAAGTCAGATCTTTCAATGTGGCTTTCTTAAGTGACTTGAAAGGGGCTTCACACAAGCCTTTAAAGACCAGATTCAAGCTCCATGAGGGACACACCATATGGACAGGAGGATGCAAATGCTTCACCCCTCTATGAAAATGTATCACATCCGGACGAGCCGTGAGAGAAGAACCTTGGACTTTTCCCCTTAGGCATTCTAGGGCTGCAACCTGAACCCTCAGAGAGTTGAGAGATAAGCCCTTTGTAAGACCATTCTGTAAGAAAGATAGGACCGTGGTCACCGAAGCTCGATGAGGATCAGCAACCTGCATCTTGCACCAAGACTCAGACCCTCCAAACTCGAGTATACTCCATGGAAATGGAGGGTTTCTGAGCTCACAACAAAGTAGAAATGACTTCTTCTGGATTATCCTTCTTCCTCAACTGCCTCCTCTAAAAAGCTAGGCCCCAAGACAAAAGCAATCTGCTTGATCGAAAAATATATGACCTTGACGTAGGAGATTTGGGAGATGACTTAACCGCAGGGGTTCATCCATTGGCAGGTTGACCAGATCCTCAAACCACGGTCGATGCGGCCACTAGGATCACTCGGACTGGATGAACTTCTATTCTCCTGATCACCTTGCCAATCAGGAGCCATGGAGGAAACACATAAAGGAGAATGTCCTGAGACCAAGAGACTACCAGCACATCTACGGATTCTGCTCTGTGCTCTCTTCTGCAGCTGAAGAAGCGCTCCGCCTTGGCATTCCCTCGGGTTGCCATCAGGTCTACATCACATTGGCCCCACTTGCGGGAGATTAAATCCATGGCACTCTTCGACAACTCCCATTCTCCGGGCTCTAACTGCTGATGGCTGAGAAAATCTGCCTGAATGTTGGAGGTCCCTGCTATATGGGATGCTGGTACCATTGTCAAATGACGTTCTGCCCAGGACATCAGCATCTCCATTTCCAGAGCTACTGCACAGCTCTTGTTCCTCCATGCCAGTTGATATAAGCCACCATTGTTGCATTGTAAAACAGGACCCTAACTGCCCTGGTATGTATAAGGGGGAGAAAGCTCTCCAGAGCCAGCCTCACCACCCTCGTCTCCGGGTGATTCATCAACCAAGTTGCCACCTCCGTGGACCACTGGCCCTGGGCCTCTTGGGTCTGGCATACAGCTCCCTATCCAGAGAGGCTGGCATCGGTGGTCACCACCATCCATTGAGGTACCTCGAGGTTCACACCACGTTCTAAATGGCCTTGAGCAAGCACCACAAGAGGCTGGACCTGGCAACTTCCGTAAGTGGGAGCTAGAGATGAAATGGTCGATGCCATGGAGCCAAGAACCTGTAAATAGTCCCAGATCCTGGGCACCTGAATTTGCAACAGGCTTCGGACTTGGGCTCGCAGCTTGAGAATCCTCTCCTTCGAGAGGAAATCCTTGCCCAAGTGAGTATCGAATCGGGCCCCTAGAAACTCCAGGACTTGGGAAGGAGTTAGTTGAGTCTTGGCTAGGTTGACAACCCACCCCAGAGAGCGTAGGCAGAGTAATACTGTTTCCACTGCCTGCGTGCACAACTCCTCTGACTTTGCTCGTATTAGCCAGTCGTCCAGATAGGGATGGACCAAAATGCCCTCTCTCCACAAAGCCGCTGCCACTATGACCATCACCTTGGTGAAGATCCGTGGAACCGTGGCCAGGCCGAATGCTGGTGCGCAAAACTGGAAATGTTGACCGAGAATCATAAACCTGAGATATCTCTGATGGTCCCTGTGTATCCCAAAGTGCAAGTAGGCCTCCATCAGATCCAGGGAGGCCAGGAACTCTCCCTTTCACACTGCTGTTATCACCAATCGAAGATTCTCCATCTGAACATGGGGCACCTTTAGGGTCACATTGACCTTCTGCAAGTCCAGGATTGGACGGAACGTTCTCTCCTTCTTTGGCACCACAAAGTAAATAGAATACCTCCCCTGGCCTTGCTCTTCGTGGGGAAAAGGAACAATGGCCCCTAGCCCTCAGAGCCTCTGGATGGTCTGCTGGACAACGTGCTTCTTTGCAGGGGAGCCGCAAGGAGACACTAGGAACAGACTTAGCGGATGAGCAAACTCTAATGTGTAACTATGTTCTATCACTCTTAGAACCCACTAGTCCAACATGATCTTGGCCCATGCCTGGTAAAAAAAAAAAAAAAAAAAAAGTCAGCCGACCCCCAATGAGTGGAACTGAGGAGTGTGCCAGCAGCATATCATTTGGAGGACTTGGTGCTGCCCATCCCTGGGGCAGGCACTTCATAGTTGGTTCTGCGGCCATGAAAGGATTGGGATCAAATCTGAGACCTCCGCAAGGTCTGTCTCTGGCCTGTGCCCGGAGCTTTGCTCTGACAGAAACATCGTTGGCCCCTGAAATGGGATCAAGCTGGGGAACTCTTCGGACCTTTTGGCTTGTCCTCTGGGAACTTATGTACTTTATTCTCTCCCAGTTGCTTTATCAGCTGTTCAAGGTCCTCTCCAAAAAGGAACTTGCCCTTGAAGGGGATCACCCCGAGCTTCGCCTTTGAGGAAATGTCTGCCGCCCAATTACGCAGCCACGAGTCTCCATGCCAAGACTGCTGACACCATGGTTCTGGATATAGTATGCAGTAGGTTATACAAGGCATCAGCTCCATAAGCTACTGCAGCCTAAAAACCGCTCCACCTGCTTCACTTCCTGAGGCACAAGATCCCTAGCGCTCTGCAACTGTTGCACCCATCATAAAATTGTCCTCAGCATATAACTGGGCAAACTGCCACTCTGATGCTGAGAGCAGCGACTTCAAATATCTTTTTGAGATGCACCTCCAGTTTGCAATCTTGCAGATCTTTCAAAGCCGCCGCTCCAGCGACCAGTATGGTAGTCCTCTTTGTGACTGCCGAAACTGACGCGTCCACCTTAGGAACCTTCAACAGTTCCAGAGTGTCCTCCGGCAACGGATACAGCTTGTCCATGGCCCTGCTGACTTTGAGGCCCGTCTCAGGAATATCCCACTCCTGGACCATCAACTGCTTCATCATCTCATGAAAAGGGAAGATCTTCATTGGACACCACAAGCCCGCCATGACAGGGTTCACCATGTCCAAGCTCGGCTCCGCTTGGTGGGATGTCATGCCCAACTCCGCCAGGTCATGTGGGACAAGAGGGGCCAATTTGTCGTTCTGGAATAAGCGGACCAACTTAGGATCATCCTCCTCATGGAAAGGGACTGAACATGGTTGTCTCCTGCATCAGGACCCACCAGGGGGGAGAGCCTCAAGAAGGCCATCTTCTGGGTCCAAGCCCTCCAAGGAGACCTCCTGAGGCGCTCCCCCCCGTCCCATGGAAGCTTGGACTGTATGGACTCTAAGAGCGGCCAGCGTGTCCCCTGGCCTGGGAGCTTTCTGAAGGAGCCCTTGACTCCCCCTGCTCCTGGGAGCCCCTCTCTGGAGGGAGATCCCCTCCCCTTGCCGATCTGTCTTCCACCATGTGAAAGGCACTTAAAATGGCTGCCGTTCCCGCGCTGAGGGGGAATGGGTCAGCCTGAGGCTCCTTTGCAGCCGGCACCTGCCTGGTGCTGCACTGCAGATCTAGGGCTGCTGCCGCATCATTGGAGGGACCCTCCCCTCCGGGGAGGCAGTGGAGACTCAGGCTGGACGACGTGTGGTTCGGAAGCCGCACTCCACAAATAGTTCATGGGCCTGCCGCTGTATGACTTTCCAGCGGCAATCTCCAGAAAAGCGCCGATATCGCCGAGGGTGGAGAGAAAGAGAGCCCGATTGCAAATAGAAACAGTTTGCCTCCCCGTGCGCGATCCCTCACGCGAGCAGGCTACCCTCCCCCAGTCAACTGCTCCTGCTCCGTTCCCCACAGTAAGAGCACAAGAGCCCGTCTGGGTCTCTAAACTTTCTTTTTGTAAAACTTTAGCAAGGTAGGAAAGAAAATGAAGGATACTTCTCTGAAACTATGGGTTATAAGGCGGTGCCTGTTAAATTTTCTCGGTCGCCATCTGCTTGAAGGGAGGAAAAAACCCAGGAGTCTGGACTGAACTGGGTACATACAGGGAATGGGGAATTCTCTAGGGATTTTACTTTGTCCAGGGATTCTCATCAGGGGTGCCCACTGTCCCCGCTACTTTTTGTTCTTTCCCTCGATCCTCTTGAGAATTCTGAACTCTTCTGCTAATATAAGAACATAAGAACATGCCATACTGGGTCAGACCAAGGGTCCATCAAGCCCAGCATCCTGTTTCCAACAGAGGCCAAAACCAGGCCACAAGAACCTGGCAAGTACCCAAACACTAAGTCTATTCCATGTTACCGCTGCCAGTAATAGGAGTGGTTATTTTCTAAGTCAACTTAATTAATAGCAGATAATGGACTTCTCCTCCAAGAACTTATCCAATCCTTTTTTAAACACAGCTATACTAACTGCACGAACCACATTCTCTGGCAACAAATTCCAGAGTTTAATTGTGCGTTAAGTGAAAAAGAACTTTCTCCGATTAGTTTTAAATGTGCCACATGCTAACTTCATGGAGTGCCCCCTAATCTTTTTGTTATCTGAAAGAGTAAATAATCGATTCACATCTACCCGTTCTAGACCTCTCATGATTTTAAGCACCTCTATCATTATCCCCCCTCAGTCGTCTCTTCTCCAAGCTGAAAAGTCTTAACCTCTTTAGTCGTTCCTCGTAGGGGAGCTGTTCCATTCCCCTTATCATTTTGGTCGCCCTTCTCTGTACCTTCTCCATCGCAACTATATCTTTTTTTGAGATGTGGCGACCAGAATTGTACACAGTATTCAAGGTGCGGTCTCACCATGGAGCGATACAGAAGCATTATGACATTTTCTGTTTTATTCACCATTCCCTAATAATTCCCAACATTCTGTTTGCTTTTTTGACTGCTGCAGCAGACTGAACCGACGATTTCAATGTGTTATCCACTATGATACCTAGATCTCTTTCTTGGGTGGTAGCACCTAATATGCAACCTAACATTGTATAACTATAGCATGGGTTATTTTTCCCTAGATGCATCACCATGCACTTATCCACATTAAATTTCATCTGCCATTTCGATGCCCAGTTTTCCAGTCTCACAAGTTCTTCCTGCAATTTATAACAATCTGCTTGTGATTTAACTACTCTGAACAATTTTGTATCATCTGCAAATTTGATTACCTCACTCGTCATATTTCTTTCCAGATCATTTATAAATATATTGAAAAGTAAGGGTCCCAGTACAGATCCCTGAGGCACTCCACTGCCCACTCCCTTCCACTGAGAAAATTGTCCATTTAATCCTTCTCTCTGTTTCCTTTTAGCCAGTTTGTAATCCATGAAAGGACATTGCCACCTATCCCATAACTTTTTACATGGGATAATATGTGGGAACACTTTCTATAAAGTGGGGCATTCACCAACAACTTGCTGATACATATTACTGACCCCCATCAATTCTTTGTGTAATGCTCTATGGGGTAGATTTTCAGACGAGCGCGAATAGCCTACTTTTGTTTGCGCTCCAGGCGCAAACAAAAGTACGCTGGATTTTAGTAGATACGCGCGTAGTCGCGCGTATCGGCTAAAATCCTGGATCGGCGCGCGCAAGGCTATCGATTTCGTATAGCCTGCGCGCGCCGAGCCGCGCAGCCTACCCCCGTTCCCTCCTAGGCCGCTCCGAAATCGGAGCGGCCTAGAAGGGAACTTTCCTTTGCCCTCCCCTCACCTTCCCCTCCCTTCCCCTACCTAACCCACCCGCCCGGCCCTGTCTACACCCCCCCCCTTACCTTTGTCGGGGGATTTACGCCTCCCGGAGGGAGGCGTAAATCCCCGCGCGCGAGCGGGCCTGCTGCGCGCCGGGCCGCGACCTGGGGGCGGGTACGGAGGGCGCGGCCACGCCCCCGGGCCGTAGCCACGCCCCGTACCCGCCCCCAAAACGCTGCCGACACGCCCCCGGAACGCCGCGACGACCGGGCCCGCCCCCCGACACGCCCCCGACACGCCCCCCTCCGAGAACCCCGGGACTTACGCGAGTCCCGGGGCTCTGCGCGCGCCGGGAGGCCTATGTAAAATAGGCTTCCCGGCGCGCAGGGCCCTGCTCGCCTAAATCCGCCCGTTTTGGGCGGATTTAGGCGAGCAGGGCTCTGAAAATCTACCCCTATGTGTCATTAGAGAATATGCCCTTTAGCTGGTCTCAAACTAATTTTGGACAAATCAGAAGCAATGGTGATTGGCTCTTGGAACATGGCAGAGTGGGGGTACGATTTTCTCTTGAAATGGGTGGGGACATGGCTTAAATATCTGGGAGTTTGGCTGCCTAAGGACATTTCTGACCTTTTTTCCATAAATATTTCCAAACTACAGGACAAGACTGAGACTTCTGTCCTTTCTTGGATGCATTTACGCTTGTCACTCACAGGATGTGTACATCTCGTAAAAATGACTATACTACCTCATGGGTTCTATGTAATGGGAGTTTTACCTTTATCTCTCCATGATTCTACCCTCAAAAGGTTTCATGGGGCACAATCATTATCTTTGGAGAGGCAAGAAACCTAGGCTGGTTCTCAGGGTGCTAATGACACCTATCTCTAAGGGAGGATTGCGGTTCCCTGCCTTATGGATATATAATCATGCCATAAATCTAAGGCATATAGGAGACTGGCTCCTGAATACCACATTTTACTTTGATATTGTTTTAGAGTCACAGTTAGTTTTCTCTTTGAGATTTGTTCTCCAGGCTAAATATTCTGCTGTGCCGCGTCATGTACACTCTGTTGCTTCTCTCTCCTCTCCGCTGAACTTGGCGATGGCTGACCGCCAAAGCCTCCTTATCCTCTAGTCTTTCTTCTTTCATGCCTATTTGGGGTAATGGGAATTTTCTTCCAGGTATGGGACTATCACATTAAATGGGAATTGCTGGGATTTGTACATTTTTCTCAAATGTTTAACACTAGTGGTTCTGTACTGTCATTTTCAGACATGTGCACTAGATATCATTTGCCTTCTCAGGATTTTTTCTGTTACCATCACATGAGACACCAGCTCCAAATTTTACAGGCCCAGGATTTCAGAGACTCGAACTGGCAGTTTCTCATGGACTGGTTTGATCAGGAGGATCCTCAATGCCACTCTGTTTCCTTTTTTTTGTAAGACCATGGAAACTCAATATAAATCTTGGTCGTTGGATGCACACTGATCTAAATGGTAGCAGGAATTACAGTTCCAATTTACACTTTCAACTTTTACTGCTCCCTTCTTGACCATTCCCAAGATTATTTGCAATGTTCTAATGAGGGAAACTCGATTTAAAGTGTTGTGTTAGGTGTATCTGTCTCAACGTCAAGCTAAGATTGCAGATTCCGATATCTGTACTAAATGCCAAGTGGAAGTGGCAAACTTGGGTCATTCTCTTTGGAGATGCAGTTTGAGTCAAACAGTTTGGAAAATGTTTTTTTATTTTGCGGCTGAGAATATTTCTCAGGCAACCTGAAGCACAAACTATGGCTCAATAAAATTTTTGTGCTAGTAGCAACAGCCATCCTGCAAGTGTAGAGGCAAGATGATGCCCCTTCCATAACCCACTGGAATAATAAGGTCATTGTTCTATTAGGTATGGAACCGCTCCAGCAAATATTCTTCTTCGATGTCTAAGCGACAGTGTATGGCGGTGTGATGACATTTATACAGTCTCTACTGCACATGATGTGCAGTCAAATTTTGAATGATTTTGAATACTGAGTATTGCACATTATCCTTTTTTGAAAAAACATTTTTAGTAACCTATATTCTTATCATTCTGCTACTTAAGATCAGCCATCTCAGCAAGGGGAGGGGGAGGATACGGGGATTCACAGGTTTGGGTTTAAATACGATCTAGATAATGTGTGATATGTAAGAGAGTACATTACGTATCATATATTATCATCTGTGTACTTATAATTCCTTTGTGTTTGAAAATTAATAAAAAAGATTATACATAAAGGGGCAGATTTAAAAAAACTACGCCAGTGCGTACTTTTGTTCGCGCGACCGACGCAAACAAAAGTACGCCGGATTTTAATAGATACGCGCGTAGCCACGCGTATTTTTTAAAATCCGGGGTCAACACGCGCAAGGCTGCACAAAATCGGCAGCCTGTGCGCACCGAGCTGCGCAGCCTGCCTCCGTTCCCTCCGAGGTCGCTCAGAAATCGGAGCGGCCTTGGAGGGAACTTTCCTTCCGCCTCCCCCCACCCCCCGGCCCTAATTCCCCCCCTACCTTTATTCCAAAAGTTACGCCTGCCTAACTTGCGTGCGCAGGGCCAGCTGCTGGCGCGCCATGTTCGAGTCCGGGTCCGGGGCTGGTCCATTTACTCTATGGGGGGGGGGGGGGGGGGTTGTTATAGGGATGGGGACCCTATGTTTGCTGTTTGTTCTCGCTGCTTTGTCTGATTGTTGTTGGAAATTTTTATTGGTGATGATAAAATAGATTTGACAAATTTGCTTGCACTTCCTCTTTAGAGAAGTTAATGATAACCTGGGAAATAAAGCCCAGATTTCAAACGCCCTGCATGCTTAAAATCTGGGCTTTATGCGCATGGCCGAGCCTTGTACGCACCGAACCAATTTTTGAAGAGGCCCGGCCATGCGCATAAAGTCCAGTATGCGCACAAGTGCTGGGCTTCTTTGAAGGGGTGGAGCAGGCTGGGACAGCACCATTGTTCATTGGCCCGAAGACCTGGCTGCAGGCGTGCGCAACTTCAGCTTGGGAGCTGACGTAAGCTGTGCAACAAAGAAAACAAAATACCATGTGTGTTGGGTAAGAGTATAGTGATAGGAGTATACTACCATCCACCTGGACAAAATGGTCAGACAGATGATGAAATGCTAAGAGAAATCAGGGAAGCAAACCAATTTGGCAGTGCAATGATAATGGGAGATTTCAATTACCCCAATATTGACTGGGTAAATGTAACATGCTAGAGACAAAGTTCCTGGATATAATAAATGATTGCTTCATGGAGCAATTGGTTCAGGAACCAACAAGAGAGGGAGCTATTTTAGATTTAATTCTTAGTGGAACACAAGATTTGGTGAGAGAAGTAACGGTGGTGGGGCCACTTGGCAACAGTGATCATAACATGATCAAATTTAAACTAATAACTGGAAGGGGGACAATAAGTAAATCTGCAGCTCTAACACTAAATTTTAAAAAGAGAAACTTTGATAAAATGAGGAAAATAGTTAGAAAAAAACTGAAAGGTGCAGCTGCAAAGGTTAAAAGTGTTCAACAGGCTTGGACATTGTTTAAAAATACAATCCTAGAGGCACAGTCCATATGTATTCCGTGCATTAAGAAAGGTGGAAGGAAGGCAAAACGATTACCGTCATGGTTAAAAGGTGAGGTAAAAGAGGCTATTTTAGCCAAAAAAACATCCTTCAAAAATTGGAAGGAGGATCTATCTGAAGAAAATAGGATAAAACATAAGCATTGTCAAGGTAAGTGTAAAACATTGATAAGACAGGCAGAGAGAATTTGAAATGAAGTTGGCCATAGAGGCAAAAACTCATAATAAAAACTTTTAAAAATATATCCAAAGCAAGAAACCTGTGAGGGAGTCGGTTGGACCATTAGATGACAGAGGGGTTAAAGGGGATCTTAGGGAAGATAAGGCCATTGCAGTAAGACTAAATGAATTCTTTGCCTCTGTGTTTACTAATGAGGATATTGGGGAGATACCAGTTCCGGAGATGGTTTTCAGGGGTGATGAGTCAGACGAACTGAATGAAATCACTGTGAACCTAGAAGATGTAGTAGGCCAGATTGACAAACTAAAGAGTAGCAAATCACCTGGACTGGATGGTATGCATCCTAGGGTTCTGAAGGAACTAAAAAAATGAAATTTCTGATCTATTAGTTAAAATTTGTAACCTATCATTAAAATCATCCATTGTACCTGAAGACTGGAGCATATAGAAAGACATGATTTAATGGGACACAGTCAACACGGATTTACCCAAGGGAAGTGTTGCCTAACAAATCTGCTTCATTTTTTTGAAGGGGTTAATAAACATGTGGATAAAGGTGAACTGGTAGATGTAGTGTATTTGGATTTTCAGAAGGCGTTTGACAAAGTCCTTCATGAGAGGCTTCTTCGAAAACTAAAAAGTCATGGGATAGGACGATGTCCTTTCGTGGATTACAAACTGGTTAAAAGACAGGTCAATTTTCTCAGTGGAAAAGGGTAAACAGTGGAGTGCCTCAGGGATCTGTACTTGGACCGGTACTTTTCAATATATATATATAAATGATCTGGAAAGGAATACGACGAGTCAGGTTATCAAATTTGCGGATGATACAAAATTATTCAGAGTAGTTAAATCACAAGCAGACTGTGATAAATTACAGGAGGACCTTGCAAGACTGGAAGATTGGGCATCCAAATGGCAGATGAAATTTAATGTGGACAAGTGCAAAGTGTTGCATATAGGAAAAAATAACCCTTGCTGTAGTTACACGATGTTAGGTTCCATATTAGGAGCTACCACCCAGGAAAAAGATCTAGGCATCATAGTGGATAATACTTTAAAATTGTCGACTCAGTGTGCTGCAGCAGTCAAAAAAGCAAATAGAATGTTAAGAATTATTATGAAGGGAATGGTTAATAGAATGGAAACTGTCATAATGCCTCTGTATCGCTTCATGGTGAGACCGCACCTTGAATACTGTGTACAATTCTGGTCGCCGCATTTAAAAAAAAGATATAGTTGTGATGGAGAAGGTACAGAGAAGGGCAACCAAAATGATAAAGGGGATGGAACAGCTCCCCTATGAAGAAAGGCTGAAGAGGTTAGGGCTGTTCAGCTTGGAGAAGAGACGGCTGAGGGGGGATATGATAGAGGTCTTTAAGATCATGAGAGGTCTTGAACGAATAGATGTGACTCGGTTATTTACACTTTCGAATAATAGAAGGACTAGGGGGCATTCCATGAAGTTAGCAAGTAGCACATTTAAGACTAATCGGAGAAAATTCTTTTTCACTCAACGCACAATAAAGCTCTGGAATTTGTTGCCAGAGGATGTGGTTAGTGCAGTTAGTGTAGCTGGGTTCAAAAAAGGTTTGGATAAGTTCTTGGAGGAGAAGTTCATTAATGGCTATTAATCAATTGTACTTAGGGAATAGCCACTGCTATTAATTGCATCAGTAGCATGGGTTCTTCTTAGTATTTGCGTAATTGCCAGGTTCTTGTGGCCTGGTTTTGGCCTCTGTTGGAAACAGGATGCTGGGCTTGATGGACCCTTGGTCTGACCCAGCATGGCAATTTCTTATGTTCTTAAAAAAGGGTTTAGGGGATTGGGGAGGAGAGGGTAAGGGAGGTTAGGTGGGGGGGGGGGGGGGGTAGGGAAGTTCCCTCCAAGTATGCTCCTTAATTGGAGCAGACTGGGAGGGAACTGGGGAAGGCCGGAATGCGTCGCCGTGCGGTATAAAATCTACCCCTAAGGGAGAAGTCAGAACAAAGACATAAGATTTGTGTATAGGACATCCCTTAAGACAAAATAAAATACTTTGAAAAAACAGACCAGTCAATTTTTAAATAGTTTTTTTTTATTTGCTATTAAATCATAATGGAAGAATACACTTTATATAGCACCAATAGCAATACAATTTACAGTAGCATAAAACATTTTCCATTGTCCTTTCATCGATCAAGACATCTCAGCTACCTAAAAGTTAAGAATTACTCCTCAGATACAATAGAAAAGCTAAGAACCTGAGGCAAGTTACAGAGGCCCACATATATCTCCTATTGGGTGCAAAGGATGATACATTATTAAATTCAAATACTAAATACAGTCCTGAGAAGTTCATAAATTCACAATCACAGTAAAATGTTTATTCCTAGTTAAACTTATGCTTGTCAGATGTAGATAGATGCAAAATTTGCTAGTGAGGCATGGTATTAGTAGTTAAGAATGAGGCTCCCTGATGCAGTATTTGTCCATGTTTTTACCCATCTGGCTGGAAATATATCATTACACTGTGGGCCTGATTTTAAAAAGCATTTACTCGAGCAAAACTGGTTTTTGCTCAAGTAAATACACTTTACTCAAGTAAGTGGGCTTTTCAAAATTGCTACAATATATGCCATTGAATTGTCCATAGGATTTACTCAAGTAAGTGCACTTTACTCGAGTAAATAGCTTTTGAAAATTGCTACGATAGTATGTCACATTTACATGCGTAACTCCTTTGAAAATTACCCCCTGTGATTTTAAGGCTTTTACTGGCAAGGTAATAGAAGTGTTGTCAACGCTGTCATGGTTTATTAGTAATTTCCACAACAAGGTAACGTTAGCCTATTGACAAAAAGTGATCGTCTCCTGTTTTGAATTGCACATTTACAATTATTGAATTTTACAGTATTCCAAAGGAACTATTACAGGAATGCATGTATATATATGATAAAATAGAATGCATGCAAAAAAACCCACAATCACAAGGCAAGTTGGAAAAGGTGCAAGCTAGTGATTAAGGACATTTACTTTCAAGTCAAAAGAAATTCTGGGACATGTATTTACAAGAGTTACTTAATTTCCTTGATCTCCAGTTCAACCCAACTACACATGGGTAACGTCACTCGTGTCCACATCTATTCCCTTTAATTTTGGGGCAACAGCCTCCTCCAAGATGATTGCATGATTACTCCACTAACCATCCTAAAAAGCAAAGTTGCTTACTTGTAATATGTATTCTCAGAGAACAGTAAGATATCAGTCCATCCCATTGCTAATGTCATCCAGCAGCATCTAGGATGGGTCTTTTCTCCAAAAGTGATCAGAGCATTATTCATGTTCCTGAACATGTGCAGGATCACCTGCCTCATTGCTGTCCACCTTCATTTTTATATCAAGCTTAGGGCCTGATTTACTAAGGCTTTTCTCCCATTCTGTGTCTATAGGAAAAATGCTTAGTAAATGAGGCCCTTAGGTAGATGTCAACTTCTAGGGGAGGGATGCAGGCAGATTTCTGTGCAAAGTATCCTCCTGTCCTCAGAGAACATCTGTTACAGGTAAGCAACTTTGCTTTCTCTAAGGACAAACAGGATGCAGTCCTTACAAATGGCAATCAATAGCTATGGGTTACCTTTGAACAAACAAGAACACCCAAATGCCAATAGATGAATATATTTTTGGGATATTCTCAATTTATATATATATTTTTGAAGGGCAATGCAAACTAATAGGCCCCAGCTGAGAGAAAGTTGGGTTCTGCCCATCAAAGCAATGTTGCAGGATATATCAACCAAACCTACTGTCACATCCATCGATGTCCAAATAATGTGATGTAAATGTGTGGACTGAACTCTACATCATGGTCTTGCAAATCTCCATAAAGACTGATCTCAGGAGCTATGGCTCTATCATTATGTGCCTTTACATGTCCACCTAGAAACAGGTTGTCTGGGCATAATAGAAAATGAAATCTTCTGTTCAATTAGATTGCATGGATTTGGCTATAATAATACCAGGCCTACTTGGGTTAAAACTAACAAACAAAATGCTGGGTAGACTTTCTATAGGATTTTGTCTGCTCTAGATAGGTTAAGGCTCTTTTGTAGTCCAGACTGTTCACGTTAGTGGCCATCTGCACAGGAAGAAATGTGAAGATGACTGACCATTTAACGTGGAAACTCAACACCATCTTAAGCACGTATGTGTGTACAGAACTACTCTATTATAAAATGTCATATAAAGTTGATAGGGCATTCACACCCGTGGCTCACCAACTCTATAGGCCACAGTGATCACCACCAAAAATATGATCTTCCAGGTTAGTGCTTCAGCACACAAAAGAGTCAAAGGCTCAAAAAGAGCTTTTATGAATGGGAGACTTGAAACAGTCCTGCATGAATTTGACAGCTAAAGGATGCTCAAAAGTGGGTTTATTATCCTCATAATGATGAGCGTCAGTTCCTTAAGAGTTTTTATTTAGACCAGGCTCTGAAAATTATAAAAGATATTCAAGCAGCTTTTGCATGGAGCAAGAGAGGTTCTAGGGATTTACACTCACACCAGTTTGTAGTTTTCTCCATTTGAAACCATAATATCTCCTAGAAGAATCTTTTCTAGAAGCCAGAATGATCTCAGATATTCCATTAGAGAATTCAAAAGAACAAATTACTTCCACCTCAACATCTAGGAAGTATCGTTCCCCAGTGCTATGTTATGAGGGTGGGGAAATTCCCCAACTAAACTGGTTCCCTAATAAGCATCTCTTGAAAGCATGAGAACCAAATCTGTCTTAGCCAAAAAAGGAACTAACAAGTATCACAACTCTGTGGTCTGTTCTGAGCTTTAATATCATTTTTGAAGTAGAAGATATACATATGGCAGACTTTCCCCAATGTAGAAAAAAATCATCTGATGCTAGCCTGTCCTCTGATATCCCTCTGAAGCAGAAGGCAGGAACTTTTCTTGTGCATAGAAGTCACAAACAGATCTATCTAGGGTGTTGACCACTCATGGTGGTTTAGAATCCAACTGGATCTATCCTTTCTTGCCAAATATGTCTCTCTTAAGGTCATCTCCTGAGAGCTGACCAATTTCCAGATTCTGACAGTTTGCCAACACATATGGGACAATCCCATTCTTCCCTGCTTGTTCAGGTACAACATGACTACCTGATTGTCTGAATTAGGCCAATTTTGTTGTCCAGTTGATCTCTGCAAATCTTTACAGCATTCAGTAATGCTTAGAGCTTGAGGAAATTTGTGCGTTGACACTTTTCTCATGTGGACCAGGGATCTTGAGCATGAAGCCCTTTTATATGGGCTCCCCATCTCAGGGTAATTTGGTGAGGTTTGCACCACTGAATCTAAGGGTGCATTTGGCCTGTTGCATGTGGAAATATACCCTAGGAAAGACATGAACTCAAACGTCCCAACATGTTCCAAACTGATGGCTGCTGACTTTTCATTAATCCCTTCACTGTAAACAACAAACCGATTATCCTTGCTGTGGAGAGAAAGGGTTTTAACCAAAGTAATGTCTAGCTGAGATCCTATGAATTCCAATCAAGGGTCTCAGATTGTTTTAAATTATTCAAAATCTTAACTAACAACTCCAACAAGCCAATGATTCTTTACAAACTCCAGCGATGTGCTCTTGACCATCCAGATAGGGAAACTCGTAATCCCTGAAAGTGAAGATGTGCAGATTTCATGGCTAGACATTTGATAAATAGTCATGATACTGACAAGGCCAAATGGCAAACAGTACCTGGGGCTAGCATGTATCTCTATATGAGTATACGTTTCTGAGATAGAGCATAGCCATAACCCATTTTGAAAGAAATAGGATCAACATGTCCGAGAAATCACCTTGAACTTTACTCAAGTAAGAAATATGTCCAAGGCTATAGAGCTAGAATGTCCATAATTCTAGAGTTCTCCTGAATCTTTGAGGATCAGGAAATAAAATACCCATGTTCTATCCTGCAGTGGGACAGCTTATGACTGCTCTGGTTTGCAAGAATGAGGAGAGGTCCAGCTGCAGTATTTCTTAAGCAGAGGTGTGCCAAGAGACACTTGGAGGGATTTCCAATAAATGTAGCTTACATCCATTCTGTACTATTCAACAATCTGAGGTTATACTAAACCAACAGATTACAATAAATAGACTTTGGGACATTGGCTATGCATTATCTAGTCTAAACCCCATCCCAGTTTTTGTCTGGGAAGCTGCATGGGATTGTGTGTTCTCTGGGATGAGGAATACGAGTTTCTCTATCTAATCTGGTTTTCAAAGTACTATTACATACACTTAAGAGGCATTCCAGGGGATCAACTTAGGGTAGTTAGCACCTACGACAAAGCTTGAGTTTAAAAATATGCACATAAAGTGTATATACACAAGTTAAACCCTCCAAATAAATGTAATTTTACTTGTGAATGTGGGTGTGTAATTGGCCAATTAGCTGAGTATTTTCAAAGCAAATATACTCAAAGTCCGAATGTACAATGTACATGCAACCTATTGCTATAGAGGGTATTTTGAAAAGTAACCCTAAAAACATTGAATGTTAATCTGACCAGAGAGCAAGTTTGCTTACCTCTAAACAGAGTTTACCTTAGACAGCAGGAACAATTAGCCATTATGTGTGGGTGATGGCAGACAATGCTAACACGGACCCAGCTCTCAGAGTTCAGTAACATTTAATGAGCATGCACAGGAGTCCCAGATGCGTGCACTGCCTTATGAACCCTCAGTCTCTTCCAGACCTTAAGCTTTAGCAAGGTAGTCTACACTCCAGGGAAGCAGGTGGGTATTCAATATAGCTAGTTCATCTTGCTATCTATTAAAAAAATCCTTTATACAGGTACCGCAAACTTGCTTTCTCCATAGACAAGCAGGTATAAATTAGGCATTATGAATGGGGAGTCCCCAAGCTGAGGGCTGCACAGCAGAAGCATATGCCTAAAAACAATTTGGCCCTACCAAGTGGACAGTGGATTACTTGGAAAACTGGTTGCACAGAACTGTTTGTCCAAAGTTACTGTACCTTGGGACATGCTACCCAGACAGTAGTGGGACATGAAGATATGAACAGGTGACCAAGCAACAGCTTTGCAAATGTCTTCAATAGAAGTGGCTCCAAGATGAGCCACTGAAATTGCCATGGCTCATCTGATGAGCCTTGATAGATTCTGTAATCAGTAAGCCGGCCCATGTGTAAATTGAGTGCTATATAGTCCACTAACCAATTGGACAGAGAGTTCATTTGGCAGTTAAGAAGCTTGATAGTGAGGTTGAGCACTGTATAGGTAATATTCCAGGCTTTCTTACAATAAAAGGATTGAAGAGCCTGTTCTCCTTTGTGCACATGAGGTCTTGGAAAGAGTCTAGTTAAGACAATGACTTGATTAATATGAAATGCAGATACTACTTTTGGAAGATGTTCATAGAACCACCCTATTGTAAAAAAAAAAATAAAAAAATTGCAGGTATGGTGAATATGAAACCAGAGCTGATAGTTCACTTTCTCTTAGTGCTGAAGTTAAGGCCAGGATAAACACCATTTTTCAGGTGAGAAACTTCAAGACCACTGACTTGAGAATTCTAAAGGTTTCATGAGTTGATGTAGGACTACACTGAGGTCTCAAGGTACTGGAGATTTATTGATTGAAGGCTAGGAATGCCACAGTCCTTTCATGAATCTTGATACCAGGGGGTGGAGAGAGATTAGAGCCCCTTCCACCTTGTAGTGATATGTCACAATGGCACAGAGATGAACTTTGACTGAAAAAGCGTTAAGGCCTGAGGTTGAGAGGAAGAATAGATATTGAAGCAAGTTCCTTGGGCCAGATAAGTATAAGGTCAAGCTGGCTAGCCCTATCCCAAGTTGAAAACCTCTTCCAGTTGAAGCCATAGGATCTTCTGATTGAAGTTTTCCTAGCTGAAATCAGAACATCTTACACCTCTTTGGGAAGAAGCAAAGAGGAAACTACTGCACTCTCAATGTTCACACTGTGAGGACTTCTTCCTGAGTTATGAGAGTCAGAGATGTTCCCAAAGGAACCGGAGACTAAACTGACAGACAGACAAGATATGGACACCACACTTGCCAGGTCTGGCTGGTGCTAAGAAGATATCTTCACCTTCTTCTAAATAACTTTTGGATGGTGCTAGCAATGAGAAGAATCATGGAGTAAGCAGAGAGTAGTCAAATTCTCTAGTCTAGCACCAATACATCAGAAAATGATCTGTAGCTGCTAAGATGCATGGAGCAAAATAGGTCAACCATTCTGCTATCTTCTGAGGTGACTTTCACTAGTAACTGAATAAGTCATCTGTGATCCCTTGATCCATGGATCATATTGAATTGGCTCGCCAACATATTCTGGATTCCCAGAAGGTAGGTCACTTGGAGATGGACATTATGATGACCTGCCCACAACCAGATTTGGAAGGCTTCTGGGCACAGGCATAGGAGCTTATACTTCTCTGCTTACTTATGTAGAACATGGCCATTTGATTGTCTATCTGAATCAAGATCCTCTTCCCCCCAAAGAAGGTGAAAGTTATTAGAGCATAGCAGATGGCTCACAACTCCAGATTTTGATTTGTAAATGGCTCTCCTGGGGACCATGATCCTTGGGTCCATATCTCTATGTTGTGCATCCCCAACCCCTTGGTGGAAGCATTGGTGGACAGTCACTTGCTGCAATGGAACATGCAATAGGCACACTTTCAGAACTCCAGATTCATCTGTCACTGATGTTCTTAACCCAGGGTCTTGAAGGCTCCACTGAAGGCCCACATGTGCAGGCAAGTCAGAGTAACACAAACACTGCAGCATCCATGTGTCTGAGGAGGCCCAGGACCTACCAACCAACCATGCTGATGCTTGGACTTAACTAAATCTCTCAGCAATGCTGCTCTGTGGATAGGGGGAAATACTTTCTCCTGAAGTATGAACTGGAACCAGGTTTGACTTGGCAAAATTGACCAAGAAACCCAGGGATTGGAGGAGCCATATGGTTTTCCAGGGACTCTAGAACTCCTGATGGGGATGGCCCTGTCACTAGCCCAATCATCCAGCTCTGTTGACGAAGCTGTACCACCACTACTACAAGTCATTTTGTTAACACCCTCAGGGCTGCAATAAGTATTGTTAGTATGTGTGCACCACAAACCTGAGGAACTTCTGATGAACAGGATGAATGGGGATGTGTGCCTGTGTCTATCAGATCAAGAGCACATATCCAATCCCTAGATTGAATGAAAAGGAAGAATCATCTGGAGGGAGTTAATCTTGAACTTCTCCCACACCAAACATTTGTTCAGTCTCCTTCCTCCTACTGGAGGTAAGGTGGGAAGTGGATCTCCAAAATATAAAAAGCTTGTCCTGATCCCCTTCCCTTTGTCAACCTTGGGCAGGCAGCTGCTATTGAAGAGTGGGAGATGCGCAAAGACACTGGCAGAGCAGAAGAGGCATCTTTGGAAGAATGGCATCAAGCAGGGGCTGGTTGGTCCACTGCCAGAGCTGATAGCAAGTGCAAGTCAGATTGATGTTCTTTTACTCAGTAACAAAGTTCAAGAGACAGTGATTCTGATTAATCATCCCCTGTGCAAGGCACATCAGCAAGATAATCATGCTTGTTCTCTTGGCGGTTACACTGGTAGTCACACAAGTTGTCTGGCTCCTGTAGAAACAACCAAAGTTCTAGCCATAGTGTCAAAAGCTTTGTAAGTAGAACAGATAAGGTGCTTCTCATGTTCCTCGTTGGAGCAAGAATTCCACCTCTTCTGGGTCTGCCTAATCCAACAGAGGTTTGAGCTTTTGTATGCATTCGTGAAGATACTGCACCACTTAGAGTTGGTGAATTGCAATCTGGACACTCAGTATGGACCCTTGGAAAACCTTTTTCCCACAAAAGATGTGTCCCTTATCCTTGGGTCCTTCTCAGGAAGCATGTTGGTGTCATTACAAGTGAACGTATCACATTTCAATGCTGAATCCACCACTATCAAGTGGTGTGATAATTAAACAACCTCATAACATGAGGAAGCTTGACCCTATATTTTAAATCCAATTTCAAAACCACCGTAAGCATGAAGTTGGCATCTACCACATTTTCATCTGGAGGTCCTTAAAGAGCCTTTGAATCTGGATAGCCACAGACTCTGTTGTAGACTGAGGAAGCCTGAAGAGTTTTTCTTCCCATCATTGATGGACATCATCTTACAGCTTACCTAAGAATTTGGAGTAGCAGAGATTCTCCAAAGAAATATGCTGAAGCAAGTCAGATAGGGGGGACACAGTCACAACCCAAAAGAGGATGAGGGTGACTAAGGAGACTTCTGCTGTTTTGAGGAAGAACTATTCGGAAAAAACTCAGAAAGAATAGAGTCCACTTCATCCCTTTCTGACTCATGAGAGGATTCCATTGGATAAGAAACCACCACCTTGTGGCGAAGACTTACTTTTAACTCCAGAAGCTCTTCTGATGAGGCATGCAATGGTGTGAGACTGTGTGAGGCCAACTATATAGGAAACATTTCTCTATCTTGGACAGAAGAGGTTACAATTTCCCTTTCTGGATCTTGGACAATCTCCCCTGCCAGATAAGTATGATCTCCAGGGATTAAAGAGGCAAAGAAGTTCTTCACTAGCTCTGATAGCCGGGCCCCCATTAACTGGGGAACCCTCTCCAAATTGGAGGAGAGACACTCTTCAGAAACCCAGATCAGTTCATAACTAAGGGCAGTATTAACAGCTGTGAAAGAACTCTGCATCATGACAGCAGCTGGCTCTGAAGCACTCGCCAGTTGTGTTGACACTTCCCTTCAAATGGAGTCCAGGTCCATGGATGTGTCAGCTGTGCCTGCTACACCCTAAACTCAGTAACAGAGTTCCTGGGCTACTGTGCTGAAGCACTCTGCTCCAATACAATTGATTGTGCCTTGGCATGCCACACTGAGTGGGACTATGGCTTTGAATGCAAGCACATGGAGGGTGCCGATTAGCCCAGGTCCAAGTAAAACAAATGACTTAGCCCCATGGGAATTTCCTATGCTATGTTGGATGAAGGGGCTTGCCTACGCATAATGGCTAATTCATACCTGCTTGTTATCAGAGAAAAAAACCTACAACTTTTCACACTTTTTTTCAAGCCCATTAAGTTAATATATTCTTCTAATTTCTCCTGAATGGGAAAATTAGAATTTCATTGACTCATTCAGCATAGAATGCATATATGGGATCATAAAGATCTGATAAGTAGCTATGTGGATACTAAACACAGCGTTGAGGTAACATCCCCCCCACCCCCTGACCCAAAAAAAAAAAAGGTGTCTGCAGTTCCCTCCCTGGGGACACCTAGGAAGCTTTCCTAGATCTCGTGGCCTTTTTGAGAGATTTGACTAGAGCTAGTTGGTGTGGCAGCCAAGTCTTCTCAAATCTGGGAACATTCTGGACATGGCACTTTGCAAAACTTGTTCCTTTGCGGTACTGGTGGTGTATGTGTATATGGGTGGTGGTGGTCTCCCACATTCCAATCTGTACATATCTCGCTCAACCTGGTGGATGAGCACTGCCACCAGGTTTTTTTGGGGGTTTTTTTTAGGGCAAACCTAGGCAACTTTTGTCGAAGAGGGCAGCAAATCGGTTAGGTTTTCAGGATATCCCTAATGAATATGCATGAGATTGATTTGTAGTCACGCTGCCTCAATTGTATGCAAATTTATCTCATGCATTAGGAATATCCTATAAGTCGACTGATTTACAGCCTCTTGAGGATCGAAATTGCCTAATCCTGCCTTACTTATTTGAATTTATATTCCACTTTTCGGCACTTCAAAGTTGATTACATTCAGATACTGTAAGTATTTCCCTATCCCCTGGTACAATCTAAATTTGTACCTGAGGCAATGGAGGGTAAAGTGACTTGCCCAAAGTCACAGAAAGTGGTAGTGGGATTTGAACGCAGGGCAGCGATGTACTTTGAGAGGCCACAATTTGGTATCCTGAGCTAGTCTACCTCCAAATCAAGTGGGATGGCTTTCACCACTATCTGAATTAAGTCTAAAAGGGATAGATTCTTTAGAGGAGAATTATTCTTTGCCTGTGGAAGTGAGGGATCTAAGGGTAGCCTGTGGACATTTCCTGTACAAACAGTCCCAAGATTTCGATCTGGAAATTACCACCAGTTGGAGAGCTGGATGCATCAATCTACTAATCATATTCCCAGATAATTGGGAGTAGGTTCTGATTCAATATAGGGTATCAGTGATGCTTCTTCCAATGAATCTATATGCAGATAGTGCAGGCTACTCCTGAAGCTTTGTGGGGCACCGTAATGAGTTGATGCTGCTTAGCGCTTTCAAAGCTTTGAGGTCTGTCTCCATTCACTGCCATCAGCATTGCTGCTAAAGCACTCAATGCATCAGAACAAGAAAGATGGCAAGACTCTGGCTTGTGAATCGTTCTGTCCAGTTCCTTCTCAGACTGCAGATGCTAAAATTGCATGGGTCTCAGGAGAAGGGGGCAGATCTTCCTGGGTCACCAAAGGGGATGTATGTATCTGTGGACTGTGGTATGGACTCCTGAAGACTGACACAGCCTGGTAGTTTCTAGAATGTGAGCAGCCCTCCCGCTGAGGTTGCTTGGGAGGACCTATGGCAGTTGCCAAGATTTCCCCACTTCTAGCATCATGCTTTGATAGCAATGATGTAAACACTTTGCCAGAACCAATGCAGCTGAAGCTTTTGCATGCTTTGGGTGGAAGAAGAGGGAAAAGTCCCTAACTCCCATGCTTGTTTCCAGTGTTAGGCCCTGAAAACTAGCAATTTTTCCCAAATGTTGATGCACTGCCAGTGGACGATGATGCTCACGTGTCTACCAATGTGGACGGGGATAAAGGTGGGGTTCAAACTTCCAAGGCTAGGACAAAAAGACATGTTCATGCTGTTCTCTCTGGAGCCTCCATGCCTTGGGGTCCATCTTCTGACAGGTGCCACAATCCAGAATATTGGGTTTGATCATGAGGACTGCATACATTTGTCATGAAGGTCTGTAACAGACATCACGAGACTACACTGTGCACACTTTATGAAACCACTGGCAAACTTCTGACATATACGATGTGAAATCAAGTAAGTCTCAAAAACCTGACCAATCCTGCAATTTACACAGAGGCCTAAAAAATAAAGAGTCTGAGTTTGCAGCCACAAAAAAAGACAAAAAAATTGAACAAACCAGAAAACCTAAACTAAAGAAATTGCAGGGTCCAGGAGCAGGCAGCGACTTAGGCCAATTTATTTGATTTATATTCTGCTTTTTCAGGAACTTCAAATTGGATTACATGCAGGTACTGAACGTATTTTCCTGTTCAAAGAGGGCTCACAATCTAAGTTTTTTGTACCTGATGCAATGGAGGGTAAAGTGACTTGCCCAAGGTCACAAGGCATGGCATTTGAACTCTGGTTTCCCTGGTTTGTAGCCCACTGTTCTAACCTCTGGAAAACAGTGAGAATTGAAAGAAATGTAGATGAAATCCTTAAAGTGAAGAGAAACACATTCTTGGTGAATTGCAGGTAAAAACTGATTGCTGTCGCACAAGGTGCTCTCTAAACATATATATCCATCTGATATATGCTCAGGAGGAGAATAGCTAAAGCTCTAGAAGCTTCTGGAGAAGAGCTCTATCCTGGGCTCTGCTGGATGATGCCACCAATTTGTGGGGACTGCTATCTGACTTGCTCTTGGAGAAATAATTATTCTTTTAAAAACATTTATGTAGCTTAGATACCACAACAATCCATCCACCAGGAAGTATTTCTGACATACAGAAGTAACATGTTGGAATCCTGACTGAAAGGATCTTTATACAAATGCAAAATTAAGGAACTGTTATAAAGAATAAAATCACAAAATATTTAGATAGACATGGTTTAATGGGTCACAGTCAGCATGGATTTACCCAAGGGAAGTCTTGCCTCAAAAATTTCCTACATTTTTTTGAAGGTGTGAATAAACATGTGGACAAAGGTGAACCGGTAGATGTAGTGCATTTGGATTTTCAGAAGGTGTTTGACAAAGTCATGCATGAGAGGCTTTTAAGAAAACTAAAAAGTCATAGAATAGGAGGCAATGTCCTTTTGTGGATTACAAGATGGTTAAAAGACAGGAAACAGAGAGTAGGATTAAATGGTCTATTTTCACAGTGGAAAAAGGTAACCAGTGGAGTGCCTCAGGGATCTGTACTTGGACTGGTGCTTTTCAATATATTTATAATTGATCTGAAAGGAATACGACGAGTGAGGTGGTCAAATTCGCAGATGATACAAAATTATTCAGAGTAGTTAAATCACAAGTGAATTGTGATAAATTACAGAAGGACCTTGCGAGACTGGAAGATTAGTCATCCAAATGGCAGATGAAATTTAATGTGGATAAGTGCAAGGTGATGTATATAGGGAAAAATAACCCATGCTGTAGTTACATGATATAAGGTTCCATATTAGAAGCTACTACCCAGGAAAGAGATCTAGGTGTCATAGTGGATAATACATTGAAATAAGTCGGCTCAGTGTGCTGCAGCAATCAAAAAAGCAAACAGAATGATAGGAATTATTAGGAAGGGGATGGTGAATAAAACGGAAAATGTCATTATGCTTCTGTATCACTCCATGGTGAGACAACTCCTTGAGTACTGTGTACACTTCTGGTCGCCATATTTCAAAAAAATTTAGAGAAGGGTGACCAAAATGATAAAGGGGATGGAACAGCTCCCCTATGAGGAAAGGCTAAAGAGATTAGGGCTGTTCAGCTTGAAGAAGAGACGGCTGAGGGGGGGATAAGATAGAGGTCTTTAAATTTTGAGAGGTCTAGAATGGGTAAATCTGAATCAGTTATTTACTCTTTCGGATAATAGAAGGTCTAGAGGGCACTCCATGAAGTTAGCAAGTAGCACATTTAAAACTAATCGGAAAAAATTATTTTTCACTCAACGCACAATTAAATATGGATTTTGTTGCCAGATGATGTGATTAGTGCAGTTAGTGTAACTGGGATTAAAAAAGGTTTGGATAAGTCCATTAACTAATATTAATCAAGTTGACTTAGAGAATATCCACTGTGATTACTGGGATCTACTTAGTGTTTGGGTAATTGCAAGGTTCTTGTAGCCTGGATTAGCCACGTTAGAAATGGGATGCTGGGCTTGATGGACCCTTGGTCTGACCCACTATGGCAATTTCTTATGTTCTATTAAGCATCCCACAAATCTTAGATGACATAAATGAGAGACCTCTCTTATACCTGCTACTGTTGTAATATTTTTCAACTCAGTTTTCACACCTGTTTGAGTTTTATTACAAATGTTGCAAGCAATGTGTCTTAAAATAAAGCTGCTACTGTACAGTTTTCATTATACCTATATGAAATACTGGAAGGAATCTAGAATTGGCAATGATTAGCATAACAGACCTAGTGAACATACACCATTGATGAATATCATAATGCATCTCTGATATGCCAAAGGATACTTGCCAATTGACATGTGCCTAACAGTACATATAAATACATTTAAAAAATCATGGTAAACATGAATTATTTTCTGAAGTGCAAAATACAACAGTCAAATTCAAATGAAGAAGTTCAAGTATCCTTTATTCAAGGTTGCAAATGTACCACACTGCATTATTGCAAAAGTTCACTGGTACAAAACACTTTGCAGCTGGTAAAAAGGCAATAATGTTGATATTTAAAGTCCTCACTATAAATTCTATAAATTACTGTTACAGTACTTTGCAAATTCAGAACTCCAAATTGCATCATTTTATCTATCTAAAATTGCCCCAATACTAGAAGTTCCTGAAGAAGGTAAGGCAGCTGTTTGAAGAGGAGGTAGCTGGAATCAAGGGATTTCCATTTCTCTCTCAATGCCCACGTATTTAAGAGCATCGGCCTGGCTATATCTGAAAAAAAAAAAGTAAGATGGAATTAATATTACATGTATCAAAAGTTTTCCTTTCTGTAACAGACCATCTTGGTTTCTAGCTTTACAAAAGAAAGTTCTAGTAGTCAATCAAATTGGTCCTGTATAAAAACAAAATCTTTGTAGGATCCTTTACCTTTTACTGGAGCAACATTTTTTTTAATTGGTTCTCAGTATAAGGTATCACAACTTACAAAGATTTCAGCTTTATAAAAAAAAAAAAAAAAAGATTTCTTTAATTTATTTCTGCTCAAGGGAGACCTGCCTTTTACCACAACAGTTTCAACAATCTATGCAATTTGATTAATGTAATTTTCCTCCCCCTAAAAAGGGGACCCAAAGAACAATAAAATACATCAATATAGCATAATAAAATAAATATAAATAAAAATTATTAGAAATCCCATGTTCCAACTATTTTTCCAGATTATATCCAATTCAACTGACATGATGCCATTTTATTCAGCATAGACTACATCCACAAGATGCATTCTTTCAGTAAACCCACATAACTAGTAATGGTTTACCTTTTATTCAGAACACTTCCATTCTGCTGCAATTAGACCACTATATTCCCAAAACCCACAAGGTGAACAGAAAAGTCCAACATATCAATCAAATTCACCTTACAACAAAATGAAGTTGCGACTATATTTCATTCAATGGCAATATGACCATGATATAAAGATGCCTGGTGCACTCATTCAAAGAGTTAAATAAGATATTAAAAAGATCGCATCTATAATATAATCATTGGTCATCTGTGTTTCAAACTTATTTTTGAAGATATTCTTATGCAGTTAGAAGATTTAGCAAAATACTTTACTTGAAAAAACCATGGTGTCTCAATCTTCACTTAACTTGCCACCCAACACTGCCAGCACTTTCCCAGTGTTTCGTATGTAGATTGTATTCAAGACTATCACTTGTGTGAAAGTAAGCCTGAAAATTTTCCTGACTGGTAATATGCACTGCTGAGAGCAGCTGTAAGTTCCTCTCCGCTCATGGGAACAGGAGTGACATTTCCATCTAAACTCCCGAACTCCGGGTTCCATGTTGAGTAGCATATGCCACTGCTGTGGCATTGTCCAAGAGGGCCTGAATGTCCCTCCGCTGGATCCGTGGGAGGAAGTGAAGAAGAGCTAACTGAATGGTCCTGGTCTCCAGTCTGTTGATGGACCAAGAAGCTTCTGTTGGCGACCACCTGCCCTGAATGACCTGCTCCTGACAATGAGCCCCCCCCCCCACACACACACACACAAATTGGAGAGGTTCGTGTCCATTGTCACCAAGATCTACAACAGCATAGCTAAGCTGACCCCCTTCAGCAGATGTGAAGGATCCATTCACCAGGCCAATGACTCTCGTATCCGCTGACTCGGAATAAGCTGCCCTCAGTAGTCCTGAGACTCCAGAGACCATTGACCACAGCGACACCTGGAGGGATGTATATGCACCCTGACTCATGGAATCAAGTCCAGAGTCATCTCCATCAAGCCAAGCATCTACAAATAGTCCAACACCAAGGGAACCAGTAGTTCCAGGAAACTCTGAACTTGCTGGCGTAGCTTGTGAATCCAGTTGTCCATGAGGAACATGTGTCCTACCCGAGTATTGAACTGTATCCCCAGAGACCGTGTGGGCTGGAGGGAACTCTTGGCAAAACTGATCACCCAGACCAAGCTTTCAAAGAACTGCACCACTTGATGAGTTACCCATGCCGCTTCCTTTTGTGACACTACAGGGATTAACCAGTCGAGATATGGGTGCACTGTAATTCCCTCGCGCTGAAGAGCTGCCGCTATCACGACCATTACCTTGATGAACACTCATGGTGCGGTTGTGAGACGAAAGGATAGCACTCTGAACTGAAAGTGTTGCTGCAGCATGCAAATAACAAAGGTACCTCTGGTCCTTTTCCTGGATCAGAATGTCAATGTAGGCCTCTGTTACGTCCAGCGAGCACAGAAACTCAGCCAGATGAACGGCAGCAAGGCCAGACCGCGGCATTTCCATGCGGTAACAGGAAACCTGCAGACAGCGATTCACACCCATCCTTCTTGGGCACAATGAAAAATTGAATAATGGTCCTGACCCTGCTCAGAATGGGGAACCAGAATCACTGCCTGCAGGAACTGAAGTTTTAGTAAAGTTTCATGGAAGGCCTGTTTGGCCAGAGCGGAACAGGGCAAAACCAAAAAGACATCATGAATGGAACAATAAAGGTCCAACACGTACTCAGAACAGACACCCACTGGTAGGATGTTATCTGGGTTCATTCTCTGTACAATTCCCACAGACTTCCTCCTATGGGAACCAAAATGGGAATGGACCCTTGGGCACTCAAGAAGTGGCTCTGCTGGCCCCTGCAACCAAACTAACATCAGTTCTCTGCCTTCTGGCTCCACGAAAGGACTGACCCCAGCCGATCGGCCCAGAATACACCATGGGGGTGGTGACAAAAAACTGCCTACCCAGATAGTACCTTCAAGAGGATCAAAACTGCCCTCTATCTCTGCTCTCCCTATAAAAAGAGTAGCCCTTGTCCTCTGGCAAGTGCTGGGACTTGGGTCACCAACTGGTCCAGATCCTCCCTGAATAGCAGCTTCCCTTAAAGGGCAACTTCCCTAGTCAGGTCTTAGGCCATGAGTCAGCCGCCCAATTCCAAAGCCACAGCAGCCAACACACTGCAACCGAAAGGGCCACTGACCGAGAAGAGCTATATAAAGCAAATGTTGCTTACCTATAACAGGTGTTCTCACAGGATAGCAGGATGTTAGTCCTCACATATGGGTGACATCACAGGATGGAGCCTAATCACAGAAAATGTCTGTCAAAGTTTCCAGAACTTTGACTGGCCCCTACTGGGCATGCCCTGCATGGCACTAACCCTGCAGCCAGCAGGGGTCCCCCTTCAGTCTTATTTGAAAGCTACAGGCAGTGCCGAAAAATAAAACAAAACATTACGAACCCAACACCGTGGGGCGGCGGGCGGGTTTCGTGAGGACTAACATCCTGCTGTCCTGTGAGAACACCTGTTACAGGTAAGCAACATTTGCTTTCTTACAGGACAAGCAGGATGGTAGTCCTCACATATGGGTGAGTACCAAGCTGAGGATGTCCGAATCTGCACCAAATGTACCCAAAGGCGTGCAACAGGCACAACTGGGGTGGAATTTGGGAGAGGGCATCCTGAACCCCACCGGGCAGACGGAAGGGTGTTGGTACGTCATGTTGCAAACAGGTTACGAAGGACAGACTGGCCGAAGATGGAATCCTGTCTTCCGGCTTTGTCCAAGCAATAGTGGGCTGCAAAGGTGTGGAGAGAACTCCAGGTAGCAGCCCTGCAAATGTCAGGAAGCGGCACTGATCACAGGTGTGCTACTGAAGTCGCCATGGCCCTCACAGAGTGTGCTTTAACACGGTCTTGAAATGGAATGCCCGCTTGCTGATAGCAAAAGGATATGCAGTCCGCCAACCAGGAGGAGAGAGTCTGCTTACCCACAGGCTTTCCCAACTTGTTAGGGTGGAAAGAGACGAACAATTGAGTGCTTTCCCTGTGGGCCGCTGTACGGTCTAGGTAAAAAGCTAGAGCCCGTTTAGAGTCAAGCGTATGCAGAGCCTGTTTTCCTGGGTTGGCATGGGGCTTGGGAAAAAAGATAGGTAGTATGATGGATTGGTTTAGATGAAAATCCGAGACTACCTTAGGTAAGAATTTAGGGTGAGTGCGGAGTACTGCCCGGTCCTGCAGAAGTTTAGTGTAAGACAGATAGGTAACTAGGGCTTGCAATTCACTAACTCTGCATGCTGAAGTGATTGCCAAAAGGAAAATCACTTTCCATGTGAGATATCTAAGGTCAAAAGAGTGAAGAGGCTCAAATGGTGGTTTCATGAGCCGACCCAGAACTAGATTAAGGTCCCAAGAAGGGGCCGGAGGATGTAATGGAGGCTTGATATAGAGCAAGCCTTTTAAAAAGCATGATACAAGGGGTTGTACTGATATAGGAACATCCCCGATACCCTTATGGAAGGCGGCTACCGCACTGACATGCATTCTGATGGAAGAGGTCTTTAGACCTGATTCTGACAAATGCCAAAGATAGTCCAGAAACTTCGGGAGTGGACAGGAGAAGGGGTCAAGGGACTGAGAAGAGCACCATGACGTGAACCTTTTCCATTTGTAAGAGTAAGATTTTCTCGTGGAAGGCTTCCGCGAAGCAATCAAGACACAGGAAACTGGATCTGAAAGGTTAAGAGGTTGAAGTATTAACCTTTCAACATCCATGCCGTCAGGGACAAGGATTGAAGATTGGGATGGCGTAGGCTCCCGTCGTTTTGAGTGATCAGGAGCGGGTCCTTTCCCAAGGGAATGTGCCTGCTGATAGAGAGATCCTGAAGTATTGGAAACCACACTTAGCGAGGCCAGTGAGGTGCTATCAGGATCATGGTTCCCTTGTCCTGACACAACTTCACAAGAGTCTTCGAGAGAAGAGGAAGTGGAGGGAATGCATAAAGCAGACAGGTTGCCCATGAGAGGGAGAATGCGTCTCTGGGCTGAGAGTGTTTGCTGCGAATGAGGGAGCAGTAGTTGTCCACTTTGTGGTTCTGAGGGGACGCAAAGAGGTCTATCTGAGGATATCCCCATTGTTGAAAGATGGAGTTTGCTACAGAGGGGTTGAGAGACCACTCGTGCGGTTGAAAGATGCGACTCAGCTGGTCTGCCAGCACACTGTCCTCTCCCGTCAAGTAGGTGGCCCTGAGGTACATCAAATGGGAGAGGGCCTCCGCCCAAATCTGTGCAGCTTCCTGACACAGAAGGAAGGAGCCTGTGCCTCCCTGTTTGTTGATGTACCACATGGCCACCTGGTTGTCCGTCTGAATTAGGATGACCTGATTGGACAGGCGATCCTGAAAAGACATGAGAGCATATCTTATTGCTCGAAGTTCCAGGAAATTTATCTGGTGTTTGGTTTCCTCTGGAGACCAAGAGCCTTGTGTTTGCAGATCGGCTACATGGGCTCCCCACCCAAGGTTGGAAGCGTTGATGGTGAGAATGATTTGAGGATGCGGAACCTGGAAGGGCAATCCCTGGAGGAGATTGTTCTGATTTTTCCACCAGGCGAGGGACAGACGGAGTGAGCCGGTGATGTGGACAATGGTCGACAGAGGCTGAATAGCTTGAGTCCATTGAGACCTGAGAGTCCAGTGCATGAGCCTCATGGCCAAGCAGGCCATTGGTGTGACATGGACTGAGGACGCCATATGTCCCAGGAGGACGAGAAATTGGCGTGCAGTCGCAGCATGCTGAGAATGCAGTTGGTGAGCAAGAGACACGATGGTTAGTGCTCGTTGTCGAGGCAGGAAAGCCTTTGCCTGTAAGGTGTCCAAGTCTGCCCCAATGAACGAAAAGGTTTGAGATGGGACTAAGTAGGATTTGTCATAATTGATGAGAAACCCTAACGAAATTAGAGTGTGTAAGGTTAGATTGAGGGACGACAGAGCAGCTTGCTGAGTGGGAGCCCTGATTAACCAGTCGTCCAGATACGGGTAGACGTGAACACCTTGTGTCCTGAGGAATGCTGCGACAACTACAAGGCATTTTGTAAAGACTCGTGGAGCAGACGCTAGGCCGAATGGAAGCACTCAGTATTGATAGTGCTTGAGGCCTACTAGGAATCTCAGGTATTTGCGATGAGCTGGACTTATCGCAATGTGGGTGTATGCATGCTGGAGGTCCAGAGAGCAGAGCCAGTCTCTTCTTTGTAGAAGAGGTAGAAGCGTGCCCAAGGTGACCATCTTGAACTTTTCTCGCTGGAGGTACTTGTTGAGGGCCCGTAGATCTAGAATAGGACGGACGCCTCCCGATTTTTTGGGGATTAGGAAGTACCGGGAATAGAACCCTAGGCCTTGCTGAGAGTATGGAACGGGTTCTAATGCTCTTGACTGGAGAAGGAGGGAGACCTCTTGATCCAGAAGAACGGATTGGTTGGACATTCTCCATGTCTGCAGAGGTGGGGAGTCCGGTGGCAAGGCGAGAAAGTTCAGATGGTAAGCCTGAGCAATGATTGCCAATACCCATTGGTTGGTTGTGACTGAATGCCACGTGTTGTGAAAGTGGCACAGTCGACCTCCCACTGGTATGTGCGACAGAGGAATCTGGCTGCTGCTGTCCAAGTGGAAGTCAAAAACTGGAAGCAGGTCCCAGCTGGGGAGCTGTTTGTGGTTTTTGTTTTCGGGTTTGGCGAGACTGAGGTTTCTGATAAGGTTTCGTAGCACGGGATCTGGCTGGTGGGGGGCAGGACTTTCATGGACGATAGAACGACTTCTTGGGAGTCCTTTCTAAAGGGCTGCTTTGAAGAAAAGTCAGAAGGCATCGAAGAGAGCTGTTTTAGGGTCTCATGATGGTCTTTTAGTTCAGCCACCGTCCGTTGGATCTGTTCGCCGAACAGATTATCTCCTACACGGGGCAGGTTGGACAACCCATCTTGCACTTCTGGGCGAAGGTCAGAAGACTTGAGCCAGGCCCACCGTCTCGCTGAAATAGCAACTGCAGACACTCTGTTAGAGGTGTCGAAAATGTCATAAGATGTTCTGATCTCATGCTTGCCTGCCTCAAAACCTTTGCTTACAAGGGTTTGTAGTTGGTCTTGGAATTGCTGAGGCAGGGAGTTTGAGAAGTCCTGTATCTGCTTAAATATGGCCCTGTTATATTGAGTCATATAAAGCTGATAGGCAGCAATTCGGGAGATGAGCATGGCCCCTTGGAATACTCGGCGTCCAATGTTGTCCAGGAATTTTTGTTCCTTACCAGGAGGGGTAGATGAGTGAGGTTTTGACCTCTTTGCTCTCTTTTGTGCACACTCTACCACGACGGAGTGGTGATCAAGCTGTGACATTTGAAAACCTGGGGCTGACTGTATTAAATAAATCGTCGGTTCAGTGTGCTGCGGCAGTCAAAAAAGCAAACAGAATGTTGGGAATTATTAGAAAGGGAATGGTGAATAAAACGGAAAATGTCATAATGCCTCTGTATTGCTCCATGGTGAGACTGAACCTTGAATACTGTGTACAATTCTGGTCACCGCATCTCAAAAAAGATATAATTGCGATGGAGAAGGTACAGAGAAGGGCTACCAAAATGATAAAGGGAATAGAACAGCTCCCCTATGAGGAAAGACTAAAGAGGTTAGGACTTTTCAGCTTGGAGAAGAGATGGATAGAGGTGCTTAAAATAATGAGAGGTCTAGAACGGGTAGATGTGAATCAGTTATTTACTCTTTCGGATAATAGAAAGACTAGGGGGCACTCCATGAAGTTAGCATGTGGCACATTTAAAATTAATCGGAGAAAAGTTCTTTTTTACTCAACGTATAATTAAACTCTGGAATTTGTTGCCAGAGGATGTGGTTAGTGCAGTTAGTATAGCTGTGTTTAAAAAAGGATTGGATACGTTCTTGGAGGAGAAGTCCATTATCTGCTATTAATTAAGTTGACTTAGAAAACAGCCACTGCAATGGTAACATGGAATAGACTTAGTTTTTGGGTACTTGCCAGGTTCTTATGGCCTGGATTGACCACTGTTGGAAACAGGATGCTGGGCTTGATGGACCCTTGGTCTGACCCAGTATGGCATGCTCTTATGTCAGCTTTTCTGTGTACTGGAGCAATTGTTCC
Source organism: Rhinatrema bivittatum (assembly GCF_901001135.1). NCBI lineage: Eukaryota > Metazoa > Chordata > Amphibia > Gymnophiona > Rhinatrematidae > Rhinatrema > Rhinatrema bivittatum. The sequence continues at coordinate 288,062,963 of NC_042616.1, forward strand.
TGGATTTTCCCAGTTCTTCTTGAGAAGATCAAGAAGAATCTGATGAATGGGAATAGAGGTTATTACCTTGGGGGCATCCAGGAATTGGAGCAACTCCATCATCTGGTGCCTATCATCCTGTTCTGTCTGCAATTGAAAAGGAACCAATTCAGCCATTTCCTTCACAAAATTTATAAATGAGAGGTCCTCTGGAGGAGAATGCTTTCTACTCTCAGTGGGTGAAGGTGGTGAAGGTAAGTCATTGGTGTCTGATGAGGTATCATCACTCCAGGTATCATAAGGGTCAACACCCTTTCCTCTAGGAAGTAGAGAGGGACAGGGTGGTTGGATACCTGAAGGTCCAGGTCTGGGCTCCGAAGGAATTATCAGAGGCACCGATGACGGCATCGAAGGCATTGGTACAGGCATCGAGGGCATCGATGGATGTATCGGCACCGATGGTTGGATCGGTGGCGAGGGACGTATAGGCATCGATGGCTGAGGATGGAGGAGTGCGGAACGGTGTTTCTCCTCCCGATGATGCTGTCAATGGGGAGGGCATCGGAGCCATCAGAGAGCCGGGATCCATCGATGGAAAAGCAGCCATGAGGGCTTCCATCCTGGATAGCAGCGGTGCCAGCGCTGCCGGAATCGGGTCGATGATCGGTTCCACAGTCGGTGCCGGAGGAACCTGAAGACGTTGCATCGCCTTATCGATGGCCTCCTGGACCATCCGGTCCAGTTCTTCTCAGAGACATGGAGCAAGCAGCCCCAGCTCTGGAACAGAAGGAGGCAGAGGCATAGCCGGAGGGACCACCGTTACAGGCAGAGTCGCGGCTCCCGATCCCCTATCGGGTGAGGGTTGTCTCGGAGACCCAGTCGCAGGAATGGTCGGTGCCTTTCCTGGACGGGGTTTTTTCGACAGTGGCTCGGACGATGGCGAGGTCGATGATTTCGCTTCCTTGACAGATAGAGTCATACGGTGTCGATGGCGATGTTTTTCCCTGCGATCCCCTCGATCCTGAGGGGGAGTAGAGGGTGTCGATGGCCAAGTAGTCGTCGATGCCGGTCGGTCACCGGTCGGTGGTCGATGCTGGCGCGAAGTTGACTGTGCCAGTTCCGACAACGTTGATGTGATGGATGGAGTCGGGGTTTGAGCACGGAAGAGAACGTGCTGCCGAACTACTAACTTAAAAAAAAAGAAACGCTAACCCTCGGGGGGGGGGGGGGGGGGGGGGGGGGGGGGGGGGGGGGGGGAACGGACCGGAAAAAGGAAAACAGCGTCGGACCGCCACCGCAAATCCTAAAACAAATCATTTACCTTTTTTTTTGAAAACGACGCTGTCCCCCGGCGAGTGCTGAAGCAGTCTGGTTGGGATGAGTAAACTGGGCTCCCACCTGCAGGGTCCTCGACCCTAAGCCACAGCTGCCTAACAACCAGGGGGGATGGTCCCCTCGGGACCTGGCAACCCTCTGGAAGGCTCAGACCCGATCCGACCTGTCAACCTGTTCTATATAACTTTTTTTGAAGGGGGTTAATAAACATGTGGATAAAGGTGAACCGGTAGATGTAGTATATTTGGATTTTCAGAAGGCGTTTGATAAAGTCCCTCATGAAAGGCTTCTAAGAAAACTAAAAAGTCATGAGATAGGAGGCGATGTCCTTTCGTGGATTACAAACTGGTTAAAAGACAGGAAACAGAGAGTAGGATTAAATGGTTAATTTTCTCATCAGTGCTGGACTTTGTACTGGTAAGCGGAAGCCGGAAAAACTGTACCGGGCCTGCTGACAGGCTTATGTTCTTCTGATGCCGACAGCTGTTCAAGAAGGGCTGCAGGTAGGTGGCTATGAGCCTGAATGGTGCAACCCAGGGTCTCAGTAGGGGGACCGCGTGTGTGGTGGTGTGAATGGTGTGAGGTGTGCATGAGGCAAAGTGAGGTGCAAATGTTAGTAGTATGAGGGGAACTGGTACGGGGAGAAAACAGAAAAACCAGATGGGCTGGAGACATGAGGGAGGTCTCTGTTGTTGTTAGTTTGTTTAAACAACTTGTGTTGTATTGGATGTTCAGTATATTGGTTGTACCTGCCGAGTGCGGGATTCATTGCCTGTTCATGTTTCCTCCCAATAAAAATTATTTTGAAAAAATAAAGGAAAAGGGTAAACAGTGGAGTGCATCAGGGATCTGTACTTGGACCGGTGCTTTTCAATATATTTATAAATGATCTGGAAATGAATACGATGAGTGAGGTTATCAAATTTGCAGATGATACAAAATTATTCAGAGTAGTTAAATCACAAGTGGATTGTGATACATTGCAGGAGGACCTTGCGAGACTGGAAGATTGGGCATCCAAATGGAAGACAAAATTTAATGGGAAATAAACATTCCTGTAGTTACAGATGTTAGGTTCCATATTCGGAGTTACCACGCAGGAAAAATATCTAGGCATCATAGTGGGTAATATATTGAAATCATCGGCTCAGTGTGCTGTGCAGTCAAAAAAGCACACAGAATATTAGGAATTATTAGGAAGGGAATGGTGAATAAAACAGAACATGTCATAATGCATCTGTATCGCTCCATGGTGAGACCGCACCTTGAATACTGTGTACAATTCTGGTCGCCGCATCCTAAAAAAGGTATAGTTGCACTAGAGAAGGTACAGAGAAGGGTGATCAAAATGAAAAAGGGGATGGAACAGCTCCCCTATGAGGAAAGGCTGAAGAGGTTAGGGCTGTTCAGCTTGGAGTAGAGACAGCTGAGGGGGGATATGATAGAGGTTTTTAAAATCATGAGAGATCTTAAACAAGTAGATGTGAATCAGTTATTTACACTTTCGTTTAATAGAAGGCCTAGGGGGCATACCATGAAGTTAGCAAGTAGCACATTAAGAAAAAGTTCTTTTTCACTCAACCTAAGCTCTGGAATTTGTTGCCAGAGGATGTGGTTAGTGCAGTTAGTGTAGCTGGGTTTAATAAAGGTTTGGATAAGTCTATTAACTGCTATTAATCAAGCTGACTTAGGGAATAGCCTCTCTAATCCTGGCATCAGTAGCATGGGATCTACTTAGTGTTTGGATACTGTTGGAAACAGGAAACAGGAATGCTGGGTTTGGTCACTGTTGGAAACAGGATGCTGGGCTTGATGGACCCTTGGTCTGACCCAGTATGGCAATTTCTTATGTTCTTAGTGACGACATGAACCCATGGGACAGTGATTCCTAAAGGTACAAACCAGTTACTACTACTAATTATCATTCCCATAGTGCTACTCGATGTACATAGCACTCTACCAAAACATATAAGAGACAGTCCCTACTCAGTAGAGCTTACAATATAATCAAGACAAACATACAGGGCAAGAGAGACATTAGGCATTTCATTTCATCTTTTAAGGAAATAGTTTCCTGTTTGTACCCCAGATAAGTCCAGACGAGAGGGTTTATGCATCCCTACCAGCAGGGCCTGTGGAAGCATTAGGCGAACTAGGCCTGGGCCTAGGGCGCCGAGTATTAGGGGCGCCGCGAGCAGTGGCATCCCGAGGGAAGCCAATACCCCCGGGCGCAGGGAGGTTCATGCGGCCGCCGGTGGACCTCATCCCACTGGCGGCTGAGCAGCGACACAGAGCAGGCAGATCGGCAGGGCCGTGGTGGAGCTCACGTCACCATGGCCCGAAGAGAAAAGTCGCGTTTAAACGTACAGGTGCTCCTCCTCCTTCCTGCCTGCATGGCCCCGGAAGAAAACGTTGCTGAAGCCGCACGGTCAGGAAGGAGGAGGAGCATCAGCGCATGCAGAAGAGGTGCAGCGCTTACAGGCCGCCGTGAATCCCAAGTCGCAGTGGTCTGAGAAGAGGAAGAGGCCCGGTAGCAGGGCAGTCGCGGATCCCACATTGTGGCGGGCAGCCCGAGAAGATCAGGGCTGCTGCAGAGCCCATCCTGCGGCGACCCGTGAAGAGGAGGCCCAGAGGTGAGAGAGAGGCTGAGGGTCTGTCGAGTGTGTATGTGTACGTGTATGAGATGAGTTGAGAGACTGTGTGTGGGAGTGAGGACCTGAATGTTTGCAGAGACAGCATGTGAGGAGCCTGTGTGTGTGTGACAGAGACAGCATGTGACAGTGAGAGCCTGTGCTTGAGCAAGACAGCATGTGGGAGTGAGAGAGGGCCTGTGTGTGTGAGACTCAGACAGCATGTGCCAGTGAGAGACTGTGTGTATGAATGATTGTATGAGAGAGAGCATGTGACAGTGAGAGCCTGTGTGTGTGTATGTGAGAGAGAAAGCATGTGAGAATGAGAACCTGACTGTGTGTTTGAGGAAAGAAGATGGAGAGAAAAGAAATAGAAAAAAAGACAATATAAAAGGAATTGGCAAAAAAATAAGAAAGGGAATGTGGAAAAAAAAAGCCTAAAAGCCTGTGACTAACCCATTAAAAAACTAAGATCAGACAGCAAAGGTAAAAAAAATATTACCTTTTAGTGATTGGCACATGTAATCTTTGGGAATGTGCAAGAGTAGCACTTTCTCTATGCGGATCTCACAACGTACGAGATTAGCTTGGAGGAAGTGGAAGCCCACAGGACCTGCACAGAGGAGGCAGTAGAATGGGCTTCAGTGCCAGGAGCAGCAATCGGTGCCTCCCCAATAGCCATGCAGCAGCAGTGACAGTGGCAGCAGAGGAATGAGAGAGGTTCCAAGGTTACTGGCAAAAGAAAGAGAGGGGGGTTTGCCTTTAGTGTGTGCATGTGTATGAATGGGATTCTGCCTGGGGGGTGTATGTGTGTGAATGCATGAGTGCCTGCCTGGGGGTCTGTGTGTGTGTGTGTGAGAATGACTGGGAGCTTGCCTGGGCGTGTGTGTTTGTGTGTATGTGAGGGAGCCAGTGATTGTGAGAGCATGAGTGTTTATGAGAAAATCCAGGGGAGTAAGAGTTTGTGTGGAGGGGGAGAGAGTGTCTTAGAGCCTGAGAGTGTGTCAGTGTCTGTGAGAGCGAGAGGTTATGGTGGGTATAAGAGCATGAATGTGTATGTATGTGACAGTGTATGTGTGAGAGAGAATGGACATGTGAGTATGTGTGAGAGAGAGAGGATAACCTCCTAATCCTGGACAATATCAGGGTGACTGGAAATCAAGAGCTCCCATGTATGGACAGCAGGGGCTTTTTTAAATCCTTATTAGTTTTAATTATTGGGTGTTATCTGATATATTTTGAAATATTTTATTGGTGTTTGGGAAATTGTAAAAAATGTATATGATTTTAATTAATAGAAATTCTATTTATCAGTAGTTTTAAAATATTCTTTTATTATGGTTTTACTATTATAACTGATGCTTTATGTTTCTTGATTTTATTTGTTTTATGAGGAATAGTGGTTCTGTTTTTCCATTGTTAATACACTGAGTCTGGCTTCTTGGAATTTCCATTTCAGTTTTTGTCCAATTTGTGCTCCTTTATTTTGTATTCTGTATTTGATGAGAGTCTGTCTCTGCTCTGTGTCTGTGACCATGAGAGATTCTGCTAGCATGTAGTGTCTGTATAGGGATCCATAGCAATCAGGTTTGTTTTGTTTCCTCAGTAGGAGGTGTATTGGTATTCTAGGACCATTTGTAATATTTAAGAACATAAGAACATAAGAAAATGCCATACTGGGTCAGACCAAGGGTCCATCAAGCCCAGCATCCTGTTTCCAACAGTGGCCAATCCAGGCCATAAGAACCTGGCAAGTACCCAAAAACTAAGTCTTGCTTTTTCACAGGTAGGGTTATTGTTTGAGTCCTTGGTGTTATTACTGTTATGTTACAATGGGATTGCAGTATAGATTTTGAGTGTCTTTTTTGCGGGGTTTTGTGTTAGTTCACAATATGCCTGGCAGTGGAAGGTGTTTGTGCTGCTGTTACTGTGAGGTGACACCAGAATTTGAAAATATCTTTTAGTATGATGAGCTGCAAGGGAAACATCCAAGCTCCATTGTTTGGGGGAATTTCAGTGGATGCACAGAGTTAGAGAACTGGAGGTGCAGGATTTATATTGACATTCTGTCCCTTCCTATATATTCCAGACTTCACTCTCATAGCCATATAGAATTAGTTGAATGAGGCTATCAAATAATTTTATAGTAGTTTTACTAGAAGGGTGAAACTGGCCAGCTTTTTAAAATTACGCAGAAGACCCTTAGGACTTTTTTATTAACACTTTTTTTTTGTAATCAATTTTAAAGCAGGATCCATGCTATAGAGGTGGGTGAGATGAAGGAATGTTATTTTGGCCCCCCCCCCAAAAAAAGAAAATTCTTCTGTCTAGAGATGCCACTGATTTTCTGTGACCTTAAGCATTAGTACAAGAAGGATTAAGGGGGGATGCTGGAGAGGCACACAAATGCATTAGCCCTCGGGTGCCGGAGACCCTTGGTAAGCCACTAGGTGCGAACCATATGGGGCCGCAAGCAGTTGCAAAGAAGAGTGGAGATTTGGTGGGCCGCGAGCAGTGCCAAACCTGCTCACGACCCAGAAAACCACACAGTCAGCGGGCGTGATCGAGAATGAGGTAGGAGTTGGGGCTGAGACCGGGGTGGGGGGGGGGGGGGGCAAGGGAGAAGGCTCGCTTAGGGTGCCTAATCCCCTTGCATCGGCCCTGCAAAAGCATCTAGGATTTCTGTTCCTTTCCTGGAGGTATGGAGGAATGAGGTTTGGAATGTCGTGCCTTTTTCTGGGCTGATTCCACAACCACAGAATGATGATCCAGTTGTGATCTTTGAAACCCAGGAGCTGACTGCACAAGATAGGTGACATCTGTCTTACGGTTGACAGGTGGAACTGAATCTGGATGCTCCCAATTCCTCTTCAGCAGGTCAATGAGGATTTCATGAATGGGAATTGACATGATTTCCTTAGCAGCATCAAGAAACTGGAGTACTTCCAGCATCTTGTGCCTTGAATCTTCTTCTGTCTAAAGCTGAAATGGAATTGTTTCAGACATTTCTTTAATGAAATTAATAAAGGACAGATCCTCTGGAGGAGAACGCCTTCTCTCTTCAGGAGGAGAGGGCTCTGAAGGCAGATCCTCGGTATCCTGGGAAGAATCATCAGTCCAAGAATCATAAGGTTGATCACCAGCTCCCTGAGGATCTTCAGAAGGGAGAAATGGTGTTAATCCCGAAGGGCCAGGTCTAGACATCGATGGCACCAGAGGTGGCACCAACAGCATCGATGGAGGCACCGACGGAACCGGCGACATCGACAGATGAGTCGGTGGCAAGATCCCAGACGGAGGTATGGGTATCGGTGTTTCTTCGTCTTTTGATGACATCGGTATCGGCATTGAAGGAAGAGGACATACCGGGGTTCTGGGTTCCAGCGGTGGAAGGGCACCGAGCAATGAATCCAGTCTACCCAATAGCGGTGGAAGCGCCATGGGGATCGGATCAGTGACCGGTTCGGGCACTGGTATCGATGGAGGCTGGAAGTCCTGCAGTGCTTTACCGATGGCCTCTTGGATGATCCGATCCAATTCCTCACGGAAGCCTGGGGCATGGAACCCCGGCACTGGAGTAGGAAGCAGCACTGGCGTGGCCGGAGGGGCCGCCGGTGAAAGTAGAATCGCGGCTCCCTGCACCGATGAAGCTGGGGAACGCCTCGGTGACCCAGTCGCAGAGGAGGATGGGGCCTTCTCCAGACGGGATTTCTTTCTCAGTGGCTCTGTCGACACTGATGCCAAGGGCTTGCCTGATTCAGCGGACTGAGCCTTTCTATGTAGGTATAGACACTTTTCACGATGTTCTCCTCGGTCCTTCTCCAGAGGCGAGGAGGAAGAAGTCAACACCTTAGGAGTAGTCAAAGCCGGACGAGCAGCACCAGTGTCTTGTTGCTGGCGAGAGGTCGATGGCACCGGCTCAGACGAAGTCGCAGCGGTCGATGGAGTCGGGAGTTTGGAATGAAAAAGAAACTCCATCTTCTCTAAACAGGCTTTACGACCCTTCGGCATCTTTTGGGCACATTTGGTGCAAGTTAGGGTATCATAGTCGGTCCCCAAGCACAATACACAAACTCTATGCGGGTCTGTGATGGACATTGTCCGAGGTCAATTGGGACACCGACGAAAACCTGATGCCATGGCCTAGACAAAAATTTAGCCACGGTGTGGTCGATGGCCAGTAGGCCCCAAAGGGGCAACTTGACGGGAACCGACCGCAACAAGGGTAAAAACTTACCTTTTGACCGCAGAGTACAGATATCAATAGGGGGACACCTATGGGGTAGAATCTTTTTGAACATTTTTAAAGAAGTTCAGTGAGGAAAATTCCTGTCAGGAATCTCAAGAGAGCTCCTTAACCCGCGTGGCTACTGCTAGGCGGAAAAAAAAGAGACTGAATGGGGACCCCTGCTGGATGCAGGGTCAGTGCATTGCTAGGCATACCCAGTAGGTGCCAGTCAAAGTTCTAGAAACTTTGACAAAAGTGTTCCGTGATTGGGCTGCATCCTGATGATGTCACCCATATGTGAGGACTACCATCCTGCTTGTCCTGTGAGAAATATGTTAATTTCCTTAAAGAATTACAGTGTATTTGTAAAAGGTGTCACCAACAGGGACTTGACTTTAGAAGTAAAATTCTGAAGAGCTAGTAAGGAACACAATGAGAAAACAATACCATACAATATATCTTTAAAGGTAATATGGTAGCTGTGCATGTATATCCAATGTGCAAAAATACCATAGACAAAGAACATTTTATGTTACCTGCCAATGAACATGTATAAAAACCCTTTGACTCTCATATTCTAAACATCTGTAAACAGCCTGCCCTAAACAGGCAACACTAGTTCAGCAATTCAAAATGCTCTTCCCTTGTGTGTCATGATACTTATTTGAAGGACCAGAACTATTTTTTACAACTTTGGATACATGCTGCTTCCTAAATGTCTCCTGAACCTAAGACATCACAACTTCAACTATTAACAGAGAACACCTATACAATTTCATATTTATGAATTCTTAAAGGTGAATTTTCAAAATGTTACATATGTAAGTTACATACTTACATATGTTACATATGTAAGTAGCCTCCACTCGTGTACTCCGTATTTTATAAATGTCAAAAATATGCATTTATTTTCACTTTTGCACGCAGATATATGCATGTAAAAAAGGGGCGGTCTAGGGGCAAGGCCAACACTTATGCAAGCAGGTTGCTATTTTAAAATACAGTTACGTGAACATATTCTCCAACTTCTTCACATTATTTATATACCTGCTGATTATTTGGCACAAGTGATATTAAATGTGTTTGTTATGTAATACCTACTGGGTGGGAGGTCTGGGTACTCTGGGGAGTTCAGGCTGAAGAACCAGGAAGGCCTTGATAACCTGGTGGACTTACTGTTAAACTCGTTAATTCCCTTGATGTGTGCATATTTTAAAATTTGCAGACTTATGCATTTAAATCAGGACTTGCGTGAGCAAGTCCTACTTTACTTTCATGCGTAAAATATAGATGCATATATTTAAAATAGGTGGGTAAAGTACACACATTCAATGTATTGACATACATGGTTTCAATGCATTGCATGTCTTTGCACGTTGGCCTATATATGTACATATGTTGTGGGGTAAAAATATGTATTTTATAATATGCATGTTTGTGACAACACATTTCAAAATAGTATGGTAAACTGCACATGGCCATATACATGTGTATATGCCATCACGTGCAGTGGTTTGAAAATTATCCTCTTGCAGTGGCCTACACTGCAGAACAATATATCCTTCAGTGTTTGCCTAGTTTCATTAAATATATGAAACACTGGATTTTCCATCTTGGTGGATTCCAGCTCAGTTTACTGGCTGTGTGTAAGTCTTTTTTGCTGCAAACCTCCTTCAAATCTGGATACCTGCTCAGAGTAAATAAACTTATTTGCAACAAAGGCCAATCTGTTCACTGCATTATGTAGAGGAGAATGTCCCTGCTGTATCTAATTCACTGTTGTCTAACCTAATCTTGGAGGCACATCTAACTACTCTGGTTTTCAGACAGCCACAATAAATATGCACGAAACAGATTTATATACATTAGAGACCCAGTATATGCAACTGTCTCATACATCCTCATTACTGATATCTTGAAAACCAGACCAGTTAAGTGTGCCTCCAGGACATGACAATGGAACATGAGTTGAAAAGCACACACATTTATTGATTTAATTATTCTTAGTTTAGACAGGACCTGCAGTTGCCCCACAGAATAATTACAGAAAGCAAGTTTGCTTACCTGTAAACAGGCTTCTCCATAGACAGCAAGATGAATTAGCCATAACATGTGGGGTGATATCACCTGACAGCACCAATACAGATTCAGCTCTCAGAGTTCAGCAAAGACTTTACTGAACATGTATAGGAATTCCCACATGTGTACACTGACCTCTGAGTCCCTCGGTCTCTTTCAGAGCTTCGGCAAGGTAGTCAACTCTCTAGGGAGGCAGGGAGGTATTAATTATGGCTAATACATCCTGTTGTCTATGGAGAACCCTGTTTTCAGGTAAGCAAACTTGCTTTCTCAGTGGACAAGCAGGCATGAATTAACCATAATGTAGGAAGTCTCATTTTGAGATTGCAAGAGCAACCACTTAAAAGACAACATGGTCCCACCAGATAGAGAGAGAGTGCTCTACTGGGTGAACAGCCTGAGCAGACTGCATGTCCAAAGCTACCATCTCCTGGAGACATGTTGTCCAGACTGTAGTGGGATGTTAAGGTATGAACAGATGACCAAGTAGCAGCTTTGCAAATATCTTCAATAAAGTGGCCCTGAGATGAGCCACTGAAGTTACTATGGCTCTCATTTGATGAGCTTTGACAAAAGACTAATTTTGTAAGGCAACCTGAGCATATAGCCTGTTATCCAATTGAAAAAAATGTGTTTGGCAACTATCCTTTCCAATCTATTGCGATCAAAGGAGACAAATAGATGAGAAGCCAGATGGTGAGGTCGCGTTCTCTTTAGGTTACACAACAGTAACCTCTTACAATAGAATGAATAAAGATCCTGTTCTCCTTTGTGCACATGAGATCTTGAAAAGAATACAGGTAACACAATAACTTGATTAATGTAGAACACAGACACCAGTTTCTGAAGGAACTTAGGGAGAGTTTGTAGAACTACCCTATTAAGAAAAAACTAACTCATGGTGAATAGAAAAACAAAGCTATTAGTTAAGCCTTTGTGCTGAAGTGACGGCCTCTAGAAACAACACTTTCTAGGTGAGAAACCTCAAGTCCATTGACTTGATAGGTCCTAAAAGGAGGTTTCATGAGCTGAGCTAAGACTACATTGAAGTACCAAGGAGCTGGAGATTTCTTGAATGGATGCTTGGAATGCCATAGTGCTTTCATGAATTTTGATACTAAGGGATGAAGAGAGATCAGAACCTTTTTTACCTGCTGCTGATGAACTGCAATGCACCAAGATGAACATTGACTAAAGTAGTAATAAGGCCTTAAGATGAGAGGGAAAACAGGTATTGAAACAAGTCCCTTAGGCCACAGGAAGAGGGATCCAGCTGGCTGGTCCTACACCAAGTCGAGGACCTCTTCCATTTGAAACCATAGGATCTTCTGGCTGAAGGTTTACTGGCAGAAATCAGAACATCTTCTACCTCTCCGGGGAAAAGGAGAAACTTCCTCTGTCTCCATCTGCTGGAAGTGAGGCAAAACCCAGGAGTCTGGACTGATCTAGGTACATACAGGGAAATTTGGATAGTACATTTACTGGGAATAGGCAGGTGCTAAGAGGTTTATCTTTATCTTGGTCCAAATGATCTTCTGGACAGTACTGGCAATTAGAGGAACTAGTGGTATACACAGAGTAGATAAATGTTCCAGTCTATTACAAAAGCATCAGGAACTAATCAGTAGCTGCTTGGAAGGATGGAACAGAACTTCAATCTTTCTGTTGTCCTCTGAGACAACAGATTGTTCACTGGCCTTTGATAGCAACTGAACAAGTTATCTGCAATTCCTTGACACAGGGACCGCTCTCATAGTTGTAACACTCTGCTTAGGTGATCTGCCAATGTGTTCTGGATTCCCAGAAGTTAGGTCACCTAGAGATTGGCATTGTGATGTTCTGCACATGACCAGATTCAGAAAGTTTTTTTTGGCAGGGGCCCATATCTACCTGCTTGTTTATGTAGAATATGGCAATTTTTATTGTTGTTTAGATAACCCTCCATTGAGGACAACAATCCCTTGGCCCTCACCGCAACATGATGCTTGCCCCCCCAGCCCCCCGCCATCCTCTGGTGGAGATGATGGTAGTCACTTGATGCGAGAGAATGCGTAACAAGCCACCCACATTGAGAATATCTGGATTCATCTGCAACTGAAGGGATGCTTTCATCCCAGGGATCACTGAGATATGGTGGAAAAATAGTTAATAAAGTTGATTCCATTTGCTTTGGAGGGTCCATCGAAGGCCCTGTATTTGCAGACAAGTCAGAATGACCACATGCACCACAGCAACCATGTATCCAAGAAGGACCAGGATTGACCTTTACAGGTCCATCAGCAATATGGCTCTTTTGATGGGGAGAAACACTTTCTCTTGAAGTGAATCTTAAGTAGGAACCAGATTTTACTTGGCAAAGTTGACCAGAAAACTAGAGGACTGAAGGAACCATATGTTTCTTTTGAGGGGATTCTAGAATCATGAGGAACACCCTAGAAGATACCCGCCCCCCCAACCAAATGCTTCCAACATTTTTGTGTCCTTCCCAGGAGATATGTAGGAGTGATCGCACATGTGCTTAGTACATTTCAGTGTTAACTCCAGCATTACAGAGTAGTGGGGTAGTTGATTGACTTCAAAACCTGGAGAAGCTTAGACCTTACATTTTAGTTTCCAGACTACTGGCAGGCATGATGGCATTTGCTCTATCCTTATCTGGTTGCCCTTGAGGAGCTTTTGAACTAAGATAGCCATGGAATCCACCAGAGGTTGTAGAAACTCAAGAAGTTCGAAGATATCTGATATTGAGTAATTTTTCTTCCCGGTATTGACAGTTCTTGGATTAGCAGAGATCCTCTGGAGAAGTATGCCAAGGCAAGTCTAATCGGGGATCTGAGGGAACCCCTGTAGAATCTTCCTCCTCTCCTGATCACAGGGGAACACAAAGCTACTACCTTGAAGAGGATAACAGTGACTGAGGAGGAGACTTCCATTGATCCAAGGGGGAAATATTGGTAAGAACTCAGAATGAACAGAGTCCTTTCTTAGGGAGAGTCCCCTGGAGAAGAAGAATCTACCACCTTTATTGTCAATTCCAGAAGCACTTGAGGAGACTTTGGTTGGCTTCATTATGAGGGAATATTTCCCCTTCTCTGGTCTCCAGGACTTAAGGAGGAAAAGCAATTCTTCACTAGCTTTGACAACTGGGCCCCCATGGGCTGGGGGACCTTCTGTGCTGAAGTTGGAGGAGAGACATCTGATTGAAAAATCCAGATCAGTTGTTCATCATTAAGTGTTATCTGTACAGCTATGAAGGAATCCTGTTGCACTGCAGTGGCTGGCTCCGAGGAACTCTGTGCTAGAGAAACTGATACTGCCTGAACGGTGCCTTGGTCCATAGATGGTACCAGCTGCTGATGCTGCACCCTAGCCTCAGTGGTAGGACTCTTGAGCTTATGCACCAAAGTGCTCCGCTCTGACCGACAGCAGCTTGGCATGCCACGCTGAGTAGATCAACTGCGCTTCAGAGTTCAAATTCTATGCTAAGGGCATGGATAGTGCCATGGTTGCCCCCAAGACCTGGTAAAATAAGTGACTCTGTGCCTTGGGAATTTTCTAAGCCATGAAAAATAATAGAAACCATGCTGATGAAGTTATCTCCTGCCTTGGCATCAAGGAGGGGCCCACTCCTGAGAAGCCCTGTATCTATCACTTGTTTGGCCCTGAAAGTTTATGTCATTTGGACTCTCTTCTTTGTACCTCATCCCATGCTGCAGGCTTCCATGCCACACTCAACTCCTGACTTGAGGTGAATCCATGAACTGGTGCCACAGTGGGGGGGGGGGGGGGGGGGGGGGGGGGGGGCGGTAGAGGAGAGTGTGGGGGGGAGGAGGGCCATCAGGACCTCGGAGGAACCTTCCCCCCCACCCCCGGTAGGCAGCGTGAACAGAGCCCCTCCCGCGAAAGCCTGACCGAGGAATCCCAGCAGGCTAAACACATCTGAGATCGTGGCGTGCTGCTGGGTGGGGGAGGGGCAGCACTAAGATAAGCTGAGCTGTTGATGCTGAAGGAGCGGAGGCACAGAATGAAATGTGCACGCTCTCAATTCACTCTCTCAAGCTGCAAAAGTAAGGAAGGCAGGAGCCTTCTGTTAATGTTATCAGGGACTCCTCTAGGTAAAAATCACCTTTTATTAAGTCTTCTTTTTTTTGCTTTTTACAAAGGTCCCTGTCAGCAGCTACAAAAACATGGATCCCAATGAAGGGAGAGCAGTACAGAAGAGAAGGAGAGAGGGAGCTGAACAGGGGGAGTGACTGGCACCACCAATTTTCACCCCTGCAGCCGAGGATCACCGGGAAAAGGGAGCCTAGGCTATATAAAATAAGGGGCCAAGCCCCCCTAGGCCCCCGCAAGAGTGAGGAGACAGGCACTGTCTCCTGTGAAGGATCCACAGAGTTCACACTTTTTTTTTTTTTTAAAACAATAACTCAGAAATACTTGCCTGATCCAAACACGATAGACACACAGAAGGAAAAAAACACCCAGAAGGGACAAGCAGAGGTTAACAGGGAACCACAGGGTGAGCTGTTCCACCTGCTGGAGACAGACAAATACTGAAGGGCTACAGGGTAGGCTCTGTCCTCATATAGGATACCCTTTCAGTTTTGCTCTGTCTCCACCTGCTGGAAAGGAGGCTCAATCCATGGTCTGGACTGATCCGGGTACGTACAGGGAACTGGATTTTCTATTTTGTCAGAACTTAAAAGTTCTGTTTGAGGGGCTGCTAGAGCAAAAAATAGAGGCAGTAATAAAGCAAAGGTCAGAAAGTTTAAAATGTTTTGAGAGGGACTGGGACAAGTCTGTGCGGCAGCTTGGACAAAAAAAAACTGAGGAGCTCATGAAGCAGGTTAATGTAAATCGGTTATTTACTCTCTCAGATAATAGAAGGACTAGGGGACACTCCATGAATTTAGCAAATAGCTCATTAAAAACAAATCAGAGAAATTTATTTTTCACTCAACACATAGTTAAGTTTTGGAATTCATTGCCAGAGGATGTGGTTACAGCAGTTTGTGTAACTGGGTTTAAAAAAGGTTTGGATAATTTCCTAGAGAAGTCCATAAATTGCTATTAATAAGGAATAGTAGCTTGGGATCTAATGTTTGGGCACTTGCCAGGTACTTGTGACTTGGATTGGCCACAAGATGCTGGACTTGAGGAACCCTTGGTCTGACCCTGTATGGCATATTTTATGTTCTTATGTGCAACAACTCCCGCACTTGCTCAGTAAAGTCTTTACTCAGCTCAGAGAGCTGGAATTAAGTTGGTGCTGTTGGATGATGTCACTGCACACATGTGCATGTGAGCTTTTAGTGTTTTGACAAACTATCCTAGTGCTTTAAAAATTATGGATATGGGTATTTTACTAACCTGTAATCAAAGAATAGCTCTTCACCAGTCTGGATGGCTCTCTTAGCAAATATGCCTATTCTGTGATCTCCATTAACCATCATAACTACAAAATTAAAAAAATCAAAGAAGAAATATTAAATTAAATCTCAGATCTTCTGAAAGCTGCTTACTTCTTCCTTGATGTCACAAAGAACCAGGAGTCAAAATTCCACAACATGTCTGCTATTTAGTGATGATTGTTAAGGAAGCTTTCCTGAAAACAGAAGTCAAATATTTCCAGTTCTGCTCCAGCTTGTGTTCTGGTCCCTAGTACAATCGTGTTTAGGAACTTCAAACTGTAGTACTATTAATCCAAAGTTTGAACTATGTGTTCTTTTAAACTCTGTGTGCAATCAACTTAAGAGTTAAATAAATCTGGTAATGTAGTGGCTACCACACGTATTCTTATGACCACATAGCCAATCAAGTTTTCAGAATATTTGTAATGAAAATGCATGAGAAATTTGCATATACTGGGTCTCCAATGTATGCAAATTTATCTCATTTAAATGGATATTTATATTCTGCTTTTACTCAGGATTACAACAAAAATGCAATAAAAGAAAGTAAGCCTAAGCATATCACAAAAATAACATATCAATAAAACATCAAAATATGATAAAACAATTTAATCAAACAAAACATAATAAAACAGCAAAAAATGGAGGATATACCTCCTGAAAAAAATATCAAATCCTATCAAATTTGGGTAACATCATAACAGTAACAGTATTCCATAGTTCAATCACCCTTTTCTAAGGGAGCTAAAGTAAAGCAAAGTTGCTTATCTGTAATAGGTGTAACTCCAAGAAGAGCAGGATGGCAGTCCTCACACATGGGCATCATCATCAGACGGAACCTGATATGGAAGTTTGACTTAAAGCTTCTAGAAGGCATGAGCATCCCTGATCGCGCTCCCGCATCCAACTCAGGTTCCTTCAGTCCATGATAAATCTAAGACTGGAGAATAAACTCCAAGGGGGGGGGGGGGGTTGTGAGGATGGATATTCTGCTGTCCTTGCCAACGCTTGTTATAGATAAGCAGCTTTCCTTTCCTCTAAGAATGAGTAGGATGATAGTCCTTACATGTGGGGAATCCTTAACTACATGCACATAAAAGGGCAGCCTAGAAAGGAAAATTAGTTCTTACCTGTTAATTTTCGTTCCTGTAGTACCACGCATCAGTCCAGACAGTGGGTTGAGCCTCCTTTCCAGCAGGTGGAGACAGACTAAAACTGAAAGGATATCCTATATGAGGACAGAGCCTATCCTGTAACCCTTCAGTATAACTATTGTCAAAGCAGAAAAATAACAAAACCCAAGTAGGATCAAGCAAGTAACCATAAAGCTCAATACAGCAACTATAGAACAATAAGACAAACATGGTATACCTATACGCTCTTGCATATACTTGGTATGAAAAAACGACCAAGGCTTCCAGTGTAATTGCTCAGTATTCTTGCACAACACAGGGAGTAATAGAATCTGCAAACCTGTAACAAACAAGCTTCGAGAGGACAGAAAAAAGACAGACAGGGTAGGGCGTCTGGACTGATCCGTGGTACTACAGGAACAAAAATTAACAGGTAAGAACTAATTTTCCTTTCCCTGAACATACCTGGATCAGTCCAGACAGTGGGATGTACCAAAGCTTCCCTAAACCGGGTGGGACAGACACAGTCCCGCTCGAAGCACTTGCCGCCCAAAGGAACCGAAAACCGGAGTGTGCACATCCAGACGGTAGTGCCGAGCAAAGGTATGCAAGGACGTCCAAGTGGCGGCCCTGAAAATCTCCTGTGGAGAGACAGATTGACTCTCCGCCCAAGAAGCAGCCTGAGAGTGAAGAGAATGAGCCTTCAGGCCTTCAGGAACTGGTCAACCTTGACAAAGATATGCCGAAGATATGGCTTCTTTCAACCACCGCGCAATCGTGGTCTTAGAAGCCGGTTTACCTCAGTTGGGACCACTCCAAAGGATGAAGAGGTGGTCTGAAATGCCAAAGTCATTGGTAACCTGGAAATAGCGAAGCAGGACTCGCTTAACATCTAGATGACTGAGATCGCCCCCAGCCGTACCTGCAATTTCCTCTGGGGAAAACGCAGGGAGTTCTACCGACTGGTTGACGTGAAAAGCGGAAACAACTTTGGGCAAGAAAGAAGGAACAGTCTTGAGAGAGACCCCTGAATCAGAAAAACATAAGAAGGGCTCCCGACAGGACAATGCCTGAATCTCGGAGATCCGCCGAGCGGAGGCGATCGAGACCAGAAAGACAGTTTTGAGTGTGAGGTCCTTGAGCGTAGCGTGGTGGAGGGGTTCAAACGGAGCCGCACAGAGAGCATGAAGGACCAGGTTGAGACTCCACGATGGACACGATGCATGAGAAGGAGGGCGGAGATGTTTAACGCCCCTCAAGAACTGAATCACATACAGATGGCCCGCTAGGGAATGACCTTCCACCCGACCCAGGAGAGAGCCGAGCGTGGAGACCTGGAAGCGCAGAGAACTGAAGGAGAGGCCCTTGGAGAGACCCTTCTGAAGAAAAGAAAGAACCACCGAAACAGAGGCTGAGTGGGCTGGGATACCCGACTCCGCACAAACAGACTCAAAAACTTTCCAGATGCGCACGTAGGCCAGGGAAGTCGACTGTTTCCGGGCCTGCAGTAAGGTGGAGATAACCTCCTCCTTATACCCTTTACGCCTCAGGCGTCTCCGTTCAAAAGCCAGGCCGCTAGACAGAAGCGATCGGCCTGGTCGAAAAATACAGGCCCCTGTCGAAGGAGACGAGGTAGATGACCGAGGCGCAGGGGTCCGTCCGTTGCCAGGTTGATGAGATCTGCGAACCACGGTCTTCGCGGCCACTCGGGTGCTACCAGAATCACTGGTCCCCGGTGGAGTTCGATTCTTCTGAGAACTTTTTCCACCAGGGGCCACGGGGGAAACACGAACAGGAGAACGTCCGCTGACCAAGGCAGGGCCAGAGCACACACGCCCTCTGAGCCGTGTTCCCTCCAGTGGCTGAAGAACCAATTGGCTTTGGAATTGCGCAAAGTCGCCATGAGGTCTAGGTGAGGGGGACCCCACCTGTCCACTATCAGGGCCATGGCCGCATCCGAGAGTTCCCACTCCCCCGGATCGAGCGACTGTCGGCTGAGGAAGTTGGCCTGGATATTCTCCTTGCCCGCAATGTGGGAGGCCGCCAGGCACTGCAGATGTCGCTCCGCCCAGGTGAAGAGATGGCTGGCTTCCAGGGCCACCAGAGGTCTGCGAGTGCCCCCTTGGCGATTAATGTAGGCCACCGTGGTAGAGCTGTCGGAGAGGACTCGTACCGCCTTGCTGCGAAGAAGGGGGAGGAACTCCTGAAGGGCCAGGCGTACCGCCAGGGTCTCCAACTGATTGATGTGCCAGCGAGACTGAGTCGAGGTCCAGGTTCACTGGGTGGACTGGGAGAGACAAACTGCACCCCAGCCCGACAGACTGGCATCCGTGGTCACTATCGTCCATTGCAGCGCTTTGAGAGGCATCCCCTGGAGGAGATGAGGTAGCGACAGCCACCACTGCAAGTCGCCGATGATAGAGTCCAAGAGCGGGAGAACTATGTGGAACTGTTCCGACACCGGCTGCCAGCGGGATAGCAAAGCTTTCTGTAACGGACGCATATGAGCAAAAGCCCAGGGGACGAGGCGTATGGTGGAAGCCATGGATCCCAAGACCTGCAGGTAGTCCCAGGCCGTCGGGGGAGATAAGGCAATCAGGTTCTGGATCTGCTCGATTAGCTTGAGAGTGCGCGCACGCGGTAGGGAGACCTTGCCTACTCAGGTATCGAAGTGGGCTCCCAGAAACTCTAACTCCTGGGAGGGCTGAAGGTTGCTCTTGGAGAAGTTCACTATCCACCCGAGAGAAGCGAGAAGAGATAATACGCGATCCACTGCCTGTTGACAGGAAGCCGCCGACTTGGCCCTGATGAGCCAGTCGTCCAGATAGGGATGGACAAGGATTCCCTCCCGGCGCAGTGCCACCACGACCATCACCATGACCTTTGTGAAGGTGCGAGGTGCAGTCGCGAGACCAAAAGGAAGCGCCCGAAACTGGAAGTCCTGATTGAGAATGTGGAAGCGAAGATACTTCTGGTAGTCGCGGTGAATGGGAATATGGAAGTACGCCTCTGCGAGATCGAGCGAAGCGAGGAGCTCTCCGGGACGAACCGCCGCTATGACCGCTCGCAGGGTTTCCATGCGGAAGTGAGGAATTTTGAGGGCCCAATTGACCCTCTTGAGGTCCAGTATCGGACGAAAGGACCCGTCCTTTTTGGGAACGATGAAGTAAATAGAATACTGGCCAGCACCAAGCTCCCTCTCCAGGACTGGAACCACCGCGCCCAGAGCCAGGAGTTTGGCGAGAGTTTGTTCCACCGCGTCCCTCTTGGACCGTCGGCATGGCGAGAAAAGAAAAAGATCCGGAAGGTTGCGAACAATCTCGAAGGCATACCCGTCTCTGATAATGTCGAGGACCCACTAATCAGACGTGATTTTGACCCATTCCTCGAAAAACAGGGAGAGGCGATCGCCGAGGTAAGGGACCGAGGAATGAATCAGCTGAACTTCATTGCGTGGCAGGCTTAGGGGTGGCACGCGTGGGCTGGCCCTCACGAAAGGGCCGCCACCCTCGAAAGGACTGCGACCAGGACTGAGCACGAGAAGAACCCCTCGAGGAACCACCCCACCCACGCGGAGCGTAACGACGCTGACCCTGGAAGCGAGAACCAGAGGGCGCATAAGACCAGGTAGGTTTAGGACGGTCCTCCGGGAGTTTATGGACCTTGTTGTCAGCCAAGGAGTCCATAAGCTTCTCAAGGTCCTCTCCAAAAAGCATCTTACCTTTGAAAGGCAACGTGCCTAACCGAGCTTTGGAAGACTGATCGGCCGACCAATTGCGTAGCCAGAGGAGCCTCCGGGCAGACACCGCCGAAGCCATTGCCTTCGCCTGAACACAGACCAGATCGTAGAGGGCGTCTGCCCCGTAAGCGATTACGGCTTCTAGACGCTCAGCCTGCTCCACCTCTGCTGGCAGAAGTTCTGGAGTACGGAGTAATTGTTGAGCCCACCTGAGGCCTGCCCGCAGCATGAGGCTGCTGCAGCAAGTCGCCCGGACTCCGAGAGCCAAGACTTCGAAGATGCGTTTCAGGTGAGCCTCTAGCTTACGATCCTGTCCGTCCTTGGGAGCCATCGATCCCTCTACAGGAATCGTGGTGTGCTTGGTGACCGCTGAAACGTAACAATCCACAGAGGGATACTTCAGCATTTCCAAACATTCCTCCGGGAGGGGATAGAGTTTGCCCATGGCATGCCCCACCCGGAGAGCTCCCTCAGGGGCCTCCCATTCCCGCAGAATCAGGAGCTTAAGCATGGGGTGGAAGGGAAAGGTGGTAGCCGAAGCCCTGAGCCCCCCCAGGACCGGATTCATATCCTTGGGCAAGGAGTCCATCAGGTTATCCACGGTGGGATCCTCCAAGCCCAATTCCTGCAGGACGAAGGGAATGAGGGGCTCTAATTCCTCCTTATGGAACAAACGAAAGGCGCTGAGGTAATCTCTCTCCAGAGGAGGGGTATCCTCCGAATACGGGGAATCCTCCTAATCCGGGGGAAACAGCGGGGTCCGGGACCCCTGGATCCACCGGAGAGGCGGGGCACCCCGGGACCACCCGTACCCTAGCCGGCCCCTGGGGCTCCGCAGCCGGGCCAGAAGTCAATGGCGCGGAGTGAGGGATTTTTGGCGGCGGGGGGGGGGGGGGGGGGCTTTCGTCCTCCTCCTGCAGGTTAGCTAAATAAGATTTGTGCATGAGGAGGACGAATTCTGCAGAAAAAGGGACCCTGGATTTCCCGAAGGAGGGGGGGGCGAGGGGGGGGGGTCGGGACCCCCCTCCTTGCCGACCCGGGAACGGCCTAGCCATGCCGGAGGAAGACGATCCCCGGGCTAGATTTGCTTGTCCTGCCAAGGAGGGGCCTTCCCCACCCGGCAGGCAAGCAGATCAGAGGCCCTGATGCGAAAAACGCGGAGGGGGCAGCCCACAAGAGAGGCAGGCTGCCTGCCGCGGCATAGCAGAGCCGTGACTGAAGAAAAAAAAAAAGTAGAAAAAAAGCTTTGATTGACAGTCTGCAGGCCCGGAGTGAAGTAGGAGGGAAACCTGCTGACTCCTGCCTGTCTGGCTGCCGGTTCAAGGCCTGCTAGGACCAGAAAAATAAAAAATACTGGTCTACTGCTGCAAATAAGTTAGAAGTAGGGGAATACCTGTAACTATTAAAACTTTTAAATTTACCTCTTTTTTTTGTTTTGTTTTACTGAGCGCAGCAGCGGGTTCTAAACCCTCTCGGCAGCCAGATGGGGGGGAGACGAGACCCGGAGAGACTCTGTCCCCACACCTGGAAGCATTTACGGAATCAGGCTAAGCAGCGCACAAGGGGCAAAGCCCCCCTGAGCCCGGCAAGAGCTGGAAGACGGAGCTGTCTCCCGCACAGAAAAAGGAAAAAAATCACTAAGGACAATTTTTTTTTTTAAAAATAGGAAAGAAGACTACAAATAGTACTTGCTTGAGCCTAAGGAAAAGAAGAAGGAAAGGCTGACTAGCCTAAGGCAGAGAACCGAAGGGGAGCTGCTACACCTGCTGGAGACAGACGAATACTGAAGGGTTACAGGATAGGCTCTGTCCTCATATAGGATATCCTTTCAGTTTTAGTCTGTCTCCACCTGCTGGAAAGGAGGTTCAACCCACTGTCTGGACTGATCCGGGTACGTACAGGGAACCAAACATTATAGATCCTAAGAAGGACGGAGTTGAGTTCTGCACCTCAAAAAGCTTCTGCAAGACAGACTGGCCAAACATACTGTTGCACTGGGAGACCCTGTCCAAACAATAATGCAGTGAATGTGTGAAGAGAAAGCCACATCACACAGCCTTGCAAATCTCCTCCATGGAGGCCGATCTTAAGTGGGCTACTGATGCTATCATTTTTCTGGCACAGCTCACCTGATTCAGACCTGCCTTGGCATAGCAGAAGGAAATACATTCTTCTAGCCAATTAGAAAGGGTGAGCTTGGAAAAAGCAACTTCAGGATTGTTGCTGTCAAGCAAAACAAAAAGCTAAGTGAACTTTCTAAGTGTTTTAGTCTTCTCCAGATAGAAGACTAAAGCTCTCTTGCAACATCTGTTCATCTATGTGGCCTGGGAAAAAATGTTGGAAGGATGACTGATTGGTTAAGGTGGAAGTCTGACACCATCTTAGGCAGGAACTTAGAATGAGTATGCAGAACCTCCTTAGTATAAGGAGAATAAGTCATGGACTCAAGGGCCAAAATGATTGCCACCTAAAATATGACCTTGCAGCTCAGGTACTTCAGCTCAAAGGAGTTCAGAGGCTCAAAGGGAGCTTTTATCAGCTGGATCAATATCAAACTGAGATCCCATGACACAGCAGGCTTGGTGGGCAGCTTCAGTTAAAAAGAGTTAAACAAGCAAGCCTTGCATGAAACGGACAACTAAAGGCTGCATGAAGATGAATTTACCTTCTACATAATGATGAGAAGCACCAATTGCCCAGAGATGAACCCGTTTGGTTTCAATCCATACCCAGAGGTACAGAAGATATTTAAGTAGTTTTTGTATGAAACACTTTAAAGCATAGGTTTTTCTTATGGAATCCTTATTGGAGTTCAAAATTTGAGACA
Organism: Rhinatrema bivittatum; assembly: GCF_901001135.1. Taxonomy (NCBI): domain Eukaryota; kingdom Metazoa; phylum Chordata; class Amphibia; order Gymnophiona; family Rhinatrematidae; genus Rhinatrema; species Rhinatrema bivittatum. Next base: position 288,086,324 of record NC_042616.1, read on the forward strand.
TCTCTGAACAGATTTGGGAGTTATAGGGCTACACTTTCAACATTCTGGCTATGAGGGACAAGAACTCAATGTTGGGGTATTGTAGCAACCTCCGATCCTGAATGATGAGCGCTGGGAAATTTCCCAACCTACCGTATTTTTCGCTCCATAAGACGCACCTGACCATAAGACGCACCTAGGATTCAGAGGGGGAAAATTTAAAAAAAAAAAAATTGTGCTAAACCTGCTCTGCGTCTGGGCGTCTTATGGAGCAAATTAGGGGAGTGCATAGTTTTTTTTTTTCTCCCCATTTTGTTTTCGGGTCTGGGGAGGGCCATTTCGGTCCACTCCCCAGATCAGAAAATTTTTCTTTCTGTGGGAACCCCCAAAACCCCCCATCCCAACCCTTTAAATTAACAACCTCCACCCCCCTGACCCCCCCAAGACCTGCCGAATTAATTTCCTGCAACCCCCCACCCTCCTGACCCCCCCAAGACCTGCCGAATTAATTTCCTGCAACCCCCCACCCTCCTGACCCCCCCCAAGACCTGCCAAACGTCCCTGGTGGTCCAGCGGGGGTCCAGGAGCGGTCCGGGAACGATCTCCTGGGCGTGAGCCGTCGGCTGCCAGTAAACAAAATGGCGCCGACGGCCCTATGCCCTCACTATGTCACTGAGACCGACCGCTGCTATTGTCGGTCTCAGTGACATGGTGAGGGCATAGGGCCGTCGGCGCCATTTTGTTTACTGGCAGCCGACGGCCCTATGCCCTCACTATGTCACTGAGACCGACCAATAGCAGCGATCGGTCTCAGTGACATAGTGAGGGCATAGGGCCGTCGGCTGCCAGTAAACAAAATGGCGCCGACGGCCCTATGCCCTCACCATGTCACTGAGACCGACCAATAGCAGCGGTCGGTCTCAGTGACATAGTGAGGGCATAGGGCCGTCGGCGCCATTTTGTTTACTGGCAGCCGACGGCTCACGCCCAGGAGATCGTTCCCGGACCGCTCCTGGACCCCCGCTGGACCACCAGGGACGTTTGGCAGGTCAGGAGGGTGGGGGGTTGCAGGACATTAATTCGGCAGGTCTTGGGGGGGTCAGGAGGGTGGGGGGTTGCAGGAAATTAATTTGTCAGGTCTTGGGGGGGGGGGGTTGTAGGAAATTAAGTCGGCAGGTCTTGGGGGAGTCGGGGGGGGGGGGTGTTTGTTAGGTTTTTTTTTTATATTCGCTCCATAAGACGCACATACATTTTCCCCCCACCTTTGGGGGGAAAAAAAGTGCGTCTTATGGAGCGAAAAATACGGTAATCAGATCCCTAATGGACATATCTAGCAGGAGCAGACACCAAATCTGTCTCGACCAATAAGGAGCAATGAGTATCATGGTTCCTTGGTCTCTTCTGAGTTTCGGAAAGGTCTTTACCACCAGAGGACTTGAAGGATACATATACAGAAGGCCTTGTGCCTAATCCAGGGCAAAGACATCCATGCACTCTTCTCCTGAGGAGATGCACAGGTGTGCCCCACCTGCAGAATATCTGGTTTGTAACTCCCCTGTCCAGAGACTATTCGTGAGGTCCAGAACCTGACTCTGCCTATCTGACAAGACATTCTCCTTGCCCACTAGATACGTGACTATGAGGACCATTCCTTGGGAAATGTCTCAGTACTACAGCTGTATGGTTTCTTGACACAGGAGCTACAAGCCTGTTCCTTTCTGCTGATGTAAAACACAGGAGCTACAAGCATGTTCCTTTCTGCTGATGTAAAACATTGCTACTCAATTACGCATTTGGACAAGGGCAATTTTGTTGAACCACCAACACTGAAAGGCTTAAGGGCGTACCTTACTGCCTTTAGCTTGAGAAAGCTTATCTGATTAAACTTTTTCTGAGCAGACCAGAGGCCGTGAATGTAGAGCCCATCTATATGGAGCTCCCCAGCCCAGTTTGGATGCATCTGTGATTAGGACAATTTGTACTGGAGGAATTTCGAATAAAGCAGCCACCAAGACAGAGTATCCCTCAAGAAGCTGCATAATACGGATGCTTCTGGAGATCCTGAATGGCTTGATTTCACTGAAATCTTAGAGGTCTATATTCAGACACAGTCCAGATAGCAAAGTTAGCCGAATAAACTTATCTGGCTAACTTTGGAGGCATAGTCAACAGTGCAGCTACACTACTGCATATAGCCAACTATCTTAATTAGTTATCCGGCCAACTATAGCCAGCTAACTTTAGGACAGCTTTGACTTGACCAGATTTAGCCGGCTAAGTCATCCGGCTAACTCAGAATATTGTAGTTAGCTGGTTAACTTAGCCGGCTAAGTAAACTCTTCCCAGTTACACCCCTAACTTATCGGGCTAAATTCTAGCCACCTAACTTATTCGCTGGCAAGAATTTAGCCGGATAAAGACTGAATATAGCCAGGTAAGCCAATTAGATGGTTAACTATTATGTTATCCGTCTAAATGGCTTTTGAATATGGACTTCTTAGAATCCACTGAGCTTTCTACATGCAACAATGTGACATAGGAGTAATGTGCACTATTAAAGCCATGAAGTCCAACAACTTCTGCTTGTCCTATGCTAACATTTGCAGATTCATTTTTATCCTTTCCGCCGCAGGTATCAACATGGAAATACTTCCTTGTGAGAGAAAAGGTTTTCACCAGAATTTTGTCTATTAGCGTTCCTATAAATTGCAAACTGAGTTGACTACCTCAGATGGGATTTAGGATAATTAACAATGAATCCTAGCAATTCTAACACTTGGATGGTTTGGCTCATTGATTCTGCAGCACCTCCTTGAGGGTAAACATGCACCTGCAATTTGCACCACGGCAGGGTATTTTGGAGGCATGAGGTATGCTGACACGAGGCTGAATGGCAACATGAGATTTTGGAAGTGGTATTTTCCTACTAGAGAATCAAAAATACTTCCTGTCAGCTTGAAATCGTGCTATGTGGGTGTAAATATTCTTTAGCTCTAATGAGCATAACCATTCCCCCTTTTTTTAAAGAAAGGGAATCAGGGTGCCTAGGGAAAGCAAATGTGAAATTTTCCTTTACCAGGCACTTGTTCAGTGTCCTCAAGTCTAGGATGGGATGGCATCCACCTGTACACTTTGAGGTCAGGAACTACTTGGAATAAAATCCCCACCTTCTTTCTTCTGGTGGAAAGGATTTGACCACACTGGTCTCTAAGAGGGAAGAGTCTCCTTTTGCAGCAGTTTCTGATCTGAGAAACTTCCCAAGTGTTTCTTAATAAACAATTTGAAAAAGTTATTCAACAGGCATAATCTGTATCCTCTCCCGATTATGCTGAGAACCCAAGTATCTGAGTTTACTTTGGGCCAACCATTTAAATTAAATCTCATCCCTTCCCTGACAGGAAGGCTCTCCACACATATACTAGGATCCTAGCTATGCTCTTCTCAATCCAGTTAGAACCGTATTTCAGATTTTGGCTGGGATGCAGACTGCAACTGTTGGGCCCACTGGGAAGAGAGCAATGATCTTGCTGCTGGCAGGGACAAGGGAAGCATCTCCTCTGAGGATAATAATGCCTACTCGGCACCACACTTGTAAACCTCCTAGCTGAGGAGGGTGGGTTTGGAACAGACGTGGTGAGGTCCGAAACAAACAGTGGTCTTGTCTGAGCCTCAGCTTTCTTGACCTTATCTTCAAAGAGATTCTCCCCATCGTATGACACATCAATGAGTCTATCTTGGATGTCCTATCATTGGTTTGAGGCCTGCAGTCAGGCAAGTTTGTGGGTGCTAATACCAACTACCAAGACTCTTGATACTTATTCAAAAACATCAAAAGTTTAAACGTTTCTGAACTCCGACTGATGTAATAAAGACCGAATATGCCTTGTCAAACACAAATTAAGGTATGTTTTCTTAACTACTGAGTTGACCTGATCAATCATCATTAATGAAGAATCTAAAACTACTCTTAAGACTATGTACCTTAAGGAAAGGGATTATATAAACCCCACTTAATTTCAAGCCTGCCTCGAAGGAAAGAGGCTCAGATTTTCCAATCCACAGTAGTTCTGCTTTATCTGGATTTAGCTTTAATTTGCTAGCTTGCATCCACCTGATTACTGCCATAGCATCACTCACAGTTTGGTAGGTAAACAAGGGTTAATAAAAGGAAAAAAGATTTGTACATCAGCATGGCTAAATCCCAAATAATAATGCCCAGTAGATGTGTAAAAACATTAAATAAAATAGGGGAAAGAAGAGAACCTTGTATATCCTCACAGTTTAAAAATCAGGACTCTGAGAAAGTTCTAGCAAATTTAACTCTCTGTTGCCAAACAATAAGAAATAAGGAAAATCAAAGAGCTACAGTACCTCCAGTCCCTAAGTTATCTCATGCATATTCACTTTGCATATCAGCCTTCTACCCAAGCCCAAGAGAACTACCTGTACAACACACACAGATAACTAACTTCCACATTTCTTGCACAGCAATTAAAAAATTGACTCCCCTCAGGTAAATCTACACTGTTATTTCTTCCTCATTTTACTCTCCTTTACAAAATATTTTTTTGAAAATTCTCAAGTTCAAAATAAGCCTCAATAACTTTGTATTAAGACCTCTTGTACTTGTCACACAAAATTAAGTAAACATGTTTATCACTACTTTTGCTATTTATTTACCTTTTGCATAGCAGTTGGGATTCACAGAATGATTTGCAAATCGAATTTTGTTACCCTTGCGTGTTGCATCAACCACAAAATCTACAAGCAAAATAAAAGGGTTAACTTGTTTTATTTCTCCCAACATATTATTGAACAATCAGGGATAACTCAGAAGTATATATATGCAGCCCAATTTCCAGTGGGTCTTCTTTTTTGATTGAACATTATATGTCTTCTAACTCTGAGCACTACAATTCAAGCTGGACAAAAAACAGCTCCAGGTAAATTCAAAATGAACTGATGCTATATAATATCCAAACAGAATAAAGACAAGGCGCAAGAATAACTAATAAAAGACAAGAAGGGGAATGGTCTCGACATTATAGTAATGAGCTGAGAATCAGGAAAGCCAGGATTCAAATCAAATTTCTCCTAAGACTTTCCCAAGATCACTCCTTGTGATCTTGGGAAAGTCTCTCTCATTTCTTCAGATATTCACGTAAGGGTCTATGTACTAAAGGGTATTAACATGCATTAAAGAGTTATACTGCTATATTTTTCCTTCTCTCATTTGCTGCAAAGAATGCCATCTTTGTTTTACAAAGTTCAGTTTCTCACACTTCATCTGAACATCCTAAATCTGACATTGCAAACATTTTCTAGAAATTAAATGTTAGAAGCAGAAGTAGGATTTTAAATATATATTAATGGGTGTCCTGTATAATCATCTTATAAAGACTAGCATGTGTTCTTTGGATGGAGAAAGCAAAATTGCTTACCTTGTAATAGGTGTTATCCCAGGCAGCAGGATGTAGTCCTCACATATGGGTGACGTCACTGACTGAGCCCTATTGCGGGAAAACCTCTGTCAAAGTTTCTAGAAACTTTTGACTGGCACTGTGAGGCCACTGAGCATGCCCAGCATGCCATGATATTCTCTGCCACAGGGGTCACACTCTAGTCTCGTATTGTAGCAATAAGCTTTAGCAAAAATAAAATAATAAAAAGTACAAGACCCAACTCCGCGGGGTGGCGGGTGGGTTTCGTGAGGACTACATCCTGCTGTCCTGGGATAACACCTATTACAAGGTAAGTAATTTTGCTTTATCCCAGGACAAGCAGGATGCTAGTCCTCACATATGGGTGATTAGCAAGCTAGAGGCTGAGTCATTTTATTTTGAGGCAACAGGGAGGTATTGTTGCTGAAAATGAGGCAGCCGAAGGTCACAGCGAGTTGGTTGTAGAAGGAGTTGGGTTCAAACTGAAAACAAGTTCTTCAAGACAGATTGTCCATAGGTTGAATCTTGTTGTCCTTTTTTGTCCAAACAGTAATGAGCTGCAAAAGGGTGGAGAGAACTCCATGTTGCTGCTTTACATATGTCAAGGATTGGTACTGAATGATACTGTGCTACTGAGGCTGACAGAGCTCTTACTGAATGTGCCTTTATTCGCCCTTGGAGAGGAAGGCCTGCTTTTTCATAGCAAAACTGTATGCAATCTGCTAAACAGTTGGATCTTACAACCACTGCTTACCCACTGCTTTACCCGGTTTGTTTACCCACTGCTTTACCCGGTTTGTTTGGATCATAAGAAACAAAAAGTTGATTTGATTTCCTATGGACTGCAGTGCGGTTTAAGTAGAAAGACAGTGCACGCTTACAGTCCAAGGTATGTAAAGCTCGTTCTCCTTGGTGAGAATGAGGTCTTGGGAAGAATATGGATAAAACTATGGATTGATTCAAGTGGAATTCCATAACTACCTTGGGAAGGAATTTTGGATGTGTTTAGAGAACCACTCTGTCATGTAGGAATTTTGTGTAGGGTGAGTACGTGACAAGTGCTTGTAACTCACTAACCCTTCTAGCTGATGTAATAGCTATGAGGAATATAGTTTTCCATGTGAGAAATTTTAGATCACAGGAATCTATGGGTTCGAAAGGAGAACGCATGAGTCTTGTTAAGACCAGATTTAGGTCCCATTCTGTGACTGGTGGTCGAATTGGTGGTTTAAGTTGAGTTAAACCTCTCATAAACCTGCTGACAAGAGGTTGTGTGGATATAGGTGCATCTCCTAACTTGTTATGGTAAGCTGAGATTGCACTTAAATGGACTCTTACAGATGAAGTCTGGAGACCAGAGTCTGAAAGATGGTATAAGTAGTCTAGTAGAGAAGTTGTAGGGTAGGAGAAAGGATCTATTCTCTTTTGCCTGCACCACAAAGTAAACCTTTTCCATTTCGAAGAATAGTTCTTTCGTGTTGAAGGTTTACGTGAAGCTATAAGCACTTGAGATACATTGGTTGAAAGATTGAGTGGTTGTAAGATCAAGCTTTCAACATCCATGCTGTCAGGGATAGGGACTGAAGGTTGGGATGGCGCAACCGACCCTGATCCTGAGTTATGAGAGTGGGAGCTACTCCCAGGTGAATGGGATCCCTGATCAAGAGGTCTAGAAGTGTGGGAAACCATACTTGTTGAGGCCAATACGGGGCTATGAGTATCATGGACCCCTTGTCCTGTTGTAGCTTCACTAGAGAATTGGTTATGAGCGGTATCGGAGGATACGCGTATAGAAGGCCTGAGTTCCAAGGGCGAGCAAAGGCATCCTTGGCTGGCTGGTTCTTCTGTTTGTGTAGAGAACAGAATTTGTCCACTTTGTGATTCAGATGTGATGCAAAGAGGTCTATTGTTGGTTGCTCCCAACGTTGAAATATCCTGGTCACTACTGAGGGATCAAGGGACCACTCGTGTGGTTGGAACTGACGACTGAGTCGATCTGCCACTACATTGTGAATGCCTGCCAGATAAGTGGCCCTGAGGAACATTGAGTGGTTCAGGGCCCAGCCCTGTACCTCCTTGTTTGTTGATGTACCACATGGCAACTGTGTTGTCCGTTTGTATGAGAACAGTTTTGTGTGAAAGGCAGTCCTTGAATGCATACAGCGCATAACGTATAGCTCGAAGCTCTAGGAAATTGATTTGAAATGTTGCTTCGAGTTTTCTCCAAGTACCTTGGGTTTGGAGATTGTTTATGCGAGCTCCCCAACCCAAGGTGGATGCATCTGCAGTTAACGTTATCTGTGGGACTGGTTGTTGGAAAGGTAGGCCCTTGCGCAAATTGTCCGTGTTCACCCACAAAGAAGGGAGGAACGTAGCTGGTGGGTTACTTGAATTGGAGAATGCAGTGGTTGGATGGCTTGGATCCATTGTGATCTTAGAGTCCATTGGGTAACTCTCATGGCAAGCCTTGCCATAGGAGTGACGTGAACTGTGGAGGCCATGTTGCCTAGTAAGGTTAGAAACTGATGAGCTGTTGCTTGTTTCTTTAAGTAAATTGATTTTGCCAATAAGGAAAGTGTTTCTGCTCGATCTTCGGGTAGAAAGGCCTTTGAGAGCATGGTGTTCAATTCTGCTCCTATGAATTGAAGCAGGTGTGATGGTGTGAGATGGGACTTTTGATAATTGATGAGAAAGCCCATGGAATGAAGGAGAGCAATTGTTCTGTTGAGTGAAGCTATTGCTCCTTGTTGAGATTGACTTCTGATGAGCCAGTCGTCTAGATATTGAAAGACATGGACACTTTCCTTGTGCAAGTGTGCTGCTATTACTGCCAGACATTTGGTGAACACTCTGGGAGCAGAGGCAAGTCCAAATGGCAGTACTCTGTATTGGAAATGTTGATGACCCACCATGAAGCGCAGATACTTGCGATGAGGGAAGATGGGAATGTGAGCATAAGCGTCTTGTAAATCCAGGGAACAAAGCCAATCTCCTATTTGAAGAAGTGGAAGCATGGTGCCTAGAGAGACCATCCTGAATTTTTCTTTCCTTAGAAACTTGTTGAGATTTCTGAGGTCTAGTATGGGACGAAGGCCTCCGGTTTTCTTTGGAATGAGGAAATAATGGGAATAGAATCCTCTGCCCCTCTGAGACTGAGGCACTGGTTCCACAGACCTGGCTTTCAGAAGGGTGGATAATTCTACTTGTAGTTGAAGCTTGTGATTTTCGTTGAGATGAGAATGAGTCAGAGGAAAATCTGTGGGAACTGAGAGGAAATTGAGTTGATATCCTCGAGATATTATGGACAGAACCCATTGGTCTGATGTTATTGGTATCCAATTGTTGTAAAATTTGGATATCCGACCTCCCACTGGAAGTTCTGGCCGAGGATTTGAGAAAAGGCTGAGTTCTCTTGATGGGATTTCAAAAACCAGCAGCAGGTCCTGTTTGTGGAGCAGGTTGGGGCCTAGCTGCTCTCTGTTGCCGTGGTTGCGGTCTTTGCTGGGTTCTAGAAGGCCTGGGTCTAGATGCAGGAGGGCAATATCTCCTTTGCCGGTAGAAAGGCCGTCTGGTGTCCTTCCGTGGAGGCCTATGGCCAGCATGTATGAGAGGATCCTGTGGGAGGGAAGATAGCTGTTTCAGTATTTCTGTGTGCTCTTTTAATTGAGACACAGCATCCTGCACCTTGGATCCGAATAGGTTGTCTCCCAGGCAGGGAAGATCCATTAACTTCTCCTGGACCTCTGGTCTAAGGTCTGAGGCCTTGAGCCATGCCCATCTTCTGGCACTGATGCCTGATGCAGCCACCCTTGAAGCTGTCTCAAAGCCATCATAGGTAGCTCGGACTTCATGTTTTCCGGCCTCTAGACCTTTGTTGATGATGGCCTGTGCAGCCTCCTGGTATTGAGTGGGAAGAAATGAAACAAATTCTTCAATTTGTTTCCATAAGTTTCTTTGGTATTGGGTCATGTAGAGGTGATAGGACGAGATCCTAGAGTTCAACATTGTGCCTTGAAACACCTTATGACCCAGGGAATCCAGAAACCTATGGTCTTTACCTGGGGGGGTTTGATGAATGAACTCTTGTTCTTTTTTACCTTTTCTGCGCTGATTCCACGACCACTGATTGGTGGGGAAGTTGTGACTTTTGGTATCCAGGAGTGGATTGTACTAAATAAGTACTATCCATTCTTTTATTAACTGCAGGAACAGAGCAGGGATGTTCCCAGAGACGATGTTGTAGCTGTAAGAGAACATCATGAAATGGAATTGCCACCACTTGTTTTGGAGGGTCAACCAACTGTAGTACCTCCAAGGTCTGTTGTCTAGTATCCTGCTCTGTTTCCAATTTAAAGGGGATGGAGTCCGCCATCTCCTACACAAATGTGGTGAAAGTGAGATCTTCTGGAGGAGATTGTTTTCTGGGATGTGGTGGTGATGGGTCAGACATAAAAGCCTTCTGATGAAGTGTCTGAAGCAGTGTCACTCCATGTATCATATTCTGGAGTTTTCTGCTGAGGTTTTATGTGGGGGAGGAAGGCCAGAAGGTCCTGCTAAAGGGTCTTCAGGAGAAGAGTCCTCTTCCCTTGGATTAGATGGCAAAGAATCCAATAATTCCTGATATCTTTTCTGCAGTATGTTATGCAGTGCTGCCTCTGTGGATCCTGGAGCCCCAGGAAGGGGTGGCACCGTTGTTGGAAACATTGGTATCGAAGAAATTGGTGTCTTCGATGGTTTTTTCGTGCTCATCAATGCTTTTCCATTTTTTCCTCATGTTGGTGCAAGGGTGAAGATGGGCATCGGTATCGGAATCGATGAAGCCATCGTCATCGACGTAGTCTCTGAAAAGAGAGTAGGCATCGACATTGGAATCGACGGCGCGGACATCAGTGGCATCGATGTCACTGGCATCAGGGTTTTTTCCGGCATCGGGAGTAATCCCGGCTTCGGCGATGTCGCCAGTATTGATACTGCCATCATCGGTAAGGCTACCGGCATCGGTGAAGTCACCCGCGTAGGAGACGTCACCGGCATCGGCGGTATTGCCAGCATCGGCATGGTCGCCGGAACCTGTTCTTTTAGGGCTTGCATTACTGCTTCTTTAATGAGTGTAGTCAAGTACTGTGGTACGGGTGGAACGGTTGGTGCCGGTGGAGGAGGAGACAACATCTCCTGCGATGGCTGTGTAGGCTGTATTGAGGGAGGCCTAGATGACGGCAGTGTATCTTTATGTTTTGGCTGTTTCCCACTCGGTTCCTCCGGGGAGGGAACTAACGGAGATGTCGGGGCATGACGATGCCGATGCTTCTGTTTAGGCCTTACCTCGGTTACTGATTTTACCGATGACTTTGACGGTGTTGGTGATGCCTGATCCCCGGATCCTTCCAGTCGATGTTTTTTCAGCAGGATTTTCTTTGTAATCCCTGCTGGGGAAGATTTTGTTGATGTCGAAGGTGAAGGAATGAGTTGCAGGTGAAAAAGTTGTTCAATTTTTTCTTGCCGAAGTTTCCTGCCCTTCGGTGTCATTTCCTGACATTGCTGACAGGACGAAATATCATGTTTTTCGCCGAGACAGACGACACACTCGAGGTGTGGATCTGTGACTGACATGGTCCGATTACATGATGGGCATTTTTTTAAAACCCGAAGCCATGGTAGTATCGAAGGCCGTCGATGAAAAATGAAAAATATTTTGAGAGAAAAAAATCATTGTTTTTCAATGAGAAACGCTATGAATATCTCACCGTCCGGTGAGATAAAGTGAGAGTGAGATCCCATATGGGAGATAATTTTTTTTAAAGAAATGACTTTTCAGTCAGAATTGAGTATAGAAACTCAGAGGGCTCCTATCTCCGCAATGCTTACAGCAGCGCGGAAAAACGAAGACTAGAGTGAGACCCCTGTGGCAGAGAATATCATGGCATGCTGGGCATGCTCAGTGGCCTCACAGTGCCAGTCAAAAGTTTCTAGAAACTTTGACAGACGTTTTCCCGCAATAGGGCTCAGTCAGTGACGTCACCCATATGTGAGGATTAGCATCCTGCTTGTCCTAGGATAAAATAAAAATAAGCTGGGTAGCTTCATCAAAGAAAACACAAGAGGCCAAAGATGATCATGGGGACCAAATATGGCAAAATTTGACAAGTTTAGCCGTTTTTAACACCCAAAATTATCAGGCAAGCAGATGGGGGATATGACTAACCAAGGTCTTTGACCTAACCATATCGGCAAGACAGAGAAACAGAACTTCAGTGGATAAAACCAATACCACTGTGCTCCTCCCCACAATCCCCTGGCCAATTTATAATCAGGCATGCTTTTCAAAACCAGCATTCGAATATCCTGCCTAAACTGTTTATTCATCTCCTTAACTTGCCTGTTCAGAATTTTTCAACATGCAAATTTTGGCATTACTGAACAATATGCAAAGAACTACCTATGCTTCAATTCCTTGTTTGGGTCATATTTTACTTCAATTTATTATTTTTATGAACAGTAGCCGTTTGCTTCTTTTAAGAAGCATAAATATCTCCATTTAAAATACACACCAATTAATGACATTAAAATAAACAAACCCACCCAGACTCACACATACATACCATTGTTCAAGTTGAAGAGAAAACTGCACATGTACTTATCGTACACTTTCCCTCTTCGGTCTGCCTCATCCTGAGAAATAATCTAGAAGAAATACCACAAAGCAACAGGTGTTTTATGTTATCCTTCTAGTGGTTGTAAAAGGGCAAAAAACACTGGCTATGTCACAGCCAATATGCCAGTGGAGGTAACAACTTGTCAAGACAGTGGATTCATGACACGGTAATCTAGCAGGTGTGACATCCACCCTTTAACTGCAGCTCTACTTTTCCCCAATCTTTGTGAAGATGTCTTTCATATGTAGGCAGCAAAAAAAAAAAAAAGATGAAATTAAGATACCCCAAATCAAACACTGTGGGCATAGGTACAAAACGATATAGCAACTATTAGTAACTTTGGTATCCATTTCTCAGCACCCCTTTGTTTATTGAGATGTTGGGAAGAGGACCTGCTGAACAGACAGACATGTATACTTATTATATGTGTACTTCAGGCTGCAAGGATCACCATCACTTATTTTTGCAAATCGACCCCACAAACTGGCTATTGGCAAAGGGTGGTAGCAGAAACTACCGGAATGGAACAAACAACCTTTGCTCTTTAAAATAAACTGGAGTGATATGAGTTTATTTGGGGGGATTATTAGAAATGGAGAATCTGAACCGATGAGACATACTGGTTTTATAGCCCCCCCCCTAAGGTTCAAAAACTATCTGGTTTGTTCCATTGCTGTTCACAGTACATAGTGTACATGTTAATTTTTAAATTCTTTTGTTATTCAGGTTTGTGTCTTTAAATAAAGAGAAAAAAAAAAAAGGTGGCACTCATACCATCACAGGGACAAAGAAGCAATTAACACACCCAAGTTATAATAACAAAACTTCAACGTCATTGTAATTTTCTTACATTGCCCATACAATCAAAACTTCATCATCTTTATAGTCCAATGCCCAAGTAATTAAAAAACTTAAAAAAACTTAGTAGACCATGGCGAATATGGTATAGTAAGATAGTATCATTTGTTTGCTGAATATACATTACACATAGTGCTTGCTGAAAACAGACTATCTTGATTTTGATTTTTTGGAGATTTGGCTTTCTTCACACAGACTCTTGGAATTGTAAAGTGGGGATGCCATTGCCCTTAGAGACTTGGACATTCTCCTGGAAGCTGCCACCATATTGGGGGAAGTACACATTTATATTCTTCATATATTTCACTGCTACATACATATATGGATGTTAATATATTTTTTATTTTTTTGAGTTATTTGGATAGTGGACTATACTTATTGCAAAGTTTGATTATAGGGTAGATTTTCATAGGTGCACGCGCTTCCTGACGTGCACACATGGACGCAGAGATTTTATAACATGTGTGCGCCGGCGCGTGCATGTTATAAAATTGGCGGGCCGCGCGCAATTAAGGAGCAGACCGGGAGGGAACTTCCCTACCCCCTACCCTAACCTCCCTTCCCCTCTCCTCCCCACCCCGTCCCTATCCTAACTAACCCCGTTTTTGTTGTGTTACCTTTTATTCCTCAACAGGAGCAGTAGCAAGTTGCGCCTGCCAGTACCCTGCTGGCGTGCGCTTCACCGGCAAAGTGGCAAATGGCACCTCCAGCCCCTCCCCGGACTGCCCCTTTTATCCGGGCCCGGCACTTCAGCACGTAACAGATGTTACGCGCATGGCTGGGCCCCTTTGAATATGTGCACGCACGTTCCAGCCATGTGCGTAACCCCCATTTTTTACGCACACAGGGATTTAAAATTTGGCCGTATATGTATAGTGAAAGAAAACTATATGAACACTAAAGTTTAATTAGTAGAAACGTTCAAACATTTATGGGTACTAGGTCTGGTAAATGTTGCATTATCCCTATGATATGAGTGCCCCAGTTTCATTTAGATTTTCATGAAGAACAGAGTTTGATTTTGGGTATCTTGTCTTTTTTTCTTATTGAGTGAAGGATACCCAGGTGGATCGTTTGTTAATTTGTTTTCCTTTAATCCAGATAGATTGGTCTAGACAAGTGGATTATTCTCCACTGCCAACAAATGCAGGCAGAGAACACAGCCTTTTCTATGACGTCATCACTACTACATACAACTGGTGCAATCCAGAAAGAACCAGTATTCCTATGACATAGCATTGACCATAATCTAAATAAGAAACATGCAAAAAATTGAAAAAAAACCTTCAAGGAGATAGAGTGTGCTCCTACTGTGTTGCTGTTCCATCGAGCAATGTGCTGGACACCCTAGCCCCTGACATAATCTCTGAGGCCACTGGTGAGTTGAAAATCTGTCCTCCATCGGTGCTTTTTTGGCAGAAAGAGCGAGTGCTCTCACTGTTGGGCCGAAACAGCACAGTGTGCTAACCCACGTTTGGACGCATGTTTTCGACACGCTAGCTTTACCCCTTATTCAGTAAGGGGTAATAGCGTGTTGAAAACGCACGGCCAACCCCCCCGAAACTAATAGCGCCCGCAACATGAAAATGCATGTTGATGGCCCTATTAGTTAATCCCGCGCGATCCAGAAAGCAAAATGTGCAGCGAAGCCGCACATTTTACTTTAAAAAATTAACGCCTGCCCTAAGGCTGGCATTAATTTCTGCCAGCGCCAGGGAAGTGTACAGAAAAGCAGTAAAAACTGCTTTTCTGTACACCCTCTGACTTAATATCATAGCGATATTAAGTTGGAAGCCCCAAAAATAAAAAATAAAAAAAAATTTAAAATCGGCCCGCGGGTCGGAAGACGGATGCTCAATTATGCCGGCGTCCGTTTTCTGAACCCGTGGCTGTCAGTGGGTTTGAGAGCAGAAGCAGACAAAATTGAACGTCGGCTGTCAAACCTGCTGACAGCCGCCGCTCCTGTCAAAAAGGAGGCGCTAGGGACGCGCTAGTGTCCTTAGCGCCTCTTTTTACCGCGGGCCCTAATTTGCATAGGCCACCCTCCTGAATCGCACACCCAGGAGAGTGGCCCGTGCGTGTGCCAGGAGAGCAGGCGCTCGCTGGCTCTCCCGCTCATTTTTCTGTATCGGCCTGTGTGTTGCTGTTCCATCAGGCAGTGTGCTGGTCACCCCTAGCCCCTGATAATCTCTGTGGTCATTGGATATTAGAAAAGCTATTTTCCAGTGGCATGCCTTCACCAGTGTGCCTAAGCCACACACAAAGGGACACACCCCTTATGTTTTTTTTTGGGAGCTACTCTCTCCACTTTTACCTTTAGTCCCTCGAGATGAAGGGAAAGAAAAGGAAGACTACAGAAAGGTAGGCCCAACGATGCCTCACTCTACTCTCTACCTTCTCTACTTCGTAACAAATTTTTGAGACTTAATTTTTTTCAGTCCTATGTCGGGTATGCTGGAACTTGGGCTCTCAACTGTCTCTGTTCACCATGAGACGTCTGTCTCACTTAGTCCTGAAGGCTCTAGTCTTCCGCAGATGCAAAGCTTCAATCAATTAGGTGCTGGAGTAATAGAAGAAGAGCCTTCTGGAACTCCTTTACCCTCACCTGTTGGGTGCTCTGCATCAATAATGAAGCTCTATTATCTATACCTCTTTTGGTGAGACCTGCGATTATTACAATGGACTCAATATGGATTGTGATAACTAGATTAGAATCTTTTTTGTCTTCATGAACTTATAATGAGGGTATTGGGATTTCTAGGGAATTTGGCTTCTCAAGTTAACAATCATACTCATAAGTTATCTGATCATCCTGAGCAACTGGCAGGTTAGGGGGAAAGTTGGTACTAATTTTGAGACAAATGCTTCCTTCATCAAAGAAAATAAACTCATTCAAAGAAAATTAAAAATCTGGGTCATTATGTTAAAAGGCTGACTTTAAGATTTTTTAATTTTCCTTTCTGTGTAATGATTTCTCCTACGGAAATGTTAAACTGATTTTATATTGATTTTTTTAAAGTTTCTAAGGAAATGATACCTAGTATTAGTAAGCTGTATTTACCTGATGTAAAGGGAAACAATTCTGTAGATGAAGCTGTAGATAATGTATATATTGTAGCTTCACTTGATTTATCTGTTTTTCTGGAAAATTCTAGTTCAGTGGTAAAGGATAGAGGTACTCTTCTTGTATTTTCACAAGAATTTGACAAGCAATGGACTTTGAAACTTTTCTTCCGATCTAAAAATTCATTATTTTTGGGTTATACGATCTCCATTTTTCTTGACATAGTTAGAAAGACCTAAATGCATAGGAAAGTCAAATTTTGGCATTAGGTGTCTCTTTTTTGCTAAAATTGCCATGTAAATGCTTAAGTATGCAACAGCTAACTATTTTTTTTTATCCCATTGGGGAACTACAATATGTAATAGGGGGCACAACCTTTTTACAGCTTGCAGGAACTGAGTAACATCGATGCAACTAAGGCCCCTTGAGCTCTACCCCATAAACGACATTGCCGCTACCTGGACTTTCAGGGAATTTAAAGACAAACCTTCAACTAAACCCTGCTGAAGAAAGTCCAGAATGATAGAGATATTTACCCAAGGAGAAATGATTCATGATTCAAAGAGACGCCAGACTCTAACATAAGTCAAAGAGGTCTTTCAATTGGGTAGAAATTACCAAGATGAGGTAACTCTTCCTATGCAGTCACAACTTCTTAAGAGCCAAGCTGTAATGGAGATGGGTCTTCCATGACAACTGGACCCTGAAATAGGAGTCCTTGATCTCTGGAAAATCTGAGAGGTTGATTTATCTGCAACCTTATTAAATCCGCATAGCAAGGTCTTAGCCAATCTAGAGCTACTAATATAGCATGGACTTTTCCTCTCTCTATTCTTTTTGAAGTTCTCCCTATGAAAGGTCAAGGAGGAAATACATAAACCAACTTATCCTGTGGTCATGGCTGAACCAGGGTGTCTATGCCTTAGATGCTGAATTCTTTGGCTGAAAAACAGCAAGTTTTGGCATTCTTGTAGGTCATCCTCACGTCCACAAGAAGAGTGCCTCATCGGTCCACTATCTT
Source organism: Rhinatrema bivittatum (assembly GCF_901001135.1). Classification (NCBI taxonomy): domain Eukaryota; kingdom Metazoa; phylum Chordata; class Amphibia; order Gymnophiona; family Rhinatrematidae; genus Rhinatrema; species Rhinatrema bivittatum. The sequence goes on from NC_042616.1 coordinate 288,103,340, forward strand.
CTGAAATGCCGACTGACTGAGTTCCCATCCGCCTGGATCTAGAAGATTCTTGATGAAGAATCAGCTTGTAAACTCTCTTGCTCTGCAATATGTACTGTTGGAAACTGAAGACTCTCACCCACTGAAATACAAGACTGGTCTCCTCGTATAGTCCTGGGTTCTGAGTGCCTCCCTTTCTGTTCACGTATGCTACTGCTTTTCTATTTTCAGAGAGCACTCTGACTGCTTGTCTTTTTTCCAAGAAAAGACACTATAGGATAGCTAGCCTTATGGCCCTTGTCTCCAACTTGCTGATGGACCAAGAGGTCTCCTCCTGAGACCAGCAAAGGAAAATTAGTTTCTTACCTGACAATTTTCGTTCCTGTAGTACCAAGGATCAGTCCAGACTGCTGGGTTATGCCTCCCCTCCAGCAGATGGAGTCAGAGAAAAGCTGAAAGGCACCCCCTAGATATACCAGTGTGCCACCTGCGATCCCTCAGTATATTTGATATCAAAGCAGAAGGAAACCAACCCTTTTTAGTCCAACCACTGACTAGATCAAGTAGCAACATCATCTAACAACAGCAACAAACTTGTCTCCCTATCTATTAAACTAGAAACAACCTCTGAACAACTTACCGTATAATCTGCAGCAACACTTGTATTTACAACCTGAAGGTGTAGAGCACTGCAAAAGAACGACCCGATAGAAACACGAGTGGACTCTCCTAAAGATATTGACTTGGGCGGGCGTCTGGACTGATCCTTGGTACTACAGGAACGAAAATTATCAGGTAAGAAACTAATTTTCCTTTCCCTGTACGTACCAGGATCAGTCCAGACTGCTGGGATGTACCCGAGCCGCCTTAAATGGGGTGGGACCCAGAAAGTCCCGTTCGAATCATGCTGCTCCCAAAGGACTCAGCCGACGGGCCACGAACATCCAAACGATAACGTCTAGCAAAAGTATGCAAGGATTTCCAAGTGGCCGCCCTGCAAATCTCCTGGCAAGACACCAACTGGCTTTCAGCCCATGAAGCCAACTGAGAACGCAGAGAATGAGCTTTCAGGCCATCGGGCACAGACTTAACACAACCAATGTGCGTGGACGCGATTGCGGTCTTCAACCATCATGCAATAGTCGTCTTGGATGCCTGAAGGCCCTTCTTGGGGCCATTCCACAACACAAACAGGTGATCCGACCTCCGAAACTCATTAGTCACCTCCAAATACCTCAGGAGTATACGACGGACATCCAAACGCCTCAAGTCCAGACCTTGAGAAGACTGGAGCTCCTCCTCCGAAAAGGAAGGCAATTCTACCGTCTGATTAACATGAAAAGACGATACCACCTTAGGTAAGAAGGAAGGAACTGTGCGCAACGACACACCAGACTCCGAAATACGCAAGAACGGTTCCCTACACGAAAGAGCCTGCAGCTCCGAAACACGACGTGCTGACGAAATGGCCACTAGGAATATTGTCTTGAGAGTTAAATCCTTCAAGGAGGCCCGCCTAATAGGTTCAAAGGGGGCAGTACAGAGACCACGAAGGACCAAGTTCAAGCTCCAGGAAGGACAGGGAATTCTCACAGGAGGACGTAGATTCCGAACTCCGAGCAAAAAACGAGCAACATCTGGATGACATGCCAGAGAGACTCCGTCAACCTTGCCCCTCAGGCAACCCAGAGCCGCCACCTGCACCCTAAGAGAACTGTAGGCCAGACCCTTCTTCAAACCAGCTTGCAAAAAGGTAAGGATATGCCTGATAGAAGTCTGTCGCGGCGAAATATTTAAGTCACAGCACCATGAGTCAAAGACCTTCCATACTCTAGCATAAGTAAGAGTAGTCGAGGATCTGCGCGCCCGAAGTAGTGTAGTAATAACCTCTTCGGAATACCCTTTCTTCCTCAACTGCCTCAGCTCATAAGCCAAGCTGCCAGACAAAAGCGATCCGCCTGATCGAAAAATACTGGACCCTGATGAAGGAGATTTGGAAGGTGACCTAGACACAGTGGCCCGACCACCGCCAAATTGACGAGATCCGCGAACCACGAGCGCCTTGGCCACTCCGGAGCCACGAGAATCACCAGTCCCAGATGTGATTCTGCGCCTTAACACCTTTTCCACTAGGGGCCACAGAGGGAACACATAAAGGAGAACATGAAGAGGCCACGGAAGTACCAGTGCATCTACCCCTTCTGAGCCGTGCTCCCGCCTTCGGCTGAAGAAATGTGCTGCCTTGGAATTTAGTCGAGTTGCCATCAAGACCAAGCGCGGCACCCCCCAACGCTGAGTTATGAGACACATCGCCTCAGCCGACAGCTCCCACTCCCCCGGATCTAGGTGCTGCCGACTGAGATAATCCGCCTGAACATTGTCCACACCGGCAATATGGGTGGCTGCGATGCGGGCTAAATGACGTTCCGCTCAAGCCATCAGCACTGATGCCTTGGCCGCCACCGGCCGACTCCTTGTGCCTCCTTGGCAGTTGATATATGCCACCGTGGTCGCGTTGTCCGATAGAACTCTCACCGCCCGACCGCATACCATCGGGAGGAGTTGATGCAAGGCCAGGCGAACCACCCTGGTCTCCAGGCGATTGATGGACCACGTGGCCTGGCGAGGAAACCACGTTCCCTGTACTGCGCTGGACTGACACACAGCCCCCCAGCCGGATAGACTGGCATCCGTTACGACTAACCAAGGTGGAGGTTTTAAGTCCACGCCCTGTAGGAGATGGTCCGGGATCAACCACCAGTCGAGGCTGGATCGGGCCGGCTCCATCAATGGTAACACCATGTCGTAATCCTTGGACCTGTGATCCCAACGAGAAGAAGTGCTCTTTGTAAAGTCCGCATATGCGCAAAAGCCCACAGTACCATCTCCAGAGTAGAAGCCATATGCCCAATGACTTGTAAATAATCCCAGGCCGTGGGTAACGGTAGATCCAACAGGTTCCGCACCTGTGCCATTAGATTGACCATCCGCTGATGTGGCAGGAACACCTTGCCTACCGAAGTGTCAAATCGGGCTCCCAAGAACTCCAATTGTTGGGTCGGTTTCAGCTGGCTTTTCTTGAAGTTGACTACCCAACCTAGCATCTGCAGTTGTTCCACCACCAGTCAAACCGCCCGCTTGCACAATGCTTCCGACTTCGCCCTGATGAGCCAATCGTCGAGATAGGGATGCACCAGTATTCCTTGCTGGCATAGAGACTCTGCAACAACCACCAGAACCTTGGTGAACACTCTTGGGGCCGTCGCCAACCCGAATGGAAGGGCACAAAACTGGAAATGATTCCCTAACACCATGAACCTCAGGTATCTCTGGTGACGCTCCCGGATCCCAATGTGGAGGTATGCCTCAGTTAGATCCAAAGAAGCCATCCACCTCACTGCCAGCCTCTGCTTCCAAAAATGCTTTGTGCATTAATAGCACAAATTGTGAAGAAAACGGGACTGGTCTCTTATCGGTGTCCCCTGCGGGTCTGGAGGGAAGGGGGGGGGGGGGTCGAGGGGCATCCAAGTCGATCGAACTGAGCGGGCTTAAGGCAGGCGGGGAGGAAGGAGGAGAATCCTCTGCCTCTGACGCTGTCCCCTCTATCGGCAACGCTTGCAAGATGGCCGCCGCCTCCTTCTCTGTGGGAGGCGGGGCTGTTGAGCGAGCATGGAGCACTCCCCGACGCCGCGCTGAGGGAACGCTGCGGGCAGCGCTCGGCCCCCGAGAGGGTCCCTCGCCCCCGGGAAGGCATCGGGAGCAGAGACCCTCTCGGGAGAGTCGCGCCCCCACCCCCCTGCAGGCCATACAGGCCGAAGACCGCGGCATGGAGAGCCGAGCCGGGAGACACGCGGTCAGAAAAAGCGCGCCAAAAGAAAGACACTGGCTCCTGAGGAAACAGCGCGCCAGGTGACCCTGCCACCCCCTCCGGAGTCCCCGGGCTGAACCGCGGCAGGCTGGGGCTGCAAGGGTAAGCCTACTACCTGCCCCCAACAGGAGTTAAGTGGCTCTGTGTTTTTTTGGTTTTTTTTCCAAGACCGTGGTCTGCTCCTAAAAGCCCCCTTCAGAGACTATCTCTGGAAAATTGCTACTGTGGGGGGAGGGTGACCAGCCCACCGGTAATCTCTCCCCCTGGCCACAGGGACTAACTAGCTCCGGGCAAATGGTGCGAGGGCAATGCCCTTCCAAGCCTGCCGCAAACCTGCCTTCTCGCTGCGCGTGCAAACCAATTGAAAACAGAACCTAACGTGTCCTAAACTTCCTGCATCTTATTTTATTTCATAATACATGAAAAAGATAAACTATTTGATCTAGTTAGGGATAATATATAAAAAACAAAACCTGGATAACCAATTTAGAAGGATCAGGACCGCAGGTTATGCCTCTCAATCTGCTGGAGTCAGAGAAAATACTGAGGGATCGCAGGTGGCACATTGGTATATCTAGGGGGTGCCTTTCAGCTTTTCTCTGACTCCATCTGCTGGAGGGGAGGCATAACCCAGCAGTCTGGACTGATCCTGGTACGTACAGGGAACCTCTATACAGTGTGTTCCCCATCCCAGTGATGGAATCAATGAGGGAGGTTCTGTGTTCACATTCCTCAAAACATTTTGGGGTGTTGACCACCAAAACAAACTCTTTTACTCCAGGAATGGCAGGGAAAGGCAGCAATCATAATCTTGAGATTGAGGTGACCAACGAGAGAGAAGATTGGAGAAGCCGCATGTGCGCCCTAGCCCACAGAACTAGATCCAAGATGGCAGCTATCAAACCTAGTATTTGAAGATAATGCCATGCTATGGGACCCTGTGGGCACAGAGATCTTCTGTACTTGATGGACAATCTTGGCCACCCACTCCGAGTTCAGATACATCCCGCTTATCTTTCGTAAGCTTATCAATCTACAAATTGAGCTCCTAGATCAGGGGTGGCTAACTCTGGTCCTCAAGAGCCACAAACAGGCCTCGTTTTCAGGATATTCACAATACATATGCATGAGATAAATGTGCATACCGTGGAGGAGGTGCATGCAAATATCTCATGCATATTCATTGTGGATATCCTGAAAACCAGGCCACTTTCTGACTCTTGAGGACTGGATTTGGCCACCTCTGTCCTAGATACTCCAGCGATCATGTATGGAGAAGTTTGCTCTTTGTAAAATTGATCACTCTGCCCCAAGTTTTCTAAAACTTGGACCACTCTATTGAATATCATAATAACTACTTCATAGGATTTGTCTGACCAGTCAATCATCTAGATAAGGATGCACTAAAATTCCCTCCTTTCTCAAAAAGACCATGATAACTACCATGACTTTGGTGAAAGCCCTTGGAGCCATGGCCAAACCAAAGGGGAGCTCTCTGAACTGAAAATGCTGCTCCAGAACACAGAAGCATAGAAATTTCTGATCACCTTTCCGAATGGGAATGTGAAAGTAAGCTTCTGATAGGTCCAGAGACAACATGAACAGCAGTCTCCATTCTGAAATGAGAGACATGAAAGACTATCTTATACTCCTATTAAATCGAGAATAGGTCAGTAAGATCAGTCTTTCTTTGGTACCACAAAATAAATGGGATAATGACCCTGAATGTGCTGTAGAACTGGAATCACAACCTTCAACAGCAGAAGCCTTTGTAGCTTCGCCTGTACTACTAACTTTTTGGCAGAAGAAGAGCAAGGAGAGACCATGAACACATATTGAACTGGGGCGGCTAGTTCCAACATATTTAAGACCTTCTGATCTGGAGTTAGGATCCTGGTTAAGAGGTGGTGTCTGAAAAACTTCCTCTGTCTTCATCTGCTGGAAGGGAGGCAAAACCCAGGAATCTGGACTGATCTGTGGTACTACAGGAACGAAAATTCGCAGGTAAGAACCAATTTTCCTTTCCCTGTATGTACCCAGATCAGTCCAGACTCCTGGGATATACCCTCTGGAGGAGGAGAGGGTAACAAGAGGGTTACCCTCTCCTCCTCCAGAGGGGAGGAGTTAGCAATCTGCTGTCGCTCACCCCGCCAGGAGGGCGGAGTTAGCAAACTGTTCTGCTTTTCTCCTGAAAAGGGGAGGAGTAGCAATATGTCATGATCTGCTCCTCCAGAGGGGAGGAGTTAGCTATCTGTAGTGCTGACCCCGCCAGGAGAGCAGAGTTAGTAATCTGTTAGCGAACTGCTGTTAGATACTCCTGTAAGTGAAGGAGGTAGCAATCTGTTATGGATCAAATCCCCAGGGAAGAGGAGTTGGCAATCTGTTCTATGACACTCTTCTGAGGAGAGGAGCTAACAATAGATATATTTTACTTCGCTACTGAGATAGCAATCTATCAAGCCTCCGCTACGGAGTAGCAATCTGTTATATATAGGCTGCTAGCAAGTCCCATAGAAAGAGAAGGTAGCTATCTATATAATACTTCCGTAAGCGGTGTTAGTGGTCGGTAGTGGTTGGCTCCCACAGAGTGATAGTAGTGTAAGGAATGACAACTTGGAGGAAATGGTGAATCCTTGGGCCGATGGCAGATGACAGCGCCCCCAGGAGGAGATCCTGAGAGGAACCACTGGCTAGGCTAGAATATGAAGTGAACACAAATAGTTCTTTATTAAGCTGGAAGCTGGACCACCAGAGGTGGCAGTAGTGAGTCGATGTGTTCGGCAGGGCTGAAGTCCTTCTGATACTGGAATATAATCTCTGGGTCGCTGAGCTGTAGAGAGAGACTAGAAGTAGTGAGTAGACAGAATATACTGGATACAAGATGGTACATTCACAATAGTAGATGTCTGCAATGGTCTCTATGCCACAGAGAGTCTTCAGTATATTCAGGAACAGGAGCCGTAGGCGAGCACTGGTTCCGCTAAACAGTCTGTAATAAGAACTCATAATAGCTGTATATGAAATGGCTTCTAGAGTAGAAGAGAGTCTGTAAAGGATTCTAGGAAAATGGGCCCTCGTGGAGCGAGTACCGGTTCCTATCTGCAATCTTGCCAATATAACTCTCGATCTCCGTACCTGCAATAACGTCTTGGATGGAAGGGAGTCTTCAAAGCTATAGGAATGTAGGCCCTCGTGGAGCGAGTACCGATTCCTATCTACAATAGAACTCACTGTGTTCACGTCCGCGATCGCTTCCAGGCAATGAGGAGTCTTCTGAGTATTCCGGCAATCTGAAATCAAGAAGAGATAGCGGAGCCCCGTGGAGCGGGTACTCCTGGTAAGTTTGAAAAGGCCGAGCAGTGGGGAAGGATTCCCTGGCTGACTCGGATCGTTGTTGCAAGTATCGTGGACTGCTGAAGCAAGTCCTTATGGAGTTCCTTGCTAACTCATTAGAGGTTAGCAAACAAAGATCTTTTAAAGTGGAAATGGATGACGTCACTACGGGGGGATGCCCCAGAGGTTCGCGCCCTTGCTGGTACAAAGTTTGGAGCACGCGCGCACGCGCCCTTACGTCATCAGGAACATCCGTAGCGTCAAGCCAGCCCGGGGACACCTGGACCAAGAGGCAGGGAGAAGCCGCGGCTGCATCTGTCCATCAGAGCTGAAGGGAGTCGCTCCCAAGGTAGAGAGGGTGGAGCGAGGGGCGAGAAGAAGCACGAACGCAACACTTCCCTAACCGGGGTGGGACTGCGAGAGTCCCACTCAAAGGACACGATCACCGAAGCTACTGATGTCGGAAATTTGGACATCCAACTGGCGAGTGTCTGGCAAAGGTGTGCAATGACTTCCAAGTAGCCGCCCTGCAAATCTCTTGTGGCAACACTAACTGACATTCTTCCCAGGAAGTCGCCTGGGAACAGGTAGAATGAGTCCATAACCCTTCCAGGATAGGCCAACTGCAACATATGTAAGCGGAACTGATCTCCTCTTTCAGTAGGCTTTGAGGCCTTATGACCCTTTTTTGGCACCACTCCACAGCACAAAAAGGTGATCCCACAATCTAAAGCAGCTAGTGACTTCCAGATATTGCAACAAAGCTCTCCTGACATCTAGACGACGCAGCTCCTTTGCCTGAGGCGTACCAGCCTCCAGATTTGGGAAAGCTGGAAGTTCCACTGACTGACTCAAATAAAACTCCAAAATGACCTTTGGCAAAAAGGAGGGAACTGTCCGCAAGGATACTCCAAAGTCCGAAATTCGTAGGAAGGGTTCTCTGCAAGATAGGGCTTGAAGTTCTGACATTTGTCTAGCTGAACAAATTGCCACTAGGAAAACCACTTTCAAAGTGAGATCTTTTATGGTAGCCCTTTTGAGGGGCTCAAAAGGCACAGCACACAAGCCCTTGAGAACGAGATTGAAGCTCCAAGAGAGGCAAATCTTGCGAGTGGGGGCTGAAAGTGTTTCGCTCCTCGCAGGAAACACATGACATCCAGATGCGCAGCCAAGGATGCTCCCTCAACCTTGCCTAATAAACAAACTAGAGCCGACACCTGAACCCTCAGGGAATTGAAGGACAGGCCTTTTGATAGACCCTTTTGCATAAAGGCTAAGATCTGTAGCACAGACACTCTCCGAAGGGCAATATCCTGCTCCGAACACCAAGACTCAAAGACCCTCCACACCCTGCCATACGCCAGGGAGGCAGAGGTCTTGCAAGCTCACAGCAGAGTAGAAATAACATCCTCCGGAGATCCTTTCTTTCTTAATTGCCTCCTTTCAAAAGCCAAGCTGCTAGACAAAAGCAATCCGCATGATTGAAAAATATATGGCCCTGCCTTAGAAGACTTTGTAGATGGCCCAGCTTCAGGGGTCCGTCCACTGCGAGATTAACTAGATCAGCAAACCAAGGCCGTCGTGGCCACTTCGGGGCCACAAGAATCACTCTTCCTGAGTGGACCTCTATTCTTCTTAGAACCTTGACCACCAGAGGCCAGGACAGAAATACATAAATTAGAACCTTGCGAGACCATGGCAGAACTAGGGCATCCACCCCTTCTGCCTTGTACTCCCTTCTGCGACTGAAGAAGCGTGGTGCCTTGGCATTCTTGTGGGTCGCCATGAGATCCAGGTGAGGCTTGCCCCACCTTTTGAGATGAGGGTTATCGCTTTGTCTGACAGCACCCATTCTCCGGGCTCTGACTGCTGCCGCCTCAGAAAATCCACCTGCACATTGATGGAATCCGCTATGTGCGATGCCAATAACAAGGTGAGATTCAGTTCCGCCCAGGACATCAGCATCTCCTCTTCTCTTGGTGCCCCCTTGGCAATTGATGTAAAAAAAGTAAAAAATGTCCAAGAGGCGTGGTCATTGTTAAAAAATACCATTCTAGAAGCACAGTCCAGATGTATTCCACACATTAAGAAAGGTGGAAAGAAGGCAAAACGATTACCGGCATGGTTAAAAGGGGAGGTGAAAGAAGCTATTTTAGCCAAAAGATCTTCATTCAAAAATTGGAAGAAGGATCCAACAGAAGAAAATAGGATAAAGCATAAACGTTGGCAAGTTAAATGTAAGACATTGATAAGACAGGCTAAGAGAGAATTTGAAAAGAAGTTGGCTGTAGTGACAAAACCTCACAGTAAAAACATTTTTAAATATATCCGAAGCAGAAAGCCTGTGAGGGAGTTAGTTGGACCACTAGATGATCGAGGGGTTAAAGGGGCACTTAGAGAAGATAAGGCCATCGCGGAAAGATTAAATGATTTCTCTGCTTCGGTGTTTACTGAAGAGGATGTTGGGGAGGTACCCGTAATGGAGGTTTTCATGGGTAATGATTCAGATGGACTGAATCAAATCACGGTGAACCTAGAAGATGTGGTAGACCTGATTGACAAAACTGAAGAGTAGTAAATCACCTGGACCGGATGGCATACACCCCAGAGTTCTGAAGGAACTAAAAAATGAAATTTCAGACCTATTAGTAAAAATTTGTAACCTATCATTAAAATCATCCATTGTACCTGAAGACTGGAGGATAGCAAATGTAACCCCAATATTTAAAAAGGGCTCCAGGGGCGATCTGGGAAACTACAGACTGGTTAGCCTGACTTCAGTGCCAGGAAAAGTAGTGGAAAGTGTTCTAAACATCAAAATCACAGAACATATAGAAAGACATGGTTTAATGGAACAAAGTCAGCATGGCTTTACCCAGGGCAAGTCTTGCCTCACAAATCTGCTTCACTTTTTTGAAGGAGTTAATAAACATGTGGATTTTTCAGAAGGCGTTTGACAAAGTTCTTCATGAGAGGCTTCTAGGAAAAGTAAAAAGTCATGGGATAGGTGGCGATGTCCTTTCATGGATTGCAAACTGGCTAAAAGACAGGAAACAGAGAGTAGGATTAAATGGACAATTTTCTCAGTGGAAGGGAGTGGACAGTGGAGTGCCTCAGGGATCTGTATTGGGACCCTTACTTTTCAATATATTTATAAATGATCTGGAAAGAAATACGACGAGTGAGATAATCAAATTTGCAGATGACACAAAATTGTTCAGAGTAGTTAAATCACAAGCAGATTGTGATAAATTGCAGGAAGCCCTTGTGAGACTGGAAAATTGGGAATCCAAATGGCAGATGAAATTTAATGTGGATAAGTGCAAGGTGATGCATATAGGGAAAAATAACCCATGCTATAATTACACAATGTTGGGTTCCATATTAGGTGCTACAACCCAAGAAAGAGATCTAGGCGTCATAGTGGATAACACATTGAAATCGTTGTTTCAGTGTGCTGCGGCAGTCAAAAAAGCAAACAGAATGTTGGGAATTATTATAAAGGGAATGGTGAATAAAACGGAAAATATCATAATGCCTCTGTATCGCTCCATGGTGAGACCGCACCTTGAATACTGTGTACAATTCTGGTCGCCGTATCTCAAAAAAGATATAATTGCGATGGAGAAGGTACAGAGAAGAGCTACTAAAATGATAAGGGGAATGGAACAGCAAGGAGGGCATCCTGAAACCCTGAACAGGTTTGGTGGAAGGACGTTGGGTAGTTAAACTGAAAACAAGTTGCGTAGAACAGATTGGCCGAAGGTATGGAGAGAACTCCAGGTAGCAGCCTTACAAATATAAGCAAGCGGCATTGAACGGAGGTGCCCCATTGATGTTGCCATGGCCCTGATAGAGTGTGCTTTCAAACGGTCTTGCAGCGGAATACCTGCTTGCTGGAAGCAAAAAGAAATACAGTCCGCTAACCAGGAGGAGAGGGTCTGCTTTCCCACAGGATTTCCCAATTGTGTCGAAAGAAACAAACAATTGAGTGGGTTTCCTGTGGGCAGACGTGCGGTCTAGATAGAAGGCTAGGGCACGTTTGTAGTCCAAGGAATGCAGAGCCTGTTCTCCTGGGTTGGAATGGAGCCTGAGAAAAAAGGTGGGTAGGATGATGGATTGATTAATATGAAATTCCGATACTATCTTTGGTAAAAACTTAGGGTGAGTGCGAAGCACTACCCTGTCATGAAGAATTTTAGTGTAAAGCGGGTAGGTAACTAAAGCCTGCAACTCACTAATTCTATGAGCCGAGGTAATAGCGAGAAGAAAAACTACTTTCCAGGTGAGATAGCGGACATCACAAGAGTGGAGAGGCTCAAACAGAGGTTTCATGAGCCGCCCCAAAATCACGTTAAGGTCCCAAGCAGGGGCCGGAGGGCGCAGTGGAGGTTTTAAGTGGAGCAAGCCTCTCATGAAGTATGTTACTAAGGGTTGTGTTGAAATAGCGACATCCCCCACGCACTTATGAAACGCGGCTACCGTGCTGACATGCATCCTGATGGAGGAAGTTTTCAGGCCTGACTCTGACAGGTGCCAAAGATAGTCCAGAAACTTCGCCATGGAACAAGTGAAGGGGTCTATGGACATGGAAGGGCACCAGATCGTAAACCTCTTCCATTTAGAAAGATAAGACCTTCTCGTGGAAGGCTTTCGTGAAGCTACCAGGACTCGGGACACCGACTCTGAAAAGTTAAGAGGTTGGAGTATTAACCTTTCAACATCCAGGCAGTCAGAGATAGGGGCTGGAGGTTGGGGTGGCGCAGGTATCCATCGTTCTGAGTTATCAGAAGTGGATCCATCCCCAGAAGAATGTGCCGGCGTACTGATAGGTCCTGGAGGATTGGGAACCACACTTGGCGTGGCCAGTGAGGGGCTATTAGAATCATTAAGCCCTTGTCCCTCCGTAACCTCATGAGAGTCTTCGATATGAGTGGAAGAGGAGGGTACGCGTAGAGGAGACCGCTGGCCCACGAGAGGAAGTAGACAGCCCAAGGGTACCATCTTGAACTTTTCCCTTTGTAGATACTTGTTTAGGGCGCGAAGGTCCAGGATTGGACGAACGCCACCTGACCTTTTTGGGATGAGGAAATACTGGGAATAGAACCCCTGCTCCTGCTGGGAGAGGGGCACTGGTTCTATTGCACGGGACTGGAGGAGGGTTGAAACCTCCTGTTCTAGAAGGGGAGCGTGGTTGGACGATCCCCACGTCAGCCGAGGTGGGGAGTCCGCTGGTACAGTCAGGAAGTTGAGGTGGTAACCCTGAGTGACTACCGCAAGCACCCACTGATCGGTGGTAACTGTGTGCCAAATGTTGGTGAAGTGGCACAATCGACCGCCGACCGGTACAGATGGAAGAGGAGGTTGGCATATGCTCTCCAGGGAGGAGTCAAAACCCTGAAGCTGGTCCCAGCTGAGGAGCTGGCTGGGTCTTCTGAGGTTGGGATTGTCTGGACTGACCTTTTTGGTAAGGCCATGCTGGGCATGCCCAGTAGGTGCCAGTCAAAGTTCTAGAAACTTTGACAAAAGTGTTCCGTGATTGGGCTCCATCCTGTGATGTCACCCATATGTGAGGACTACCATCCTGCTTGTCCTGTGAGAATCCAGGAATCTTGCAAGTGCAGTAGAATTTATAAATTCATTCTCATGTTGAGTGGTATTTAGTTCTTTTACACCACAACCAAAATCAAACAAGGGTCTCTCTTCCCATGAAAATGACCTTAAAAATACAAGAGTTCAAGCATGAATATTCATGAACAAAAACTATAATCTTATCCCATGGTTTGGCAGCAAATTTGCAGTATTATAAACAGACAAAAAGGCTTGGCCACACCACAGGGCATCAAACTTGAGCTTTTACACAATGTTGGGTGGAAAGAGAGAGAAGGTGTTTGCTTCTAGTGCAGCAATACCTGCTAGCACAAGATTAGTGCTGAGAGTCAAGTCTCCGAGGAAAGGCTTCACTTCATCCCATTTCTAATAAATTAACCAGTGTTAACCTGGCAAGCCATTTGGAGTAAGGGGAGAAAGGGGTGGGGAGGTCATAAAATGGAAAAATGAGGGGAGGGATTGGGTTAGCTAGAAACACAGTTTCACACATTGAAATCAATATTCAGACACCATCCGGATAGCAAAGTTAGCCAGATAAACTTATCAGTATAACTTTGGAGGTATATTCAATAGTGCAGCCGTACTATTGAATATAACTAGCTATCAAACGGGCCGATACAGTACCGTGCACTCCGATGGACAGCACTGTTAACCCTCCATTGGACGCGCATTTTCCCCTTACCCCTTATTCAGTAAGGGGCCGAAAACGCGCGTCCAACCCGCATGTTGATGGCCCTATTAGGTATTCCCGCGCGATTCAGAAAACAAAATGTGCAGCCAAGCCGCACATTTTGCTTTCAGAAATTAGCGCCTACCCAAAGGTAGGCGCTAATTTCTTTGGGCACCGGGAAAGTGCACAGAAAAGCAGTAAAAACTGCTTTTCTGTGCACCCTCCGACTTAATATCATGGTGATATTAAGTCGGAGGTCCCGAAGGGTAAAAAAAGTAAAAAAAAAAATAAAATTTGAAGTTGGCCCAAGGCTGTCGGGTCGAAAACCAGACGCTCAATTTTGCCGGTGTCTAGTTTCCGAGCCCTTGGCTGTCAGCAGGCTCGAGAACAGCCGCCAGCAAAATTGAGCGTTGGCTGTCAAACCCGCTGACAGCCGCCGCTCCAGGCCAAAAGGAGGCGCTAGGGACACGCTAGTGTCCCTAGCGCCTCCTTTTGCCTGTTTCTACCGCCGGGCCTCATTTAAATACAGAATCGCGCGCACAGGCGCGTGGCCTGTGCGCGCGCCGGGAGAGCAGGCGTTTGCCCGCTCTCCCACGGACTTTACTGAATTTGCCCGAATGTTAGCTGGTAACTATAGCCAACTAATTTTAGAGCAGCTCTTTGGCCTAACCAGATTTAGCCGGCTAAGTCATCCGGCTAACTCTGATTATTGGAGTTAGCTGGTTAGCTTAGCCGGCTAACTCAATTCCTCCCAATTACGCCCCCTGGAACGCCTCTAATTTATCCAGCTAGCCACCTAATTTATCCAGCTAAATTTTAGCTGGATATGTGCCCAAATATTCATTTAATTGGCTAATGTCTGAGTTAGCTGGATAAATGCTTTTGAATATGGACCTCATTATTATTATTAATCAATCATCTTTTGCTGAGCACATACCGGATGTACACAGCACAGTAGAGACACAGATAATTGACAATCCCTGCTCCTTTGAGCTTTAGTCTAGGCAAGACAGATATACAAAGAAAGATACAACAAAAAACATGAGGTACATAGGAACAAAAGCTTCTTACTTCACCACAATATTCAGAGATGAATTCATTCTTCTGCACAGGGTCTTTGATAAAAATTCCCCAGCCTGCCACATCAGAAGGCGCTAACAGTAAGTGCTATAGAAGAGGTAAATAAATATATATGAGATTTTTGCAAAATATGCCTGTACGCAAGTATGTATATCAGAAGATTGAGAGTAAATACCTGAGATTTTAACCTCATTTGCAGCTATTTTTTTCCTTGCCATTTTATGAAAGAACAAAGATGCCAAGAAAAAAAATCTCCTTTAGTACACACTCCAAAAAAACCTCTGGAACTCTTACAGAGTTCCCACATGGGGGACATACAATAAACGTAGGGACCTTTGTTTTCAGTTTTTATTTTATTTTTCATGGGATTTTCAATGCTATAACAAAAGAAAACAGTGAGAAAATGACTTTTCCACTGATTTTCTCCTGTTTGTTACAACAAAGTTATTTTTTAATTGATTTATTTTTGTAGTAACACCGGAATTCCCAGGGAATAAAATAAAAACCGCAAAAAATGGTCCCTAAATATATTCCAGAAAAGTGACCTAGTTGATTTAATTGGCTGCTATATTTTCTAGCACAGTGGTTCTCAACAGGTGTGTCGGGAGGTCCTGGAAGGTGTGTCGCAGGGCCAGCAGACGGCTGCCTCCTTATCAGTCCAGGTGGGAGTTGGTTGACTTCTTACATTGGGCCTGATGGGAGGTGACTCTCACTTCCTTCTTTTCTTTCTGGCCCAAGTGGGAGACTGTTTCCTCCTTCACCCAGATCAGAGTGAGACATTGCCAGCTCCTGCTGTTCTGGGCCTGATGGGATGCAAACTTTCTCTTCCCCTCCTCTGTCTGGAAGTGAACCTACTGGTGATCTTTTCACCCTGTGGAGGGAGGGGGAAAGGAGGTTGGGGATGCTGGGAAGATGAAGGTGGAATGGAGAGGGAGTGTGGGAGCTGCTAAGCAGGAAGGGGTGGGAAACAGGGGGTCGGGGTAGCTGGGCAAGCAAGGAGATGGGATGAAGGGGGCAGGGAGAATCAAGGAGGGGAGAGAGGAAGCATAGGGAAGATAATGTGGGGTGTCAGGAATGTTGGGCAGGGATATGAGTGTGAGTAGATGATTGAAAGGGAGTAATTGGGAAAAGAGAAGGATGTTGGTGGCATGGAAGGGGAGTGACAGGGTGCAAGAGCCATAATATGTCAGTTTTGGGAATGTGCATTTCTCCTACCTTTATACTTTGCTTAATGTAGGAGGATATTATTTCGGTTTCTAGCTCTCCAGTTTTAGACTGCTTGCAGAGTAGCTATTTGAGGTTTCCATCTCAGTTTTTGTCTCCACATTTGTAATTTGTGGTCTTTTATTCTGTATTTGTTGAAGGTCGGATTTGTATGTGTGACTGAAGTATTTTACTAGTAGGTAGGGATTTGTATCAATCTTCTTTGTTGCATTTTCTCATTCTCAATAGGACATGCATTGGTGCTGCACTACTGTCTTTTCATAGAAAGGGCTACTGGGTAACAGGCAGAACAAAAAGGAATGAATTGCAGTAATTGAGTCTGGTTAGGACTACAGCTTGGAGAACTGGCCAAAAATCATCAGCTGACTATAATGGTTTCAATTGACATAGCATATAGAGCTTGTACCATTCAGTACAGGTTATACCTTGCATACATTTGGTGCATACTCGGACATCCTCAACTCGGTACTCACCCATATGTGAGCACTACCATCCTGCTTGTCCTGTGAGAAAGCAAATGTTGCTTACCTGTAACAGGTGTACTCACAGGACAGCAGGATGTTAGACCTCACATAAGGGTGACATCACAGGATGGAACCCAATCATGGAACACTTCTGTCAAAGTTTCCAGAACTTCGACTGGCCCCTACTGGGCATGCCCAGCATGGCATTAACCCTGCAGCCAGCAGGGTCCCCCTTCAATCTTGTTAAAAAGCTACAGGTAGTGCCGAAAATAAAATAAGAAAGCGTTATGACCCCCATCACTGCGGGGCGGCGGGCGGGTTTCGTGAGGACTAGCATCCTGCTGTCCTGTGAGTACACCTGTTACAGGTAAGCAACATTTGCTTTCTCACAGGACAAGCAGGATGGTAGTGCTCACATATGGGTGAGTACCGAGTTGAGGATGCCCGAGTATGCACCAAATGTATGCAGGCGTGCAAGGCACTAGGCCTGGGATGAAATTTGGCCAAGGACATCCTGAACCCCACCAGGCAGGCGGAAGGGTGTTGGTACGTCACATTGTAAATAGGTTGCGCAAGACAGACTGGCCGAAGATGGAATCTTGTCTTCCGGCTTTTTCTAAGCAATAATGGGCTGTAAAGGTATGGAGAGAACTCCAGGTTGCAGCCCTGCAGATGTCAGGAAGCGGCACCGAGCGTAGGTGTGCTACTGAAGTTGCCATGGCCCTCACAGAGTGTGCTTTAACACGGTCTTGAAGTGGAATGCCCGCTTGCTGATAGCAAAAGGATATGTAGTCCGCCAACCAGGAGGAGAGAGTCTGTTTACCCACAGGCTGCCCCAATTTGATAGGATGGAAAGAGACAAATAATTGAGTGCTTTTCCTATGGGCAGCTGTACGGTCTAGGCAGAACGCTAAAGCCCGTTTGCAGTCAAGGGTATGCAGAGCCTGCTCTCCTGGATTGGAATGGGGCCTGGGAAAAAAGGTAGGTAGTATAATGGATTGATTGAGATGAAACTCCGAAACTCCCTTAGGCAAGAATTTAGGGTGAGTGCGGAGTACCGCCCTATCCTGCAGAAGTTTAATGTAAGGCGGATAGGTAACTAGAGCCTGTAATTCACTAACTCTGCGAGCGGAAGTGATTGCCAAAAGGAAAATCACTTTCCATGTGAGATATCGAAGGTCACAGGATTGAAGAGGCTCGAATGGTGTTTTCATGAGCTGACCCAAAACTAGGTTCAGGTCCCAAGAAGGGGCCGGAGATTGCAGAGGAGGCTTGAGGTGAAGCAAGCCCGTTAGAAAATGTGTTACAAGGGGTTGTACTGATATGGGAACATCCCCGACACCTTTATGGAAAGCGGCTACTGCACTGACATACATTCTGATGGAGGAAGTTTTTAGACCTGACTCTGACAAGTGCCAGAGATAGTCCAGAAACTTCGTGATTGGACAGGTAAAGGGGTCAAGGAACTGAGAAGAGCACCATGACGTAAACCTGGTCCATTTGTAAGAATAAGATTTTCTCATGGAAGGTTTCTGTGATGCAATAAGGACACGGGAACCTGGTTCAGAAAGGTTAAGTGGCTGAAGGATTAACCTTTCAACATCCATGCAGTCAGGGACAAGGCTTGAAGATTGGAGTGGCATAGGCACCCGTTGTTTTGAGTGATTAGAAGCGGGTCCTTTCCCAAGGGAATGTGCCTGCGAATGGAGAGATCCTGAAGTATTGGAAACCACACTTGGCGTGGCCAGTGAGGTGCTATCAGGATCATGGTTCCCTTGTCCTGACGTAACTTCACGAGAGTCTTCGAGAGAAGTGGAAGTGGAGGGAATGTATATAGGAGACTGGTTGCCCATGATAGGGAGAATGTGTCTCTTGGCTGATAGTGTTGGCTGCGAATGAGAGAGCAGAAATTGTCTACTTTGCGATTTTGAGGTGACGCAAAGAGGTCTATTTGAGGATAACCCCATTGTTGAAAGATCGAGTTCGCTACTGAGGGGTTGAGAGACCACTTGTGCGGTTGAAAGGTGCGACTTAACTTGTCTGCCAACACATTGTCCACTCCCGGCATGTAGGTGGCCCTGAGGTACATCGAGTGGGAGAGGGCCTTCGCCCATATCTGCGCAGCTTCCTGACACAGAAGGTAGAAGCCCGTCCCTCCCTGTTTGTTGATGTACCACATGGCCACCTGGTTGTCCGTCTGGATCAGGATGACTTGATTGGAGAGGCGATCCTGAAATACCCTGAGAGCATATCTGATTGCTCGTAGCTCCAGGAAATTGATTTGCTGTTTGGCATCCTTTGGAGACCAAGATCCTTGTGTCTGCAGATTGGCCACATGGGCACCCCAGCCGAGGTTGGAAGCATTGGTGGTGAGAGTTATTTGAGGGTCTGGAGCCTGAAAGGGCAAGCCTCGGAGGAGACTGACCTGATTTCTCCACCAGGTGAGAGACTGCAGAGTTCCTTAACAGCGTGGCTACTGCTGCGCGGAAAAACAGAAGACTGAAGGGGGACCCCTGCTGGCTGCAGGATTAGTGCCATGCTGGGCATGCCCAGTAGGGGCTAGTCAAAGTTCTGGAAACTTTGACAGAAGTGTTCCATGAGTGGGCTCCATCCTGTGATGTCACCCATATGTGAGGACTACCATCCTGCTTGTCCTGTGAGAAAAGCTTTCATCGACAAATCACTTTGAAGAATCACACATAAATTGCGAACCTGCTGAGAAATAGTTAACTTATGACCACTGAACAGCAATTCACTGAGTGGATAAACTGCTGGAAATCTGCTCAAAATCATCAATTCTGTTTTTTCAGTGGTTAAAGATAACTTGTTGTCTTAGACAACCATGATTTTACTATACAAATCTTAGCAAGGTGAAGCATATGCCATGGTGAATGAACCAAGATAAAAAAACCCCAAAAACCTGGATATTGTCTGCAAAGATTTTAAAACAGAGACCTAAACCAACCAACAATTTGCACAATGGAATAAGGTATATATTAAAGAATGTAGCAAAGATGGCTGACCCTTGAGGGACCATCGTGGTTAATTAAGACCATGAGGAAATGGCATGCTCTTTACAGACTCATTGAGTATAACCTGTAAGAAATGATTAAAATCACTGTTTGGTGAATGCCAATGTCTTGTAGTCAAGCCATCTAAACAATGTTTCAAGGTGTCAAAAGCCAACAAGATATCCAACAAAATAAGAAGATAATTTGTCCTGTCCTCAAAACTACGACAGGCTATGTCAAACATGGAGAGCAAAGGTACTTCGTGCTCATATTTTTACGAAAGCAGTACCTATTTATTTATTTATTTATTTATTTATTTATTTAAAAGTATCTATTATCCGCCCCTCCAAGTAGTTTGGAGCAGGGTACAATAAAACATGCATAATAAATAAAACACCACAAGAAAACACAATAAAATTTGGATGAGATATTTAACAGAAGCAAAATAGATACCATCTAATAGTATTATGGTTAAGGGAGGCAAAATTACTCGGATTATGCATGAAGTTAGAACAAGAGATCGAATATTCATATGCCATCACAGGCAGTACATCAAGGATATTATACATCAGGGAATGCCATCTGAAATAAAGGAGAAATTACTACTTACCTGATAATTTCCTTTCCACTAAGGAAAACAGGCCAATCCACATGAGTGGGTTATGTACCTCTACCAGCAGATGGTAACAGAGTAAAAGCTGATGTCACGGATATATAGCCCTGCACAAACATCAGCCCGCCAGTATTCTTTGGAAAAGCCAAACTGTGGACAAACAGATTATACTTGAATATGACTATTAACAATCAACCACTCATGCTTCCACTCACGAACAGGGTGGGAGGCTGCCTGCAGTCCAGTCAACACCACCCGTGCGAAGGCAGTGTAATCGCCCGAGCCTGAGAGTACAAGTGGTAATACTTGGAAAAGGTGTGTATGGATGACCACACATTACTGCTCAGCAAATCTCGACAGGAGACAATAATTGAATTTCCGCCCACAATACCGCGTGAACCCTCGTGGAATGTGGTCTAACCTGCTTCGTCAAAGGTATCTTAGCATCCACATAGGCGGCCATGATGACATCCTCAACCCAACGGGCTATAGTTCCCAAGTCACAGGTTCACTCTGTTTACCCCCACCATGGAGAACAAACAGTCTATCAGACTTCCGGACAGATTTAGTAACCACCAAAGACTGCATCAGATGCCACTTGACATCCAAGGTATGCAAAAGATGATACTCACACTCACACCCAGAACAGCAAGCTGCAGGAATCATTGATGTTTTCAGTGAATGGGAATATGCAGCTATGCTTCCATCAGATCCAGAGACATGGGCTATTCCCCTGATTGTACTGCCATTATTACGGAGTCAGAGTCTCCATTCAGAAATGAGTCACCCGCAGATGCTTATTGACTCCTTTGAGATCCAGGATGGGTCAAAAAGACCCCTCTTTCTTGGGTACAACCAAATTAATGGAATAGCGGTCCATATTTTTTTGCGATTCGGGAACAGGAATTATGGCCTTCAAGTCCAACAGCCTCCTTAAGGTAGTTTCCACTGCCACAGGTCACAGCCTGCATCAGCAAAGAAGGTGGTTCCCGGTTCCATTATCGCTCTGCTATCCGACCCCACTCCTTCAGACTCCTGAGTGAGACGCAGACTAGCCAGAGCCACCAAGGAACAACAAGGAGAAATTACTACTTACCTGATAATTTCCTTTTCTTTAGGATAGTCAGATGAATCCAGAACAAGTGGGTTATGCATTCTTACCAGCAATTGGAAACAGATTAAATTGACGTCACAGTATATACATCCAGAGGATATGGTTACAGCAGTTAGTGTAACTGGGTTTAAAAAAGGTTTGGTTAAGTTCCTAGGGGAAAAATCCATAAACTCCTTTATGGTAATTAATTAGCAACAGTGGCTTGTGATTTATCTAATGTTTGGGTACTTGCCAGGTACTTGTGACTTGCATTGGCCACTGTTGGAAACAGAATACTGGGCTTGATGGACCCTTGGTCCATCAAGCCCAGTATTCCTAAAGTATTTGGTACATTCCACTATCTGTGGACAGACTAGTAAAAAACTTGATGAAAAACAGATAACCATTGCAATATTCAGCCAATAAGCAACACTGAGCTCAGACTGTCCTAAAGCAAAGGAAATTATCAGGTAAGTAGTAATTTCTCATTTCTTAGCGTCCAGTCAGATGAATCCAAAACAAGTGGGATGTACCCAAACTATTCCCGAATAGGGCAGAGGGCTGCCTGCAGTCCAGTCAAAACCACATCTACAAAGGCTGCATCCTCCCGGGCTTGCATATCCAGATGATAATACCTAGAAAGGTGTGTAAGGAGAACCACATCGCAGCTTGGCAAATATCAACAGGAGACAACAATCTAACTTCCACCCATGACACTGCCTGTGCTCGAATGGAATGGGCCTGAACCAGACTAGTTAATGGCTTCCCAGCATCCATGTATGTGGTTGTGACTACCTCCTAAATCCAGCCAGCTATGGAGGACAAACAAGCGATTCGGCCTATGCAAAGGCCCAGTGACCTCTAGATACCTGACAATATGCCGCTTGACATCCAAGGACCACAAAAGATGACTCTTCTACATCTCTCTCCCTGACCAGAAATGGCAGTGAGATGGACTGGTTCAACTGAAACTCAGAGACTGCTTTCATTAAAAAGAGAAATAGCTCCTGGCAAGATCAGGCCTGCAGCTGGAAACCCTACACGCAGAACAGTTTGCCACAAGGAACACTGTTGTCAAGGTCACCGCAAGGACAGAGTACATAGCAGTCAAAACGTAGGGCCTACCAAAAAATCCAAAATGAAATTGAGATGGACCTACTGGTGTCACTCAGCAGGCAAGCGGTACTATCAAACTTCTCCTTTTCTTCTTACATTTTCCTCTTATTTTTTTTTTTACTACAAGCAATTCCCAGTAGGGAGATGCATGTTCACCATCTGCTGGAGATGTAAAATACTGGCAGGGTTGGGGCAGGGCTATATATCTGTGACGAAAGCTTTTACTCCATCTCCATCTGTTAGCAGAGGTGCAAAACCCAGGTGTGTGGATTGGCCTGCCTAAGTGGAGAGGAATGTGTTTTTAATAAATTTATTTAAAAATATAGGGTCTTTGGACAAACTTATATGGCTTGGTAACAAGTTCCAGAGGATGGGTTCATGGATAGAGAAGGAACGCTCTCTGGTTACAGTGAGGCGTAATACTCTGGGAGACGGAGTGTCTAACATCAACTGGCCCGCAAAATGCAGGGCACATGAGGGAGTGCGTGCCAATTCTCAGGGTGGATTGTATCCAAGGGGAAAAAATATTGTGCAGCATATTGTAGATGATTACAGACGTTTTGTATTGTATGCAGAAATTGACTGGAAGCCAGTGTAAGATTTTGCGAACAGGAGTAATGTGATCTCATATATTTGATCCAATTAGTAAACAAGCTGCTGAGTTTTGTATAATCTGAAGAGACCATATGGTAGAGAAAGGAAAACCAGAGTAGAGGAATTACAATAGTCAATGCCCGAAAGTACTAAGGCCTGAAAAACAGTATTAAAGTTGGATGGTTCTAGGAAGGGCTTAAGATGATACTACAACTTTATTTATTCTGTGATAGCCAGTCTTGAATGGCAGATAGATAATGAGGATTAAGGATTGTCTTTTCTCTTTTCTCTTATGAGAAACCTGTTTAGCGCCCTAAGGTCGAGGATGGGGTGCAAGCCGCCGCTCCTTTTCAGAATTAGGAAGTACTTAGAGTAGAAGCCGTTGCTTCTTTGTGGGGAACCGGTTCTACTGAGCCCGCCACAAGAAGGGCGGAAAGTTCTGATTAAGAACGACCTGATGAGCAGACAAACCTCACGATGGACATGGGGGAGCGGACTCTGGGAGCCTGCTGAAATTCAGGCGGTAGCTGTGGCGGACAATGGAGAGGACCCATTGGTCTGATGGGAATGACTCACAATGGTCGGTGAAGCAAAGGAGCCTGCCACCGACTGGGGGACAGACTGCCAGGGGAACCGGCATCTGGCTCATGCCCCCTCGCCGCCAGTCAAAAGCCCGAAGACGTGACCTGCTGGGGGGCTGGCTGGGTCCTCGGAGTTCTTTGTTGCTAGCCATGACCCCTGGAGCTGGTCCAGGGTGGTCGAGTTTGAGCGGCTGGAAGATAGTATTTCCTTGGCCGGTAAAAAGGCTTGAGGCTTTCCTGGTGGAGGACGAGCCTTCGGAGGGGCCAGCAGAAAGTTGCTGAAGAGTATCATGCTGATCTTTCTGCTGCACCATGGCCTTTTTCACTTTGTCCCCCAACAGGTTTTCGCAAGTACACAGTGGAGATCTGTGAGCCTGTCTTGAACCTCTGGCCAGAGTCCTGAGGCTCAGAGCCATGCCAGCCTCTGGTGCCAATGCCTCCGGCAGCCAGGCGGGCTGCAGTCTCAAACACGTCATAGGTGGACCTCACCTCATGCTTACCCGCTTCAAGGCCCAGAGCGGTAATGGCTACAAGAGATTCAGGCTGCTGCTGGGGAAGGCCATATGCAAAGTCTTGGACTTGTTTCCAAAGATTGCAGTTGTATTGGGTCATATTCAGCTGGTAGGCCGCAATGCAGGCTACTAGCAGGGCACCCTGAAACATTTTCCTCCCTATGCCATCAAGTTACCTGTGTTCACACCCTGGAGGGGCGGAAGCATGCATCCGGGAACGTCTGGCCTTCTTCAGGGCAGACTCCACAGCCACCGACTGGTGGGGGAGGTGCCTCCTTTCAAAGCCCACAGCCTGCTGCACTAAATAGGTGGCATCGGCCTTCCTGATGACCGGGGACACTGACATTGGGTGTTCCCACATCTGGAGGAGGAGCTCCTTAAAAATGTCGTGGATAGGCACTGCCACGATTTCTTTGGGAGCATCAATGAGCTGTGTTTAAGAAAGGATTGGATAAGTTCTTGGAGGAGAAGTCCATTACCTGCTATTAAGTTCACTTAGAGAATAGCCACTGCCATTAGCAATGGTAACATGGAATAGACTTAGTTTTTGGGTAATTGCCAGGTTCTTATGGCCTGGATTGGCCACTGTTGGAAACAGGATGCTGGGCTTGATGGACCCTTGGTCTGACCCAGTATGGCATTTTCTTATATTCTTATCTTATGGTGGGTATCCTCCTCCGAAAGCAGCTGAAAGAGGATGGCTTCTGCCACTGTCCTTACAAAGCTCGCAAATGACAGGTCCTTGGGTGGAGATCAACGCTTCTCCTCCGGTGGGGAAGGCTCCGAGATGGGGTCGTCTGAGAACTCTGAGGATGAGTCCAAAGAGACGTCATCCCAAGGGTCATAGGGACCCTCCTCCTCACTGGGACCCGGGTAACGAGGACAGGGGCCATGAGGGTCAGTTGGCCTAGGCCCAGGGGCACCAGAGGCCATGAGGACACAGATGGCCTCGATGGAACCCCTGACATCGAAGGGGGCATCGGCTGAGGCAAGCCGTGAGGAGTCGGCAGTGTCCCAGGGAACCATGGGCAAGGTTGCCTGGTCCCTGAGGCCTCATCCTCCTCAGAGGACCTGGGAATCGGGATCACTCTGGTGGAGGGCATTGGTGGCCAAGGAGGCATTGGAGGCCTCTTGGGCACCGGTTGCATTGATAGGGCACCAAAGAAGGATGTCCAGACACTCCAGCAGGGGTGTGAGCATCGATGGCGGAGGCTTGGGCACTGGTATGGAAGCTGGTGGCACTGGCAACTCAACACTCTGGAGCGCTTTGAGCACTGCCGACTGCACCCTGCGGTCCAACTCCTCCTGCAAGTCCTGAGTGGTCATGACTGATGAAGGGGGACGAGGTGTCGCTGGCACGCCCTCGGGTTCCCCAGGTGGCATGGCACCTTGCACCGGAGTCGGTGGGAAATGCCTCAGGCTACCGGGAGCACCAGAATATGGGCCCTCCGTTGGCCAGTGCTGCTTCGACAGTGGCTTGGTTGCTGCCGATTCAGCTCTGGAACCAGAACCGTGTCGAGATGGTGACCAGTGTTGGTGCTTTCTGGACTTCCGGTGCTCGGCCTGGTCTTTCCCTGGCACCAAGGATGTCTATGACCCTGAGGTCTGCGGGAGGGGAGAGACCACAGAGGATTGATCTCCCTCTCCCTGATCCTTAGGGGGGCTGGATAGTGGGGTCGCCAGAGGAAGAGACTGAGGTGGTTCCCCACAATCCTTGGGTGTTGAGGACACTGAAGCAGGAGTGGAAGATTTCGGAGTCCCGAAGAGCTGCTCCATTTTATCTAGGCGTGCCAGATGCCCTTTGGGTGTCATTTGGTCACACAAATGGCACTCCATGGACGTCGTGTCAGGCACCCAGGCAGAGGATACAGACCTTGTGTGGGTCCGTGATTGACACGGTCCGCAGGCACTAGGGGCACTGTCGAAAACCTGACGACACCATCGAAAAGGAGGCCAGTGCGCGGTTGATGTCCGACTGGCACCACAGTGCAGGGGTCAGGAATCGACCGCGAAGAATGACAAAAAAGGCTGAAAAGCAAGGGTACCTACCAGGAAGGAAGAAAAACGACCACGAAGAGGGACCAGATGAGGAAAAAACTACTCGAAAACGTTTCAAACAATTTCAAGGAGTTGGAGCTCCACAACCGTGAGGCTCCTGTACCGCGGAAAAGAAGAGACTGAAGGGGAACCTCACGTGGACACGTGGATAGCAGCAGGCTGAGCATGCCTAATCTGCCAATCAGTTTCTAGAAACTTTGACAAAAGGTTTCCTTGCCAGACTCCATCGGATGATGTCACCCACATGTGAGGACTACCATCCTGCTTGTCCTAGGAGAAAGCAAAATTGCTTACCTTGTAATAGGTGTTATCCCAGGTCAGCAGGATGTAGTCCTCACATATGGGTGACATCATCAGATGGAGCTCTGGTACGGAAAACTTCTGTCAAAAGTTTCTAGAAACTTCTGGCTGGCACTCTGAGCCTACTGAGCATGCCATGATATTCTCAGCCACAGGGGCCTCCTTTCAGTCTCATTAGTAGCAATATGCGTGAGCTAAAAAAATAAAATAATAAAACGTATCGGACCCAACTCCGCGGGGAGGTGGGTGGGTTCTGTGAGGACTACATCCTGCTGTCCTGGGATAACACCTTTTACAAGGTAAGCAATTTTGCTTTATCCCAGGACAAGCAGGATGATAGTCCTCACATATGGGTGATTAGCAAGCTACAGGCTGAGTCATTTTTACAGTATACCAATAGCATACAACTTGTGCAACAAGCACAACAACTGGTTCACTGTTGGAAAAAATGAGGCAGCCTGAAAATCACAGCAGGATGGATGTAGAAGGAGTTGGAGTTATACTGGAAATAAGTTCTTTAAGACAGATTGTCCAAAGGCTGAATCTTGTCGTCCTTCTTTGTCCAGACAATAATGAGCTGCAAAGGTGTGAAGGGAACTCCATGTTGCAGCTTTACATATGTCAAGAATGGGCACTGAACGATAGCGTGCTACTGATGTGGACAAAGCCCTTACTGAATGCGCTTTTACTCGCCCCTGGAGAGGAATCTTTGCTTTTTCATAACAAAATTCAATACAGTTGGAGAGAGTTTGTTTTCCTACCGCAACTCCTGGTTTATTTTTGTCGAAAGAAAGAAGGAGTTGGGTGGATTTCCTATGGACCGCCGTGCGATTCAGGTAAAAAGCTAGTGCATGTTTACAGTCCAAGGTGTGTAAGACTCTCTCTCCCTGGTGAGAGTGAGGTCTTGGAAAGAAAGTAGGCAAGACTACTGACTGATTGATATGAAAGTCTGTTACCACTTTTGGTAAGAATTTGGGGTGAGTACGAAGGACTACTCTGTCATGCAGGAACTTTGTGTAGGGTGAGTATGTGACTAGAGCTTGCAACTCACAGACCCTTCTAGCTGATGTAATGGCTACTAAGAAAAGCACTTTCCATGTAAGGAATTTTTCATCACAGGAGTGTAGAGGCTCGAACAGTGAGCGCATGAGCCTTGTTAGTACTAAATTCAGGTCCCATTCAGTGACCGGTGGTCGAATGGGAGGCTTAAGGTGAAGTAAGCCTCTCATGAATCTACTTACTAGGGGTTGTGCTGTTATTGGCGTATACCCTATTCCCTTGTGGTAAGCCACTATGGCGCTTAGGTGTACCCATACAGAGGATGTCTGGAGACCAGAATCCGACAGGTGGTATAGGTAATCTAGTAAAGAAGAAGCGGGGCAGGAGAAAGGGTCTATACCTTTTTGTGTGCACCATTTTGTAAATCTAGTCCACTTAAAGTTGTAGGATTTATGTGTGGAAGGCTTTCGTGAAGCTACTAGAACTTGAGAGACTTGTGTTGAAAGATTAAGTGGTTGCAGAATTAAGCTTTCAACATTCAAGCTGTTAGGGCAAGAGTTGTCAGGTTGGGATGACACAACTTGCCCTGATTCTGAGTTATAAGAGTGGGCTCTGTGCCCTGGCGGATTGGTTGTGAGATCGAGAGGTCGAGGAGTATGGGAAACCATACTTGTCGTGGCCAATATGGGGCTATGAGGATCATTGTCCCTCTGTCCTGTTGTAGCTTCACGAGAGTTTTCGCTATAAGCGGAATTGGAGGATACGCATATAGAAGACCTGTGTTCCAGGGGCGAGCAAATGCATCCCTGGGGACTGTTTGTCGACGTCCGTGGAGGGAGCAGAACCTTTCCACTTTGTGGTTCAGTTTGGATGCAAAGAGGTCTATGGTTGGGCGAACCCAGCGTTGAAAGATTTTGCTCGCTATACGTGGGTTCAGCGACCATTCGTGGGGATTGAAATGTCGACTGAGATCGTCCGCTAGGATGTTTTTTATGCCCACCAGATAAGTTGCTCGGAGATGTATGGAATGCTCTAGAGCCCAAGCCCAAATCTGTACTGCTTCCTGGCATAGCAGATAAGAGCCTGTGCCTCCTTGTTTGTTTATGTACCACATTGCTACTGTGTTGTCTGTTTGTATCAGCACAGTCTTGTTTGAGAGGCAGCCTTTGAAGGCATAAAGGGCATATCTCATCGCTCGAAGTTCCAAGAAGTTTATCTGATACTGCTTTTCGAGCGTAGTCCATGTCCCTTGTGTTTGAAGGTTGTTGACGTGAGCTCCCCATCCAAGGTTGGAGGCATTTGTAGTCAGGATGACTTGCGGATTTGCCTGTTGGAATGGGAGGCCAGCTTGTAGTGCTGTTTGATTTGTCCACCAGTGGAGCGACAGACGTAACTGGTCGGTGATTTGAATTGTGTACGACAGTGGTTGGAAAGCTTGTAGCCATTGAGATTTCAAAGTCCATTGAGTTCTTCTCATGGCTAACTTTGCCATAGGTGTAACATGTACTGTCGAGGCCATGTGTCCTAGGAGAACCAGAATTTGATGGGCGGATGCGAACTGGTGATGAATTATAATGTTTGCCATGTGCCAGATTGTCGGCACGGTCGCTTGGAAGGGAAGCTTTCGCCACTGTGGTGTCTAGGTCTGCTCCGATGAATGTGAGGAGTTGAGACGGCTTAATGTGGGATTTTGGATAATTGATGAGAAATCCCAGGAGGTGCAATAGTGTTATTGTGGTTTCCAAGGCAGAGAGAGCTCCCTGCCTGGATGGACTTCTGATCAGCCAATTGTCTAGGTATTGAAAAACATGAATGCTGTTTTTTCTTAGATGTGCGGCCACTACTGCTAGGCATTTTGTGAATACTCGAGGAGTAGAGGCCAGTCCGAATGTTAGGACTCGATACTGGTAATGATTCTTTCCCACGATGAATCGTAGGTACTTGCGATGTTGTGTGGAAATTGGTATGTGTGCATAAGCGTCTTGAAGATCCAGAGAACAGAGCCAATCTCCCTTTTGAAGTAATGGAAGGATGGTTCCCAGAGATACCATCCGAAACTTTTCTTTGTGTAGAAATTTGTTGAGATTTCGGAGGTCTAAGATAGGGCAAAGGCCGCCTGTTTTCTTTGGAATTAGGAAACATCGGGAATAGAACCCCGTGCCTTGTTAAGACCTGGGCACTGGTTCGATGGCCCTGGCAGTCAGCAAAGTAGAGAGTTCTACTTGGAGTTGAGGTGTGACGACTATGTTTGTCCAAAGTGGAATGGGAGGAGAATGCGGGGGTATTGCTTTGAATTTTAGGCAATATCCCCGATTTAGTATGGCTAATACCCATTGGTCTTTTGTGATGAGACTCCATTGGTGTTGGAAATAATGAAGTCGACCTCCTACTGGTAGGGAGGGCATAGGGTTGAGAAAGAGGCTTCTGTTCTCTTGATTCAGTTCAAAAACCCGCTGCTGGTCCAGTTTGGGGTGGTGGCTGGGTTTTTTGTTGTTTTGGCTGACGTGGACGTCCTCTTTGTGATGGACGGTACTGACGTGCTGAAGAGGCAGGTGGGTAATACCTTCTAGGTCTATAGAAGGGTTGCCTCGTGTCCCTGTGAGTTGGCCGTCTTAGGGAGGATGGCTGATCTGCTGGCAATTTGGAGAGCTGTCGGAGTGTCTCATGATGGTCTTTCAACTGAGATACTGTAGCTTGGATCTTTTCTCCGAAAAGATTGTCTCCAACACAAGGGAGATCTGCTAGTCTTTCCTGGACTTCCTGTCTGAGGTCCGAGGCCTTGAGCCAGGCCCATCTTCTCGCATTTATTGCAGAGGCTGATAGACGAGTTGATGTTTCGAACACGTCATAAGCTGCTCTCACCTCGTGTTTGCCAGATTCCAATCCTTTTTTAACTAATGTAGCCAAAGGTAGTTGATGTTGCTGTGGAAGGTTATCTACAATACCCTGTACTTGTTTCCACAAGTTTCTTTAGTATTGTGTCATATAGAGCTGGTATGCTGCAATGCGTGCTACCAGCATGGAACCTTAATAGACTTTCTTCCCTAAGGTATCTAAGAAGCGTTGCACCTTCCCTAGTGGAACAGATGAGTGAGGTTTTTGGTTTTGGGCTTTTTTCTGAGCTGATTCTACAACTACCGAATGGTGAGGTAGTTGGGGTTTCTGGTACCCTGGAGCATGTTGCACTAAGTAAATGGCATCTGTTTTCTCCGATTTACTGCTGGGACTGAGCAGGGATGTTCCCACATTCGTTGTTGCAGTTCCAAAAGGACTTCATGGATTGGGATTGCCATTATTTCCTTCGGTGCGTCCATGAATTGAAGGACTTCTAGGGCCTTATGTCTGGTATCCTCCTCTGTGATCAATTCAAAAGGAATTGTATCTGCCATTTCTTTAATAAAATTTGTAAATGACAAATCTTCAGGAGGGGATTTCTTTCTCTCCTCTGGTGGAGAGGGCTCTGATTGCAGTTCCTCTGACTCCGTATCCGTATCAACATCCGTCCAAGGAGTATATTGAGGATGATAAGGGGAGTCAGGGTCTTCTGGTTGTATATGATGCTTTGATTTAAACACAGCCTTTGCTGGTATGTGTTTTGGCATCGTTGGTAATGAGGGCATTGATGGGCC
Organism: Rhinatrema bivittatum; assembly: GCF_901001135.1. Taxonomy (NCBI): domain Eukaryota; kingdom Metazoa; phylum Chordata; class Amphibia; order Gymnophiona; family Rhinatrematidae; genus Rhinatrema; species Rhinatrema bivittatum. The sequence goes on from NC_042616.1 coordinate 288,134,074, forward strand.
TCAATGGCATTGGTGGAAATCGATTCCAGGTATCATTGATGGATCCTTGAATGGCATCAAGGGTTTCTTTGGAACTCGATGCCGGTGAAGGCCAGATGGTCCTGGGACGGAATCGGAGTCCCTATCGTCCTCATCCGATGATCTGGGAATCAGGATGGCTGGAGCCACCGGTGGGTGCATCGGCATCGATGGCGTCGATGGTTGTATCGATGGAATCTGTGCCGTCGGTGTCGGAGGAAAAGCTCCTATCAAGGCATCGAGTCTATTCAGCAAAGGCAGAAAAATTGACTGGTCCAATGCCGATGCCGGTGTCGGTACCGATGATACTGTCTGAGGCTGTAGATTCCGTAAAGCCTCGACGATGGCTTGTTGGACTATATTAGTCACTTCTTCCCTGGAAACTGGGACAGTGTCCACTGTCACTGGGGAAGGTACTGCTGGTGCTATTGGCAGTTCCACGATGATTCGTGGTGGCACAACCTCTGACACCGAGCCCAGTGGAGAGCGCTGTGGTTCCTCGTGTACAGCCAGTGGAGTTGGCTCTAGTACACGGATCTTCTTTGGCATCGGTTCGATGGACTTCGATGCTGACGTCGATGCCTTATTATCCGATGGATCGGTGGCGATGCTGCTTCTTTTCTTGATGACCTTTTGATGCTGAAGAAGATGCTATCGAGGATATCGATGGTGATGGCTGGTCATCGGTTCTTTTTTCACCTCGATGTTTAGTAACCGAGGGAGGTGTTACCCTTGGGGACGACGTCGATGATGACGAAGGAATTTTTTTTAAACAATTCTTACATCTTATCCAAACGAGCACGCTTGCCCTTTGGTGTCATCTGGGCACAGGTTGAACAAGCCCGGACATCGTGGCCTGATCCCAGGCACAGAACACATACATAATGTGGGTCAGTAATGGACATAGTCCGGTTACAATCCAGACATTTTTTGAAGCCGGAGGCCATGATAAAGTTGTGGCCTAATAACGATCGATGACTGGCAGGTAATCGATAGTGAGGTGGCCGGAATCGACTGAGAGCTAACCAAAAAATGTACTCACCAAGACTATGTCGAAGAGAGACCCAAATGTGAAGAAAATGTGACTGAAAAAAGTTTTCTTCCCTTAAGTAAATATGAGGGAAATTTTTTTCCAGAGCTCCTGATCTGCTTTGCTTACAGCAAGGCGGAAAAAAAAAGAGACTGAAGGGAGACCCCTTTGGCTGAGAATATCATGGCATGCTGGGCCTGCTCAGTAGGCTCAGAGTGCCAGACAAAAGTTTCTAGAAACTTTTGACAGAAGTTTTCCGTACCAGGGCTCCATCTGATGATGTCACCCATATGTGAGGACTATCATCCTGCTTGTCCTGGGATAATAACAATTACTTCTGTATAGATGTAATCCACTTTGAAGTGCTTATAAAAAAGTGCGAAAAGATTAAAAATCTAAATAAATAAATAAATCTACAATGCAACCATATCTTGAATACTGTGTGCAATTCTGGTCGCCCTATCTCAAAAGAGATATAGCGAAACTAGAAAAGGGCAACAAAAAATGATAAAGGAGATGGAATAGCTCCCCTATGAAGGGAGGCTAAACAGGTTAGGGCTCCTCAGCTTTGAAAGGAGACATAGGGGATATGATAAAGGTTTATATTTATTTATTTATTTATTTATTTATTAACTTTTATTTACCGACATTCGTGCAGCACATCATGCCGGTTTACAATGAACTCAGGTGGAAAATACAGTGTAACGATAAAACAATATTTATAATAATGATAGTAAATAAATAACTGGCAATAACAATTAACAATGTGGGGATGGGGAAGAGAGGAGAACAAAGGCAGATAGAGAGAAGAGAAGTAAAGGAATGAAAACTATAGGAATAGAGGGAAACTATGTACAGATGACGGAGTGCACAGGTATATCATCTTGAATGGGGTGGAATAAATAATAGAGAAGATAAGTGCCATGCTAAGTCAGAAGACAAGGTCCATCAAGTCCAGCACCCTGTTTTGATAGTGGCCAATCCAGATCTTTTGGAAGTACCTTGCAGTTCCCAAATTGCTCAAGCCCAGGGATAAGCAGTGGTTTTCCCCAAGTCTACCTGCATTAATTGTTTATGGACTTTTCCTCTATGAACTTGTCCAAATTCATCTATGCTAGATTTCTTGACCACATTCTCCAGCAACAAATTATACATCTTAATTGTACACTGAGTGAAAAAAATACTTTTTAAAAAATCTGCTTCCTGCTGGTTTCGAGGGTCCCCTAGTCTTATTACTATCTTAAAAGGGGTAAATAACCATTCTTAATTCCTCAAGCTTTTTGTTTCATTTGTCAACAGAAATGGAACATTATTGAAATGGCAGCACCTCTCTGCTGTTCTCTTTTTACAGCCTCTTCTTGAGCAAAAAGCAGTTACTGCTGTTTGGCCAAAGTGGAAAGGTGATAAAAGAAAATTAGTTTTTACCTGATAATTTTCGTTCCTGTGGTACCAGTGATCAGTCCTGTAGTACCATGGATCAGTCCATGGGTTATGCCTCCCTTCCAGCAGGTGGAGACAGAGATAAACTTCAAAGGCACCCTCAGTTAAGCTGGTGTGCCTCCTGCATCTCTTCAGTATATTGAATATCAAAGCAGAATAGGACTAACAATGAATCAAGCAAGAACAGAACAGTAAACATGAACGCATAAACATGAAAACTGTAGCTTTCTTTCTTAGTATGCTGCAATAATACAAATGAAACTTGCGTGCGCAGACTGTATAGATCACCTAGTTACCCATTCCCAGTCTTTGGGCGGGCATTTGGACTGATCCATAGTACTACAGGAACGAAAATTATCAGGTAAGAACTAATTTTCTTTTCCCTGTACATACCCGGATCAGTCCAAACCATGGGATGTACCAGAGCTTCCCTAAACCGGGTGGGACCTCGTAAGGCCCGCGCGCAATATGCCACTGCCAAAGTCTCCGGGCGCCTGAACGTCCAAGCGGTAGTGGCGAGCAAAAGTATGTAGCGTCTTCCAAGTAGCAGCTCTGCAAATCTCTTGAGGCGATGCCAACTGGCATTCGGCCCATGAAGCTGCTTGCGAACGAACCGAATGGGCCTTCAGGCACTCAGGAACCGGCCTCCCTTTACAAGTGTATGCAGACGATATGGCTTCTCTTAGACATTGAGCAATTGTTGTTTTAGACGCCTTGTGCCCCTTCTTGGGACCGCTCCATAAGACAAACAAATGATCTGAAAGTCTGAAAGAATTAGTGATCTCCAAGTAACGCAGCAAAGCATGCCGAACATCGAGCCAACGAAGCTCTCGTACATGAGGTCGGAAGCTCAACCAATTGACTTAAATGGAAAGATGTGACCACCTTGGGTAAAAAGTTCGGTACCGTATGCAGAGAAACTCCCGAGTCCGAAATCCTCAAAAAAGGTTCCCTACAAGAGAGAGCCTGTAACTCAGAAACTCTGCGAGCTGAACAGATAGCCACCAAAAACACTGTTTTCAAGGTGAGGTCTTTCAATGTTACCATTTTAAGGGGTTCAAATGGCAGATCACACAATAAACGAAGAACCAGATTAAGAATCCAAGAGGACAAACCGGACGGACCGGGGGCTTCAGATGCAGTCTGAGGAAACACACCACATCTGGATGCGACGCCACGGAGCTACCAACCAAGGAACCGAGGGCCGCTACCTATACCCGGAGGGAATTAAAATCAAGCCCTTGGCTAAACCATTTTGTAAAACGTTTAACATCTGAGCAATTGTAGCGTGTCTGGAAAAAATCTCTCTTTCACGACACCACGTCTCAAAAACTCTCCATACCCTAATTTAAGAGAGGAAGGTAGAAATTTTCTTGGCTTGTAGCAATGTAGTGGGGTAACCTCCTCAGAATATCCTTTCTTCCTCAATCTCCTCCTTTCAAAAGCCAAGCTGCTAGACAGAAGCGAGCTGCCTGGTCAAAATATATAGGCCCTTGTTGGAGAAGATGCCCGAGCCGTAGAGGGCCTTCCACGGCCAGATTGACGAGATCGGCAAACCACGGACATCGGGACCACTCAGGAGCCACTAGGATTATCCGCCCTGGGTGGACATCTATCCTGCGAAGCACCTTGCCCACCAGAGGCCAAGGAGGGAACACGTATGGGAGAACTGAGGTTGGCTAGGAAAGTACTAGCGCATCCCCCTCTGCGCCGTGATCTCTTCTGCGACTGAAGAAGTGAGGAGCCTTGGCATTGTCCCTCATCGCCATCAGGTCCATGTGGGGAGTCCCTCACCTGTGAGAGATGAGATCCATTGCCTCATCCGAGAGCTCCCACTCTCCTGGATCTATGCGCCTCAGACTGAGGAAGTCCGCTTGTATGTTGTCCTTCCCAGCGATGTGTGAGGCTGCTAGCATTGCAAGATTCTGCTCCGCCCAAGTCATGAGCAGTTCCGCCTCGTCGGCTACTGCTTGACTTCTGGTGCCTCCATGACGGTTGATATAGGCCACTGCCGTCATATTGTCGGAGAGAATCCGAACCGCCTGGTGGTGGAAGAGTGGGAGAAATTGTTGCAAAGCCAAGTGAACTGCTCTAGTCTCTAGGCGATTGATCGACCATCCGGACTCCACCGGGGACCAACTGCCCTGCACAGAATGATATTGGCAGACAGCTCCCCAGCCGGAGAGGCTGGCGTCCGTAGTCACCACTGTCCATCTTGGAATCTCCAGATCCATTCCTCGAGACAGGTTGTGAGGGCAAAGCCACCACCCAAGACTGGACTTGGTGTGATCGGTGAGTAGTAGAGGGAACCGAAAATTCTCCGACTTGGGATCCCACCAAGAAAGTAATTTATTTATTTATTTATTTCAACAAGTTTATATACCGTTTTACCAGTAAAACTAACTGACCAAAGCGGTTTACAATATCAAAATAATATAAGCAAATCAGAAATAGTTAAAATTAAATAAATAATTGATTAGATAAAACTTAAAATAAAATACAAATAAAAATACAGTATATTAGCCAATCAATAAAAATAATATGACAAAACAGAAATTTGGCCATTACAGTTAAAAACTAAAAGAGCAGAAATAAATAAGAGCAGAACTATATAATTTAAATATATTTAACCTTATTTGCTTAACTAGAAGGTTCAAGATCCTTAAAAGCTTCCTGGAAAAGATGGGTTTTTAAAGCCCTCTTGAACTCCTTTCGACTGCCTATTAACCTTAGAGGGTCTGACAAAGCGTTCCCATAGAATGGGACCAGCAACCGAGAAAGCTCTACTCCTTGTCACACTCAGTGCTGCATTTTTTACAGAAGGAATTTCCAGTAAATTTTTACCTGTTGATCTGAGTTCTCTCTGAGGTTTATAGATACGCAATGTAGAACATAGCCAAGTGGAATCAGTATTATTCAACAAAGAGTGAATTAACATAATAATTTTATATTGGATTCTATGTTTAACTGGAAGCCAGTGTAGTTTATGCAAAATTGGTGAAATGTGTTGTTTTAAAGGGGTGCCAGTAAGAAGTCTAGCCGCTGAGTTCAAAATCAGTTGTAGAGGTCTAATGGTAGAATCAGATAGTTCCATATGTAGACCATTACAATAGTCTAAACCTGACAGAATCAGCGCTTGCAGCACTGAACGATAATCATGAAAAAATAAGAGAGGATGTAATCGTTTTAAAATCATTGTAACAGTCTCGTATGAGCACAAGCCCAAGGAACCACCTCCAGAGTGGATGCCATCGAACCGAGCACCTGAAGGTAGTCCCAGGCCTTGGGCAAGGGAAGATCCAACAAGCGCTGAACTTGGTCCATCAGTTTGTTTCTCCGGTCCGGCAGAAGAAAAACTTCCCCAACTGCCGTGTCTAACCTGGCTCCCAGAAAGTCCAATGACTGAGAGGGAACTAGGTTGCTCTTGGCCTGATTGATGACCCAACCGAGGGATTCCAGAAAAGTGGTCACCTTGCGGATCGCCTCCACACAGCCATCCCTGGACTTCACCCTGATAAGCCAATCTTCCAGGCAGGGGTGAATAAGCAGGCCTTGCCTCCAGAGAAATGCCACCACCACCACCATGACCTTGGTGAATGTCTGGGGCGGGGTTGTGAGCCCGAAGGGTAGCGCGCAGAATTGGTAATGCATTCCCAGGATCATAAATCGAAGAAACGATTGATGATATTCGCGTATGGGAATGTGCAAGTATGCCTCCATCAGATCCAGAGAGGCCAGGAATTCACCCTTGCGTACCGCCGCGATGACGGATCACAGGGACTCCATATGAAAGTGTGACCTGGAATCTGAAAATGCTTTGTGCATAAGGAGGACAAAATCTAAAGAAAAAGAATCAGGATCAATATCCTGTCCCCCTTGGAATAAATCCTGGTCCTGATCAAACAAATCATCAGGACTGGCAGGGACTGGTGACAGGGCTGGAGGAAACAGCCCCTCCCCCATAGCATCAGCCTGAGCTGCTGCACATGTGCCTAAGATGGCTGCTGTCCCTGCACTGAGGGAAAAGGGATCAGCACTGAAATCATGCTGAGCAGGGCGTTTGGAAGCCCCTCGAGGCTTGGGCAATGCTGCAGACCCTGAAAAGGAGCTGCCTTCCCCACTAGGTAAGCATCGGGAGCAAATCCCAGTTCTAGAAAGCCGCGTAGTGGCTTCACCACATACTACATACAAAGATGGCTGCGGCATCTCGATTTTTTTTTTTTTTTTTTAAAGCCAAAGCAGCTCGGGGTAAGAGAGGGACTGGATCACCAGTAATCACTTACCCTGCTTATCATCTGCCTGGAGCCCCGCAGGGTTACCAACCCCAGTTCCTTTAACCTGCCACCAGAGAGGATGACATCGCAGGATCTAACAACCCCCTGGGCGGATAGAGAAAACTTCTCTCAGTAGAAGAACTGTATGTTTTTTTTTTTAAACTTGCTTGATTCAGAACTTATAGCTAGTTTACTTTTAGATAAATTTAAGGGATAGCCTACACCCCAGAAACAGGGCAAGAATGCAGGGTTTGCAAGACCTCCTTCTGCTGGAGACAGAGAAATACTGAAGGGATGCAGGAGGCACACCGGCTTAACTGAGGGTGCCTTTAAAGTTTATCTTTGTCTCCATCTGCTGGAAGGGAGGCATAACCCATGGTTTGGACTGATCCGGGTACGTACAGGGAAATAGTTTTCCTATAGGATAATTCTTTTTATTAATACTGTACCTGGAAAAGCAAGGTAGAGGCCAATCTTGAATGTGATAAGAATACTTAGCTTGAAAAACTGATCACAAGTCACTAAGGAAAAGCAATTAGAACTTTAGTTGAATTACTTATAATAAAAAAAAGAAAGCCAACCTTTTTGGATCCTCTTTGAATACTACAGTTCTTACAAGAAACATTCTTGCTATCCCAGTGATCAGCTGCTCCACATGTAAGACACAGATCTGGATCACACTCACGGACAGCCAGGTAACATGGACACTGCTTAGTGTTACACTGTGCTTTGCAGCGGCATCCAGGAAACCTATTTTGGCCTTTGAAAAAATGTAAATAAAGTGAATAGAGAATGATTAGTCTAGACTCACCCTAGGTACATATTACTAACATCTCTGTGTATATTTATATATATCTAAGCACATGGAAAACTAAGTGTAAGGCTTCTTGGGATGTTATCTCTCACTATTCTCTTGTTGAGCGCCATTCTAACCATAGCAGTCAAACTGTGTTGCCTGGCTTCCTGTTGAACTATAGAACTTATTTGGACAGAAAACAAGTTATGGTTTTTAATGCATCCACATACAACCAAAAAAACAAGGGAAAAAGATGTACAATATAATAAAGCAATCATTTATTTAATGAAAAAAATACAAAATAATGTATACAAACTTTAAATCCAAAACACCTTGGAGTGGAGGAGTAGCCTAGTTGTTAGAGCAGCAGGCTACAAACCAGAGAAACCAGCGTAACCAGCATTCAAATACCACTGCCACTCCTTGTGATCTTAGGTAAGTCTCTTTACCCTTTGTTGCCTCAGGTACAAACTTAGATTATGAACTCTCTGAGGACAGGGAAATACACATAGTACCTGAATGTAATCTGCATTGAAGTGCTGAGAAGTGGAATATAATTAAGTAAATATAAAATAAATAAGTTCAAGTATATTTAATACACATCAAAAATATCAAATACATAATTCTTATAACTTAACCTCGATAATGAAAAATAAGAATACCAAACTGAAAATATCACTAAGGAGAATCCTAACACACACATAATGAAAAAGCAGTCACACCATTCATACTCATATATACAAGTAAAAACAAGTAGCACGACCTTCCCTCCAAACACTTCTGGAGATTGCTTTATTATATTGTACATCGTTTTCCCTTGGTTTTTTGATTGTACATCTTTTTCCTTTGATACTCATTTGGACAACATGCTTCTCTTTCTCTAAAGAGGGAATAGGCAGAAATGTTAATTGCCAAATAGGTAAATACTCTTTCACTAAGATAGATACCTGAAACAGACTTTTAGTGGAGCTGGTAGGAGTCAAAACTGTGACAGATATCAAGCATGGGCCAGACACAAAAGAACCTTTGTGTTGGGGAAAGGGGGTAGGAAAGACTGTAGATTGAGTAAAACCCGTAACAGTAAAGTAGGCAGGTACAAATGGGAATGTTGGATTAAACAAGTGGTTATTTGCTGACATCTATGTTTTAGCCAAGAAAAAATGTACTACTCCCAAAACAGTCCAACAGCAATAGTAACAGAGCCTGGGCACTGTTACTATTCCTTCTCTTTAAGAATCTTCAATCTCTATTTATTAAACCTACCCCATGTTATTTGACCTATCCCTTGTCCTAATGTTTGTACAATGGTACCACTGTAAACCAACCAAAATGTATACATTGTAAACCTATCTTGTAACAAGCTTTGAAGTCTTCAGGTGGTAAAGCACGATATAAGTAATTATGATGATGAATTAATCATTACTACTACTGAATAAACAATAATAAATATTACATGATAAATTATAAAACTACTAACCTTAAAGAAACAAATTTGTACAGATCTTACCAAAAATACAATTAGTCGGGCTAGTCAATGAACTCACTATGCTTTGCTACGTGCTAGAAAGGAGTTTGATTCCTAACTTGGGTTCCACATTCTAGAGTCTACTACAGAGCTTGCAACCCTTGCAGGAGGGAGAAATTAAAAACCATTTACATAAGATACTACAGAGCATAGTCTATAACAAAGGAGTAGAAGAAAGCAGGATAAGGTTAAAAAAAAAAAAAGGAAGTCTGTATAAAAAGCAGCTCATAGGACCATGCCTCTAATGCCCCCTAAATGGCATACGCAGCAAGTATCACAACTCGATAGTGCAAATTTTCAGGGGATTAAATCTTTTTGTTATTACCTATTTATTATCAATCTTTAGCAATGGCCACTAACATTTTTCTAATCATGTTATTGCCACTATACTGACATTCTTATGGGTAGAAGACTTGGCCAAAGAATGTTGAGATTACTTACCTGGTAATCTCCTTTTCTTTAGTGTATGCAGATGGACTCAAAACAAATGGGTATAGTGTGCTCGTGCTAGCAGTTGGAGACGGATCTGATGTCAGCACGGGTACATATACCCCCCCCCACAGGAAGTAAAGCAATTCAGTAATCTTCCTTGCAAAGCTGTTATAGCTATATGTGTACTGACCGATCGATTAATCAGCAGGATTACCCTGACCAATTGATGGTAGCTGGAGCCCGCCAGTGTTCTCAACCGGAAGGAGTCGACACCTGGCAGGGTGGAAGCCCTATTATAAGCAAAACATGGCTTACCGTGAGTCAGCGAATCCCCATGTATACAGGCAGCCGGGCGGGATGCTGAGTCCATCTGCATACACTAAGGAAAAGGAGATTACCAGGTAAGTAATCTTAACATTTCCTAGTGTGTAGCAGATGGACTCAAAACAAATGGGATGTACAAAAGCTACTCCCGGACTGGGCAGGAGGCTGCACGAGGACCGTATAGGATCGCCCTCGCAAATGCTGTGTCCTCCCTGGCCTGAACGTCCAGACGGTAGAATCTGGAGAAGGTATGGAGGGAGGACCACGTCGCTGCTCTACATATCTCTGCAGGCGACAGCAGCTTAGCTTCTGCCCAAGAGGCTGATTGTGCTCTGGTAGAATGAGCCTTGACCTGTAGAGGTGGTGGTTTTCCTGCCTCTATGTAGGCTGCCTTGATAACTTCTTTAATCCAGCGGGCGATGGTCGGCCATGAGGCCGCTTCCCCTTGCTTCTTCCCACTGTGCAGGACGAACAGGTGGTCCGTCTTTCATACTGCTTCTGACATGTCCAGGTATCTGGACAGCAGTCTGCCGATGTCGAGATGACGTAGTATTCGACCTTCTTCCGATTTCGTCAAACCTTCCGTGGTAGGCAAGGATATGGTTTGGTTGAGGTGAAAGTGTGAGACCACTTTGGGTAAAAAGGAAGGAACTGTACGAAGATGGATGGCCTCTGGAGTGATTCTGAGAAATGGATCACGACAGGATAGTGCTTGTAGCTCTGAGATGCGGCGTGCTGAACACACAGCCAGCAAGAACACCATCTTCAAGGTTAACAAACGGAGACACAGGCCTCGAAGGGGCCTGAAGGCTGATCCCGCTAGAAATTCCAATACTAGGTTAAGGTTCCACAAGGGCACTGGCCACTTCAGTGGCGGGCGAATGTGTTTAACTCCTTTCAGGAAGCGTGAAACGTCTGGGTGCTGGGCAATGGATTTGCCGTCACGTCTGGGACCGCAGCAAGACAGCGCTCCTACCTGTACCTTGATGGAGCTGAGGGACAGACCCTTCTGAAGTCCATCTTGTAGGAAGTCCAAAATGATAGGAATCTTTGCGGTATGCGAATTGGTGCTGTGAGAATCGCACTAGGCTTCAAAAATTCTCCAGATCCTGATATATGTTAGTGATGTGGAGAACTTGCGTGCTCGGAGGAGTGTATCTATCACCGGCTCTGAGTATCCTCTTTTCTTCAGTCTAGCCCTCTCAATGGCCAGACCGTAAGAGAGAATTGAGCTGGATCCTCGTGGAGAATGGTGCCTTGCCGTAGCAGAGGCAGAGGTAGAGGATTCCCTGCCAGTAGTCTTCTCATGTCTGCGTACCAGGGTCTTCTTGGCCAGTCCGGGGCCACTAGAAGAACTAGACCTCTGTGTCGCTGAATCCTGTGAACAATGGCGCCCAACAGGGGCCATGGAGGAAATGCGTATAGCAGGATCCCCTGAGGCCACGGCTGTACCAGGGCATCGATCCCCTGCGCTCGAGGATCCCGCCTGCGGCTGAAATATCTGGGAACTTGAGCATTGGACCTGTCTGCTAATAGGTCCATGGCTGGCGTCCCCCAGTGATCCACAATTATCTGAAAGGCTGTGGGTGACAGCTGCCATTCTCCCGGGTTTAGGCTTTCTCTGCTGAGGAAGTCTGCCGCCGTGTTGTCTTTCCCGGCGATGTGTACGGCTGAGATGTCCTGAAGATTGGCTTCTGCCCAAATCATATGGGGAGTTATTTCTAGGGACACTTGTTGGCTTCTGGTTCCGCCCTGTCGGTTGATGTATGCCACCGTGGTGGCGATGTCTGACATCACTCTGACCGCTCTGTTGTGAAGTCGGTGGGCAAATCGCAGGCACGCTAGCCTGACTGCCCGTGCCTCTAGTTGGTTGATATTCCACCTTGATTCTTCTCTGGTCCACCGCCCTTGGGCGGTGAGCTCCTCGCAGTGTGCTCCCCACCCGTTCAGGCTGGCATCTGTGGTGAGCAGGATCCAGGTTGGGGAGGACATTCGTAACCCCCGGCTCATGTGGCAGGGCTGTTACCACCAGCGTAGTTGATTCCGCACTCTGGCTGGTAGAGGCAGGTGTATGGTGTAGTCCTGTGATCGTGGACTCCATAGAGATAGAAGGGCGCGTTGCAATGGTCTCATATGAGCCCGCGCCTATGGCACCACCTCCAGAGTGGATGCCATGAGGCCGAGGACTTGTAGATAATCCCGAGCTGTGGGCCGGCTGGCGCTCAGCAGGGCCTGCAGATGATTCCGGAGTTTTGACTGTCTCTTGGAGGTCAGACTGACCTTGTCGTCTTGGGTGTCTAATTGGACCCCTAGGTATTCCAGCAACTGGGATGGCTGTAGGGAACTCTTCTTTATGTTGACTACCCATCCTAGGCTTTCCAGAAGAGCTATAACTCTGTTGGTTGCCCTGTGACTCTCCTCCGGTGACTTTGCCCTGATCAGCCAATCGTCCAGGTAGGGATGGACGAGGATTCCTTCCTTCCTGAGTGCCGCTGCCACTACTACTATTACCTTGGTAAAGATCCACGGCGCGGTGGCTAACCCGAAGGGTAAGGCCCGGAACTGGAAATGCTGATTCAGGACTTTGAAGCGTAACTAGCGCTGGTGATCCCGATGGATTGGGATATGCAGGTAGGCTTCTGACAGATCTAGGGAGGTGAGAAACTCCCCTGGCTGTACTGAACTCTTGACAGACCGTAGAGTTTCCATGCGAAAGCTGGGGACCCGTAGGTGTCGATTGACTGACTTGAGGTCCAGGACGGGCCTGAAGGTGCCCTCCTTCTTGGGTACTATGAAATAAATGGAATAATGCCCAGAAGTTACCTCTTCCGCAGGTACTGGGATTATGGCTTTTAGGGCCAGGAGCCTCTGTAAGGTCACTTTTAGTGCCACTGTCTTGAGTGGTGAACAAGGAGATTCCACAAACTTGTTCGGTGGAAGCTGAAAGAAATCCAGGTAATATCCTTCCCGGATGATGGTGAGGACCCACTGGTCCGAAGTGATCTTGACCCACCTGCAGTAGAAGAGGGTTAGCCTGCCCCCTATGGCTGCTACCCTCGGATGGGTCGGCTGATTGTCATTGTGGGTTACGGCCGGGGCCCGAACCCGGGCCGGTTCTCTTCTTGGTGTGCTTAGCCCGAAAGGGCTGATTCCTGGCCTGAGAACGAGGTGCTTGATAGCGAGACCTGTAAGGGTTGAAGCGCTGCGAGTTTCTGGATGGTCTAGAAACAGAACGCTGGCTCCTCCTTGACCTGTCTTCTGGTAGACGGGGTAACGGAGAGGCACCCCATTTAGTAGCCCATTTCTCAAGGTCGCTGCCGAACAGTAGGGAACCCTTAAAGGGCATTCTTGTGAGTCGAGTCTTGGAGGACGAGTCGGCCGCCCAATTGCGTAGCCAAAGCTGTCTTCTGGCTGCCACTGAGGAGGACACTCCCTTGGCTGCCGTACGGACGAGGTCGGAAGCTGCGTCTGTGAGAAATGCGAGAGCTGATTCCATGTCTTCTCCCGGGGTGTTATTTCTTGCCTGTGATAAACAGGAGCGCGTAACCACGGTGCAGCAAGTCACGATTCGAAGGGACATGGCTGCTACCTCAAAAGCTTGTTTCAGAATGGTGTCCATGCGTCGGTCATGCGCATCCTTGAGAGCCGCTCCCCCCTCCACCGGAATGGTGGTGCGTTTCACAATTGCGTTAATTATGGCGTCTACCCTGGGGCACGCCAGCAGTTCCTTGGCTGTCGGATCTAGAGGGTACATGCCAGACAAGGCCCGACTCCCTTTGAATGAGGCCTCCGGTGCCTTCCATTCCAGCTCGATTAGCTGCTGTGCTGCTTGTAGGAGGGGAAAGTGGTGAGCCGTTTGGCGCAGGCCCTCTAGCAGAGGGTTCTTTACAGGGACCCCTGGGGGGTCCTGGCCTGGAATGGCCAGCTCCGATAAGCATTGTGAGACCAGGCCCGGCAGATCTTCTCTCCGAAAGAAGCGTCTCATGGTCCGATATGGTTCTATCTCCAAGGGAAGTTCATTCTCCTCGGGGGGCTCCTCACTTACCTGGGAGTCATCCGAATCCCCATGATTGGGGCTGTCGGGTGGTGAGTGGCTGTGCCTAGGTCTCGAGGGTCCAGGGGCCGGATCAACCGGGACGGAAAGACCCATCCGAGGAGCAGCCTGCATCTGGACAAAGGCGTGAATCCCCTTAAATAATTCCACCCAGGAAAGCGAAGCCAGATCTGGCCGCAGGGGTACCAGGTCTCTCGGATTCCCTGGCTGCTCGCCGCGGCCTGCTAAGTCCGGTGTGGCCCCCGAGGAACCGCTGGGCTAGGACCGGTCTTGTCCTGGAACTGCCATGGCTTCCTCACATTGGGCACATAGGGAGTCTGCTTCCTCGCTCTGTGTAGCTCTAAGGTTGCATGCTGAGCAGAGGCTTAGAGCGTTCATGCCTGAATCTGGGGGTGCCGGCTCTGCGGATGCAGGGGCATTCTTATGCTCCATTTGCCTTAAATGCGGTGTCGTCCAACGATGTGCGCCTAACACGGGCGCATAACAGCATGCGCCTAGAACGGGCATCTTATCAATGTGCGCCTATAGCGGGCGACTTATAAATGTGCACCTATAGTGGGCGTCCTATCAACGTGCGCCTATGAACGGGCGTCTTATAAACAGTGCGCCTATGAACGGGCGTCTTATATAAACGTGCGCCTATAAACGGGCGTCTTATATAAACGTGCGCCTATAGCAGGCGTCTTATAAACAGTGCGCCTATGAACGGGCGTCTTATAAATGTGCGCCTATAACGGGCGTCTTATAAATGTGCGCGTATCCTAGTAGCGTGCTCAAACAACGTGCACCTATCGCGTGCACTAACAACGTGCGCCTATTGCGAACTGCGTTTAGCAAACAAAAGCGCTTAATTAGAAAAGAGAAGTAGGCAGGCAAAAATGGCAACCTCCCAGGCAGGCCCAGTTAGTCCACACTTCCTCGGAGACCAAGTAAAGATGTACGCCTTACCTTGTCTTCGGCGCTTCCCGGCTGCGACCCGGGCAGTCTCCGGCTGCGGGGGGATAGGGGAATACCTTCACCGCCGCGCTTAAGGAAGTGCACCCGCTGCCTCTAGGCCGCGCCCGAACCGTTCGGGGGCCAAGTCCACGCCGGGACCGAGGCTGCCTCTAGGCCGCGCCCGAACTCGTCTCGCTCGGGGGCCAAGCCACGCCCGAGCCCTTCTCACTCGGGGGCTGGGTCCCTGCCACGAACCGGCCACCGGACCAAGGCTCTTACCTCCGAGGGACCACGGAAGTCAGCTCGGGAAACTCAACTGGGTGAGTGACCGCCTGTTATCACCGCAGGAGTGCGGGGCTCGTCTTCAGTAGATTTCTGCTATGAATTTAGTCGTTAGAATTTGGAAACACGCTCAGCGAGCGTGGGGTAGCTCCAAACTGCTTTGGAGACGGAAATTACTGAATTGCTTTACTTCCTGTGGGGGTATATGTACCCGTGCTGACGTCAGATCCGTCTCCAACTGCTAGCACGAGCACACTATACCCATTTGTTTTGAGTCCATCTGCTACACGCTAGGAAATGACAGTTTTTCTAGGTTTACAGAGGGGACAAAAATTTGACGTACTGCACCTTTCCAGGGTCCTTTATCCTCTAATATATGTAAGATGCATACACATGTGACCTAGGTGGATTAGAGCTCAGGCCTTCTCTATAAGGATTAAAGCTGCACTTGGCCAACCATCAGAGTATACCCCAGTTAGCAAGACACTATTCAATATGGCTCCCCTGCATAACCACCACTGGAACACTGCAACACATATATGAAAAAAAAAATTACAAAGAATAAAAATGACTATTTCTTACATTCTGAACTGCACTGACAGAACTTTTCACAAAAGTTCTGAGCAATTACACATGGACATGAGCTGTCACAAGGCTGGCGTGGATGATCACAAGGCTGATAGTTGTAAACATGATTAGAAGAACCATCTAAAAGAAGATGTCAAGGAATAAACATTATTCAATTACCAGAACAAAGATACTGTTTTTCATTTCTTCAGTGCTTTGTGAATTTAAGATTTCAACTGCAAATGTGAATGGAAAATGTGCCAGCAGCATTCAATTCATCTACTTAGCCTTAGCTCAGAAGAAACACCTGCTACAAGTTGTCATTCAATTTTTTTCTCCAGACAGGGTTTGCAACAAATTCTGTTAAAAAAAAATGCCTGCTTTTCTATTTGCATTTCAAGATTTGAATATGACGTTCATAAAAATACATCATCAGAAAACAACTTTTGCTAGGAATCAAAACTTCTATTCTGGTAATTTGACTCTAATGAGAACAATGTTTCAAGATGAACTTGCCATCATTACTCAACTTCGCTTACAAACCATTGTGTACTATTTAAAACTCATCTCACAATTTTTCCTTCAAATACCTTGAATTTTCTGGAGCTTTTACCACCCTTTCTCTGAGATTTTTCAAATTTATATGAACAAATCTCTACAGGACACAACAATCAAATTTATTATTCTCTACCCTGGCCTGTATAGCAGAATTATAAGGAGACTTGTTTTCAGCCTTCTGAGGTGTGCACTTGCTGCTGAATCTAGGCAGAAATACTGGGTCATGCAGACTGCTTTGTGTGTTATTACAAATGTCTAATGCATTATGAAGGACCCATGATACAGTTCTGCCCAAACCCCAAATCAGATCAGATCTGCAAAACAAAGTCTGCAGATGACTTTAAATGATATGCTGAAAAAGTTTAGCTGACACTGAGCAGTTGTCCGCATGTCCACAGTACAGCAAGGAAAAATTGGGTTCTTACCTGTCAATTTTCTTTCCTCGAGTCCTACCAGACCAGACCAGATGGATGGGTTTTTCTCCCCTAGCAGCAAATGGAGACAGAGAATAAAATATTTACTGTAAATGCCTACTTTAAGGCACTGTAGTCCCTCAGTATTTTTGTATCAGAGTTAAACATTCAAAAACTCCCTTATGAGCAGGAATAACAAAACTCTTAGGTGATCTCTGATATCAGCCTGACTTCCTTCAACCAGGAAGACTTGAAAACCAAACACAAAGAATGACCATTACAGCATAAGAAAAGTATCTTCAAACACAGCAATACAGATGAGAGGTCAACCAGATGGGTCTCTGGACTGGTCTGGTAGGGCTCAAGAAAGAAAATTAGCAGGTAAGAAACCAAGGTTTCCTTCCTTATCATCCATCCGACCAATCCAGATGGATGGGAAGTACCCAAACCACTCTCAAACTGGGCAGGATCCTGAAAGACCTCTCTTAACATGCCTACTCCAAATGCAACCATGTCTGAGGCTTGGGCATCCAACTAGAAAATATATGCAAAGAGGACCATGTTGCCATCCTACAAATTTGCTGAATCAAAACCAACTGACACTCAGCCCAAGAGGCTGCCATTCCTCTAGCTGAAAGTGCCTGAATACCTTTTGATACCACTAGACCTTTAAGAAATGTAAGCCGAAGTAATAGTTTCCCTTATCCATCTGGCAATGGAAGCTTTGGAAGCCTTTTCTCCTTTCCTGCAATCACTGAAAAGTACAAACAGATGATGCAATCTGCGGAAAACATTCACTGCCTTCAAATACATTAAAAACACTCTACACACATCCAGAACGTGCAAGCTTTGTAGAATGATCCCCAAGACTTGACCTTCCTGAAGAATGGTAACTCAACCAACTGATCGAAATGGAAGGAAGTGACCCCATTAAGCAAGGAGAGAACTGTGTGAATCAAAACCTCCATCTTCAGGAAACCTGAGAAAAGGGTCCCTGCATGACAAGGCCTGTAACTCCAAGATACATCTGGCAGAACAAATTGCCACCAGAAAGACTGTCTTATGAGTAAGATCTTTCAGAGAATTGCTTTGATGGGCTCAAAGGGACATGAACACAAGGCCCTCAAAACCAAATTGAGATTCCATGGAGGAAATAATTTCTTTACAGAAGAGTGTAAATGCTTCATTCCTCTCAGAAAACACACTACATCTGGGTAATCCACTAAGGATTGCTGTCTCACCTTTCCTCTATAACAAAAGAGTGCCACCACCCAAACCCTAAGGAAATTCAAGGTTAAGCCCTTCTGAATATCTTTCTGTAAAAAGAAAAATAATACTTGAAATGGGAGAACCCTTATCCCCAGACACAAAGCTTCAAATATCCTCCATATCTGGACTTCAGCTAGCAAAGTAGAACTCTTCTACTTTGCTTTACTTTCAACTTTGCAGTAAAGTTGAAATCGTCTCCTCTGGTTAACCTTTGAGCCTCAATCTCCTCCTTTCAAGCCACAAGACAAAGGGGCTCTACCTGCTCTGAGCAAAATTGAAATCTGATACAGTAATCCTTGACTTGACTGCACTACAGTGGTCTTTCTGTGCTGAGCTTTAGCAAATCCATGAACCAAGTTCATCTGGGTCACTCCAGGGCTGTGAGAATAACTCTTCCAAGATGTCTTTCTATTTTTCATATTACCTTGCCTACAAATGGCCATGGTAGAAACACGTACATGAGACAATGCTGAGGCCACAGAGCTGTGACAGAGCATCCAGATTCTTCGACCCTGGTTCCCTTCTTTGACCGAAAAACCAAGGTCACTTGCAATTTACCCTTTTCACCACCAAATCCATTTGAGGCCCTCCCACTGCATCCACAAATTGCCACTCCCCAGGTTCCAGCATGTGTATTTGCAGGTGGATTTCCTGAACATTCTCCACTCCGGTGATGTGCAGTGCCGACAGAGAATCAAATGTACCTCTGCCCACATAAAGAGGAGCATCATCTCAAAGATGCTGCCCAGCTCTTGGTTTTTCTTTGCCTATTATGTAAGCCACTGCCACAACATTGTCTGACAGTATCTTCACTGCTCTCTCATTGACTAAAGGAAGAAACTCCACTAAGGTTTTTCTGATTGCCTTCATCTGTAAATGACTGATGGACCATTTTGCCTCTGCCAGACTCCAATGCCCTTGCACTGTGTGCCCTTGGCAAAGCACTATCCAACCAATCAAACTCCCATCCATGGTCACCACTGTCCAATCCAGAATTTCCAAATCCATTCTTCTCGAGAAATTGTGTTTTGAAAGCCATCAAGCCAGACTGAGCTGTGCCTCCCTCAGAAGAATCAACCTGATTTTGTAATTCTATGCCTAAGGATTCCACCTGGTAAATAGAGCATTTTGTAGAGATCTCATCTAAATCTAATGTCAATGCCATCAAATCCAACACTTGCCGCATCCAGGCTCATGGAGCACTCATCTGAGAACCCTGTGGATTTGACCTTGCAGCCTCAACATACCTTCCACTGTGAGTAACACTTTCCCTTATTGTATCGTGAAATGAAAACACAGGTATTCTAAAATCTGGGAAGGACACAGCTTGTTCTTGGCAAAACTGACTACCCAACCTACGTCTTGCAATAGCTGAATCACAATGGAAGTGCCTCTGACTTTGCCCAAATAAGCCAGTCAACTAGATACAGATGAATCATGATTCCTTCCATTTGGAGAGTTGTTGCAAACACCACTATCACTTTGGAAAAAATCTGAGGTGCAACTGCTACACCAAACAGAAGTGCCTGAAACTGATCCCCCAGCACTTCAAACCTGAGTAACCTCTGATGATCCTTTCTGATTGGAAAATACAAATAAGCCTCCAAAAGATCCAGGATCGCTAAAAACTCTCCTTTCCTCACCACCGCAATAACCAAATGTAAAGTCTCCATGTGGAAATGAGGCACCTTTTTGAGGACATATTTACCTTCTTCAAATCTGACAGGCCCGCGCAAGCCTCCTTTTTGGTACCACAAAATAAATTAACTGTATGATAAGATTTGGGGAAGTTCTGGGAATATGTTTCTAAATTGTGATGCGGTACTTTTGCATGATTCTCTTTTTGTCATATTTATTTGTCTGTTACAATATTTTGTTTGGTACTGTCACATGTCACATGTCAAGGACTAGGGGGCATTCCATGAAGTTAGCAAGTAACACATTTAAGACTAATCGGAGAAAATTCTTTTTCACTGAACGCACAATAAAGCTCTGGAATTTGTTGCCAGAGAAGGTAGTTAGTGCAGTTAGTGTAGCTGGGTTCAAAAAAGGTTTGGATAAGTTCTTGGAGGAGAAGTCCATTAATGGCTATTAATCAATTATACTTAGGGAATAGCCACTGCTATTAATTGCATCAGTAGCATGGGTTCTTCTTAGTGTTTGGGTAATTGCCAGGTTCTTGTGGCCTGGTTTTTGGCCTCTGTTGGAAACAGGATGCTGGGCTTGATGGACCCTTGGTCTGACCCAGCATGGCAATTTC
Source organism: Rhinatrema bivittatum (assembly GCF_901001135.1). Taxonomy (NCBI): domain Eukaryota; kingdom Metazoa; phylum Chordata; class Amphibia; order Gymnophiona; family Rhinatrematidae; genus Rhinatrema; species Rhinatrema bivittatum. The sequence continues at coordinate 288,154,252 of NC_042616.1, forward strand.
TTATGTTCTTATGCATATTGTCACTGTACTCTTGATTTTACTATTATATTTTCTTTGACTCTACTGCATTAAATAAAAAAAGTTAGAAAAAAAATAAATTGAATAACGGCCTAGACACTATAGTCTCTTCGGCACTGGAGCCACTGCTGCCAATTGGAGAAATTGAGTCAGAGTGGCCCTTAATGGCCTTTCGCTTCCTTTGTGAAACATATGAGGACACCATGAATGCACTGACCACTGGATAAGCAAATTCTAAGACATAACCATCCCTTGTAATATCCAGGAGCCATTGGTCCATTACAATTTGGGTCCACTCTCCATAAAACTGGGGCAACTTCCCTGATCTGGAGAGGGGGAGAGTGGATCTCCTAGGCTTAATTGGGAACTCTTAGTTCCCCCAGAGCTGCTAATGGTGCTGTCCTTACCATCCCTGAGACCAGACTGAAAGGACTGTGACCTGTTTCTAAATTCCTCTGGAAAGAAGATCTCTTCCCAGCTCGAGAGCGTCTTGAGTCTCTAAACTTCGGCCTGTTGGGCAACCCCTTACGATCCCCCTTAGGCTTTTCCTCCAGTAACTTGTGAAACTTCAATTCCCCCAAATATTTCACTAGCTTCTCAAGGTCCTCCCCAAAGAGAATTTTGCCTTGGAAGGGCAAGTTAACAAGCTGTAACTTAGACCAAATATCCACTGACAAGTTGCACAGCTAAAACAACTGCCTAGCTGACACAGACGCTACCATATCTCTAGCTGAGATACGAAGATCATCATATAAAGCACTGGCTACAAAAACGAGACCAGCTTCTGGCCGCCTCTCTGACATACTTTCCTCAGTGTTGCTTTTTGGAATCTGCTGAGCCCAGGGTAAACATGCTCTCACCATACATTTGCTACAAACTGCTGCCCTGATCACGGAGACTGACCCTCAAAGACCCACTTGAAATGAATCTCCAGTTTTGTATCCTGGGTGTCTTTTAGAGCCACACTCACTTCAAAAGGAATTGTCTTCTTCTCTGTGACAGCCAAAACTGTGGCATCCATCTTAAACATAGCTTTGAAATCTTAACTCAGACTCTGGAGTGTCCCATTCCAGCTAAACTAGAGCTTTAACCGTCTGATGAAAGGGAAAATGCGTTAGCTGAACTTATTTGATTTATATACTGTCTTTCAGACACTTCAAGCATATTATATTCAGGTACTGTAGGTATTTCCCTGTCCACAGAGGGCTTACAATCTAAGTTTCTACCTGAGACAATGGAGAGTAATATGACTTGTCCAAGATCACAAGGAGCAGTAGCAGGATTTGAACTCTGGCTTTCTTGGTTTGCAGTCTGCTGCTCTAACCACAAGGTCGCTCCTCCATTACCTCTAAGACCCTCCCAAAAAGGGTTCTTACCTTCCGTTACCGGTCTGCTTTTTATTTTTATTCCCAGCTCAGCCAGATCCTGAGAAATCATGGACAGCAGCTGCTCTTTTTGTAAATAACCTGACCACCTGAAGGTCATTGCCCTCTGCCACAGGAATTTCCTGTTTTCCCAGATGATTTCTCTCTCTTTCCAACAAGAAACCCACAGGGATCTCCTCCAGAATGTCCTTCTCAGACTTCGCTGAAGCCATCTCCTCCAGGTCCTGAACCAACCTGCTTTGCTTGGGACACAAGAGAACTGAGCCCCTGCAAGGCTAGGCCTGCTTAAGACAGCTTCCCTCTTAATAAAGGCAGCTTTATGCATCATAAAACAAACACTGCAGAGAAAGCCTCCTTGGAAGATTCTACAAACAAGGGTTCAGCTTCAGGGCTTACTAATGCCTTGTCCCATTACACCTCCCATGAGAGAGAGCATGGGGGATCAGAATCCCCCTCTTTCCCTCGCTGGAAAAGGAGACAAAATAGCTGCTGCACATCATGCCTGAACTCCTCCAGTAGGGACTGATTTCGGCCATAAAACCTGCCTATTTCTGGCTCAGCCTTTCCTCCTTGTCACCGCAGAGAGAGTCCCCTGAACAATCCTCTCATGGAATTTTCTTCGCCTGACTAACTGAAGGCTTAACAACTTTTTGGGCCTTATTAACAATTTAAAAACTGCAGTAATGAATTAACTGTAAGGGCATCCACATTTCTGCCCATGCCATATTCATGGTTTTATTTTTAATCTGTTAAAATCATCAAATAGTAATTTTGCATTATAAATTACTGAAAAATATCATGTTTAACTTTGTACCATGTAGAGGCTGTGTCAGGCTCTGTTCACTTTGAGATTAACAGAAACATAGTTTGACCTGGGGAGCCTAAACCTTTCCACAGAACTGTATTTTATGGGCAAGAACCTTGACATTTTAAAAAAATTACAAGAATCCCTGATCTAAGGTATTTATTTATTTATTTATTTGTTTATTTAAAAGCTTTTATATACCGATGTTCATGTACTGGTACATATCACGTCGGTTTACATAAAACCAAAGTTGGAAATTACATCGAACAATCGAACATTATATCACAAATAACAGGTCTAACATTATGATAACGCTGAGAACTTATAGTTAGAGCTGAAGACGATTTAGGATTAAAATTAAAATTATTTATACACACAAACCGCAAAATTAAAAAAAAATAAATACTTGAAAGATTCTTAGCATTCCTGCAACAAGGTAGACAGTTTTTTTCTCTCTCTCTCTCTCTCTCTCTCTCTCTCTATATATATATATATATATATATATATAAACACACACAACTATAGCAATATAGATATATATATATAGAGAGAGAGAGAGAGAAAAAAAAACTGTATCCTTGAATTCTTCTATCCTGTTAGTTATTCTCTTTTCATAATCTGAGGCATTGTAATTAATATAAGAACATAAGATATGCCATACTGGGTCAGACCAAGGGTCCATTAAGCCCAGTATCTTGTTTCCAACAGTGGCCAATCCAAATCACAAGTACCTGGCAAGTACCCAAACATTAGATAGATCACAAGCTACCTTTGTTTATTACGCACCGTCATAGAAGTTTATGGATTTATCCTCTAGGAACTTATCCAAACCTTTTTTAAATCCAGTTATAATAACTGCTGTAACCACATCCTCTGGCAATGAATTCTAGAGCCTAGTTATGCGCTGAGTGAAAAAGAATTTTCTTCGATTTGTTTTAAATGAGCTACTTGCTAACTTCATAGAGTGCCCCCTGGTCCTTCTATTGTCTGAAAGAGTAAATAACAGATTTACATTAACTTGTTCAAGTCTTTTCATGATTTTGTAGACTTCTATCATATCCCCCCCTCAGTCGTCTCCTCTCCAAACTGAACTGCCCTAACTTCTTTAGCCTTTCCTCATAACGCAGCCATTCCATGCCCCTTACTTTGGTCGTCCTTTCTCTGCACTTTCTCCAGTGCAGCTATATCCTTTTTGAGATGCAGTGACCAGAAATGCCACAGTATTCAAGGTGCGGTGTCACCATGGAACAATAAAGAGGTATTATGACTTCCTCAGTTTTATTTTCCATTCCCTTCTAATAATTCCTAACATTGTTTGCTTTTTTGATCGCCACAGCACACTGGGCTGCCGATTTCAATTTATTATCCACTATGACACCTAGATGTCTTTCCTGGATGGTAGCTCCTAAGATAGAACCTAACATTGTGTAATTACAGTATGGGTTATTTTTCCCTATTTGCATCACTTTGCACTTGTCTAAGTTAAAATTCATCTGCCATTTGGAAGCCCAATCTTTCAGTCTCGCAATATTCTCCTGCAATTCATCACAATCTGCTTGAGATTTAACTACTCTGCATAATTTTGTGTCATCTGCAAATTTGATCACCTCACTCATTGTACCCCTTTCCAGATTATTTATAAATATATTAAAAAGCACTGGTCCAAGTACAGATCCCTGAGGCACTCCACTGTTTATATTTTTCCATTTTGAAAACTGACCATTTAATACTACTCTGTTTCCTGTCTTTTAACCAACTTGCAATCCACAAAATGACATTGCCTCCTATCCTATGACTTTGTTTTCCTAGAAGCCTCTCATGTGGGACTTTGTCGAATGCCTTCTGAAAATCCAAATATACTACATCTACTGGTTCTCCTTTGTCCACATGTTTATGCACTCCTTCAAAAAAAAAAAAAATGTAGGAGATTTGTGAGGTAAGACTTCCCTTGGATAAATCCATGCTGGCTGTGTCCCATCAAACCATGTCTATCTAAATGTTTTGTGATTTTATTCTTTATAAGTTTCCACGATTTTTCCAGGCACTGAAGTCAGGCTCACCGGTCTATAGGTTCCGGGATCATCCCTGGATCCCTTTTTAAATATCGGGGGTTATATTGGCCATCATCCAATTTTCAGGTACATCGGATGATTTTAATAATAGGTTACAAATTTTAATAATAGGTTACAAATAAACCCATAAGTGACTGCCTTAATTTTGTTATACAAGCTATCAAAGGAGACAGTCAATTTTTATTCTGTGTTGGCCATGTATGTATGTGTGTGTGTGTATATATCTGTCTATCTATAGTTAGACAGATATACACACACACTTTTGTATTGCAAGAACTGCTTTTCAGAAATGTATTCCCATTTTCAGGTCAGTTAAAACCATTTTCCCCCGTATGCTGTCAAATGACATTTCCTTTGGCTTTCACAAAGTTAAAATTGACAGTCTCCTTTGAAAGCGTGTATAACAAAATTAAGGCAGTCTCTTATGGATTGATCATATATTAATTACAATGCCTCAGACTATGAAGAGAGAATAAAAGCTGACAGTGTAGAAGAATATAAGAATATAGTTATCCAAATAGATAAGAAATATGAAACTACTTATTTCTTTAAACACTACTAGACATATGCAGTACTGTACAAATACACATGCAGTCCCTTCTCTCTAGAGCATACAGTCTATTCAAGACAAACAGGCCAAATAAGAGACTTAGGGAATTTCATTTAATATGAAAAATGTTTATAACTAAGAAATTTATGATCAGGAACACCAGGGGTTACAATTTAAAAGCAACCTCAAAAAGGTGATTTATTAGGACAAATTTGAATAAGGTCAGAAAAAGCACAATGAAACAACTCTGGAAGTCTATTCCAGGCATATAGAGCAAGAATGTGGAAAAAGCAGTCTGGAGTTGGCGATGGAGACTGACATGGATAATATATACTGGTTGTATATAATAATTTGTAAAAAGTGATGTAATATAAAATTGCTAACCTTTTTTAAGCTGTATCTTTCTGCAATGCGCAGCCCATAACCTGCAAAACATGAAGCCAACTTAAAGAGAACAAATCAGATCTTCTTCACACTAGCTTGGATAACAAAGCAGCAGCAGCAGCCGCCGCCACCACCATACAACCTACATGGACAGAAATGGTCTCAGTTGAGAGTTACATTATTGTATCTGGATGTAGGCCTTGTGGGAGACTGAAGAGTTTATGAGGACTAAAGAAGTTCAGGACGATAAGAAGGGAAATCTATCGTACTCTGTGCTAACGTGCAGATGAACTCCCTTGCAAAGTTCTAGAGCCCATTACTTAAAAAGTTAATGATTTTGTCCCTTTGTGGTTTTTATAATTACAAATTGACTGAAACTGGAATTCCATATGGCTGTTATAAAAAGTTGACTGTATTTAGCAAAAATCTGGTTATACTCATTATAAATATAACCATTCTATTAACTTTTGCTGTCCCATCAAGTAACATGAACAAAATTAATTTATTCAGAATAATTAACAGAGACAAAATCTGTCTTCCACAATGGCATATATTGCTAGTAATGTGCAATGCATGTACTTGTAGGATGAGACATAAAAGACAGCTACAGTTTATAAAAGTTTGTAATGATACATGAATAGAGGAATGTTTCCATACATTCTTAATGACAGCAGTTAAGAATTCATTAATATAAAGCAAATTATTTTTAAAGCTATTTGGAACATAGTTATGAATAAGATTTAAGTACTGATGTGAGCAAATTATTTGAATTAAAAGACAAAACACCAAAAATAAATGAAAAACCATGAAATTAAATTGGATCAACTATGGGGTCGGTACCAGATTTTATGGGGAGAGTTCTGTACTCGGTCACCATAAACCAGCCTCTTCAGTACCAAGCCAGAGTTTGGATGTGTTTTAGCAAAGGGTTCACCTTAGTATTTCCAGATCCTAGTCCACCATAACCCTTTTCCTTCCCCTTATCAAAGGGTTTTCACATTTTTAAACTACTGTTTCTGTTTCTAGTCATTAGAATATAAGTTCAAACATTTTGGGAACTGGGATTTGGTAGAGAAATTTTATTCTTACTAAAACAATTTTGCAGTCTACAGTGGTACATTGGTAAATGTGTGAAAATACAAGAATCTTCTTTAAAAACAAAACAAAAAGTAAAATCAATATGCCATTAGAGAGAACTGAATTTAGTTTTTTTAAACATCAAGGACTGTTACATTAGTAAGGTTACTGTGAAAGTTTAGGATTGATATTATATAAGTACAAGTTCAATTATGTACAGTTACAACAAAAATACAAAATATATTATATGTTATTGTATCTACTTTCACAGTACTTCTAGGAAATAAATTGAAATAAATAATGCACCATCTGTTACAAAGGATTACTGGCAGTAAAGGTGCAAAAATAAAGTCAGAAATTCAGAAGAGTCTGTAGTATTGCAACAGAAAAGAAAAACAGGAAGACTAGATGCTTTTGTCTGTCATGCTTTCTTACTGTAACATCAGAAGATTAATCAACTTCTAGTTGATTATCTAGTTCAGAAAAAAAGACAATTGCATTAAGACTGGGCAGGTTGCATGGGCCTTAGAAACATGGAAAAAGATGGCAGATAAGGATAATATGTTGATTTTCCATTATGGTTATAAAATTAATAAACAACTGTGCATTTAGCCACATACAGATTACTAGATCTATTTCTACCCCACCCTTCCATAGGCTATCTTCCAATAACATAAAAGTTAGTGTGCTGGATAACTTTTTACTTAAGAACTGGTTTCTAGCAGTGACTGGGTGCAGATTTTGTAACAAGGGACAGACATGCCCGAATTTTCAAAATCCTGTGGTGTTTAACCAGCAGGTTGCTCAAGATGGGCTCTTTTCCATTGCCATAGCAAGAGACAGATTCTGCAAATTGCAGCCCTGCTCCAAATGTTAAGTAACACTTTTTGAAAAATGACTACAAGACTAGTTCAAGATACATGTGGTTCTAAATGACCAATGTGTACCAATAACTTGTGTACAATAAAAATGTACGCAACACACATCACAAACTTATTACAAAGTATACAGAAGGATTACATTAGTAGCTAGGTTGGTCATTTTTCTTTCTTCCTTTCCCTCTCCCCTGGACATTATATACCTTTGTTACTGACTGAGGTCTGAGGGAAGGTCTCCTCTGAAACTAAACCCTTCAACATCTTTTCAGTCCAGTAGGGTCCATCTTTGAATTGGCAGCCAGCCTGTCTCTTGGAACTCAATCACATCACATCTGTGACAGGCCCAAGCCTGCAGGGTTGGATGTCCCAACTTGAGATCTCATGTACTGTAGCCTGAACGATGGGGTTGGACTCTACCAGATGGATTTTTGTAAAGTTAATTTAAAAGAAATATTGGAAATCTTCCCTCTTTTGTTGCACTAAACTAGTCTAACTACCTTTCTACTGTACAGAGCTGCACAATACTGAAAAATTATGTAGGGGGCTTTTAGATAATCCAGGACTTCAAATGAACGCTGGAGGTGCTTTATATTGCCTTCTCTTCTAATCCTGTTGTGTCCTCTCTGTCTTATACAACATCCTTTAAGGGGGAAATGGACCACAATGTACCGATAAATCCATTATGATTACTGTAACATTTTAATCAATACATTTGTAAACCCCAGTGGATTTAAAAAAAACCCCAAACATAGAAAAAGATAACAGAAAAACATGCCCCAAAATACAAGTAAAAAAATGCACAGCAATTCATATGAATTCTTTTGAAAAAAAAAAATTTTCAGTTTTCTGCTAGATCTGTAAATTTAATGGGACAAAATATTTTTTAATTTTGAGCTAGATCTTAAAATGTTATGGGAAAATGTTATTTCAGTTTCTTGGTTTTATATAGCAAGTGTTGCTCACCTGTAACAGGTATTCTCACAGGACAGCAGGATGTTAGTCCTCACATATGGGTGATATCATCAGGATGGAGCCCAATCACGGAAAACGTCTGTCAAAGTTTCCAGAACTTTGACTGGCCCCTACTGGGCATGCCCAGCATGGCACTAACCCTGCAGCCAGCAAAGGTCCCCCTTCAGTCTTATTTGATAGCTACAGGCAGTGCCGAAAAAATAAAACAACAAAACGTTACGAACCCAACACCGCGGGGCGGTGGGTGGGTTTCGTGAGGACTAACATCCTGCTGTCCTGTGAGAACACCTGTTACATGTAAGCAACACTTGCTTTCTCACAGAACAAGCAGGATGGTAGTCCTCACATATGGGTGAGTACCGAGCTGAGGATGTCCGAACATGCACCAAATGTACCCAACGGTGTGCAACAGGCACAACAACTGGGGTGGAATTTGGTAGAGGGCATCCTGAACCCCACCGGGCAGGCGGAAGGGTGTTGGTACGTCAAGTTGGAAATAGGTTACGCAGGACAGATTGGCCGAAGATGGAATCCTGTCTTCCGGCTTTGTCCAAGCAATAGTAGGCTGCGAAAGTGTGGAGAGAGCTCCAGGTGGCAGCCCTGCAAATGTCAGGAAGCGGCACCGATCGGAGGTGTGCTACTGAAGTCGCCATGGCCCTCACAGAGTGTGCTTTAACACGGTCTTGGAAAGGAATGCCTGCTTGCTGATAGCAAAAAGATATGCAGTCCGCCAACCAGGAGGAGAGAGTCTGCTTACCCACAGGTTGCCCTAATTTGTTGGGATGGAAAGAGACGAATAACTGAGTGCTCTTCCTGTGGGCAACTGTACGTTCTAGGTAGAACGCTAGAGCCCGTTTACAATCGAGGGTATGCAGAGCCTGTTCCCCTGGGTTGGCGTGGGGTCTGGGAAAGAAGATAGGTAGTATGATGGATTGATTAATGTGAAACTCCGAAACTACCTTACGCAAAAACTTAGGGTGAGTGCGGAGTACCGCCCGGTCCTGCAGGAGTTTAGCGTAAGGCGCATAGGTAACTAGGGCCTGTAACTCACTGACCCTGCGAGCTGAAGTGATAGCCAAAAGGAAAATCACTTTCCATGTGAGATATTTTAGGTCACAGGAGTGAAGAGGTTCGAACGGTGGTTTCAGGAACCGCCCGAGAACCAGATTAAGGTCCCAAGAAGGGGCCGGAGGATGTAAAGGTGGCTTGATATGGAGCAAGCCTTTAAGAAAACGTGTTACGAGGGGTTGTACCGATATAGGGACATCCCCGACACCTTTATGGAAGGTGGCTACCGCACTGACATGCATTCTGATTGAAGAGGTTTTTAAACCTGACTCAAATGCCAGAGATAGTCCAAAAACCTTGGGATTGGACAGGAAAAGGGATCAAGGGACTGCACAGTGCACCATGATGTGTACCTTTTCCATTTATAGGAGTAAGATTTCCTTGTGGAAGGCTTTCACGAAGCAATCAGGACACTAGAAACAGAGTCTGAAAGGTTAAGTGGCTGAAGGATTAGCCTTTCAACATCCATGCCGTTAGGGACAAGGCCTGAAGATTGGGATGGCGTAGACATCCGTTGTTCTGAATGATCAGAAGCGGGTCCTCTCCCAAGGGAATGTGCCTACGGATGGAAAGATCATGGAGTATTGGAAACCACACTTGGCGTGGCCAGTGAGGTGCTATCAGGATCATGGTTCCCTTGTCCTGACGGAGCTTCACGAGAGTCTTCGAGAGAAGAGGAAGTGGAGGGAATGCATAAAGCAGACCGGTCGTCCACGAGAGGGAGAATGCATCTCTGGGCTGAGAGTGTTCCCTCCAAATGAGGGAGCAGTAATTGTCTACTTTGTGGTTCTGAGGGGACGCAAAGAGGTCTATTTGGGGATAACCCCATTGCTGGAAGACAGAGGTCGCTACCGAGGGATTGAGAGACCACTCATGCGGTTGGAAGACATGACTCAGTTTGTCTGCCAAGACATTGTGCACTCCCGGCAAGAAGGTGGCCCTGAGGTACATCGAGTGGGAGAGCGCTTTCTCCCAAATCTGCACAGCTTCCTGACACAGAAGGAAGGAACCTGTGCCTCCCTGTTTGTTGAGGTACCACAAGGCCACCTGATTGTCCGTCTGAATTAGGATGACGTGATTTGATAGGTAATCCTGAAAAGCTCTGAGAGTATATCGCATTTCTCGAAGCTCCAGGAAATTTATCTGGTGTTTGGCTTCCTCTGGAGACCAAGATCCTTGTGTCTGTAGATCGTTCACATGAGCTCCCCAGCCAAGGTTGGAAGCATCGGTGGTGAGAATGAGTTGAGGATCTGGTAGATGAAAGGGCAGTCCCTGGAGGAGATTGATCTGATCTTTCCACCAGGCGAGAGACAGATGGAGTGCATCGGTGATGTGGACAATGGTTGACAGAGGCTGAGTCGCTTGAATCCATTGTGACCTCAGAGTCCAATGCATGACTCTCATGGCCAGGCGGGCCATTGGAGTGAGATGGACTGAGAACGCCATGTGTCCGAGGACAAGGAATTGCCGCGCCGTTGCTGTATACTGAGACTGCAACTGGTGAGCGAGAGACACGAGGGTTTGCACTCGTTGAGATAGAAAGGCTTTTGCCTGTAAGGTGTCCAAGTCTGCCCCAATGAAAGACAAGGTTTGAGATGGGGCTAAATAGGATTTCTCGTAATTGACGAGAAACCCTAGAGAGATTAGAGTGTGTAGAGTCAAATCCAGGGATGACCGAGCAGCTTGCTGGGATGGGGCCCTGATTAACCAGTCGTCTAAATAGGGGTAGACGTGAACACCTTCTTTCCTGAGAAAAGCTGCGACAACTACGAGACATTTGGTAAAGACTCGTGGTGCTGATGCTAGGCTGAATGGAAGCACCCGGTATTGATAGTGCCTTGGGCCTACTAAAAACCGGAGGTACTTGCGATAAGCTGGAGCTATCACAATGTGGGTGTATGTGTCCTGGAGGTCCAGAGAGCAGAGCCAGTCTCCTCTTTGTAGAAGAGGTAGAAGCGAGCCCAAGGTTACCATTTTGAACTTTTCCTGCTGGAGGTACTTGTTGAGGGCACGTAGGTCCAGAATTGGACGAAGCCCCCCGGATTTTTTGGGAATCAAAAAGTACCGGGAATAGAACCCTAGGCCTTGTTGTGAAAGAGGAGCCAGTTCTATTGCTCTTAACTTCTCTTAACTGCTCCAGAAGGACAGAGTGGTCGGTTACTCTCCACGCTTGTAGAGGTGGGGAGTCTGGTGGAACAGCAAGAAAATTCAGATGGTTACCCTGAGCAATGATTGCCAGCACCCATTGGTCGGTTGTGATTGATTGCCATATTCCATGAAAGTGGCATAATCGGTCTCCCACTGGTATGCTTGGCAGAGGGATCAGGCTGCTGCTCTCCAAGTAAAAGTCAAAAACCTGAAGCAGGCCCCGGCTGGGGAGCTGCTTGTGGCTTTTGCTTCCGGGGCTGGCGAGGCTGAGATTTTTGATAAGGCCTCGTAACTCGGGACCTTGTTGGTGGGGTATAGTACTTCCTTGGACGGAAGAATGGCTTCTTGGAGTCCTTCTTGAAGGGCTGTCTAGAAGGGAAGTCAGAAGGCATCGATGAGAGCTGTTTGAGGGTCTCATGATGGTCCTTTAACTCAGCCACAATTTGCTGAATTTGTTCACCGAATAAATTATCTCCTATACAGGGCAGGTCAGAAAGCCCGTCTTGTACTTCTGGGCGAAGGTCAGAAGACTTGAGCCAGGCCCGGCGTCTTGCCGAAATGGCAGTTGCAGAAACTCTAGTGGAGGTGTCGAAGATATCGTAAGCTGTTCGTATCTCGTGCTTCCCTGCTTCAAAGCCCTTGTTGACAAGGGTTTGAAGATGTTCTTGGAATTGGTCAGGCAGGGTTTCAGAGAAGTCCTGTATTTGCTTGAAAATGACCCTATTGTATTGGGTCATGTACAGCTGGTAAGAAGCAGTTCTGGAGATGAGCATGGCCCCTTGGAACACTCGTCGACCAATATTGTCTAGGAACTTGTGTTCCTTTACAGGAGGGGTAGAGGAGTGTGGCTTCGTCCTTTTCGCTTTCTTTTGAGCTGATTCTACCACAACTGAGTGGTGGTCAAGCTGAGGTTTTTGAAAGCCCGGGGCTGACTGTACTAGATAAGTAGTGTCAGCTTTTCTATGTACTGGGGCAATAGATCCAGGATTTTCCCAGTTCTTTTTGAGGAGGTCAAGAAGAACTTGATGAATGGGAATAGAAGTGATCACTTTAGGGGCATCCATGAATTGGAGAAGCTCCATCATCTGGTGCCTATCATCTTGCTCTGTCTGAAGCTGAAAAGGGACCAATTCCGACATTTCCTTCACAAAGTTAATGAAAGAGAGGTCCTCTGGAGGAGAACGCTTTCTACTTTCAGTAGGAGAAGGAGGTGAAGGCAAATCATCGGTGTCTGTGGAAGTATCATCACCCCAGGTGTCATAAGGATCAGCAGGCTGACCTGTAGGACAAGAAGGGGGTTGGATACCCGACGGGCCCGGCTGAGGCTCCGAGAAAATCGAAGGAATCACCCGGGGGCACCACGGATACCCTGGGGGGGCATCGGTGCCGGCATCAAAGGCATCGATGGCGCCGATGTGCGTATCGCCCCCGATGAATGAATGGGTGGCGAGGGACGACATGGCATCGATGGCTGAGGCAATACTCCCGAAGGAGGAATGCGGAACGGTGTTTTCTCCTCCCGATGAAGTAGTCATCGGGGAGCGCACCGGAGCCATTGGAGACCCGGGAATCACCGGTGGAAGGGCTGTCATGAGTGCCTCCATCCGGGTTAGCAGCGGTGCCAGCGCTGCTGGAATCGGGTTGATGACCGGTTCCACTCTCGGTGCTAGTGTCAGTGCCGGAGGGACCTGGAGTCGTTGCATCGCCTTGTCGATGGCCTCCTGGACCAGCCGGTCCAGTTCTTCCCGGAGACCTGGGGCAATCAGCTCCGGCTCCGTGACGGAAGAGGGAGGCTGAGGCACAGTCGGAGGGACCACCTTTACAGGTGGAATCGCGACTCCCAAACCCCGATCGGGTGAGGGTGGCCTTGATGTCCCAGTCGCAGGAGTGGTCGGTGCCGCTCCTGGACGGGGCTTCTTCGACGGTGGCGAGGTCGATGATTTCGCTCCCTCGACGGTCCGAGACTTACGATGCCAATGGCGATGCTTCTCCCTACGATCCCCTCGATCCTGAGGGGGAGAAACGGGAGTCGATGGCCGTGAAGATGTCGATGGCAGGCGGTCACGGACGGTTGTCGATGGTGGTGCGACTTCGACGGTGCCAGTTCCGATGACGTCGATTCGATGGACGGCGTCGGGGTGTGAGCATGGAAAAGGAGTCCCATCTTCTCCATTCTGGCCTTGCGACCTTTCAGTGTCATAAGAGCACATTTAGTGCAAGTCAGGACAACATGCTCACGGCCTAAACACATTACACAGACTCCATGAGGGTCTGTGATAGACATGGTACGAGTACAGTCCGGGCACCGACGAAAACCCGACGCCATGGCCATAGAAAAATCGAGCCGCTGTACGGTCGACGGCCAGTAGGCCGCGAGGGCAAAACTAGACGGTAATAGACGAAAAACGGTGAAAAACTTACCGGAGTACCGCGGCTTGAGAAAAGTTAGAGGAGGGACCCCTGTGGGGCGAAGTAATTTTAATTAAGTCCGTGAGGAAAATTCCTGTCAGGAATCTCTTCAGAGCTCCTAAACCGCAAGGCTACTGCTGCGTGGAAAAAAGAAGACTAAAGGGGGACCCCTGCTGGCTGCAGGGTTAGTGCCATGCTGGGCATGCCCAGTAGGGGCCAGTCAAAGTTCTGGAAACTTTGACAGAAGTTTTCCGTGATTGGGCTCCATCCTGATGATGTCACCCATATGTGAGGACTACCATCCTGCATGTCCTGTTAGAAAGCTATATCTGCCCTAAAAACATGAATGCTGTTGGTTGTATAGTTTGGGAGGTAAGTGTATACAGACAGACAAAACGAATACAAAAGTGATTTTTTTTTTTAAAGAAAAAAAAGCACTAAATGGGGATTAGAAAACTGGGATTTGTCAATAATAATCTTTAACACTGCACTGGTTTGGATGACAAACCTCTCATGAATTGGATAAGGAGGAGAATACTTTCTCAAGAGCCTTTACTATATGAAAATCTTACTTAAGATACTTCTGAATTCAAATTAACACAAAGCCCAAATTAGAATATTTCCCCATCTTCCTCCCTCAAACAGTTCCTGAATTATGCAGAAAGTAGGCATTAGACCAATTCATCCACATATCAAACAATTCACTACAAATTGAACTACATCTTGCATGAAGTCAAAGGCAATATTAGCCTGAAAAATATTATTCCATCTAAAGAGTAAATATTTTCTTATTATGGGACAGACACAGCAGCTGATATTTGACTTACAAATCTGCTTTTGAAAACCAAAAGTAAAGGAAGCAGGATGACATCATGATGAGATCATCACTACTGCCTCCTATGTGCAACAGTTAATCTGTTGGACCATGTATTTTTATATGAACCATGGGGAAGTGTTAGTACAAAATGAAGTTTCATGAATATTTATTTAATATAAATAAATTCATTCAAAAATACCATTTCTTGTATTTTATACTTTCTACAAATCCCTATCGTGACCCTCACTAAGCACCCAGTCCCCTGCTTCTCAGAGCCAGAGAATACTGCCTTTAAGAGACATCAACCTAGGTCTGGCACTGTATTTGCATGTCCTCCACGAGAATGTCCCAGCAAGTGGGATACAATAGGATGACAGGTACGCTCCACGGCTAGCTCAGGTGGATATCTAGAATCTGTACACTAGCCTGCCTCAGTGCCTCTTTAAGCTGCTGCATTTAGGCACAGTAGTAAGGAATGTGGCAAGAGAGAAAGAGAGACACACACGCACACAGGTGGTGGGAGAGACAAATGTGGTAAGACTAATGTGGCTAGACAGCGAGGAAACTGTGAGAGAGATGCAGGCGGTGAGAAAGAAAGTGGCTACACTTGCCTATTAGCTACACTTGCCTTTCCATTTTGTTTCTCTGGCATGTTGACATCTTAAAAATAGATGTGGGGAGCTTGGCACTCTGCTCAAAATATGTTGCCAATTCCTGTCATAGATTTCTCACAGCAATTACCATACCTGTGTTTTCTCTTCTTCTTTCTCGGAGGCGTATCAACATCTTCAGCAGGAGCAGGGGCAATAACACTAGATTCCTTTACTCTAAACTCATATACCTGCAACAGATACCACCACATGTGAGCTACCCACTTGTGAATGCCAGCAAGAAATTAAATTTGAATGTGATTTTTTGCCCTCTCGCTAGTCTTTACAGTGTTTTGTATACTCATTTTTAGGGTTCTATAGACAGCTATGACCTCTTATGCAGAACTGCCTGTGCGTGAACCCCTCTATCACCACTAAGCACGGAGAATGTGTGGAAGTGCAGTACAGTCAATATCACACATACCAGCTAACAACAGCAGAGAGAACAACTATAAATGAAATGGAGGAGATTAATTCCTCGTCTCCATTCCCTCTGTCCACATCACCACCAATCCTGGATTCCCTTCTCCTTTCGCAACCGACATGCCACTCAGCTTTTCTTCCCACCCATATCATATTCAAGCCACTCACTCATTCTAATTTCCTTTCCCACATACCTCAACCAAACCTCTTCTCCTTTCTGTTCCCCCTTCCCATCCCAATTTCAGAGAATTTGAAGAAATTAAAAATGATTATTGTACTTCTCTGTGCAATTTAGCTTATATTAGAAGAATAGTATTCTTTTAAGTTCTACTTAATTCTTGCTATTCATAGAAAAACTATGGAGCCAAAGTCAAGATTTCTTATTTAGACCCTAAGGGGTTGATTTTAAAAGGAGTGCTCGTGCACGTTATAAAATCCAATAGCCGCGCACATCGTGCATGTGACGCAAGGGGGGGACGGGACACATGAATTTTCAGTAAATATGCATGGCGATGCAATCGGGCCTCCTCCAGTTGCCTCCTTGTCCGCTCCAATTAAGGAATAGACTGCGAAGGAACTTTCCCCACCCCCCTGCCTAACCTTCCTTCCCTTTCCCCTAACCCCTACTATCTACCCCCAATTTTTTTTTACTTCACTACTTACTGCACTTCTGGAGCAGAAGTAGTTTCCACGCACCAGCCGGCTGCCAGTGTGCACTTCCCTGGGACAGTGGCTAATGGCAGCTGTCCAGCCGGCCTCCATCCCACCCTGCCCCCTCCCAGACCACATCCCCTGGCCCGCTCCTTTTTCAGGGCCTGGCACTTGTGCGCGTATTGGTGGTTACGCGCGTGGCTGGGCCCTTTAGAAAATGTGCGCGCAGGGGCCAGCCCCACGCGTAATCATCAGTATTTAAACGAGGGCCTTTGAAAATTTGGCCTTAACTGTTCTTAGGTTCTAAATAAAGATACATAATAGCTGTTGCAAAACTTGCTCTATGGACTAGATAAAATATAATGAGTTTGGAAGTTGAAATCTAAAACCTTCTTTTGCTAATCCAGAGTACAACTATGTCAAAGGTTGAAGACATTTGGTAGAAAATAGATATAATGATGCATGATCCTTTCTTATTTGTGCTGTGCTTGTTGACAATTATAATTAGACTGTATTCTAGTACATATATGTCTTGTTGTATGTACTAATTTTGGGAACACCCACAGAGTTTGCTCAAAATATGGTCTTCCACATGTAATGTTACATTGAAAATAAATGTGGTAACATTGAACTGCAACAGATTTGTCAATATTTTGTGCATAAAATTAGAAATCTCACATTCACCACATTCCACCTCCCTCAAATAGTAAAACATAGTTTACTTGGATGTCAGTAAAGCTTTTAATACTGTCCTGTATTAAAAAAGTGAGCAACTAAGGGGTGGGTCTCAAGGTGGCTGACTGGATAGCAAAGTTGCTCACTTGTAACAGGTGTCCTTTACAAACAGTAGGACAAATCAGCTATACAAGCGGGGCTATGGCATCTGATGGCACAGAGACTGAAAAGCTCTCAACAGAGAAAATCTGTCTGAGTCACTCTCATCCATGCAGCCAATGTCACACAAATCTCTGTAGTCTTTATAACAATCTAACCTCCAACTCTAAGGGGAGCAGGATGGAATTGTGTGGCTGATTTGTCCTGTCTGCGCAAGACACTTGTTACAGGTAAGCAACTTTATTTTCTCTAAGGACAAGCAGGAGACAGATTAGCTACGTAAGGGTGGACCCAAAGTGGAGGGCTGTATGAAATTGTATATTGTGCTCATATGTTAGAGGACCATGGAACCTATAATTATGCCAGAGCCTAGAAGGATGAGGTGAAGCAATCAAATAAGGAAGCTGCTGCATCTCTGACTTGCTGGGCTTTTACTTTAGTTTGAAGATGCTGTCCTGACTGATCATAACAATCGGAAATGCAATCAGATATTCAAGTTGAAAGAGTTCTTTTTCAAATTCTTTTTGTTTGACTGAGTTGAAGGAGATAAACAATTGACTAGACTTTCTTTTTTATGAACAGGACAAACCTCTTTTACAGTCCAATGTATGAAGAGCCTGCTCAACCTTATATGCATGTGGTCTTGGAAAAAAATGTTGGTAAGACAAAGGATTTAAATAGAAATGAAAGACAACATTTGGTAGAAATTTAGGATGAGTTTTTAAAACTACTCTGTTACGGAAAATTTGTGTATAGGGAGATTAGGAAACCACGGCTTGGAGCTCACTTACTCTTTGGGCAGATGTAACTGCTATTAAAAATTAAAAGCTTTCCAAGAAAGGAACTTTAGTTCTGCCTTCAACAAAGGCTCAAACGACAGGCTCATGAGTTGATCTAGAATTACATTTAGATCTCAGGGTGTAGGAGGACTTTTATTTAATCTAAACCATGCCACCTGAAGTTTAGAAAATTGGTGAAAGCATATTTGTTTCAACAGGCCTTTCATTTATGAGAGGAAAATTTTATATTCTGTAACATCCCCACAGAATCAAGGAGTTGTATTTTATGCTGCACAGATTTCTAAACTGATTGTTTAATTTGTATATTATCGGGCGGATTTTAAAAGCCCTGCTCGCCGGCGCACCTATTTTGCATAGGCCGCCGGCGCGCGCAGAGCCCCGGGACGCGGGTAGGTCCCGGGGTTTTTCAAAGGGGGCGTGTCGGGGGCGGGACCGGATGACGCTGCGTTTCGGGGGCGGGCC
The DNA here is from genome assembly GCF_901001135.1 of Rhinatrema bivittatum. NCBI lineage: Eukaryota > Metazoa > Chordata > Amphibia > Gymnophiona > Rhinatrematidae > Rhinatrema > Rhinatrema bivittatum. The sequence continues at coordinate 288,172,655 of NC_042616.1, forward strand.
TGGGGGCGTGGTTTCGGACCGGGGCGTTCCGGGGGCGTGGCCGTGCCCTCCGGAACCGCCCCCGGGTTGGGTCTTGGCGCACCAGCAGCCCGCTAGCGCGCGTGGATTTACGTCTCCCTCCGGGAGGCGTAAATCCATAGATAAAGGTAGGGGAGGGGGGTTTAGATAGGGCCGGGGGGTGGGTTAAGTAGGGGAAGGGAGGGGAAGGTGAGGGGAGGGCGAAAGAAAGTTCCCTCCGAGGCCGCTCCAATTTCGGAGCGTCCTCGGAGGGAACGGAGGCAGGCTGCGCGGCTCGGCGCGCGCCGGCTGCCCAAAATCGGCAGCCTTGCGCGCGCCGATCCAGGATTTTATAGGCTACGCGCGTATCTTATAAAATCCAGCATACTTTTGTTTGCACCTGGTGCGCCAACAAAAGTACGCAATCGCGCTTTTTTTAAAAAATCTACCCTTTCATGTTTTTATTCTGCTTTAATGTTATTTTTATTTTTTAAAAATTGTTAATTTACCTTTTATGTTCCATTTTTTTAGTTATTTAACTTGATTATTTATGAATTTTTAAATTAACTGCTTACTAAAATTGACAAGAGGTCTAGAAATGTTTTAAACAAATTAAGTAAATAAAATAAATAAATGGGAGTTTTATGGATTTAGATCTTTCAAGATTCTGGCAATTGTAGGTTGATGATAAATATAGGAAAATTGGTTCTTACCTGCTAATTTTCTTTCCTGTAGTACCACGGATCAGTCCAAACCGTGGGTTGAGCCTCCTGTCCAGCAGGTGGAGACAGACCAAAACTGTGAGGGTATCCTATATCAGGACAGAGCCTACACTACACCCCTTCAGTATAAAGTACTTTCAAAGCAGATATAACTTCACAAGGATCAAGCAAGCAATAAGAAAAAACTAACAAATTGAACAAGTGAACAACCGAAAGGATTCTGTATGAATAAAAACGCTCTTGCATACAATTTTATTTTCATCTGTTAGATGCTTCCGTTGCCTTTAGTAATACCCTGTTTCCCCGAAAATAAGACATCCCCCGAAAATAAGACCTAGTAGAGGTTTTGCTGAATTGCTAAATATAAGACCTCCCCCGAAAGTAAGACCTAGCAAAGTTTTTATTTGGCAGCATGCCCGTCGCACAGAACGCCAGAGCATGCAGCTGTGATTTTTTTACCCTGCAGGATTCACAGTTAGTTGTCATCACAAACCAGCATAACCAGACAACTATTCAGAATATAATAAATGTTCATTTTTTTGTTCGACAATATATGTGAATTCTTCTTCATGGAAAAATAAGACATCCCCTGAAAATAAGGCCTAGTGCATCTTTGGTAGCAAAAATTAATATAAGACACTGTCTTATTTTCAGAGAAACACGGTAGTAGACAAAAAATCAGATAATTGAAAAAAACCTGTAGAGAAAGACAGAACATTCGAGCGGACGTATCAGATCTAGTACAGGCGGGTGTCTGGACTGGACTGATCCGTGGTACTACAGGAACAAAAATTAGCAGCTAAGAACCAATTTTCCTTTCCCTGTATGTACCCAGATCAGTCCAGACCGTGGGATGTACCAAAGCTTCCCTAAACAGGGTGGGACTGAGATAGCCCTGCTTGAAGAACCTGCCGCCCGAAGGAGCCAAAAACTGGAGGCTGCACATCCAGATGTTAATGATGAGCAAAAGTATGCAGGGATTTCCAAGTAGCTGCCCTACATATTTCCTGCGGAGAGACCGATTGACTCTCCGCCCAAGAAGTAGCCTGAGACCGTAAGGAATGAGCTTTAAAACATTCCGGCACGGGCCGACCCTTACAGATGTAAGCCAACGCAACGGCCTCCTTTAGCCAACGCACGATAGTGGCCTTGGAAGCCTTATTACAGGACAAACAAGTGGTCAGAGACCCGGAACTCATTTGTAACCTGAAGGTAACGCAGCAAGACCCGTTTCATATCGAGGTGCCGCAGATCACCCTCAGCTGTATTTGCTACTTCTGACGAAGAAAAAGCCGGAAGTCCACGGACTGATTGACATGAAAAGGAGCATGACCTTTGGCAAGAAAGAGGGTACCGTCTTAAGGGATATCCCTGAATCCGAGAAACGTAGAAAATGTTCTCTGCACGACATCGCTTGGAGCTCTGAGATTCTTCTGGCTGAACAAATGGACACCAAGAAGATGGTTTTGAGAGTCAAATCCTTGAGCGTAGCCCTCCTTAAGGGGTCAAAAGGGGCTTCGCAGAGAACCCGGAGGAAACCAAGTTAAGACTCCACAAGGGACAAGTAACCCAGAACGGAGGATTCAAGTGCTTGGCTCCCTTGAGGAAACAGACGACATCTGGATGAGCCACCACTGCATAACCGTCAATGGTGCCTAAGAGGGAACCGAGAGCGGAGACCTGCACTCGCAAGGTACTGAATGACAACCCCTTGGCGAGACCATTCTGGAGAAAAGAAAGGACCTGGGAAACCAGAGCCTTAAGAGCCGAGATACCTGAGGTGACATGCATTTTCAAAAAACCTTCTATACTTGGACATAAGCAAGTGAGGTAGTTGGCTTCCTGGCCCACAATAGAGTGGATATAACTTCTTTCTTATATCCCTTCTTTCTCAATCTCCGCCGTTCAAAAGCCAGGCCGCTAGACAGAAACGATCCGCCTGATCGAAAAATACAGGACCCTCCTGAAGAAGATGAGAAAGATGACAGAGGTGTAAAGGACTGTCCGTGGCTCGATTCTTCGGAGTACTTTGCCCACTAACGGCCAGGGAGGGAACACGTACACTAGAATGTCGCAGGGCCAGGGAAGGACCAGGACATCCACCCCTTCCGCGCAATGTTCCCGTCTGCGGCTGAAGAACAGAGGAGCTTTCGCATTGGTCATGGTGGCCATCAGATCCAAGTGAGGGGGACCCCCACCTGTGGATGATCAGGTTCATCGCTGTGTCTGACAATTCCCATTCACCTGGGTCTAACCTCTGGCGACTGAGGAAATCTGCTTGACCGTTCTCCTTCCCCGCAATATGGGACGCCGCTAAGCGCTCTAGGTGACGTTCCACCCATGCGAAGAGCCTGCTGGCTTCCAGAGTGACTAGGCGACTCCTGGTGCCCCCTTGTCGATTGATGTAGGCTACAGTGGTGGAAATGTCCGACAGGCCCCGCACCGCCTTGTGGAGGAGTAGGAGAAGGAAGGCCTTGAGAGCCAGTTGGACCGCTCGAGCTTCCAGTCAACTGATGTGCCAGCGAGATTAAGTCAGAGACCAATACCCCTGAGCAGAATGGGTCTGGCTTACAGCTCCCCAGCCGGAGAGGCTGGCGTTCGTTGTTACCACGATCCACTGCGGTGTCAGAAGGGACATCCCCTTCTGAAGATGGGCAGGCGATAGCCACCACTGCAGTTCTGCGACGGTAGTCTCGGAGAGCGACAGGGGCATCTGAAACTGTTCCGATACTGGTTTCCAGCGGGATAGCAAGGCTTTCTGTAACGGACGCATATGCGCAAAAGCCCAGGGGACCAGATCGATAGTGGAGGCCATGGACCCCAGAACCTGGAGATAATCCCAGGCCGTTGGCAGGGCATGAGAAAGAAAATTGCGCACTTGGCCCCTGAGTTTGAGCGATATTCCAGAAAATGAACTTTCACCAATATAGTCTCTTATTGGAGGGCTCACTAGTTCAAATAATGTGGTCATCCATGGGCCCATGAAATGGTGCCGAAGAAGGAGCAGGAGAGGATGTCCAGGCTTTAGGTTTTCTCTTCCTCCCCATTTTTGTGCTCAGGGGTGTGCCCCTTTGGTGTGCAGCTTCGGATGCATCCTGGAATTTGTGGGTAAAACCCGGGCGCTCTTCGATGACATCAACAGGGCCCAACTAGAGGGGAGGGGGCCTCACCACCTCTCTCCAGGCGTCGACACAAACCAGCTTAGTGTCTTAGTTCGGAAAACCTTTCTGCCTCATGGTCTCATTTCTCCTACCCAGCTGCACTTCGCACAACCCTGAAATTTGGGTAAAACCCAGGCGCTCTTCAATGACGTCAACAGGGCCCAACTAGGGAGAAGGGGGTCTCACCACTTCTCTCCAGGCATTGGCACAAACCAGGTTAGTGTCTTAGGCCTGAATTCTCTAAGGTCACAGACCTTGGAGAATCCGGCGGTAACTGGGGGGCGAAAGCAGGGAGGGGGGGGGGGGGGGTGGGCCTGCGAAAGCCGGCAGCCATCGCACCACTGCGGTGTGCTGGCTGCCAGCTTTCACATCGAATAACTACACCATAAAGGTGTAGTTATTTGGCGCGAAACTGGCGGTGATAAGGGTCCTTACCTTTCGCCACCAGCGATGTCTTCGCGGCGTCTGCCCCGGTGCCACCCTGACTCCTCCCCTTCCGGTGCAGACGCCACCCAGAACCCACCCCGATCTAGGTATCGCACGCGAAGAGACTTTTCACATGCGATACCTTTGGAAAATGACCCTCTTAGTCCAGGAAACCTTCCTTTTTGCCTCATGGTCTCACTTTTCCTCCCCTTTCTCCCTAAATATTGATGGTATTCATTCTCCAATAAGAGGAAAAATTATTTAATTTTTTTTCATAAGGCTAAAGCACACAATGATTTTGCAGGATACTCATCTTACTTCTATTGAACACAAGAAATTGAAATTACAATGGGTGGGACAAGTTGTCTCTTCTTCTTTTAGTAGAAGACAGAGGGGAATCGCTCTTCTTGTGATTAAGGATCTTCCTTTTCAGTAAGAACAGCAGATTGTAGATCCAGATGGAAGATTTATTTTGATTAGTGGCAGTTTATTACATAAGAAATTAGTATTTTGTAACGTATATGCCCCTAATGTCTATAATCATTTATTTTTTTTCTAATTTGGTTGTGTTGCTGAGCCAATTCTCAAACCACATGGTAATATTAGGTGGTAATTTTAACGTTACTGCTGATTCCAGCATGGATACGAAACCACCTAGACTGACTAGACAATACCAGAATACAGCTAGTATACCTTTTTTTTTTTGTTAGGGAGCTGCAATTATTAGATATATGGCGAGTATTACACCCTGAGGAACAGGAGTTTTCCTTTTTTTCCTATGCACATAAATGTTACTCTCATATACACTATTTTTTGATTTCTGGTTATTTCCCATGGTGAAATGTGCATCAACTCTATCAGATCATGCTCCTATGTCCTTTTAATTAGGTTTTGGACCATCCCTTACTAAATCTTTTACATGGCACTTAAATCCATCTCTCTATTTTGATCCTGATTTTAAAATATTCTTGTCAAGTAATTATCTTGAGATCAATACCACCCTGGATATTTTCTGGGAAGCTAGTAAAGCGGTTATAAGGGGGAGATAATAGTTTTTGAGACATGAAAACCTAAAACATCTGATGTTGAAATTTTGCATTTAACGAAAGAACTTTTTAATTTTAAGACCTTACATATGGATATCTTTCAAGAGGAAGTACAATCTCAAATGTTGGATGTTAGATGCACTGTAAATTAATTACTACATCAAAGAATGATTCGAAATGGTATTGGTTTTGTAGCAAATTATTTAGATTAGATAATAAGCCTGGTAAACTGCTGGCACGATTGATAAATGGAGCACAGCCAAAACATTTAGTTGTGCCCTGAAAGACTCCAAGGGGAATTTGGTGACTTCCCACAATTGACAGATTCCCTGATCAAATTCTATGTTAATTTGTGTACAGGTTGACCTGCGCCTGAGGAGGTTCATTCAGCCTTTTTTTGAGGGACTCTCCTTACCATTGATTTCAGACACAAAATTACAATTTTTCAATGTTCCTATCATCTTATTTGAAAGTGAACATACTACTACAGCACTGAAGTTGGCAAAAGCACCACAACTTGATGGCCTAGATCAGAATTTTATAAATTGTTATCTTCAACACCTTCAAGACCATTATTAGATATGTACACTTTTTGCTTGGAGAGGGGCAATTTTTGCTCTGGAGCAAATCACTGTTTTTTTGAAACAGGGAAGGAGCCAAATACGCCTGGGTCTTATAGACCTATTTCTTTAATTAATTAATTAATCGAGTTTTATATACAGTCGTTCGGTTTTGCCCTCACAACAGTTTGCAAAGTTTCTATGTTAATAGAGTGTTCAAAAGATTTGTGCTAGAGTTAACATAGTTATTATAGGCGTTATAAAAGTAGCTTTTTATATCAAAATTTTGGCATCTATTTTAGCTAAAAGATTAGATGTGGTTCTACCCTCTGATTGTGAATGATCAAACTGGATTTGTCAAAGGAAGACATGGAGTTTGCAAAATCTAAATTGTTGGAAGCCCTTTACGGCATGTGCCCTGATACTCGAAAAGGGTTGGTAGTAAGTCTTGCTGCCGAGAAGGCTTTTCATAAAGTGCAGTGGCAATATATGTTTTGGGAACCGGAGAAATTTGGAATAACTGGTTCCTAGATAAGACTGTTGTATGCTTTGCCACAAGCCTTGCGAGTCAATGGCTTGGTATCTCAATCCTTTATTTTATATTGTAGTACCCGACAGGATTGTCCTTTCTCTCACAGGTTAATTTTAAAAGGAGTGCGCTTGCACCCATAAACAGGGGGGAGAGAGAGAGAGAGAGAGAGAGAGACAGAAAGAGAGAAAGAGCACTTCTGTTAGAGAGACAATACGACACTCTACATATATCCCACTGTAAGAAGGGCACTTTCAACTCAGGGTGGGTATTGGGGGGGTGAAGTGTTACCAAGGGGCTATAGATCTTTGCGCCTCCATAGGCAGACCAATCAATATAACACTACAGCCCCCCCTAAACCCACCCTGAGCTGAAAGCGCCTTCTTATAGTGAGAGATGAAAAGTGTGAAATATCGTCTCTCTCTCTCCTTCAGGACCCCTCTGGTTTCATGTCTTGTAAGCCCCACATTTCAGCCCAAACCTTGCTGCTCTTCAGGACCAGCAGTAAAGTTTCACAAATAACATGCCAACACACGCCATGATCAGCGGGATTACACGTCTTGGCCCCACCCTGGAACACCCATTCCCCACCCCTTTTCTGCCTTATTTATTTATTTAACTCTTTTCTATACCGACCTTCATGGTTAATAACCATATCAGATCGGTTTACACAGAACGGGGTAAACTGTAACAAAGAACAACATTTAACAGAAGAAAAGTTACATTCAACAAGGAGGGTAAACTTGGAAGCTTAAGCAGCCGGAAAGATAAGGCCGGAGAGGGCAGTTAACTAAGAACATAATACAATTGAGAGTTAAGGGATTGTGCTTATAAGGTACTTAGACGCGAGCACTGGTATGTATGCGCATCTTCCCTGTTTCTTAAAATTTGTGTTGCTCGTGCACGGTCAACATGCGCGTGTATGGGGCTGTTTTTACGCGGGCAATGTTTTTAAAATCTACCTGTCAGTTATTATATGTCTTGCACTTAAAATTAAGTCCGAACTGATTACCAGAGGTCTAACTTTGGGTTCTTCTGAATTATGCATCTCTTTGTTTGGGGATGATAGGCTCTTATTTTTAAGTAATCATCATGTGTCATTGGCCCGTATTTTAGACTTAATTAACTGTTTTGGTAGTTTTGTGGGCCTAAAAAAAGAATAAGCTATGGCTATCGATGATAAAACTCGGCATACTTGGCAGGGAGATTGCTCATTAAGTTGGGTTCCAAATCAAATTCAATATTTAGGGATTAAGGTACCTTGGAATAAATTTTTACTTTATCAGCTGAATATTAAATAATTGATTATTGAAATTCAATTACAAGCTTGGATTGATTTACCACTCTTGCTATTTGGCAGGTGTGCCCTGTATAAAATGTTTTTGTTGAATGCACATAACACCTTGTTGGTTGTCTCATAAGGACCTAGCACACTTGAAATCTAAGCTAGGACAATTTTTGTAGCGTGGCAGGAGAGCTTGGGTAGGTTCTGTCAAATTATTGCGTCCTAAACATCCTGGAGGGCTTAATCTTCCAGATATGAGATTTTACAACATAGTGTGTCAACTTTGTTTTTTATGGGAATGGATTTCATCTAAATTTACTTTTCATAACCCTGGTTTGGTGGCTGATAAGGTAGCCCCTTCTTCTCTTTTGGCTTGGCTACATGTGTCTGATAATGCATTGCCAGAAGCATTGTGGCATTGTTGTCTGTTCAAACCAGTTTAACTGGCATGGGGGTACTTAGCAAAGGGATACTGGAAGGAACCTGTTGGGATATCAGAAGAAGAGGACCAAAAGACTCATCTGCATTTTCTACCCAGCAGCTTCCAGGAGAGGACTCCAGAGATCACAACGCGTGATCCAGGCTTCGAACTCCACAGCCACAGCTTCCACTGGCCCCGCACCCCTTGCGCAGGAGAGGACCAAAAGGGCGTGCCACATCTAAAATTTCCTTACTATACTCTATCCATTTACCTTGCTATATCTTATCCATTTACTAGACTCAGGGTCAATAAGGTGAGTAACTAGGAAGATATTGATAGATTAACTGTAGTGTGTTGAGGGTTATTGCAGACACATATAAATAAATCCACAGATTAAAAGTACTTTAGGTTAGCTTTAAATCCTTGCTCCCTTAGAAATTTTAAATCTATAACAAATCAACAAAATTATGATGTAGGAAATAGTCCAGTAGTGAGAGGGAGGCTTTCCAGTATTTTGCACTGAATGCCACATGTATGATTATCTCCCAGCTGGCGAGAGGACATATGTATGCACTAAGTGCAAAGAGCTCTACCCTTAGAAAATGAGTCCGATCTCTGGAGGCTAGAGTGGCAGACCTGGAGGAGTTAAGGGAGTCAGAGAAGTATATAGAAGAGACATTCAGGGACATAGTAGAGAAGTCCCACCTCCAATCTGGTAGCTTTGGAGGACAAAGGTCACTTGGAAGGAGAGCATCAGCTTGATGAGGCAGGAAGCAATCCTGTAGCTAGGACCTGCCCTCAAGATGATATAGTATCCTCTCACACCAAGGACAGGTCTCCAGGGGCACATGCCCAGGAAGGAAGGGTTAGGATGGCGTTACAGTTGGTGATTCAATTAATAGGAAGTTGATAGCTGGGTGGCTGGTGGCAGTGAGGATCGCTTGGTAACTTGTCTGCCTGATGGCGGACCACACGCATCACACAGATAGGATTTTTGATAGTGCTGGGGAGGAGCCGGCTGTCTTGGTACACATGGGTACCAATGACATAGGAAAGTTCAGGAGGGATATTCTTGAAGTCAAATTTAGGGTTTTAGGTAGAAAGCTGAAATCCAGAACCTCCAGAGTAGCATTCTCAGAAATGTTCCCCGTTACACCTGCAGGACCCCAGAGGCAGGAGAAGCTCCAAAATCTCAATACGTGGATGAGACGATGGTGCAAGGAAGAGGGTTTTAGATTTGTTAGGAACTGGACTTCATTTTGGGGAAGGGGGTGGGGGCTTTCCTGAAAGGATGGGCTCTACCTTAACCAGAGTGGAACCAGGCTGCTGGCACTAACCTTTAAAAAGGAGATAGTGCAGGTTTTAAACTAGATGATGGGGGAAAGCCGATAGTCGCTCAGAAGTGTATGGTTTGGAATGATGTATCTTTGAAGGATACTAAGAGTACAGGGAAAATAGGGAATCCAGTAGAGGTTGCAATAAAAGCCAAAGAGGACCAGATGCCTTAAAGTGCAGAAAGATTCCAAATTACCCCTGTCAACTGATGAGCAGGTTGTTAATACAAACAACAAACATTTTGAAATGTCTATATACAAATGCTAGAAGTCTAAAAAATAAGATGGGACAGTTAGAGTGTATAGCACTGGATGAAGAGGTAGATATAATTGCCATCTCAGAGACCTGGTGGAAGGAAGATAATGGGACACTGATACCAGGGTACAAATTATATCGAAATGATAGGATGGATCAAATTGGTGGAGGAATGGAATTATATGTTAGAGAGAGTATTGAGACAAACAGAATAAGAGTTCTGCAGGAAACAAAATGCATTGTTTAATCTTTATGGATAGAAATTCCAGGTTAAAAAGGGAATAAAATAGTAATGGGCATGTATTACTGTCCACCTGGCCAGAATGAACTAAGACAATGAAATACTAAAAGAAATTAGGGAAGCTAACAAGATCAGCAGTACAGTAATAATGGGTGATTTCAATTACCCCAGTATTGACTGGGTGAATGTAACATCAGGACATTCTAGAGAAGTAACGTTTCTAGATGAAATAAATGACTGCTTCATGGAGCAGCTGGTACAAGAACCAACAAGAGGGGAAACTATTTTAGACCTAGTCCTTAGCGGAACACAACACAAGATTTAGTGCGAGAGGTAACAGTGTTGGAGCCACTTGGCAAACATAATCACAACATTATCAAATTTGACTCAATAACTGGAAGGAGTACAAAAAAAGAAATCTACTACAATAGCATTTAACTTTCAAAAAGGTGACTATGATAAAATGAGGAAAATGGTTAGGAAAAAACAGAAAGGAGCAACTGGAAAGGTTAAGAGTTTAGCTCAGGCATGGATGTTGTTTAAAAATATCATCTTGGAAGCCCAGAACAGATGTATTTAGGCATTAGAAAAGGTGGAAAGAAGGCTAAATGACTACTGCCATACTTGAAAGGAGATATGAGAGAGGCTGTAATATCTAAAAGAATATCTTTCAAGAAATGGAAAAGGGATTCAAATGAAGAAAACAGGAAACAGCATAGACACTGGCTAATTAGATGCAAAGCACTGATAAGAAAGACAAAGAGAAATTTGAAAAGCTTGCTGTTGAAGCAAAAGCTTATAATAAAAACCTTTTCAGGTACATTTGAGGTAAAAAGCCTGCAAGGGAGTCAGTTGGATCATTAGATGATCGAGGGGTAAAAGGAGCACTTAGGGATGACAACACCATAGCAGAGAGACTAAATGAATTCTTTGCTTCAGTGTTCACTGAGGTATATCTCTACAGATATACCCATAATCAATTATATACCCCACTTTTTTATAGAAAAATGTTTTGAGGATTTTATAATTTTATCTTCTACTAATGTGCTTGATCTCTTTAGTTTTTAATTTTATATGCAGAATCCACACGTAAACAGAATTATCAAAAGCAATGGAAAAATAGGGGGAAAAAATTTCAGAGAGCGCACGTGCATAATGTCAACCTGACAATTCTTAGCGGTGCAGATAGTCATTTAAAGCTGCCATTACTGGGGAAAAAAAAATATATATATATCCAATTAACCATTGCTCAATCCAGAATCAAATAGCACTTATCTTAATATTTAACAATCTTAACAATGTTTAAGCAACTTTTCGCACTTATCTGTTTCCAAGCTTGTTTTGGCTTCTGATAAACCCCAAAACACTGGTCCACATGAGACTTATCACGAACCAAAAATGCAGTATTGACCATGTTTCGCAGTTTGAACTGCGGCTTCAGGGCATTCTACTTGCTTCACTTCCGGCCAGTCAAAAAGTGGGGTGTATGACTGATTATTTTTATTTTATTTATTTAAAAACTTTTCTATACCGTCGTTTAGTAATACACCATCACAACGGTTTACAATTAGGCACATATATAAGTTTGGTTTGTACATTTATCTAAGGGGTGCCAATCAATTTTTCAGTTACATGTTTCAATAATCTATTCTATTTGGACAGTGGATTGGAATTACCATTTATATGATTCATTGGATAATCATATACGTTTTATACTGTCGCTCTTAAATTAATACTTAATTATGATAAAAATAGTAAAGAAAGCAGTTGCTTTTAGGTGATTTTCATCTGTGAGTAGGTGTTCTTTCTCATTGACCTCATTGTGAAAGGCTTTTTTGAATAGCCAAGTTTTCAAACCTTTTTTGAAGAGTTTTAAATCTTTCATCAATCTTATTTCGAGTGGCATTGTATTCCATAATATTGGACCCGCTAAGAATAGTGCTCTCTCTCTAACTTGGGTCAGTTTTGCTGTTTTGACCGAGGGAATGGTTAGTAGAGCTTTATTGGCTGATCTGAGATTTCTCTGGGGGACATGCAATCGCAGTGCAGTGTTTAGCCAGTCAGCATTTTCGTCATTGATTAGTTTATGAATTGTGCATAGCGTTTTATATTGCACTCTTTGTTCTATTGGCAGCCAGTGTAATTCGGCAAGTGTTTGAGTGATATGATCCCTTCTGGTTTTACCAGTAAGTATTCTGGCAGCTGAGTTCTGTAGTATTTGTAGTGGTCTGAGTGTTGTATAAGGTAATCCTAGGAAAAGTGTGTTACAATAGTCTGTGCTAGCGAAAATTAGTGCTTGTAGAACTGTTCAAAAGTGTGCTTGAGTTAATAAGGGTTTTAGTCTCCTAAGGACCATTAATTTGGCATAGCCTTCTCTAACTTTTAGTGATATGTGTTGCTTAAGGCTGAGTTCCATGTCAATTATTACTCCTAGGTTACGAGCTTTCTCATTTAATTCCACTGTCTTGTCATTTTTAAGTTTGATGGCATTCTGAATTCTTTCAATGTTTTTTCGTTCAAGGTGTATAAATTCTGTTTTTTCAATATTAATTACTAGTTCCATTTGGTTTAGTAGTTGTCTTATTATATCTAGGTACAGCATTGCCAAGTTTAATGTTTTTTTCAATTGTTTCTTCTACCAGTAGAATTAGCTGAATGTTATTTTGGGTATACCAGTGAGTTTATTTTGCTATAGAATATAGAGATATACCCATGCTAGAAATGATATTCAAAAGTGATGATTCAGAGGAACTGAAACAATCTCAGTGAACCTGAAAGATATACTAGGGAAGATTGACAAACTAAAGAGTAGCAAACCACCTGGACCAGATGGTATATATCCCAGCCTGCTGACAGAACTGAGAAATTAAATTGCGGATCTGCTTTTGGAAATTTGTAACTATCAATAACCATCTATGGTACCTGAAGACTGGAGGATTGCCAATGTAACACCTTTTTTTGAAATCCTATAAAGTCTATTACTTAAGAGGGTTCTACCTTGAATTTTGAGAGATTGATGATCGGTGGATGGTGGTGGATATGAGGCAACATTTTATAGCTATGTGCTATGGTAAGATTTATTTGCATAATTTGTGATTTTATATAATGTAAATCACCTCTAGCTGTTTTGGAAGTGGAAATATATAAATGCTAATAAATGAAATGAAATGATGAAATCCAGGGATTGAAGAGTTTTCATTATACAAAGTGTGAACGAGTAGGCCTGTAGATGGGCTCGGCTTGCTATAAACCAGTTGTCTAGGCAATCTTAGATGAACAGTCATGAAGACTCTGGTTGCCTACGAAACCGAAAGGAAGAACTGAATATTGATTGCTCCCTATGGTGAAACATGGAAATTTCCTAAATTCTTGTGAATTGTAATGTCGTATAAGCATCTTTGAGATACAGATAGATAACCAGTCTACCTCCAATTGACAGAGGATGATACTTAAAAGAATTCATCTTAAACTTTTCTTTCTTGAGATGCTTTTTGAGATTTCTGAGGTCCAGGATGGGTCAAAATCTTCCTGTCTTTTTTGGAATTAGGAAGTACTTGGGAGTAGAAACCTATGCTCGTTTCCTGAGAGGAGTGTTGATAGATTCCTTCTGCAGAAGTACAACCTGATCCACAACTAAACAGTGTCTTTTTGGAGAATTGTTTGGAGGGAAAGATTTGAAATTTAAAATAGAACCCCTGCTGTATGATCTTTAATACCAAATGATCTATTATCAAAGACCATGCAGAAATGAAATGTTTGAGTTTCCCCCCCCACCACTGGAAGACTGTCCAAGGCTAACTGGGAATTTTGTTTGATAGTATAGTCAAAAATTCTGGTTTGGTTTGAGACAGCTGCAAAAATTTGTTTTGCACTCTCTAACCCACTGCCTGGCTTGTTGCTGCTGAGGGTGGGATTTCCTGAAAAGGATAAGCTTATTATCTCCTTCTTAAATAGAAGGAGTATCTTTTGTAGTAGAGAGACTGGGGCTTCCTAGATGTAGATGGTTGTTCCATCATTGCCACTGCTAATGTAAGTAGAGTAGTACAATTATATTTAATAAGGTCTACTGTTTCTTTCACCTTTTCTCCAAACAGCTTATCCTAGTACACGATATATCAGCAAATTTCCAAGAACACAGAACTGGATTCAAATGGCGTGTGCCAATATACAATTTTTTTGGGGGGAGGGGGGGGTCCCCCATCCTTGCTGCAAATGGGAGAGGATGATCCTTCCTGCCTAAATTCCTCCTCCGCCCCCCACATTCAAGGCATGGTGCTGCTAGTCTCCTCTAGTTGGCTGCAAGGCAGCAACAGTGGCAGAAATTCAAGGTTAGAGTGGAGGAGCTGCAAAAAGCAATTTTGGCGTTGAAGGAAAGGAAGGAGGAACTCTCGGCAAAGATAGCACATCTAGAGAACCGGGCGCATAGAAACTATCGGGCGGATTTTAAAAGCCCTGCTCGCGTAAATCCGCCCAGATTTATGCGAGCAGGGCCTTGCGCGCTGGCGCGCCTATTTTCCATAGGCCGCCGGTGCGCGTAGGTCCCGGGGTTTTTCGAAGGGGGCGTGTCGGGGGGCGGGACTGGATGACGTGGCGTTTCGGGGGCGGGGCGCGGCGTTTTGGGGGCAGGACCGGGGGCGTGGCGCCGGACCGGGGGCGTGGTCCAGGCCTCCGGACCAACCCCTGGGTCGGAAGACAGCCACCAGCAGTCCGCTGGCGCGCGTAGATTTACGTCTGCTTCTCGCAGGCGTAAATCTAGGAACAAAGGTAAGGGGGGGGTTTAGATAGGGCCGGGGGGATGGGTTATGTAGGGGAAGGGAGGGGGAAGATGAGGGGAGGGCGAAAGGAAGTTCCCTCCGAGGCCGCTCCGATTTCGGAGCGGCCTTGGAGGGAACGGAGGCAGGCTGCGCGGCTCGGCGCGCGCAGGCTGCCCAAAATTGGCAGCCTTGCGCGCGCCGATCCAGGATTTTAGAGGATACGCGCGGCTATGCGCGTATCTTATAAAATCCAGCATACTTTTGTTTGCGCCTGCTGCGCAAACAAAAGTACGAGATCGTGCTTTTTTTAAAAAATCTACCCCAATGTGCATATCAGAGAAATCCCTGAGGTGCAAGAATATAGATGACTGTACTGAGACTGTGCGGCAGATTTGCAAGGGGGGAGTTGGAGATGGAGGAACCTGTAATACATAATGAGTGGGCATGTTGACTGGGAGGCCCAGATGTCAAAATCTTCCTAGGGATATCATTGTGTACTTCAGGGAGTTTCAGCAAAAAGAGAAGGTAATGGCGCAGGTCAGGGCCTGTGGAGCTTTTCAGTGGGAGGCCCATAAAATTGAGTGCTATGCAGGTTTGTCAGCAGTGATGCTTGCAAAGAGGTGTGAAACGAAGGAAATTACAGATACCCTAAGAAAGGGTAATGTGAAGTACAAATGGCTGATCCCCTTCGGTATCCTGTTCATTGTAAGGGGGGGGGGGGGGGAGCCCTATAAGGTAAAGGCTGTGCACAAGGTGAGAGAAATGTTGCAGCCCCTGGAGGATCAGCAAATGAAAGACGGAGCGAAGTCAGGAATGGGGATGCCTGCATGGAGCCGCAAGGCATTTTCAAGGTGGTAGATGGTACCTATGAAAAAGCGCAACGGCACGAGATCGGATAGTCCTGATTGAGAGTCTGCTGCAACAGTTTGGCAGAGTGGAATTTTGAGGCTTCGTTTGAAGGCGGCTGCTGAGAAACCCTAAGCCCTCCTTTTCTGATGGCTAAGAATGGGTTGTGTGAAGGAACAGTTTATGGAAGGGAGGACCGGGAGGGTGGTATGGATTTTGTAGGATAGTTATCATTGCATATTTATGATCTTATTGATGGGATTGTAATATGGGGGCTCAGAGACTGCAGGGGTGCATGGTGAGGGGTGAAGTCTGGGCAGTGATTTCTTCCTTCTAAGACATTTTTTAATAGTAGTGGAAGGTGCAAAGATGTGGGGGGTATTTGATGTTTGGAGGGGGAATGTGGGAGAAGGGAATGAAGGGGTGGTGGGTCTACCAGAGGTACCTATTACAGTAGTTCCAGATGAGTTGGATAGGGGGGTATGAAATTGCTTTCTTACAATGTTAAAGGGTTAAATTCACATATGAAGAGGAGGCTGCTATTTAAAGAGGTGTCCTGCTTGTGTGTGGATATAGCTCTATTACAGGAGACACATTTCCGAAAGCAGGAAGAACAAGTCCTCCAGCATAAGGATTTTGATTACGTGATTTTAGACGGGGTGGGTGTTTTGTTGCGGAAAATGTTAAAAGTGGAGGTGTGTGATTATTATAAGGATGAGAAGGGTAGATATGTGAATATTAATGTTAAATTAGGAAGAATCGTTGTTTCTATTGTTAACCTGTACCAAATACCGAGCAGGGGCAATTTTATGAGAAGGTGGTTCAGCAAATTTTATTACATGGTCAAGGCCCTTTAATAGTAGGGGCGACTTTAATCTGGCGATTAAGCCTGGGCTGGATACTTCTTCATCTTTGGGGACTGGGGGTAAAGAAGCAGAGGGGTAAGCTATGGCATAAGATGAAAACACTGAATCTTATAGGATGTGTGGATTACACATGCTATTCACATCCACATAGGACTTACTCTCACATTGATTACTTCCTGGGAGAAAATTCTTTGATGGGGGAAGTGAGGAAAGCAGGGATTGTGTGTCAAACTGTCTGATCATGCCCCAGTGTGGTTAAAAATGAAGGGGGGGGGGGGTTCTCCTTGCAGGACAAAAAGGCTATTTGGAGACTTAATGATGTTATTAAGCTTTGAGACAATTGCTAAAAAAGTGGGAGATGTGCTAAAGTATTTGGAAATTAATCAGAGTGAGATTTGTCCTAGTATGGTATGGGATAGGTTGAAGGCAATAATTTGAGGCAAGTTGATATAATTGGCTACCTGGGAAAAGAAGGAACGGGGGGAGCGGATTGAGAATTTACTCTCTGAGATTAGGCAACTAGAGGCACAACATAAGAAAACTGGTTCCCAGAGGATATGACAGCAATTGGATAAGGCGAGGAAGGAACTAGCGGGATACCAAGTTGACTATTTCTCATAAGCTTATGCTGCTGAAACAAGAATACTTTGAATTTAGCGACAAGGTCTCTAAGTTGTTGGTGAGCAAGTTAAAAAAGATGGCGGCACAGTCACAGATTACATATATCAGGAACAATCAGGGACAGTTGGAATATATCCCCGGGATAAGGGAGTGTTTTAGGCAATTTTATCAGGAGCCTTATTTGGCAGATACTTCCATAAAAGAGGAGGATATTATATGCTGTCAGAAGTACATCTTCCTTCCGTGGATCCTGCCCAACAGCAGAGGCTGGAAGGGGAAATTATTAAATTAGAAATTTTGGAGGCCATTAAAACATTGAAAGTAGATAAGGCTCTGGGAATGATGGCTTAACAGCTAATTTTTATAAAAAATTTGGGAATATATTGGTGGAGCCCTTAAAAAGCATATAATGAATTAGTGGGGACTGATGAAATTGCTCCATCCATTAAAGTGGCAGGCATAGTGTTGCCCAAAGAGGGGAAGGATAAGAAATGGTGGCTCATATAGACCCATCTTGCTATTAAATATTGATATAAAAATACTGGTGAAAATTCTGGCCAATAGGTTAGCTAGTGTAATCCCAGGGTGCTGAATTTAATATGGATAGCACAAAGAGAAAAAATCCCAGTGGTGATGTTAATCGATGCTGAAAAGCTTTTGATGGGGTACACTGGGAATACTTGTGGGCAGTTCTGCAGAAAGTGGGGCTGGGGAGCAATTGCTGTAATTGGTTGCAGCAATTATATAATGGCCCTAACTACGAAGCTGTGAGTTAATGGAGGTTATTTAGATTCATTTGTTCTGGGAAGGGGGATGAGGCACGTTTGCCTTTTGTCTCTGTTTCTCTTTGCGTTTGCTATGGAGCTTTTTGTTTCCACAATACGGGATATACAGACCCTTAAGGGGATTTGGGTGGGGTCCAAGGAGTACTGTATATCATTATATACAGATGATGTGTTGTTCACATTATCTAATCCTGCTGAATCTCTACGAGCCCTGATGCAGGAAATAGATAGGTATGGAAGGGTATCAAGTTTAAAGTTAATCATACTAAATTGGATATCTTGAATAAAACAGTTCCAGATAGGGAGGTTGAGGCACTTTGAGGACAATTCCCTTTTAAGTGGGCAGCTCAGATTATTAGATACCTAGGCATTAACTAGTGGGCTAAATTATAACCCATTGTTGAAAAAAAAAAAAAGAGAGAGACTTGGCAATTTGAATTAACGAGCCTATATCCTGGTTAGGAAGAGTTCCTGTTGCGCCGGAGGTGGACCCTTGGCCTGACATGGGGTTGACGCTACCCGCAGGGCAAGCCCTACGGGTCCCCACCGTTGGTAGGCGAAGCTGGCTTAGTGACTTAGGCTGGCTGGAGCTTCGCCAATACCAGCCTTGGTTCCCCGCAGGTTGAGCCCTTGGGTACCGGGGCCGGCTGGTCTTAGGTGGGCCTCTGACCGAGGACTCCAAGGGTATGATGTCAGGATCAGCCAGAGGTCAGCAGTGGTAGCAAGGATGGGAAGACGAGTCCAGATGAGGCAGAACTAGAGACCTGGGTGCCAAAGGAGAATGGAAGGCAAGACAAGTGGCGCCCGAGTAAAAGAAGGCTGAAGCCTGAGAGCCCAAGTCCAGGGTAGAGTCAGTAGAGTCGTTGAAGAGCAGGCTGTGGTTGGGACAGGCGGCAAACAAGGATGGGCAGTCAAATGAGCACAGGTGAAAACCAGGAGTCAGTCTGAGAATGGTCAGGCGAAGCAGGGGTCAAGCGAAAAGTCAATCAGAAGCGTAGTCAGACGAAGCAGGGGTCAAGCCAGAAGTCAATCAGAAGAGAGGACTAGGGCTGGACAGAAGCAGGAACGAGGACTGGAGCGGGTATCAGGAGCAAAGGCAGGATCAGGAACTAGGAACACAGATGAGAACAGGAACAAATCAGGAAACAAGATGAGAACAGGAACAAGCAATGAGCACATGACAAGCGTGGAGACCTGTTGCCAAGGCAAGGAACCACTGGCTGGGCCCGGCATTGAGTATCAGGAGCCAGTGATGTCATCATCCGGGGCCGCAGGGTGGTTTCCCGCCACGACCCCTTTAAAGCAGAGACAGATGCGCGCGTGTGCACGCAGAAGGCGGCATCTCCCGCGGGCCATGTATGTTGCGTCAGAGGTGGACCCTTTGGCCGAGGTAGGGTTGACGCAACCCGTAGGTAAGGACCTATGGGTCCCCACCGTCGGCAGGCGGAGTGGGCTGATTGACAGAGGCTGCTGGAGCTTCACCTATACCAGCCCTCATGCCCCGCGGATTGAGCCTTTGGGTGCTGGGGCCGGCAGGACTTAGGTGGGTCTCTGTGTGTAGTCGAAGTGAGAGTTGGTTCAGCCCATAGACAGCAGGTGAGAGATGGTACAGTCTTACTCGGGACTGGGTACTGTTCTGGAAATTCGGGCGCCAATGGAACGGAGGCAGACAGAGGGTGCTCGAGCAAAAGCAGGCCGAAGCCTGAAGAAACCACGTCCAGGGAGTAAGCTGAAGAGGCGTCCAAGGGCAGGCTTGAGTCAGGGCTGGCGGCAATCCAAAGGCAGTGGCAAGCAAGGCTGAGGTCTGATCGTGGAGATAGTCAAGAACATAGTCAGGTAAAGCAGAGGTCTGGGTCTAGATATAGGCAGTAGCGTAGTTGGACAAAGCAGTGGTCTGGGTCTGGACATAGGCAGTAGTGTAGTCGGGCGAAGCGGAGGCCCGGGCTTGGAGAGAGTCAATGGCGTGGTCAGGCGAAGCGAAGGTCCAGGCTTGGAGAGAGTCAATGGCATGGTCAGGTGAAGCAAAGGTTAAAGTCCATGTAGTCAATCCAAGGTATGAAGCAAGGTAGGAATGAAGAGACAGGAACCAGGAACAATGAGGAACAGGGATGAGAAGAATCTCTAGGAGACGACGAGTACTCGACTAGCGAGGAGACCTGTTGCAAAGGCGACTCTAGGGAGTGGAGCCTGAGCTTAAATACTGTAGCTAGGGGCCACGGCTAGGTTCCCCGCGGTCCCTACTTAAGGATCAATGGTGTGCGCGCACCTAGGGAGGGGCGCGGCGCAAGTAGCAGCATCTCTCCACGGACCATGTGGAGAGACCTGACGAGAAGTGGTAGCGGGACCGGGAAAGCCGGGGACTGTGGCAGGGCCGAAGGCACCGGGGCAGGTCAGAGGACGGAGCCGACGGCCCACCGCCGCCAGCGAGGAGGAACCAGAAGCTGGAGTCACTGTAAAAAGGTGAGGGGGCCGTGCCGCGGGTCTGCTGTGGCCAGCACGCGTAACAACGCAGGGAGACCTGCCGCAGAGCTGAAGAGTCCGCGGAGGAGCCAGGGATGGTGGAGGCGGCTCAGGTGTGCAGGCGGCTGCCCACAGCCGCGAAGGAGGAGGAACTGGGAGCTGGAGCTAGCAGTCGGGGGTAAGTGGGCCCGGCTGCGGGCCTGCCACAGCCGGCACACGTAACAGTTGCAGTATTGAAAAAGAACACACTGGCTCATTTATCCTATTTGTTCCAGGCATTTCCAATTGAGGTACCTAAGGGGATGCTTAGTCAAATTCAGAAGAAACTCCTGGGATTTATTTGGCGGCAGAGACACCCCCCTCTCCCCCAGGGTAAATCGACATATTCTTTATAGGCCCCAGGGATTGGGTGGCCTAGGTGGGCTCCCATGAAGAAATATTATGCAGCATTCCAGTTACGAACATCTGTGGAGTAGCACCAGAGAGCGTCGATGAAACAGTGGGTGGAGGAGATAGAGCAACAGTATGTATATCTGACCCCTTTACGTATATATCCTTGCTGGAGAAAAAGTTCAGGTCACCGGGGGAGATTTACAATCCTTATGTCAAGAATAGTTTAAGGATATGGGATAGGTATTCTCTGCAGATGTTATCTTGTGGGAAGGTCTCTCCTCTCACACCTATATGATATAACAGGGGCTTTCTGCCACGGTTGCATGGGGTGGGGGGCGTAAAAATGGGAACAGCTTGGCTTATCAGTATTAGGGCAATTAATCTCGAAGGGGTCTGTGGAAAGCATTGAGGAACTGAAGGAAAAGTTCCAGGTATCAAATGCAGACCTGTATGCTTATACTCAAGTAAAATATTCCATTGTGTAGGCAAGATTCGTGAGCAAGGCAACAGAGATGGAATTACTGTGTTCAAAGAATAATAGCCTAAAGGGGTTTATTTATTTATTTAAAATCTTTTCTATACCGTCATTCAGTATATTACCGTCATAACGGTTTACATAGAGGCACATATAGTAAATTGTACATGTTTCTGTTCCTAATATTAGGGTGGTGCCTTATAAGTTCAGTAACAAAGTTTCATAAAAAGGCTATATGTTCAGTGTTGTTTAATATGTCCTGTGACTACAATAAAATACTTATTTATACATTTCAATTAAGGGTGTAGTAAACGAACCATGACATACATACATATATTGTGCTAGTGCTGTATAAAGAATATATGTGTACAGCTTTCAGCGTTTCTCTCATTCTCGCTCTCCTTGTGAAAAGGCTTCTCTAAAGAGCCATGTTTTTAAGCTCTTTTTGAAAGCCTTGAAGTCTCTCTGTAATCTTACCTCTGTGGGCATGGTGTTCCATAGAATCGGCCCAGCCAATGATAGTGCTCTTTCTCTGACTTGTGGTAGTTTTGCAGTTTTTACTGAGGGTATAGTTAGGAGGGCTTTGTTGGCAGATCTGAGGTTCCTGTGTGAGACATGGACTCGGAGAGCTGTGTTTAACCATTCCGCTTTCTCGTCGTGGATTAGCTTATATATAGTGCAAAGGGTTTTATATTTTATCCTGTGTTCAATTGGCAGCCAGTGTAGTTCAGCCAGTGTTGGAGTGATGTGATCTCTTTTTCTTTTTCCTGTTAAAATTCGCGCGGCTGAGTTTTGTAGAATTTGGAGTGGTCTTATTGTCGTGTATGGTAATCCTAATAGTAGTGCATTACAGTAGTCAGTGCTGGCAAATATTAGTGCTTGTAGGACAGTTCGGAAGTTAGTTTGATTTAGTAGCGGTTTAAGTTTTCTGAGGACCATTAGTTTGGCATATCCTTCTTTGACTTTTAATGATATGTGTTTGAGGTTGAGTTCAGTGTCTATTAGAGATGTGAATTGTGTGCCCGATCGTCTTAACGATCAGGTTCGGATGGTGGGAGGGAAAAATCGGATCGTTAGAGATTGTAAATTGGAATCGTTCCGATTCCAATTCACATTGTTAAATTTTTAGTGAGGCCTGAGCAGATAAACAAAACCCCACCGACTCCCCCCCCCCCAAAAAAAAAGTTAAATTACCTGGTGGTCCAGTTAGGGGGGGGGGGGTCCCCGGCGCGATCTCCCGCTCTCGGGCCATCGGCGCCATTTTGGCTACCACTGATAAAAAGGCGCCGATGGCCCGAAAAAAAAAAACCCACCCGACCCTTTTCAAATTGCCCCTTTGCTTCTCCCACCCTCCCGACCCTCCCAAAAACCTTTTAGATGTACCTGGTGGTCTAGCGGGGGGTCCAGGAGCCATCCCTTCAATCGTGCCGGTGCCGGTGCTGGAGGTTTCAAAATGGCGCCGATCGCCTTTGCCCTTAACTTGTCACAGGGAGCGACCGTCGCTCCCTGTGACAAGGTAAGGGCAAAGGCGATCGACTGCCAGTATGGCGCCATATTGGCAGTCGATCGCCTTTGCCCTTACCTTGTCACAGGGAGCGACCGTTGCTCCCTGTGACAAGTTAAGGGCAAAGGCGATCGGCGCCATTTTGAAACCTCCAGCACCGGCACCGGCACGATTGAAGGGATGGCTCCTGGACCCCCCGCTAGACCACCAGGTACATCTAAAAGGTTTTTGGGGGGGTCGGGAGGGTGGGAGAAGCAAAGGGGTAATTTGAAAAGGGTTGGGGTGGGGTTTTTTTTTCGGGCCATCGGCGCCTTTTTATCAGTGGTAGCCAAAATGGCGCCGATGGCCCGAGAGCGGGAGATCGCGCCGGGGACCCCCCCCCCACTGGACCACCAGGTAATTTAACATTTTGGGGGGGTTCGGGAGGGTGGGGGAGTGTAAGGAATTTGTTTTAAAAGGTCGGGGTGGGTTTAGAGGTTGTGTTGGTGTGCCAGTTTTCCCACCCTCCCCCAAATAATTCCCGTGCCCTATTTAACGATACAATATAAATGCTCCTGACGATAAATCGTGGGCATTTGTATTGTATCGTGTACTCTAACGGTTTAGAACGATTTTAAAATTATCGGACGATAATTTTAATCGTTCAAAAACGATTCACATCCCTAGTGTCTATTATTACCCTGAGGTTCCGTACTTTCTCGGCTATTTCAATTTTCTGATTGTTCTTTAGTAATATTGGAGATTGGATGACTGTTATGTTTTTTCGTTCAAGATGGAGGAATTCGGTTTTTTCTATGTTAATGACTAGTTCCATTTGATTTAGTAGTTGTTTAATGATGTCAAGGTACATTATTGCTAAGTTTAGTGTTTTTTCCAGTGAGTCTTCGATTGGAAGTAATATTTGAATATCATCAGCGTATATGTAGTGTATGATACCCATGCCTGCTAGCAGATGGCACAGTGGAAGAAGGTAGATATTAAAGAGTGTGGCGGAGAGTGCTGATCCTTGTGGTACTCCAGTGACTAGATTTATTTTTTCTGACAGTGTGTTTTTTATTTGAACTTGATAATATCTGTTACTTAGGTATGATCTGAACCATGCTTTAGTTTTTTCCATTAATCCAATTTCGTCAAGTCTTTTTAGCAATATGTCATGATTTACTATGTCAAAGGCAGAGGATAGGGTCAAGCATTAGAAGGATATAGTGTTTACCGTTGTCAAAGCCTCTCATTATGTTGTCAGTCAATGAGAGAAGTAAGGTTTCGGTGCTGTAATGTTTGCGAAATCCGTGCTGTGATGGGTACAGTATGTTATTATTGTCTAGGTGTTCTGCTAATTGTTTCTGAACGATTTTTTCTATTAATTTTGCTACTAGTGGCAGATTTGATACTGGTCTGTAGTTACTCAGTATAAGTGGGTCACTGTTCTTTTTCTTTATTATTGGTTTAATTATTGCTCCTTTCAGGTTACTGGAAGGGATCCCTCCTCTAAGGAGAGGTTTATAATTTTTGTTAATGTAGGGGAGACTATGTTAGCTAATTTTTTGATGTCGAATGTTGGTATGGTGTCGATTATATGTGGGGCTGGATTTATCTTTTTTAGTATGGTTTCAACTTCAGTTTCTGTTGTTTCCTCAAATGTGGTCCACTGTGTACTGTCTCTTGTGTGCATTTTGATTTCTTGTTTGGGTGTGTTTGGGATTTTATTTTTCAGGTTTCTTATTTTGTCATCGAAGTAATGAGCTATTTCGTTACATTTGTTTTCAGGTAGATCTGTGGGAGCTTCTGTTATGTCGTTGGTAAGGTTTTTGACTATGTTGAATAGCGTTCTGGGATTGTTTGAGAATTTTTCAATTTTTGTGCTATAGTACTGTTTTTTGGCATCAAAGATTGTTTGTTTGTAGCAGGCTAGATGTTTTCTATATCTGGTTAGGTTTTCATTGGTTTTGTGTTTCTTCCAGTCTTTTTCTTTTTTTCTCAGATTTTGCTTGATTTCTTTTATTTTTTGGTTGTACCATGGGTTTGTTTGCTTTGGTTCTTTGATGAGTGTGTGTTTCATCGGGTTGATTTCGTCTGCTAGTTTATTCATTGTTTCTGTCCATGTTTTTGTTACTGAATGGGCATCTTTGAACTCAAATTCTTTTAGTTTTTCGTCTAGTTCGTTTCCTAATGTTTCAATGTTGAATGGCGGTCGGTATTTAAATTCAATTGGTTCCATTCTATGTTTTGGTTGGGGCTTTGTAAATTTGATGGTAGACTGTATTAAGAAGTGGTCGGACCATGGAATTTGTGAGTAGTTTGTTGTAATGTGATCAAAGAAGGTAGTATTTATGAATGTGAGGTCAAGGGAGTGTCCTGCTTGGTGTGTTGGGTTGTCAGTAATTAATGTGAACCCTAGGGCTGTCATAATGTCCATTAATGTTTGGCAGGTGTTTGATAAAGGGTGACTTCTAAAGTGCATAAAATGCTGTTGTATACTTCCAAGACAAAGCTAAGTCAAGAAATAGCATGGGAACGAGATTTACAAGTGGATTTGGGTATTGATAAGAGCCTTGGTAGTGAAAACATCCTTATTAATGCATTTGATGGAGAATATATTAAAGTTGTACTATAGGTGGTACCTAAAATGTATGGTGGAATATGTTGGAGGGGGTGTGGAGAGGGAGGTACAATGGGGCACATATAGTGGAGCTATACAGGAATAATAGTATTTTGGAAAGAGGTTCAAAAATTTATCCAGATTCTCACGGGATGGTGTTTACAGTGGGATCCATTGGTGTTTCTCTTTAATGTGGCTCTTGATGATGCCCCGCATGAAATGAATAAATTGATCTCTCAAGTGGTTATTGCAGCCAGATGTGATATTGCTGCTAATTAGAAAAAGGCAGGTGCCCCTCTGTTGACACAAGTACATAGTAGGCTATGGATGATATATAGGATGGAACAGTTTACTGCAATTAGGAAAAACAAAATGGGAATTTTCAAGGCCATTTGGAAACCTTATTAGGGGTGGCAGACCTAATTTGTGGGGGGGATGGATGGCAAGCAGTGTGGGTTGGTGGGGGGTTGACAAGTGTTCAGGGGATTCTTGGGTATTATTAAACTGAGGGCTCTATATATATCTCCCGTATTGGTATACATGGTACTATTTGTTGTGTTGATATTCTAAAAGCTGTTATTGTTTTGGCTTCTCAATAAACTATTAATTAAAAAATAATAATTCTCTGTGGGGCCTCTGGCAGCCCTTGCATGCTGATGAACCGTACTGCCCCATCTCTCCTCCTGCGCAAGCTTCCTGTTACCATGGAAACCTTTGTGGTGGACAGGGTGTCGAAGTGTCCATCAGAATGCAAGGGCTAAAGGAGGCACCATGCTGAATTTTGTTTTTAAACCTTGAATTGCTGCCACTGCTGCGCCTGAAATTGGTCCTGTGGTAGGCAGGCTCAGACTTAGGCATGGCAGGGGCAGTGATGCTCCAGCATATATAAAGATTTGGTGCTGGAGGCAACTGTCTAAATCCAGACCTGCCTGTACATCTGCACATAGCCTAAACCTTAAAGCCAAGCTAATCTTGTTCCAATGGCTATTGCTGATGTACTGAAAGAAGTGTCATATGACATAGGTTGATTTGCTGAGGTGCTTACCACATTCTTTAGCTTCATGCAGAGTTGGCATGAAATGTTGTTCATATCTTGTAGTATCTGTAGGCAAGAATACATTATCATATCATGTATAATTGATGTATATCTATTCTGGAACTTAACATAGCTGACTGGAACAACTTTTTTGTGTGGAATCCAACAAGGTACGATCCTTACCTGGAGGAGTATTAGAATGAGTTTTTGATCTTTTTGCCTTTTTAAAACTGATTCTACCACTACTGATTGGTGAGGCAGCTAGACTTTCTTATGACTGGACAAGATTCGACTTTAGATTCAATATCTAATCTTCAACACTATTGGCGTTTTCAAAAATGTATGCCACATCCTTGTTGGAAGCTCCTGTTGTAGTCTATGTATTAGTATTGCTATAACTTATTTAAGAGGTTAAATGTGTCTTATAGTCATCCAACAATGGACAAACAACAACAAATTCCATCAGAATCCCAACAAAACAAAGATTTTCTGGGTACAAGGTATACATTAAGTTCCTGACCTGAAAGCAAATTCGCTTTTTGTAAACGTTTTTTGTAAATAAATGAAAATTATTCCTTACCTGCTAATTTTCGTTCCTGTAGTACCATGGATCATTCCAGACGGTGGGTTATGTTCCCCATCCAGCAGATGGAGTCAGAACAAAACTCTCAGGGGAGGTCCCATATAACCACGCCTCCCCTTTCTCAATTCTCAGTAAACAGACTATCAAAGCCGAACGAAAAGAGATTAGAAGAACAGAGGGATCAAGTCACTAAAAAACAACCGCTGGCCAAAGAGACCCCGCAACTAGATTTGGAACTAAAAACTATAAACTGTGAAAACTTGCAAACAGTACTTCACGGAAGGACAGACCCGCAGTACCGGAAGTACAGAGAGAGAAAGATGTTAGAGACAGGTAAGCAGGGATGTCCCACACACAATACCCCCAAAAACGAGGGAGGGTGTCTGGAATGATCCATGGTACTAGAGGAACGAAAAATTAGCAGGTAAGGAATAATTTTCATTTCCCTGTACGTACCAGGATCATTCCAGACGGTGGGATGTACCAAAGCTTTCCCATCACGGGTGGGCCACGGACAGCCCTGCCCGAATGACCCTGTCCCCCAGTTGACCGTCCGACGGCGCGCGGACGTCTAGGCAATAATGTCTGGTAAAAGTGTGAAGCGACTTCCAAGTGGCCGCCCTACAGATTTCCTGGGCGGGGACGGAGGAGTTCTCCGCCCAGGAAATCTGGACGGAGAACTCCTCCCAGATATGCCGCTATGATCACTCCCTTTATGCCCAGATGCTCCTCCCAGATATGCCGCTATGATCGCTCCCTTTATGCCCAGATGCTCCCAGATATGCCGCTATGATCGCTCCCTTTAGCCAGCGAGCAATGGATTGTTTCGAGGCCATGCACCCTCTTCGGGGCCCCGACCAAAGGACAAATAAATGATCGGAAAGCCGAAACTCATTCGTAACCTCCAGATAGTGCATCAGAGAACGCCGTACATCTAGCTTGCGCAGATCACCCGACTCCGAAGAGGGAAAGGATGGGAGTTCCACCGACTGATTGAGATGGAACCCTGAGACCACCTTAGGCAAGAATGATGGAACCGTACGCAATGAAGCTCCGCTAGGAGTAAAGTGAAGGTATGGCTCCCGACAGGAGAGAGCCTGCAACTCCGAGATCCGACGTGCTGAGCTGATTGCCACCAGGAATACGGTCTTGAGAGTGACATCCTTGATGGAAGCGGATCGCAATGGCTCAAAAGGTGAACTGCAGAGGGCCCGAAGCACCAGGTTCAAGTTCCACGACAGGCATGGTGGTCGGATTGAAGGTTTTAGGTGCTTCACCCCCTTAAGGAAGCGCAGGATATCCGGATGGGAAGACAGAAGGCTGCCACCTACACCCTGAAGAAAAGCTCCCAGAGCCGCCATCTGAACCCGAAGGGAGTTATAGGCCAGACCCAGATCCAGCCACGCCTGTAGAAAAGAAAGAATCTGTCCCACCGAAGCCTGCGGTGCCTGAATGTCTTGCGAGCCGCACCACTCCTCGAAGACCTTCCACACCCTAACGTATGTGACCGATGTGGACGTCTTACGCGCCCGTAATAGAGTGGATATGACGGGCTCAGGGTAACCGCGACGCCTCATCTTGCGCCTTTCAAAAGCCAAGCCGCAAGACAGAAGCGATCTGCCGCTGGAAAAAATATTGGCCCCTGATGCAGGAGCCGCGGTAGGTGACTGAGCCGTAGCGGGTCACCTACCGCTAGATGGAGGAGATCCGCGAACCACGGCCGTCGGGGCCACTCCGGCGCCACGAGTATTACTGGACCCTGATGGGCTTCTATTCTTCGAATCACCTTTCCCACCAGCGGCCACGGTGGAAAGACATACAGAAGGCACTGATGTGGCCATGGTAGTACCAGCGCGTCGACTCCTTCCGCTCCATGTTCCCTTCTTCGACTGAAGAAGCGAGCGGCCTTTGCATTCCTGGCCGTCGCCATGAGATCTAAGCGGGGAGTTCCCCAGCGCTTGACTATCAGATCCATCGCCTCTTCCGAGAGTTCCCACTCTCCTGGATCCAAGTGCTGTCGACTGAGGAAGTCCGCTTGTACGTTGTCGACGCCCGCTATCTGGGAGGCTGCCAGACGCAGTAGATGGAGCTCCGCCCATTCCATCAACCTGTCAATTTCCAACGATACCAGTCGACTCTTTGTGCCCCCCTGACGGTTGATGTATGCCACTGTGGTGGCGTTGTCCGATAGTACTCGGACTGCCCGGTGGCGCAGGAAGTGTAGGAATCCCTGCAGGGCGAGCCGGACGGCCCTGGCCTCCAGCCGGTTGATGGGCCAGGTCGATTGCTCCGCCGACCATCGCCCCTGGATCGAGCTGTCCTGACAAACCGCTCCCCAGCCCGATAGACTGGCGTCCGTGGTCACCACCATCCAGTCTGGGGGCTCCAGGGACACTCCTTTAGCCAGCCGATGAGGATCCAGCCACCACCCGAGGCTGTGCCTTGCGGAGTTTGGGATTGGAAGGACCGCCTGGTAATCCCGGGACACCGGCTTCCAACGGGAAAGCAATGCTCTCTGAAGGGGTCGCAGGTGGGCAAAGGCCCACGGCACCAGGTCGATGGTGGAGGCCATGGTTCCCAGGACCTGAAGATAGTCCCACGCCGTCGGGACCTCGAGAGCCATAAATCTGAGGATCTGCTTGCGTAGAGCCCGCAATCTCTCCGGGCTGAGGAACACCATGGCTGCTCTCGTGTCGAAATGCGCTCCCAGGAAGTCCAGTGTCTGAGACGGATGTAGCCTGCTCTTTGCGAAGTTGACTATCCACCCCAGGGAATGGAGGAGCTGAATTACCCTGTCGCCCGCTCGAATCCCCTGCATTCGCGACTTTGCCCGGATGAGCAAATCGTCCAGGTAAGGATGTACCAGGATTCCTTCCCTTCTGAGCGCTGCCGCCACTACCACCATGATCTTTGTGAATACCCGTGGAGCCGTGGCCAGCCCCAAGGGTAGGGCCCGGAACTGAAAATGCTGTCCCAAAATCTTGAAGCGGAGGTACCGCTGGTGTGCCCGGTGGATCGGAATATGTAGGTACGCCTCTGTAAGATCCAACGAGGCCAAAAACTCCCCCGGGTGTACCGCAGACAGCACCGAACGGAGCGTCTCCATGCGGAACCGAGGTACCCTGAGGGAGTTGTTGACGGTCTTGAGATCCAGAATGGGTCGGAATGTCCCTTCCTTCTTGGACACTACAAAATAGATGGAATAGTGGCCCCGACCCAATTCAGAGGCCGCCACCGGAACTATCGCACCCAATGCCAAGAGACAATCTAGTGTCTGCCGAATGGCCCGGCGCTTGAGAAGGGACCCGCAGGGAGAGAACAGGAACCTGTCCAGTGGAGTGCGCACAAAATCCAACGCGTAGCCTTGTCTTAGAATACTTAGGACACATTGGTCTGAGGTTATTTGG
This sequence comes from Rhinatrema bivittatum, assembly GCF_901001135.1. Classification (NCBI taxonomy): domain Eukaryota; kingdom Metazoa; phylum Chordata; class Amphibia; order Gymnophiona; family Rhinatrematidae; genus Rhinatrema; species Rhinatrema bivittatum. The sequence goes on from NC_042616.1 coordinate 288,202,962, forward strand.
ACCCACGCTTCGTAGAAAAGCGCAAGTCGACCCCCCAGCTGGGGAATCGACTCATAGGTCCCCCTGGCATCATTGGGACGACTTCGGAGAGGTGCCCGTCCCATGTCTGTCCTTACTGGACCGACGGCCCCGAAAGGACCGGTTCCAAGTATGCGAGTGAGAGGAAGGGGCCCGAGGCGGCTGCTGTCTCGTGGAGCGTACCTTACGCTGATTACGATACCAGTTTCTGTTGGTATTGAAAGATCTGTAAGAGCGTGGTCGATCCTCCGGCAACTTATGAACCGCATTTTCATTGAGTGACTTAATGATCTGATCCAGGTCTTCCCCAAACAGGTACTTGCCCTTGAAAGGGAGAGATCCCAGACGGGTTTTGGATGAAGCATCAGCCGACCAGTTCCTTAGCCAAAGAAGACGACGCGCCGACACCGCTGCCACCATAGCTCGCGCTTGTACTCTGATAAGATCATACAAGGCATCCGCTCTGTAGGCGACCACAGCCTCCAATCTGTCCGCCTGCTGGGCCTCGGCATCCGGCAGAGTCTGAGACGTGAGCAGCTGTTGTACCCACCGGAGTCCTGCACGTTGGGCTAGCGAACTGCAGATAGCAGCTCGCATGCCCAGCGCCGAGACCTCGAATACCCGTTTCAGATACACTTCCAGCTTCCGATCCTGAATATCTTTCAATACTGTCCCGCCAGTGACGGAGATGGTCATATGTTTTATCACCGCTGAGACCGCCGAATCCACTGCGGGGACTCGGAGCAGCTCTAAGAAATCCGCCGGAAGAGGATACAATTTATCCATAGCTCTGCCAACCCTAAGATTGGCTTCCGGGGTATCCCACTCTCTGGCGATCAGCTGTAGGATATTGTGATGTGGGAAAGGCCTTTGCCAGCGGACGAAGGCCCGCTAGGAGTGGATCCCCCTTCTTGACGCTCGGGTCTGGAGCCACAGGATCCGGAGGAGGATCAATATCCATCTCCTGAAGAATGTGCGGTATGAGCTCATCTAATTCCCCCGCCTGAAAAATTTGGAGGACTCTAGGATCATCTCCCTCGACCTGAGCTGCCAGGGAGGGGTCCTCGGCGAGTGGATCCAGGAGAGGATCTCCACCCCCCGCTGGCTGCGGCGCTGTCAGAGTAGAAGGGGACCCCCGAGATGTTCCCGGACCTCCCCCCGAAGGAGGAATGCTACCCTGGGGAAAGAAACCCCCCAGGGAGGGGGTCAGGCATGGCAGCTTAGCTGGGGGAGGACGCCCTCCTCCGAGCAGAGTGTCCCTGCTATGTACAAAAGCCCTGTGCATCAGGACTATGAACTCCGGGGAGAAAGCAGGGGCCCCAGAGAAAAATCCATCCGAGTGCTCACCAGGCTGTCTAACCGGCTGGGCTCCGGCACCAGGAAACGGCAGGGTTGCCGAAATTTGGGCCTCTGCATCGTCGTCTGAGAGGCCGGCGGTTACATCTTTAAACAAAATGGCCGCCGTTCCCGCACTCGGCGGAAACGGGGCCTGCCACTTTCTGCCCTCGCGGTCCTGCAGCCGCTCAGCCTCCCCCGGAGGGGAGCTGTCCTCCCCTCCCGAAGAAACACTGAAGTGACGTCCTTCTCGGGACAGGGGATCCCCCTGTCCACCGCCGCCTTCACCGCTCGTCTGCCACTGCATCGCTGAAGGGAGGGAGGGGCAGCTCAAGCGTGCGAATCGCAACAGGCAGCCGGAGAGGAGAGACTGCGGGTCCGGCCCGGTTCCCCACCCACCGACCCGAAGAGGCCGTCGGGGAATGAGACTTCCCGACGGCAAGCGGCCCCGGGGAATGTGACTTCGCGGGGCCGCAGGTCGGGAGGCTCCTCACACCACAGGGGCGGGGCGGGTTCACACAAACACGGGCAGGAGGGGAGGGATCGGCCCCACCGATGTGCTCCCTCGGACCTGAGCGCCCTGACACAGAGAATCCCCCGGCGTCCTAAAACAAAAAGAAGTACTTACCTCCAGCCCTGTGAAAAGAGAACAAAAGGGAGGAGGCAGGAAATGAAAGAAGAAGACAACGGCAAACAGCCTGTCCCGCAAGTCACTATTAACTAGGGAAAGAGATCTGTTCCCTGGTTGTAACTTCTAAAAGAACTAAATCTCTAACCAATTAATGGTTTCTTTAACAGTACTTGATCCCTCATAAAGAAATTAACCGAAAGCTTAAGACCCTAAGGCCAAGTGCTGGGGACCTCAGTGTCCCCTGCTCACATCTGCTGGAGTCAGAACTATACTGAGAATTGAGACAGGGGAGGCGTGGTTATATGGGACCTCCCCTGAGAGTTTTGTTCTGACTCCATCTGCTGGACGGGGGACATAACCCACTGTCTGGAATGATCCTGGTACGTACAGGGAACAAGATGAGTTAGCCATTACATGTGAGTGATGTCATCTGGCAGCACTAAATGGATTCATCTCTCTAAACTAGTAGAGTTTTGAGCTCTAAGCATGTGCGGGAGATCCTGTGTAGGTGTTGCCTCGTGAATCTCCTCAGTCTATACCAGAGCTAATCTAGTTATGTAGTCTACTCTCCAGGGAGGTGGGTGGCTAATTCATCCTAAGTATGGAAAACAACACTTTTGTTAAGCAAAACCTGCTTTTTTTCAATCAATAAACAGGTTGAATTAGCCATTACATGTAGAGAGTCCCAAACTGAGGGTTGCAGTGGAGTGTTTACTCAGTAAGTACCTCACCTACACTGTGGAGACTGAACTATAATGAGAACAGATTTTGCAAAACTGCTTCTCTAAATTTGCCAGTTATCAAGATAGTAGTGGGACATAAAGGTATGAATAGAAGACCAAGTTGCAGCTTTGCAGATATCTTCAATAGGTACCTCATGAAGATGAACAGTGGAAGCAGCCATGGCTCTCACTTGTTGAGCTTTCACAGAGCCTGTGACTTGTGGTCCCGCTAAGGTGTAGCAGTGAATACACTGAACCAGCCAGCTAGACAAGGTACACTTGGCAACTGCTACTCCTAGCCTGTTGGGATTGTATGAGACAAACAGTTGGTAGGTTCTACAGCTGAGTAAGGTAAGGCCCGGCCCAAGTAAGCCACAGAGCAAGGTGCAAGGAGACAGAAGACCAGGAGGCCACAAGGCAAGGTAAGGCCTAGATAGGCCACAAGGCAAGGAGCTAGGCACAAGAAGGCCCGGAGGCCACAAGGCAATGAGAGGCTTAGAAAGGCCGCAAGACAAGGAGCAAGTAACAGAAGGCCCAGAGGCCACAAGGCATGAAGCAAGGTAACAGCGGCCAGGTCAGAGAGCCAAGGGTGACTCCATGAAGAGGCATCTAGATTCTGGCAAGGCAGGATTAAATGAGGCTGGAGCTTGGGTATGGTGCAAGCAGTAACGTGGAGCTTGGCAAGGCTGGAGGTGAAGCTTGCTGAAGATCCATGGTGGAGAGGAGGTTTCACCACAGGCTGAATCAGGTGGCCAGTAAGGAGATGGCTCGGGTAGCTAGGAACACAGCTCACTGAAGGCTCTGCTGGTGGAGAGGTGTCATAGGAGACAGGATCAAGACACAGTGAGGCTGCACGGCAGGCAAAACCATGACACTGAGGTACACTTGCACCGAAGAGGTGGCGAGACCTGAGTGAGAAAGGTGGAGAAGGTATTTCAGCCGATGCTTAAATTTGCAAGAAAATGGGTCTAAAATGTTTTGTTGGCACCATTTTGAGTACCTATTCCATTTGAAGGCATAGTTTTTCCTTGTTGAAGGCTTTCTAGATGAGACTAGCATGTGCACAATCTCTGCGGGTAAGTGGAGATCTGCGATCAACAACACTCAACATCCAAGCTGTGAGGTTGAGGGCTGAAAGGTTGGAATGATATAATGCTCCATCTTACTGAGTTAACAAAACAGGAACTGCTGGAAAGTTGTTCGAGATATGCATACCAGATTCTGTCTGGGCCACACAGGCTATGAGGATCAGCTGAATGTGATCCTGAAGAATCTTTTGAACTGTCCTGGCGATAAGTGGTAATAGTGCAAAAGCATACATGAAACTTTGTCCCCAGTTGAGGAGGAAAGCTTTTGAGCTAGTCTGGGATAACTTGGGAGTACTGAGCAAAACTGATTTCGTTTTGCATTCTATTATGATACAAATAGGTTTATCAATGGCAGAACCCATAAGCTGAAGAATTTGTCAGCCATTGATTGCTGTAAAGACCACTCATGTGGTTGAAAAAACTCTGCTGAGGCGATCTGCCAGCGTGCTGGAGACTCCTAGCAGATAGGTGGCGTGTAGAACAGCTCGATTTGTTCTGCTTAATTCCAGATTTTTACAGTTTCCTGGCAGAGATGCCATGATCCCTTTCCTCCTTGCTTGTTGATGTAAAACATGGCAACTTGGTTGTCGGTTTGAATCAGAATGCTCATTTCCTGAAGGAGATGCAAAGGTTGATAGAGTGTATCTGATTGCTCTCAACTTTAGTAGTAGATTGATTTGATAGCGACTCTATTGGAGAGTCCAGATGACTTGTGTTCAAATGGTCCTAGTATATGCACCCCACCCTTTGGTGGAGGCATCCATTGCCGGTACCAACTGATAGGGAAGCAAGCGAAGAGGGGATTCTTCCTTGAGAATTCAGGGGCGCAGCCACCACTGCAACTCCCATTTCATAGTCACTGTGATTTACACTGGAGACAAAAGCTTTGACTTTGTTGATCCAAAGCAGCCTTCTGGGTGATGAGCATGGAGAATGATGAGTGTGGATGAGTGAAGACATGGTGATTGCTCAGTTGGGAGACAGAAATGTTCTTTTCTGTAGCAAATTTATCCAAGCACTGATGAATTTGAGCCTCTGAGTGAGCTCCATGCTCCATTCCTTAAAGTTGACCAGAAAACCTAAGCTGTGTAGAAGAACTATGGGTGAGTTCAAAAAGCAGAACACTTCGCCTCGTGATCTTGCTTGATGAGCCAGTCATCCAGGAATGGGATGACTTGTATTCCCTTGTGACTGAAATGAGCTGCCACTACCGTGAGGCAATTCATAAAGACCCTCAGGGCTGACAAGAGGCCAAATGGAAGTACTTTGCTCTGGTATTGGGAAGAATCCACCTAGAAGTGAGGTAGTGCCAATGTGAAGGGTAGATAGGTGTGTGAACATATGCACCCTTTAGATCAGTGGTTCTCAACCCTGTCCTGGGGACCCCCCCAGCCAGTCGGGTTTTCAGGATATCCACAATGAATATGTATGAGAGAAAATTTGCATACACTGCCTTCATAACATGCAAATTTTCCCTCATGCATATTCATTGTGGATATCCTGAAAACCCGACTGGCTGGGGGGGGGTCCCCAGGACAGGGTTGAGAACCACTGCTTTAGATCCAAGACACACATCCATTCATCCTTTTGTACATAAGGAAGGATTGTGCTGAGCGAGTTCATTCTGAATTTCTCCAGGAGTATATGTTCAGTCATCAAGTATAGAATGGGTCACAGTCCCTACATTTTCTTGGGGATAAGGAAATATCAGGAATAGAAACCCCACATATTTTGAGTTGCTGGGATAGGCTCTATCACTTGTTGGAGAAATGAGAGAACTTCCAAATGAAGCTGTGGTAGATGAGACAGATTCAGAATGAGTGCTGAACAATGTGGAAGGGAAGGTGATCAAGAGAAATGCAAGTGGTGGCCAAGCCTGTACAATGTGGAGCACCCAGGAGTCCTTGGTAATCTGACACCACTCTTTTACAAAATGTTGGATTCTTCCTCCTATTGGAAGAATCAGGAACAGATTGTTCAAAGGGATCAAAACTAGGGCCCAGTTTGGGCTGGGCTTGTTGTACGGCTCTAAGCTGATGGCATTCCCTTTGTTTGGGCTTGGCTGGAAGTTGCTGTTGACACTGGGCCAGAAGGGGCATCAGATGGTAATGCTGAAAATTCAATGTTCTGGTAATATTTAACAGGGCGTCAACAACAAGTAATCTTTAATAATGATATATTGGTTAGGTTATGGGAGTTCCGCTGGGATCCTCCTTGTCATCCGTTTTATTTAATATTTATACTTGTTCTCTTGTTGATGTAATGGAATCACTTGATTTTATTTTTACATTTTATGCAGATGATGTTCAATTTTATATCCCAAGTTCTAGTAAAGGGGAGGTATCTCATGAAGAATTAACAAGAGGAATGAAAAATATTACTGATTAGATGGAGACTCAAGGTTTTGTTTTAAATCATTAAAAACTATGATTATATGGTTAGGAAAGAAGGATCCCTCTCAGCTGCCTGTAAATTTTACTTTACATAATCATCCTGTAGTATTGCAAAGTAAACTACATAATTTGGGAATAGTATTAGATTCCAGCTTCTCTTAAAAGCATAAGATTGCAGTGTGACTAGAGTAGCATTTTTAAAAATTACTGATGATCCATCCGTTAAGATATATTTTAGCATTTCAAGATTTTAGAGTGGTGGTTCATGCTATAGTACTGAGCCAGATAAATTATTGCAAATCCCTGTATCTCAGATTGCCAAAAACATTTATGAAAACACTGGAATTAGTCCAGAATGCAGCAATTTGTATAATTTATGTCTTGCCCTGGGGGACTAGTTTGATCCCTTATAGGAAGGAGCTACCTCCCAATGAAAGAGAGAATTCAGTTTAAAGTTTTAATCATGGCACATAAATCACTCTTCAAGACAGATTACTGTCTTGATGATAAGGTCAAGGCATATGTGCCGACTCGGGATTTGCGTTCATTGAGGCAAAATCGGTTAACTATTCCAAAGATTAATTCCTTGCGGTTACAAACAATCGTTTGATGTGATCTCTCTTTAGTTGCTTCTCTTTTGCCTTTAGCTGTGCATCAGGATGATAATTATCTGTGGTTCCGGAAAAAAATGAAGGTTTTCTTATTTTCAAAAGTGTACACAGGCTCCCTGGCATTTTAAGGCTAATGCAGTGAAGATGATGTTTATTTTAATATCTGTGTTTTTATTGTATATGTGATTGTATTTTTTGATTATTGTATTGATTTATTGATGTAATTATGTATGTATTGATTTTTATATTCCACCCTCAATATGGAGATATGGTAGAATATAAAATAAATAAAAAATAAAGACAGGTATGGCCTCCTGTGGAAGCACGGTCATTTGTATGGTTAGAAATGACACTTCACCATAGAAAAGTGTTCAGTAACTATTGAAAGCGACTGCATTGCCACATTTTGGTCCTTTACCTGAGCAACCATCTCCCAGAGCTTCTCGCAGAATAGACTGTCCCCCAAACATGGGAGGTCTGCTAATTTTTTGTGGATGTCCTTGTGGATGCTATTTGCTTTAAGCCATGCCATGTGTCTAGCTCCAATGGAGGCTGAGGAGGTACATGAAACATAACTGAAAAATTCAAAGACTGATTGAAGAAGTTAGCAAATGTCCTCTTCTGCATCCAGGAGTAGCTGTGGATAATAGTTACCTTGTTCAGTGGCAGGTAGGAAAGTCTTCAATTTTTGAATGCAGTTATGGATAGACTACACCATATAAAATTATTGGATAGTAAAGTGAGTAGATAGTGTTGCATTTTGAAAAATTTTCTTGCCAAAGTTATCTGGAAATCTATGGCCTCTTCTGGAGAATTTGAGTGAATCCATGTCTTTTCATACCAGACAACCACTATGGACTGGTGAGCAGTTGGATGATATCAAATACAGATGCTGGACTCTGTATTTGAGGTCTAACTTTCAAGCTGTATGAGTGATCTCATCTGTAGGACATCTGTGAACTGGAAAGGCTACTGGTTCAGATGGAGTATTCAGTACTTGAAAAAGGCCAAGGAGTTTAGAGCGGGAATCTTTGTCTTTATGAACATGTACACTCAGTGCTGTACCTGGTTGACTCTGAGGAGAAGCAATGTGGTCTAAGACTTCTTGACCTGCTAGACTCCATTGAGATAGACAATGAAGAAGCCCTAATTAAGGGTTCTGGTAATGAGTTTCTCCCTATAGATGAGATTGGGTCTCTGGTCTGTGGTATTGCCATAGTGATTGTGGAAAGGAGAGGCTGGATTGTTCCTTTGGTATCCTTGGTCAGAGAGGATTTGGTTAAGCGACTTATGTGTCTTGTGACCTGGCATAGATGGTGGGACATCCTCTTTCGAGATCAGGATAGGTTCCTACAAGATAATAGTATTCTTTTACAAGCTTGTGCGCCTTGGATATCTTGGCATGCTTCAATGGGTCTTTAGAAATGCACATCGAGGATAGGTCAACAATATTACATTGGTTGCATTGTGGCTCAGCCATTTGTCCTTGTACTATGCATCGCGGGACATAGAATCCTGAGCCCCATGTGACCAAAGAGTATAGGCGTCTGTGTGTACTGAGGCCACATGCTTCAGTGGCAAAACATCTTGCACTAAGCCCATTGATGCGTTGTGTGCATCAATGAGTCTAGTGCCTTGATGCGTCATGTATTGGAGGAAAATGCAGTCTAGACAATGCATTGTGTGTTGGGAATGCTGATGCTGCTTGTTCCAGCTGCGACAGCTCCAGTGACTGATGTTGCTTAGTCTTTGATGCAGGGCAGCTGGTAAACTTGACCATGTGACATCAGCCTGAATGAACAGGAGAGTTTTAGAGGAGCTCCTACTCAACTCTTTTCCTGGCGAGGCACACGAGACTGCACTGCAGGACAAAGACCTACTGCAGCTCTGGGGAGATTTACACAGTTCCTCAATGCGACGCACCCTAGAATAAGTGCTGGGACATCCATACACAGGCACAGGATTCTTGTCATGTTACGTACTGAGGCATCTATAATGCAGATCATGCCCATCGGTGAGGAATACAACCTTTTCATAGATACAACTTTTAAAGCCGCTTGCCATTGTTAACTTCTTCTTCTGGCCTGACATGATGGGGAAAAAAAGCTTTTTTTTTTTTTTTTTTTTTTATAAATTAGCACTAAAAAGTGCCCTTGTGAGACAATTAAGAGGAAGAAACTGAAGAAAATTATCGACTTTAAAAGATTTTAAGGATTTTTAGAGAACAAAAATATTAGGAGAGACTGAGTTTACATCTGTGCTATGCTTGGACAAAAATTGACTGAGCAGCCTTTCAACAATTCCCGTACTTGCTCAGCTCTATTTGCTTGGCGAAACGAGTCCAATTGGTGCTGCCGAATGACATCACCCACATATAATGGCTAATTTATCCTGCTTATCAACAGAAAAAATTTCATTCAGAGCCCTGAGCTCTCAATAAACACAAAGATCAAATCTTTTCAAGTCCTATTGGACTCTGAACAGATCATATCATCGCAAATCCAGGCAACAGTGAAGAGCTGCCACTTTCAATTATGGCATTGCTTATGGACAGCACAAATAAGTTTTCCACACTAAGGAAGGATTCCACTGAAGTGGACCATCTCTGCACTAAGAAAGCATCTATGAGCACGGAGCGCACATATTTTGGCACACAAGCCTGGATTTACACTCCCGTCTTTAAAGGGTGAATGACATGCACCAAGACTTCTCAGAGTCATAGATCTGATCTCGAGAGGACTGTGCCTTTTCAGTTTTAGGTGATGGCCTCTGCACTGAAGAATGCTTTATCTGAAGATGTCTGAGAAGAACTCAGGCACTCTTTCAAGGCATAGCTCCTTGACATTCTGATCCTCAGACATGTGAGCACAATCTGACATGTTATAGAAAGGCCACAGACAGCAGACACATCTGTCATGCTGATCTGACAATCTTTTGAAAAAGTAATGGTTACATCTCTTTAACCCTATTTTTGTCAACCAGTTGTTCCAGTTGTTTTTTTTTTTTTTGTTTTTTGTTTTTTTTTAGAGCACCAATACAAATCCAATTTTGAAGAAAAAATTTTTAAGACTATGTAACAGTAAAGATTAAACAAAGATAACCAAAGAAAAAATCCATCAGGGAAAGGGGAAAAAAACCCCCAAGATTAGTAGCTCGAAGAGAATCAAAAAGATATCCTTTCACATTAGAAGAAAAAAGTCTGAGACTTATGCAATGGCAGCTGCACAGCAATGGCATGCATGCTCAGAAAAAACTTCTGAGATCTTCTCGGACTCAGCGCTGTTGGAGGACATCACACTACTTGTCAGGCTGATCTGTCTCCTGCTTGTACACAGAGAACAGAAACTGTTGAGTAATAGACAGAGGATCATGGTAAATGGAATTCACTCTGAGGAGAGATAGGTGAACAGTAGAGTGCCTCAGGAATCAGTTTTGGGACCAGTTCCCTTCAATATCTTTCACAGTGATACTGCAGATAAGTTAAAAGGAAAAACGTTTCCTTTTTTGCAGATAACACTAAGATCTGGATTAGAGTGGACACCTCTGAGGGAGTAGAAGTCATCTAAAAAAGCTTGAGGAGTGGCTGAATACTTGGCAGTTATGTTTCAATGCAAAAAAGGTGCAGAGCTAAGCATTTGGGATGTAGAAATCTAAGGGAGAGGTGGCACAATAGGGGTAAGGAGCTGATGTACAATGACTAGAAAAGAACCTTTGGGGCAATAATGTCTGATAAACCTTAGATAGTGAAATAATATAAGGCAGTGGCCAGAGCTAAAGGGATGCTGGTGTATGTAGGGAGAAGCACAACAAGCATAAAAACAAGGAAATGATAACACCTCTGTACAGATCAGTGATACCTTAATTAGAAGAGTGTACTCTGTTCTGGAGGCCACACCTCCAAACAAACACAGATAAGCAACCAAAATGGTACAGGATCTGAACCAAAAGCCAGCTGAGATGCGACAAAGACCTAAATATGTTTACCGTAGAGGAGAGAAGGCAGCCTTTTCTGTTGCTGGACCAATTTACTGGAACAGCTTGCCAGAGCAACTTCAATTAACATATTGTACCAAAACTTTCAGGAAACTCAAAAGGACACTGCGAGCCATTTAGGCTCAAATTTCACAGCCATTGTACTCTTTCCAGTAGCAGAAAACTGGAAGACTCATTTGCAAGCTTTTTCCAGCAGCCCCAATAGAGGACTCCAGAGAATAGTGTCAACCAAATAGGTTTCAACAACTTTAAAGCCCCTGAACTCTTTCCAGCAGAAGAAAACTGGAAAATGTATTTCAATATTTCTCCTAGTAGTAGAGAACTCCAGAGAACACTGTGAGACATCTAGGTTTCAGCCTTCACAGCCCCTGAATGTTTTCTAGCAATGGTAGACCAGAAAGGTCATCTGCATATTTCTGCTGGCAGCCCCAGCAGAGAATACCACAAGTCTTCTAGACTTTCATATCCTTGGTGAGGCCTCACCTGGAGTACTATGTTCAGTTCTGGAGACCGTATCTCAAAAGGGACAATGACAGGTTGGAGGTGGTCCAGAGAAAGACGACCAAAATGGAGAGTGGTCTCCATCAAATGACTTGACAGGAGATGTTGAAGGACTTAAATTTGTATACCCTGGAGGAGAGGAGGTGCAGAGGAGATAGGATATAGACCTTCAGATACCTGAAAGGTTTTAATGATGCATAAACAACAACAAACCTTTTTGGATGAAAGGAAATCAGTAGAACTAGGGGTCACAAAATGAAACTCCAGGGAGGACGATTCAGAATCAAAGTCAGGAAATATTTCTTCATAGAGAGGGAAGTGAATGCCTGGAATGCCCTTCCGGAGGAAGTTATGAATACAAAAACAGTAAAAGATTTCAAAGGGGCATGGGATAAACACTGTGGATCCCTAAAGGCTAGAGGATAAGAGAATGAAGAAAAGAGTGAATGGAGGTAACTTGTTGGTGTGGCTGTTACTACCCTTAACTAATAAGCCTGATACTTTTGATGTAACTCCAACATTGCTCTCTGCTTCAACAGCAGGGGGTAAAGAGGAAAAGAGAGATCAGATTCAGACTGCAAACAATAAAGACATTGAATTTTACAGCCTGGTAAAACAATAAGAGTAGGGGTAACTTGCTGGTGTGGCCGTTACTACCCTTAACCAATAAGCCTGATACTTTTGATGCAACTCCAACATTGCCCTCTGCTTCAATGGCAAGAGGTAATGGGGAATTTGACCCAAACAGCAACCAACAAGGGCCCTGACTTTGATGGTCTGGGAAACTGATAAGTACAGGGGTGACTTGTATGGCACAGCAGATACTACCATAAGCTTGCTGGGCAGATTTGATGGACCATTTGGTCCTTTTCTGTCATCATTTCTATGTTTCTATCTTTCTAGTAGCAGAGTTACAGAAGCCATGTACCAAAACACAACTTACAAGGATTACTGATAGATAAATACAAAATAAATCAATATATTAAAAGTACTTTAGATTAGTTTGAACATCCCTAGTCCTTCAGAACTTTTCAAATTGCTAACAATTGAACAAAATTAAGAAGCAGATAGTAATCAAGTAGCAAGAGGAGAGCTATCCAGTCTTTTGCATTAGTTGGTGAGAGGTTGTATTTGGCACTCCATGCAAAGATCTCCTAGCCCTCAGACAACGAGTCTGATCTCTGGAGGCCAGAGTGACTCGGGGGCAGGCTGTGCTGTGGCTGGGAGGAGTGCTCAGCCTTGGGGGGAGGCAGGGACTTGGCCTGGGGGAAGGTTGGCTGTGTTGTGGCTAAGAGAAGTGCAGGCTGTGCTGAGGCTGCTGGGGATGAGGGCAGGCTATACTGGTAACTGCAGGCTTTGCTAGGACTGGAGAGGGGAGGGCAAGCTGTTGGAGATGGATAGGCTATGCTGGGACTCGAGAGGAGGGGGGATAATAAATATGAGCCTACAGGAAATGTTCATGGGTTTCTGTGCTATTGCTGGAGATGGGGTAGCCTAGGCTGGTGTTGAAGTGTGGGGTGAGGGCAGGTAGGGAGGCAGACTGTGCAGCTCCTAATGCTGTGGGGAAGGTAGGAAGGAAGGAAGGGCAAGCTGTGATGGGGCTCAGTACTGGGGCTCGGAGCAGGTAGGCAGGTTCTGCTGGGGTAGGAAGGGAGGACAATTCATAGGGGCCTCCTGGAATTTCCATGTGTCAGCTACTTTATTCCAATTACACTTTGCATCCAAAGTAACCGAAATGTAGCATAGTTACGTCAGAGTTAACAAGATAAGGACACCTTCAGTTAGATATTTAAAAATCAGGCTTGGAATGTGAATGATAAAATAGCAGCATGTATGTGTTTGTTTTGTTTTGTTTTATTGTTGTGTGTTTTATTGATTTTATACTTACACTTTTGTTACTTGCCTTGAGCTATGTCTAGTACAGGATATAAACTTTTTAAATAAATAAGAAAGAAACCAGGGATATGACAGACATTTAGAGGGCAATTTTGAAAGGGATTTTTGTGGATAATAAGTATGTTACCCACATAAATCATTTGTCTGAAAATTGCCCACCTTCTATGCAAGTGGGCAGTTCCATAAGATGCCTATTTTTACTTGCATTGCAGGGGAGGCAGTCCTGGGGTAGGGTTAGGTTGGGGGAGAAATATATGTGCATAGTTTTGGATTTTCAAACCTATGAGGATAGCTTTCAAACAAATGTGCGTGGCAGCATATACAGTACACATGTATATGGCTGCAAGCAGATACGCAAATATTTTATAACCTGCACATATGATATACGCGTTTTATAAAATATGCATATCTGTACCTTGCAACAGTATGTACTCTTACGCACAACTACATGCAGTGCATTGAAACTACATATATCAATGCATTGAATGCACGTAGTTTTCCTTCCTGTTTTAAAAATATAAGCGCATACATTTTATGTGCGAAAGTAAAGTATAACTTACTTGCATTAAGTCCCGATTTATATGCACAATTCGGCCAAATTTAAACTAATTTACCAATTAGTCCAAAGTACAAGTACACAAGTATCTTTCCTGAAAACTATTAGTAATGTACAAGCATTAAAACTTTTTCAATGAAAAGGAAGTTGTAGAGCGAGTAAGTCACAAGATAAAGAAACATTTTTTCATGAAACCAGTGGTGGAAGCTAAAACAATAACAGACTTCAAAATGTTATGGGAGAAATACATCGGATCCTTACTTGCAAAATATTGAAGTGACAGTGGAAGCATGACCTAGTGATACCATAGATCATGAGGTTAGTGAAAAAACTATGCTTCCAAAAAGACACTGAAATAACCTGCAGTAGTTACAACCCAAAAGTGGCGGCAAAATTGCATCAGACTTCCAAGAAGGTGGGTGGGGGTAACCTGCATTGACCATGGTTAAAACTCAAAATTGGTAGCTATGCAGTTTATTAAAAAACTTGGCAATAAGTCGTAGAAGGACCCCTAGGTGATGGATTTAGTGTTGTTCTTGTAATAATCAGGGGAAGATAAGGCCTGAAATAACCTACCAGTAGAGGTGATGGGTGCCAGTGAATTAAGAGATTCTAGACGTGTTGAAAGTTCAGGCAAAAGATATGGGGTTAGGGGAAGCTTGGGTTTAATATGGGAATTCTCTGTTTACCTACCCAAAAACAGAAAAATCATAATTGGACAGAATGGATTCACTAACACAGTCTATTTCTGCTTTCATTTATTATATTACATTCCCTCCTCACCACCCTTCCATATCGACTATGCTTACTCGGCCCTTTCTTCCCAATGCTACCTTCATCTCCTTGTCCTAGCCATACCACTGTCACTTTCCTTCTCCTTCCCTGCCCTCCCCCTTCCAGTATTGAAATTTATCGTCCTTCTCCTCTCTAAGGGAATGGTACATTTTAGGGTTCTGAAGGTAGGACGTAGTTAGAATCCTAAAATGTGCAACAACCATGGTGGACACTTCTTACTACTTATTTTTCTACTGTATCAGCCATACCGGAATGGTTCACAGGAAAAAAAAAATGCTCTAAATTTATCCAGGCTTCAAAGATACCTTAGGACTGTCTTCATAGCTCTTCCTACAAGGCTCCCAAACAATCAGACTGATACAGAAAAATGCAGGAGAGCGGGCGCTCCATGTTGTGCGCCCGCTCTCCCGACACACACCTAGCCACCTCTTCTGGGCGCGCGATTCAATATTCAAATGAGGTGGTGCGCTAATAAGGAGGCGCTAGGGACAATAGCACGTTCCTAGCGCCTCCTTATTAGCGGTAGAGGTGGCTTTCAGCAGGTGTGACAACCGACGCTCTTTTTTACCGGCATCGGTTTCTGAACCCGCTGACAGCCACGGGTTAGGAAAATGGGCGCCAGTAAAATTGAGCATCCGTTTTGCTAAACACTGACCGGCGGGTACATTTTTTTTTTTTTTAAAGTTTTGGTTCCTCCAACTTAATATCGCTAGGATATTAAGTCGGAGGGTGTACAGAAAAGCAGTATTTTCTGGCCACACATTTTACTTTCAGTATCCTGGGGACTAATAGCCTTATCAACATGCATTTGCATGTGATGAGCGCTATTAGTTTTCGGGGGGGGGGGGGAGGGGGGGAGGGAGTTGGCCATGCGTTTTTGACACGCTAAACCCCTTATAGTATTAAGGGTTAACAGACGCGTGTTGAAAACGCGTAGCCAATTGCATGCTAAGCGGTGTGCTCTGCCGAGCGCACCATACTGTATTGGCCTGTAAGCTGGGTTTGAAAGATGAATTCATGAAAAGCAAAAGGTTATAGTGAAGAACTCATACTTATGCCACATGTTTCCATATGCATTCTCAAAAATATCATACTTGCTTCAGTGTACAAACTAGGTTCATCCAATGGTCTTACCTGCCTACATGTTTTGGACCCAATTAACCTTGCAATTGCACAGAAGTTGTCATAGTAGGTACCAATGAGAACCCTGAACATTGAGGCTTCAGCACCACTCCAGTCCACATTTTCAGGCGGTTCTATATTTGGCTTCATCTTTATTGGTGTTTGACACCTAGAGTTTGCCTCTGTAGAAATTAAAGTTATATGTCATATTAGAGTAACCATATTTACAAAATTATGTCAGTTATGCATATACAACAGAGAATGCATAATAGCTTCCCTTTCATAGATGTTCTCCGATGACCAGAGAATCTCGAATCACACATGTGAATGGTATCACTATCACTTGGCTCCAATCAAATTTTTTCCAGAGTTGTTTTTGGTTTTTTTTCAAAGTGTTAGAAAACACATGAGCACAGGCAGCAGTACTTGCACTGCCATGGTACTTCATTTCTATCAATCCGCTCAATAGTTAGAAAGGTGGGAGCGAATGTATGACTGATGGTTCCTCTGTCTTGACAGAACATCTGTTAGAGGGAGGCAACTATGCTTTCTCTGAAGACAAGTGGAATCAGTTATGCATATGGAACTCCTTAGTTTCAAACAACTACAATAGGCAATAAACCTATTTTTGGCAAGTTTCAATTTTTTTTTTTTTAAACAAAAACAACCCTGAAACCTAAAAATGCACCCTCACAGAGCTAGAACTTGGCTCTAATTCTCAAGAAGACCCTGGAGAATAGAAGGCATGTGACGTCACGTCTTGAGCGGCCCAATTGCACGCACAGGGGCCGCTTTCGCCCGTGCGATGCGTCCATCTTCGCGGTCAGCTGGAGGCAGGGGAGCCGCGGTCGTCCTCGCCGATGTCCGTCTCCGGAGGGGGGCTGCAAAAAAAGTAAGTCGCTTCGTCGCTTTACACTGCCAGTCCTCTCTCCCCTCCTCCCAGAGCAAGGCTGCTTTTCGCGCCTTGCTTCGGGAGGAGGGGAGAGAGGACTGGCAATCCCGAGCGTAGGATTGCCTGTCCTCTCTCCCCTCTCTCTTGCTACTTTATTTTTTTTCACTTTTTCGCTTTTTTTTTCCCCCGATTTTTTCCACTTTCGTTGCTTGCTTCGGGAGGAGGGGAGAGAGGGCTGACAATCCCGAGCGTCGGAGAACCGTCCACTTCCTGGTACCTGTCATTTCAAATGTCATTTGAAATGACATTTGAAATGACAGATACCAGCGTGTCCATGAAGCGTTAGGCCCGCGCACCCAGGTTACTGTATAGGCGCTGTATAGCGCTCTATACAGTAAAATGGGTTGCGCGGGCCTAACGCTTCACGGACGCTTCTTAGACGCAGCTTGCATTTGCAAGCTATTTACATACAGGATCGAGCGGTAGGTGAGCTGGACTGTGCGTGCGGCAACTGCGGGTGCGCTGGGCACTAACGCAGCTCTTCCTACCACTCCTTACTGGATTGACCTGCTTGTAAGCTTTATGGAGCAACAACACAAATTGTGAGGAAAAAGAGGAAGAGGAGTCAAAGGCCCCCCTCGGGACTATCCTCCATGGCAGGGGAAATAGGGTGTGAAGGTTCCTGCCCATTGGAACACTTTGCTGAGGAGAAAGAGGAGGTGGTAAAATCCCTTCCCCCAGCGCTGCACTAGTCACAACCCTGAAAGATTGAAAGAGAGCCCCCGTTTCCACACTGAAAGGGAACTGATCATCTTCAGAGTGAATTGCAGCAGAAGTCCCCACAGGGACTTGGGCAGACTTTGCTTTTGCTAGTTTTGCAGAATTAACATTTTTTCCGGCTCCTGCCGAACCCTCCCCACCCGGGATACAATCAGAGCAAAGATCCTCCCTAGAGAGTTGCCAACCCGCACGTGTGGCAAACTGACTAACGCGACATCGAGTTATGACAGAAAAATTAAACAAAATACAACAAATTTTGACAAAAATCGTGAAGAAATAGCCAAAAACAAAAAGCAAACGCCGCGCTGAGACAGGGAGAGAGAGAGAGAGAGAGAGAGTGTCGACGCGGGAGAAAACAAAAGTAGAACTTTTTTTTTTTTTTTTTAAATTATAAAACTTGCCCGGCAGTGGTCCAATGTGCTGATCCCTTCGGGTGGAGTGAGCCGGGCTCCCCGGTATCGCACCCAGCAGCTGAGAAGATAAGTAGGGCCCTCAACCCTGTGAAGCAGCTGCCTCTCAGAACCTAACGACCACCTGGGAGGCTAACGACCACTGTTTTTTTTATTTTTAAATAAAGCTTAAACAAGCCATAAAACAAAAGACAAAAAAAACCCCTAAACTAATTAAACACAAGAATAACCAAGTAAGCACACAGCCCAGACTGTAGGTTTGGCACCTCCCCCATCTGCTGGAGACAGAAGAATACTGCCGGACTGTAGGTGGCGCCATTCTATTTATAGGCGGAGCGTTGTTATGGTAACTGCTCTGTCTCCATCTGCTGGGGGGGGGGGGCCCCAATCCCAGGAGTCTGGACTGATCCGGGTACATACAGGGGAAAAATGTTTGTGGGTCAGTACTCAAGTTTTCAAAATAATTTTCCACCTCTTGTCTACAAAGATTTTTTCAGGGATTCAGCTCATGAGATGGCCCAAGCCCTAGTGGAACAAGCATGAATAGTAAGATAAGCAGATCCTGCAACCCTGTTGGTCTCTCTAATAAGGACCAAATTACCAGCCTACAGTATATTAAAACAAACAATCCAATACAGCTTCCTCCTTTCTCACAGTGAAACAATCTCTTTCAACAGTACAAAGAAATCGTCTGATCCAACAGACAAATCCTTGCACCTATGCATATAATAAACACTTAGAAAGTCTCTTCTAATATCTATAAAAAGTAGCATATTTTCCTTCTCAGAAGTCAAGCAAAAACCCAAAGTGACCACTTCCTAATCCAGTTGAAACCAAGACAAATATCACATTAGCAAACAGGGCTGGAATAGTCTTTAGGACAACTTTGCCCTGATGAAAAGCCAGAGCTGCCAAATTCCTTCATATAGCAAGTTAACAGACTAAGCAAAGGTCAAACTGAAAGGAATGAAATATACAGAAACTTTCCTCAAGGCTGAAAAGAAAGACCACTACGATTCTTATGAACTAGATTTAAATCTCAGGGAAACCAGCAAGAGTGAGACTGAGCTTTTAGCAGTAGACAGCCTTAAAGAAATGATTCACCAGGAGATGGAAACTCACAAAAGTTCTTACTTTTAGGACCCAAAGGTAGAACCTCAGACCTTTAGCACTGCCAGACCTAAACCTTTATCCAAACAATTCTGCAGGAAATCCAAGACATCCATAATGGAACACCCATCAGGGATAATACTCCATGTAACCAAAAGAAAATACTCAAACTCCATCAAAATCCTTGAAAGGAATTGACTTGCAGGATTTAATAGTGCTAATCACTTTGGAAGAGAAGTCTACTGAAAATGTTTTTAAAGTCATATGGATAGGGGACACAGAGATAATTAGTCTAGAAGCAGTGGATTTCTTAAGGAGGCTGCAGTAGTTGAAAGTCCATGGATTGGTCTTTTCATGGTTTATAGGGAGTCTGAAAAAATAAAGCAGTTTATTTTCCAACAGATTTTCTTCAAAAACTTGTACAAGGGAGGAAAGCAATCACCTGGCTGAATATCTACAGAATCAAAACATTCACTGTAATAGCATGAGTTTCCCTGTATCTGCTGCAAACCTGACTTCTTGGTGTTCTCCCGCATGGCAACCAAATCTGTATCCCACATTCGCTGTTAACGATACAGGAAGAAACTTTCCTTTATTAATTCAGCTAAACTCCCATGTTTCATTCTGCCATCACTTCCTTGGATAGCCTTCATAAATATTACATGGGATATACCTTAGGCTGCTTTGAAGTCCTGCATATTTATATTCAGGTAGGCCTTCTTGTTAGATCAAGATCCTTTTCAAATCTTGGAATCAAAGTGTGCTCTCCATTTCATCCAGACTCGTTCCTGGAAACAACCCCTTGATGACATTTTCAATTTACAACCACCACCTGATAAGACCACAGACAAGAGAACTCTCCTAGTAAAGAACCTCAGCTAGATGACTTGCCTGTGAAATCAGAAACAGCTAAAATTATCTCAGCCAAAACAGAGTACAAATGATCATCACTATGGAGGCGGCTTTTTATTTTATTTAAAATTTCTTCTATACCATTTTCTTGATCAAAAGATCATTCAGAGTGGTGAACACCCAGTATTAAATACAACATACACTTAAGAAATTAATAAAAATGCTGCCCTCCTTCACCAAAAAACAACAAAAATAACACACAATAAATACAAGCCATACCAGAACCAGCTAAGCCAAGGCAGCAACCCCAACCACTACAGTCCTGTAGACCTTCAGCAGCACGGGTATCAGAAAATTACCAGATAAGTTTACCCGGGTAACTTTAGACAACAAATTCAATGGGACTTACCTGGGTAATTTTAGGACTAGAAGGTGAAAACAAACTGTAAGGAGTGAAGTTTTGAATTGTGATCACATGACCTGAATTTGACTATGACCTTGTTCTTATGACATTATAGTTCACTTGTTGTTTGTTCCAATGCTTCTCTGCTCTCCTATTGGTTTTTTGTACCCCTTACCCTTCCCCTGTTACTTGTAATTTCCGTTGCTTTTGTTCCATGTAAACCGAGGTGATGTTTCGACTAACATCGGTATAGAAGACTCTTTAAATAAATAAATAAATAAATACAGTTTAAACAGATATCTTGAGAGGTCATGCACTAATAAGGCTGACCTCAAATGGGAAATCATTTCCTTATCACAAAGGTGCTCAAATTAGTTGATGGCTATATTGATCAACTCTTCACCTGGTCGACTGGTAGTATCAGATTTGTAGCGGGAAAGACTATGCTGCTGCCTGAGCAACTTTCTTCAGAGAAACAGTTCTCAGCAGTCAGTTTTTGCATGGAGCCCATTGAGGTTTGTTTCTCTTCTGACCTAGAGTTCATGGGAGAAAAACTGCTTTCCAGAGATAAGGGTGCTGCATGTGCAAGAAAGTGGTTGAATTATGCTTTATAATTGTTTTTTCTATGGTCAGTTTATAGATTAAACAGTTCGATGATAGAAATCCTGAATCATGAGGTTCCCTAATTTCAGAAACCAGAAATTCAACTGGAAAAAAGTGACCAAGACGGTCTCTATAAAGAACATCTCATTTAGCAATAGCTCAAAGGCTTTCTTGCTCAATAATTTGAAGGTTTCTCTCGGAGATCGGGAAAGTCCTCTACCTTAATCTTGACAAGACTTATGTTTTCTCAGAGTCTGAGAAGTTAAAAAAAAGAACTGGGGATGGAGGGAAGATGTTGCCCTACTTCATCCCTAAATCTACTGGACACTTAACAAGACCAAATTATCTTCCACACCATGAAGGGTGGGAAATACCACCAATGACAAAAATAACCTGCATCACTCTCAGGAGATCTGCAAGCTTGTTGTCAAGGATGACTTGGGAATAAATCACATTTGGAATGAGCATCCATGAATCTTGTATATAGAGCTTATTAGGATGGAGGGTCCATATAGATCAGATCCTTGCTGTGACTGATAACTAAAATGGAAAAACCAATAAAGAAGACATTTCTGGGTCTTCACTGTTGGTGCTAGTCCTAGATAAAAGTGCACCATTCTCAGCAAGAAATGTGCATCTTCTCATGGACAAAGAACTTCTGTAAAAGAGCTGGCCCAGCGAGATATATGTGTTTTGGGTAACGGATTTTTGTGAATTTTGCTACTGCGAATTCAAATATTGTTAACCGCCTTGATATTAACTTGAAAGTCGGTATACAAAGTTAAATAAATAAATAAATAAATGTGTAGAAAGATCTTGTACTTCACCAGGCATCTTAAGCTTATTTCATTTTAGCATAACTACCCCTTCAGAAAACAAAGCTTAAACAGGCTTCTGCTTCAGGAGGAGCTTACAAAGGTATTCATAGTAGAGAAAATGGGACCATAACTAATAAATGTTATCACCTTACTTCTCAGGGTAGCTGCAACTGTCAGTGATCATAGTTGGGGGCCCTTGGCATGTACACAGTAGTATGGATTAGTAAAACTTGAGAAGAGACCAACCTATACTCAGTCTAAAATTAGGAGGATTATAACCAGGAGAAAATCATGGGGTTCTAGGTGTTTGGCACGTGAGAAAAATAAATACATAAAAGTCAATCAAATCAATAAATCTCAATTATGTAAAAAGCATGCTGCAAATCAGGACTGGAAAAAGATTGATAGGGACAAAGTCAGGGTTGATGAAATAGAAATATGAAGATTGTCAACGTTTATCATATTACAGCAAAAAAAGTGCAAACAAAAGCAATGAAGGGGAAAAATCAGCCCATTCTGTTCAGCCAGGTCTTGTTGATTTATTGCTAATTCTGTGTTTGTATCTGCTGCTGAGCTAGTTCTAAACAAATGTCAGGCATGTTGGTGTTACACATTATAGAATTAAAACTATCAATTTTTCATTAAAACAGTTAAAAAGAAACAGCCAAGAATTTAAAAGAAAAGTAACGTATAACTCATTAAGGCAGCTACAGATATCAGCACGTTAATGAGATTTATCTATCAGCAATTTTCAAACCCCTATCCAACCAATTTTGAGTTTTTCCTTTCATTATTGGATATTTTACTTTCTGAATACACAGTGAAGTACACTAATTAGGAACAAACTTGCCTATATATATGCGCTCCTTAGAGTTACTGGCCCTTAAGGTTTATGTACGAGTGTTATTCTTTATTTATCATGTTCACTTGCTGTGTTCATTTAACTGTCTGAGCCAATAAAAATCTTTAAACACAAAAACTTTTCTAAGCAAAAATGTATCTTTAGTTCAGAAACTGTCCCACTTGTGCACCTATTTAGATGATACCCATTTCCTATAGATGACATTTTAATAATGTGACTGCAGCTAATGACAATATATATAGCTGTGTAGCAGTATATAAATACCAAAATCAAAGTATAAAATTCTCCACCTGGAGATGCCTGCATATCTATATCTCAAATATAAATTACTATGGAATAATAGTTTGATTCAAAAAAAACTTTACAAAACTCATTTACATTACTATCCTAGCCTCTCACAATATCTACACAACACTTATGGTGCTTTCCTCCTTCCCCAAACAAGTTCATTTAGGCATTTAACATTAAAGAAAACCAGGCACAGCTACAGTTGTGTTAAGTTTACATACCCCTGTAGGATGTGTAGCATTTTAAGAAAACATGAGTGTTCAGACAAACACGTTTTATTTTTAATGTGTTTCAAATTAAACTATTATTCATCACTGAACCGTACAATCATTAAACAAACCATAGCAATAAAGGAAATAATAAAACGGTTCTATTCAAAGGTTTGCATATTTTTGAAGGGCTGATACTATACATTCAAGCTGACACACACAGGTTGAGATGGCAATGAAGGGTAGGTATCCACACCTGTGCCTTGTTTGATTGTAATTAGTGTCTGTGTATAAAGAGTCAATGAGTTTTTTAGCTGTTGAGAAACCTTTGTGCATTTCATCCAGGGTTGCACTGGTGGCTACTGAAGCTTGGGAAAGCAAAAGAACTATCAAAGGATCTGTAAATAAAAATAGCTCATCAGGAAAAGGATATAAAAAGATAGAAGATTTGAAAATGCCAATCAGTACTGTTCAAATTCTGATCAAGGAGTAGAAAATTATGGGTTCTGTTAATATCAAGCCACGGTCAGTAGACCAAGAAAGATTTCTGACAACTGCCAGGAAAATTTGTTGGGATGCAAAGAAAAACACAAACAACTACTGAAATACAGGCTTCTCTGAAACAAAGTGGTGTGGATGTTTCATGCACAATAAGGAGATAATTGAACAGAAATGCACTGCATGGTAGAGTTGCTAGAAAAAAGCCATTGCTGCACCAACACCACAAAACAGCCTGCTTACAATAAGCCAAACAGCACCTAGAGAAGCCTCAAACTTCTAGAATAAAATAATTTGGAGTGATGAAACCAAAATTTAATTTTAAGGTCACAACCATAAATGCTATGTTTGGAGAGGAGTCAACAAGACCTATGAAGAGAGGCACAACATCCCTACCATGAAGGATGGAGGTGGATATCTGCTGTTTTGGAGGGGTGTGAGCTACAGTGGCACAGGGGATTTATTCAAAATTGATGACAGGATAAATGCAGCATCTTATCAGAAAATACTGGAGAAGAAATTTGCATTCATCAGCCAGGAAGTTGCGCATAGGGCTTACTTAGGACTTTCCAACATGACAATGATCCGAAACATAAGGCCAAGTTGACCCTTCAGTGGCTGCAACAGAAGAAAGTGAAGCTACTAGAGTGGCCATCACAGTCTCCTGACCTCGGTATCCTTGAGCCACTTTGGGGAGAACCCAAACATGCAGTTCATGCTAGACAATTAAAGATTTTAAAGGATTTGGAGCCTTTTTGCCAAGAAGAATGGGCAGCTTTACCACATGAGAAAATAAAGGGCCTCATTCACAATTATGAAAAAAGGCTGCAAGCCATTATTGATGCAAAAGGGGGAAATACATGATATTAAGAAATAAGAGTATGCAAACCTTTGAACAGGATCATTTTATTATTTCCTTTATTGCTATAGTTTGTTTAATGATTGTGCTATTCTGTGATGCATAATAGTTTAATTTGAAACATTAAAATAATAGATGCGTTTTGTCTGATCACTCATGTTTTCTTAAAATGCTATATGTCTTACAAATTCTGACAGAGGTATATAAATTTATGAGCACAACTGTATATAAGCAAGGAAGACCAAGACTACATCAGAGCCTTCAATGTGTAAATTTAACCATGAGAATTTTTCTCTCAAACCACATCTCTATGCCAAAGTTGAATGCATTAAAACTCCAGAGCACTGCCACTTCACAGACTGAAAGACTATGAACCCAATCTGAGAATCAAATTCAGGTTTACCAACAAGGGCTTCACCGCACTGACCATTGTGGAGGCAATTTGTAATAACCTGCCTACCTGCAAAGTCCATAGCTACTTTATCTGTAGATCTTGCAGCTAAATCTTCAAAAAGGAAAACTAATCAGGTAAGTTCCATTTGAAAATTGCTTACAAGGTCTGCATGTCAAAAGTATCTGTGCACTTTACCATCTGCTTTTTGAGTGGGCAAAAAATTAATTCAGAACACAGCATTTGTATTTGAAAATCAAAACTATATGTGTTGTTTGCATTACGCCTCCCCTCAATTTAACTAAACATACACGTGCTGTGGAAGCCGGTATTTACCTTTAGAGAGGCTGAAGGGGGACATTTTAAGCCAAGCCAAATTTACCTTGGAAAATTGTCCTCTGTTAAGAGGCTGGCTTAAAATCTGCCTTTTGATCAGCAAATTCACTATTGAGGGAGGCTTTGGCATCTGACAGTAGAGCACACTGCAGAGACAACCTTCATGAAGGAAGGAAAGAAAGCTTAAAAATCAATTAAGAAATAATCCATTTTTGATTAAACTAGCAAGCCTATTATCCCATCATCATTTTCCATTTACAAATAAATTTCCTAGCAGTGAGTGAATATCACACTCTCTCACCAGAGGAACTAGACGTTTCATCTTTCTTCTCCTCCTCTTCCTTATCATTGTTTTCACCTCCGGTTTCAGTTCCCGCTTCCCTATCACTGTCAGTGTCTTTTGCTTCTGACACATTAACTGTTGGTGTGCTAGGTCTGCTGGTGGTGTTTGGAAGCCGTCCCCTTCGGCGGCCGCTTGGACGCTTTGGCGGCGTCTTTATTCGTTCTGCTGTCAAAGCTGCTGCAAACTCCCTTGCCCCCTCCTAAAACAAATGAGAGTTTTCATATTGGTTTCAAACTCAAGGCAGGGATTTGTTGCTTTAATATAATGCATACAAAGAAATAAACTGTACAACTTTATAATTTGCAAATTATGGCATTTCAGATGAAACATGCATTTATAATCTGCAGATTATAAGAACATAAGAACATTATTCATTTCAATTTGTAACCAGGATGCTAGAATCTATTTTAGGGCAGCAGATTTCAACATCAAATAGAAAGGAAGCAGAAGCTTTAGAAAGCTAATTTTACTTGGCTTCAAGGAGCCATAATTACATAAAGTGACAAACTCAATCTGAACTTTCATTAAGGGTACATTTTAGAAATATTTTCCAGAAGTCATCACTCATCCCAAACCAAACATCTTAAGGGAGTCAAAAATTAAAAAACAAAAAAAACCAACCTGAATTATGAGGAAGTTGGGTTATTAATAATTGCTCATCAGCAGGGTAAAAACTCATCTACAATTAAATTCTGCAAATACATCTTTTGAGGAGAAAACAATATTGAAGCAAACAAAGATCTCAAAGTTACAATTATGTTAGGGTTGCAAACAAATAGAGCAAGCACTTGTGAGTTTCTGTTGGTTTTTTTTTTACATTGTTCACGTGTTCCATTTTGTAATATTATAATATGTCAGCTAATCTGCTGTAAGCTCCAGCAGGCTGTGACAAAAGCTTGCTGGAACCCACAGCTGCAGTATTGGCTTTAAAAGGCCCTTTGTTAGCAGGTTATATTACTAGAAAACTGCCCATGACCTTTGTTAGATAATTTTCACCTTTGGCTCGGGACATCTAACAGTTCTCAGTAAATAGGGTTTATTCCATGGGACATACTGATGATCAGACCAATTGTCCTGTTGCTTCCTGCCAGGCTGAACATCACTGCACTTAATGAAAAGAGAAAAAAAATGATATAATCTAAAAAGCAAATCTGCTAATACTTTTGTACTCATTTGTTTAACATAAGGCTTTAAGTATCCAGAGCATGTTAAACCTTGAGCTCACTTCTCTGAGGAAATGAATGGGAGAGTAATGTAGCTGGTGAAAACTTGTGGAGTTCAACAGCATGAGTATCAAAGCCAACTTTAATGAGAGATGCTGGAGGCCAAAGTCATACTCTGACTACTTCACAGATGCAGTTACAAAACTTTCACAGCTTCAGATAAACAAACTGGTTTTTAGAAAAGCATCAAAAGTTCTGGCAAGATAGTAAAGCTTTATCTTGAGAAGGCAGTACCCAATTCCTTGTGAGTCTAAAACTACTTTTCATAGTAGGACCACCATAGAGCTGTTCCTTTTTCTCTGCTCCATCATCTATTAATATAATAAGCTAGTCTTCTAATCCAGTGGTTCTCAATCCAGACAGTTTGGTTTTCAGGATATCCACAATGAATATGCATGAGAGATTTGCATGCAATGGAAGCAAACCAAACATTGCGTGTGTCTCAAAGACTGGGTTGAGAACCACCATTCCAATCCATACCTTTCTCAGTTACCAGAAGTATTTCAGTTGTAGAGAACAATTACTCCAGGAGACAGTAAATCCAATCTGTAGCCACAGAAGACGTATACCTAATCCCTTGTAGTTGAATGTTCAAAATAACACTGAAAAAGTGGGTATAAAGACCAATGAATTGAAGAAGCACGAGGATATTGCAAGGCCACTGCAGAGGGAAACATTACTTCTTGAGGTAAGGCATGAAATATGCACATGGGTTATAAAATACAGTAGTATTTTTTTAATGCACCCATATACACGCATATATGGGCCCACAGTGAACAGGACAGGACAGAAGATACTGAAGACAAAACCAAACAAAATTAGAACCATAGTAAGTTAAATTTAAACTGCACCAAGGCAGAAGTTCAGAAATCTCTCAGACATCAAATAACAAACCCAGGATCAGATTACTATGGTTTTCTCCCATTAGATAGCAAAAGGGCAAACACTCCTAGGAAGAACAACTATATGGAAGAAATGATATAGCACAGTTAAATCCCCAAAGCCCAGAGGAAGACAATGTGCAAGTATGACACACAGCTATTAATAAAGAAATGTAAGGGAGTCCTGGGAAAATGCTGACTAGTATTAAAACTATTACTCTTAAAAGCAGCAAGGGTGGAAAAGGAGATTAATATAAGCATGAAAACCCAACGAAGGCAGAGTATTAGAGACCAAATGTGAAAAAAGTTTTTAAAGAAAAAAAAATACAAAAATAGACAGCAGAAACTCTTATATCTTTAGCCTTGTTCTAGATGAATTCTGGCATGAAAGGGTGCAAGATAAGCCAGAAAATATGAATAATCTAGCTCAAGGGGTTACAGCATTCCTTCATACAAAAAACAGCTGCCAGTCCTGACAGCTCGTACAAAACCGTATCAAAGTGAAAAGAGATTAAAACTGCTGTCCAAAATGTTTAGATCATACTACAGAGGGTAAAAACCTTAAATAAAAAATATATAAGAAAATCTTTCATCTAAGACCTACTATTTAAAAGATAATTGCTCTAAAAGTGGATTACTCCTGGGGGAATTCTGCGCAAAAAAATTAAAATTCTGCAAACTTTATATTGGTCAAAATAACACAATTTACATGACAGTCTTTAAGTAATTACATTTTAAATTATTACAGAAAAAAAGTTATTACATAAAGTTGCAGAATTTTTAATATTTTGAGCAGAATTTCCCTAGAAATTCACTGTAAGAGTGTCCCTTCCACATATACACAACCTCATACAGGCTCCCTCACTCTCTCACACATACACACACACGCATCCCCTCATACAGGGCCCTCTCTCTTGCATACACACCCACACAAGCTCCCTTTCTCTCTCACACATACATCCTCACAGAAGCTACCTATGTCTCTCTCTCACGCAACCCTTCACACAGGCTCTGTCTCACACATACACAAATCCCTTCACATAGGCTTGCACCCTCACATACACAGGATCCCTTTTTCATACACACGCGCTCTCAATCTCTCACACACATACACACTCCTTCACAATCTCCTCATATAGGCTCCCTCTCTCTGAAACCCACACTCAAGTATCCCCCCACCCACCTTCTCTTACCTCCCCATGCTCTCTCTCACACCCTCCTGCTCTGTCACCTCCCCTCATATAGGCTCCCTCTCTGAAACCCACACGCAAGCATCCCCCCCACTCCTCCTCTTACCAAGCTGTCTCTCACCTGCCCCCATACCCCCTCTCCTCATATAGGTTCCCTCTCTGAAGCCCACACTCAAGCATCCCCCCACTCCCCCTCTTACCAACCAAGCTGTCTCGCACCCTCCCCCACAGCCGCTCTCCTCTCTCACACATACATTCTCTCTCACCGGCATCTCCCTCCCCTCATATAGGCTCCCTCTTTCTGAAACCCAAACTCAAGCATCCCCCCCCCCACCTACCCTCTCTTAGCTTCCATGCTCTCTCTCACACCCTCCTGCTCTCTCTCACCCTCCCTCTTACCAATCATGCTCTCTGTCACCCTCCCCTCTCTCACACACACACACATTTCTCTCACTGGCATCCTCCCCTCCCCCATGCTCTCTCTCACCCTCCCCTCTCTGACACATTCTCTCTCACCGGCATGCTGCGGGACGCGCTCCGTTCACGGCGAAGACGAAGACCCAGCGCGCCGTTCGCAGAGAAAAGGAAAGGTCCCCGAGTGCCACGAACGGCACGCCGGGCCTTCATCTTCGCTGTGAATGGAGTGCGGCACATGGGGCCTTCCCTTTTCACAGCGAACGGCGCACCGGGCCTTCATCATCGCCTTGAATGGAGCGTGTGCCGCGGGACGCGCTCCGTTCGTGGCATGCCGGGGTCTCCTCTGCTATTTTCTGCGCAGAATTTTGCAATTCTGCATGGGGGGGGGGGGGAATTCTGCGCAAATTCTGCGTTCCGCAGTAGCGCAGAATTCCCCCAGGAGTAGCAGATGTATTGAAAAGTAAACAATTTAAATGCTCTGGAATACAGTCAACTTTTGAGGGCTGAAGAAGAGGATTCACAGAGGCACAGATGGCCTTTAGATTGCCGAGGCATAGATAAGGAACTCAGGTAAAGATCTGCCATGGTACTAGTGAAAGGCCTAGGTGTAAAATGAGACAAAAAAAATGTAGATGCAAGGTTGAACTCAGGAAGAGAACACAGAACCATGCAATCCTGTATATGCCCAATGGTTGAGTTCACATAGGGTTGAGGTACGCTAAGGGGATCTGGCAGGAAAGCCAAGAAAGGCCCCATCAGTACCTTCAAGACCAATTTAGACAGCACACAATTCTCTAGATCTATAAGCATGGCACAAGCCAATTTGAAGTAAGACGTCTTGTTCAAGGGATATATCTGAGGCTTGGCGACTACAAGCACTAGGGAAAAATCCTCTCTTTCTTCAGGAAAGTCCAAGTACACTGAGGGATGATGTAGTCTCTCCTCTCAGGGGATTCATATTTGGCAAGCTGTAACATGACAGCAGGCGGTAAGGCTTATAGATGATAGGAAAAAAAAACAGAAAAAAGGATTTTCTGAGGGACAACATGCAGTCTGATCAAAAAATACACATAACACAAAGAAAAAAACTACAATTCACTGAGCAAGTCTTTGACAGAGAATATATTTTATTTATTAACATTTGATATTCCACCTTTTCCTGAGGTTGCTCTCAAGGCAGATTACAATAAATGTAAATGAACAGAGGCATTAGAACAGCTTACAATCAAATCAGAATTTGCAATTAACGTAGCACTGGGATCTAGCATAGGAAAATCCATTTGTGAATAATTCAAGACCCGGTTGTGTATAATAGAGACTGTTGCCAGTGGCTCAACAGCAGGGCTATATACTAGTTTGCAGAGGACATGGACTCAATTCCTGGCTCAGATCTTCTGCTCCAGAGGTTAACCTAGCATATTGCAGAGGCTAGAAGTCACTCGCTATGCATCAACATTGACTAATGGCAAAATTTATGACCTAGGTCTGCAGGATTCTGAGAAGAGCTCTGGTGCATGGCTCTTGGTCAAGAACGCTCATTGCACAGTCTCGACAAAAGTGAGTTGGAAGGGGATATAATATAGGGCAAACATTCCTGTAGTTGTGAAAAAGTTCATGATACCAGAATCAAGGCCTAGATCTGATTGAAGCCAAAAAAAAGCAGGAGGAAATTGGGGGTAGTAAAAAAAAACCAGAAAAACAACACAACAACCTTCAGTAAGTAGGATATCCTCCTTTAGATATTGAAGAATTTATTCATGGACAATAAAAGAAAAATTAAAACAGGAGATTTTAGAGAACAAACTAGAGCAATTTTCACTGCAATCTGAAGGAATAAACTGACAGATGAAGAAGGCTGCTGAAAAGATGGTGGATCTTTGGCAGATGAAGTTTAAAGTTTTAGAACTCTGAACATGAGATGCTCCTTTAAGACAGTATGTGACAAAGCATGGGACTGTTTAGTTATTTTTTATGGATTCACAATTAACTTTGAAGAATATTTTTATTAGCTAGTTTCATAATTGGGATAAACAGTGTTGCCTATAGTGCATTTCTCCAGAAATCTCCCCCTAAAATCCAGTGGTAGCCTATATCTGGAAGTTCAAAAGGACATATTTTTGAGGTTCATCTAGCATCACAAGTTTAATAAGCATTGGAACTGTAGAATGGGAAACAAACAGCAATAAATTTGTTTTAAAATGCATAATGCCCAGTTAAAGAAGTATCTAGAACACAGAACAGGGAACACTCAGGCAGAACTGCACATTTCCAACTCAACAGGAGCTTTATGTGAAGGTGAAATGGAGGCAAGTTGATGGCAGCTCTGAGTAAAGAGCCAATAGCAAGTATACAAATGTTTTTCAAGTACTCGGTCTACCAACAAACTCAAACTGACTGCTTAAAAAAGTTTAGAGAGATGGAAATATCTTGAGTAGGTTCATAAAATGAAAAGCCACTATTTTAAGTTTCTTGCTTGTTGGAGCTTTTAAAAAATGGTTGGTATCATCGTATGACTATGCCCTCTAACATCTCTTCTTCTGCAATGATTCCACATTACTCCATGTGTAACAAAGTAAAGAAATGAGCAGCTACACAAAAAATAAACAGAAATTTACTACTAAGCTAAAGAAGCAATTCTTATATGTTCTGTGCTAAGCATCCTAGACTCAGAGCCTGAAGGCAGCAAATTCACAACACAAGATCTCTAAATATAAAAATAAAGAACTGAAAATGCTGCAGTAGACGAAGAACCCTTACACCTGGTATTCATATTTCAGTTTAACAATCTCTTTTTACTGGTTACAGTTTCCAGATATTTTTGCATATATACTCAACCCATCAAGACTGTTAATCTTGTTTTTGTATAGGAAAACAAAAAAAAAAAAAAGTATTACCGTATTTTTCGGACTATAAGGCGCATATAAAAACCTACGATTTTCTCAGAAATCGGAAGTGCGCCTTATAATCCGGTGCGCCTTATATATGAATTCTTCTGCTGCCACTCCTTTTATATTGTCTTTTTTTCTGTTTCTTTTCTCTCCATCTTCTTCCCTCAAACACACAGGTTCTCATTCTCACATGCATTTCTCTCTCTCACACACACACACACACACACACTGGTTCTCACTGTCACATGCTGTGTCTCATACAATCATTCATACACTCAGTCTCTCACTCCCACATGCTGTGTTGCTCAAGCACAGGCTTTCACTCACCTCTAGGCCTCCTCTTTGCGGGTCGCAGCAGGATGGGCTCTGCAGTGGCCCTGCTACCGGGACTCTTCTTCTTCTCGGGCCGCTGCGACTTGAGATTCGCGGCGGTCCATAAACGCAAGCGCTGCTCCACTTCTGCACACGCTGATGCTTCCCCTCCTTCCTGCCCACGCGGCTCCGGCAACGTTTACTTCCGGGGATGCACAGGCAGGAAGGAGGAGGAGCATCAGTGCGTTTAAACGCGATCTTTTTCTTGGCCTTGCCGATCTGCCTGTCGCTGCGCCCGGGGGCATTGGGGGGATAATAAAAAAGTACCGTAGTTTTAAAGGGCGCAACCGATTAAAAAAAAGGCTCTGATAATGATGAGGGGGACCCGAGCATGCTTGATACAGAAATCACCCAACTGTTTAACTCAGACACTGAAGATGAAGGATTTGATGGATTTGTGGTGGAGGAATGAACTGAAAATGTAAGTGTATTGATTTGCAGTTACAACTGAACAAGTTGAGAGTTATTGTGAAAGAGTTGAATAAAGTTTGCCCTACTGTCTGACCTTTGTTTCATTTAATGCGCTGCGCCTTATAATCCGGTGCGCCTTATATATGAACCTGGATTCCATAGCAGGCGCTCATTGATAATGCGCTATATAATCCGGTGCGCCTTATAGTCCGAAAAATACGGTATTTGCAATTTTATACTGTCTGTCTAATAAAAGCTCCAATCAATAAGGAATACATTTTTTTTTTAAGACTGTCTCTAAAGATCACCCTCTCACAATGTGTCCTTTCAATATCAGTGCAGGCTTATTCACCTTCACACAAAACATGAACATGTCAGAAACACGTTAACCAATAAGAGCAAATTAAATCATCCTACCAGAAGCTGATAACAATGAGCTCCACAGGGTTTACCATCAACTGCAGTTTCTGTGTTTTTCCGTTTGTAAGTGTTGGGTGTTGCATGAAAAGCTGTAAGAACAAACACACCCATATAAGAAACCTGTTAGAACAATCCTTCACAAAACATGAAAAAAGCTTGAAAGTACATGTGACATGGCCACCTAGTGGGAAAATGGCCACCTACAAATCACCTTTTTGGGTTATTTTATAATTCCTCAAACAGTGAATCCAGAATTTTTGCACCAACCTAGTCTAGTAAATATACATAGAGGGGCGGATTTTAAAAGCCCTGCTCGCGTAAATCCGGCCGGATTTACGCGAGCAGGGCCTTGCGCGCCGGCGCACCTATTTTCCATAGGCCTGCTGGCGCGCGCAGAGCCCCGGGACTCGCATAAGTCCCGGGGTTTTTTGTCGGGGGCGTATCGGGGGCGGGGCCGATCGACGCGGCGTTTTGGGGGCGGGACGCGGCATTTCGGGGGTGGGCCCGGGGGCGTGGTTTCGGCCCGGGGCGGTCCGGGGGCGTGGCCGCGCCCTCCGGAACCGCCCCCAGGTCGCGTCTCGGCGCGCTAGCGGCCTGCTGGCGCGCGGGGATTTACTTCTCCCTCCGGGAGGCGTAAATCCCCGGACAAAGGTAGGGGGGGTTTAGATAGGGCCGGGGGGGGTGGGTTAGATAGAGGAAGGGAGGGGAAGGTGAGGGGAGGGCGAAAGCGAGTTCCCTCCGAGGCCGCTCCGATTTCGGAGCGGCCTTGGAGGGAATGGAGGCAGGCTGCGCGGCTTGGTGCGCGCCGGCTGCACAAAATCGGCAGCCTTGCGCGCGCCGATTTTGTGCGACTGGTGCGCCAACAAAAGTACGCGAACGCGCATTTTTTGTAAATCTACCCCACTTCAGAAAATCCACTCCTGCATTTAAGAATCTTTTCTCAAGCAGCTTTTCATGAGTTATGGTAACATGCTGCCTTAGATCAACCTACAAGCTACTAGTTTAACCAGGTCACTTCAACTTCAGTTCTGAAATGATCCCTGAAGGGTTACAGTACTAAAAAGAAAAAAAAATTGGAAATTTAAGTTGTTTTCTCTAGGCATTATTTTGCTAAAATAAAAAAAAGCATGAGGTAATCAAATATCAAATATTTGAAGTTTGGAAATTTCTCATGCAGCCCAAATAAAATTGCATAAATGTTATTTTTATTTATTTTATTTTAACTTTTTCTATACCGTCGTTCAGTGGATACCGTCACAACGGTTTATAGTAAGGTACATGATATTCATTTGGGACTGATGAAAGATAACTTAAACCAACATATCCCACAGTATATGAGCACACTGAGCTTCTCCAGAAGTGTACAAGAACGGGTGGCACTGGCTCCAGTGCTGTTGTGCCACAGGACCGAAGCCCAGCAGCACCCGCTCCACCGCCAGCTGGACTCGGTGCTCCAGTTCCTCCTCGAACATTGCTGATGCCAACCCCAACTGGGAGGAAGGAGGGGTGGCCAGATCTTCCTCAGACCTACGAGGGGGATTGGCTACTGGCACCAGGACTGTGGAAACTGTCACGGACCCCTGGGCATCAATGGAGGATGGGCGCTCCTTCCCACAGGCCACTTCAGGGGCATAGTGGCAAAAACAGGTGCATTGATGGGGACCAGTGCTGATACTTCCTAGGCTTCCCTCGATGCTTGGCCCGGTCTTTCCCCGGTGCAGAGGTTGAAGACAAAGAACCCAGTGTCCTCGGCCTGGAGAAGATAGACAACAGTCGGTCTCCAGCACCCCTATCCACCGGCGACCTCGATTGAACCGACAATCCTACCAATGTTGATGGTGTGGTGTCCATCGGTGTGGCTCAAAGGTCCTTTGATGCAGATGCCGCCAGCTCAGACTTCAGTGAACCGAAGAGCTGATCCATCTTGTCGAGTCAAAGTCAAAGTCCCTTTAGGGTCATCTGGGCCCAAAAGCAGCAACCTCGGATGTCATACAATGTCCCCAGGCAGAGGATGCATACCTCATGAGGATCAGTGATAGGGCACCGGGAGCATTGGCGAAAACTGGACATGTCCATGATGGGGCGATACAAAAGGACCGAAAGTAATGAGCATCGATGGCCGGCAGGCCCAGAGGCACGACTACCAGAGGGGGAAATTCGACCATGAAGGGAAACTTACCGAAATGTCGAAAATCCTGACCAAGGACACTACGGACCTGGCGACCGATTGAAGAAAAAAAATTGTGAAAAACAAAAGTTTTCCACAAAGCTAAAATCCAGGTTTTGAGCTCAATCAAACCGCGAGGCTCCACGGAAAAAAAAGAGACTAAAGAGGCACCCCACATGGATGCGTGGTATAGGGCAACTTTGCCTAGTCAAAGTTCTAGAAACTTTGACATATGTTTTCTATATCCGGCTCCATCTGATGATGTCACCCATGTATGAAGACTACCATCCTGCTTGTCCTTGGAGAAACCTCAGATATATTTTTCAAGCATTGTATATTAGACATGTAATTTTAACTATTTGTGGAATTTTCTTTAGTACGCCAAATCAATGAACCACTGTCCTAAAGGAAAAATTCACAAACTGCTATTACGGTAATTAAAGAGCAATAGTAGTTTGTGATTTATCTGATGTTTAGATACTTGCCACTTAGACTGGCCACTGTTGGAAACAGAATACTGGGCTTGATGGATGCTTGGTCTGACCTAGTATAGTATATGTTATGTTCTTATAGAAAGAAGGCATTTTGAACAGATCTGCCCCATTTTTGAATGACCATGATACATGGAGGAAACTGCTAAATACTCAATCATGTTTCAAAATGGAAAAATTACTACTTAATTGATAATTTCCTTTTCTTTAAGGAAGACAGTTTAATCCATGCCAGTGAGTTATGCACCTCTACCAGCAGATGGAGATGGAACAAAGCTGACAAAACAGTATATATTACTCTACACTGACATAAGCCTGCCAGTATTCTCTGCAAAAGCCAACTGTGGACAACTAAACAATACATGCACATAATACCAGACAACCATTCAAGCATTCAGTTAACAGGAAAACACTGAGCTCAGACAAGGAGTGTAATGTCACTAATATAGGGACTGGATCTGACACTTACCAGTAACCCTCGGAAACGCAGCCACACAGGAGGACCATAGCACCACCATCCAGCAGCCAAGGGCGGGAAGGTGAATTAAATTGTCTTCATTAAAGAAAAGGAAATTATCAAGTAAGCAGTAATTTCTCCTTTCTTAACGTTCAGACAGGTTAAATCCACACCAGTGGGTTATACCTAAGCTACTCCCGAACAGGGTGAGAGGCTGCCCGCTGTCCGATCAATACTCCACGCATGAAGGCTGCGTCTTCCCGGGCCTGTACATCCAGGTGGTAATGCCTGGAAAAGGTGTATATGAAGGACCATATTGAAGCTCGACAAATCTCAATGGAAGACAATCTAATCTGCACCCATGACACCGCCTGAGCCCTAGAGGAATGAGCTGTAACCTGACTAGGCAACAGCTGCTCAGTATCCACATATTCGGCAGTGATAACTTCCTTAATCCAGCAGGCTATCGTAGTCTATGATGCTGGCTCACCCTGTTTACTCCCACTGTGGAGTATAAACAGCCAGTCTATCTTCCTGAGGTTTAGAAACCTCCAAATACTGCTTGACATCCAAGGTCCATAAGAGGAGATATTCATCCACATCTCTCTCCCTGTCCAGTGTCAGCAGGGAAATTGATTGATTCAAGTGAAAATTCCAGACTACCTTCTGCAGAAAGGATGGAACAGTTCGCAGCTGTACTGCCCCCGGAATTGCTCGCAGAAACGGTTACTGGCAAGATAAGGCTTGTAGTTCAGAAACTCTATGCGCAGAATAAATTGCCACCAGAAACAGTCTTCAAAGTAACCAACCTCAAGGAGAGGATACATAGATTCGAAAGGTGGTACCCACCAGAAAATCCAAAACCAAATTAAGATTCCACAAGGGCACCGGCAACTGCAACGGGAGCAGATCCGGATGGGCCGACAAGAGCTGCCATCTGTACCTTCAAGGAATTAAGAGCCAAACCCTTAAGCCACCTAAGGAGAGCTCCTAAGCCCCCTACCCTCCTCCACAACCGTCAAGTGAGGCTTAGGCCCATCATGCTAACACCCATCACCCAACTACTCGGCCTGGCGCTTTTCTCGCTCACTCTGTTCAACGCACAATCCATCACCAAGAAAACTCATATTCTCAACGATTTCCTCACCGATTCAAAACCAGACATCTGTGCTATCACAGAAACCTGGCTAAAAGCCTCAGACACCATCCTTATAAATCAACTCCCCTCCCAGGCCTACGATTTCCTCTCCATCCCTAGACTTAAAAGAAGAGGAGGAGGGCTCCTCGTTGCGGCCAAAAAAGGGATTGGTATGACCCTGCAGGCCACTAACAACCTTGCCAACATAGAATTTGCTCTTTTCAACTCAAAACAACTGGCAATCGGACTAGTTTATGCTCCCCCAGGTTTATTGGAGGCAGACCCTTCCCCTATCATTGAGCTGGCAGCAAAACACCTTAACACCGGAAAACCATCCATATTAATGGGAGACTTCAACCTTCACGTGGATGTCCTCCCTCGCTCAACCAACTGCGAAACTCTACTCGCCTCCCTTAACCACATGGGTTTTAGACAAATCATCAACGAGCCCACCCACAAGGCAGGACACACATTAGACCTTATCTTCATTAACGAAGGAATATCACCACACTCCATCCCAACTTGCCTACCGGTACCTTGGTCTGACCACCGAATCATCTCTGCTGTGATTGAGATCAAGGAACACCCTCCACAAATAAAACACTCAACTTCCATATCCGTCAAGAAACCTTGCACAGGAGACGAGCTCAGTGCATACCTAACAACGGAATTAGTGCACCTGGACCTATCAGACGCCAACTCTGCCACCTCATCATGGATCAACCTCACTCACAAGGTAGCAGATCTAGCATGCCCCATGACGACAAAATCGCTAAATCCAGACAAAGACAACAGGAAACCCTGGTTCACACCTGAGCTGAAATCGCGCAAACAGGAGCTGAGAAGTAAGGAAAACAAATGGAGGAAAAGCCCATCGACGACAACCCTCCTCAACTACAAATCATGTCTAAACTCATATAGAATAGACATCAACAAAACCAAGAAAGAATTCTTCGCCAGAAAGATACACCACTTCATTTTCGACTCAAGAGCTCTATTCTCTTATGTTTCAGCCCTCACGAAACCAACCATGCCCATCATACCAGATGAACAAGCCTCAAATAAAGCTAATGAACTAGCAGTCTTCTTTGACAAGAAAATCGCCACACTGGTCGCCCCCCTCAAGGGAACATCGACGCTTCCGAATTACTCAATCACCTCCAGCTCTCAATCAGCGCACACAACCACCCAACAACTTAACACAACCCCATCAGCTCTGGATACCTTTGAGCCAACATCCACTCTAGAAATAGAGAACATCCTAAAGAAGATAAAACCATCGTCTCATCCATTAGATCACATCCCTTCCAATCTGCTGAGCTCCATCCCCAATATCATTGCTAAACCTGTCGCAGACATCATCAACTGCTCACTAGCTCAAGGCCATGTCCCCAACCAACTCAAGCTGGCAATGCTCAAGCCTCTCCTCAAAAAACCCACCCTTTCCACAACAGACCCAGCCAATTTCAGACCTATAGCAAATCTTCCAATGATCGCCAAAGTGATGGAGAAAATTGTAAATAGACAACTTTCAGAATTCCTAGACGAAAACAACATCCTTACCACAAACCAATTTGGTTTCCGTAAGACCCGGAACACCGAATCGCTATTAGCCTCACTGTCTGACACCATTCTCCTTAATCTGGAAAAAGGCCAACCTTGCCTCCTCGCACTTCTGGATCTCTCATCAGCGTTCGACACCGTGAACCACTCATGCCTTTTACAGCGTTTAGTCGACATTGGCATAACAGGAACAGCATTTAAATGGTTCAAATCGTTTCTTGATAACAGGTTTTATAAGGTCAAAATAAATAACAAAGAGTCTCTCCCCATTGCATCCAAGATGGGCGTACCACAAGGATCATCCCTCTCACCCACTCTTTTTAATATCTACCTGCTGCCTCTCTGTCACCTTCTCTCCAATCTCAAGCTCACACACTTCCTTTACGCGGATGACATACAAATACTCATCCCCATAACAGAATCTATTCACAAAACCATGTCATATTGGAATAACTGCTTATCGTCAATAAACAATCTACTGGACAGCCTCAACCTGGTTCTAAACACAAACAAAACTGAAATCCTCCTTATCGCTCCTGAAAATTACGTCCCTCCTAACAATTCTACTTCTAGCCAATCCACTATCCATTCCAAAGACATCTCTTCGCCACAAGTAAGAGACCTTGGAGTACTCCTAGATAACAAACTCAGCCTCAACAAATTCATAAACAACACTACAAAGGAGTGCTTCTTTAAACTGCAAGTATTAAAAAAATTAAAACCACTACTACTCTACAAAGACTTCCGCCTGGTTCTACAAGCCATTATACTACCGAAATTGGACTACTGCAACTCACTCCTTCTCGGACTTCCCGGTAGCACCACTAAACCACTTCAGATGGTCATGAACGCTACAGCCAGAATTCTTACAAACACCAAAAAAAGGGATCATATCACCCCAATTCTCCAGCACCTACATTGGCTACCAATCAAATACAGAATTCAATTTAAAACCATTATGATGATACATAAGGCACTACATAACATCTCTCCTCTCAATTTAACTCATCAACTTCAGCCACACACTTCTAAGAGACCGACTAGAAATGCATACAGAAATATGCTACGCACCCAACCGGTGAAAACCTCCTTGAGAAAACGCGCACTATCCACAGCCGGCCCCACTCTCTGGAACACACTCCCTCCAGACCTTCGCCTCGAACCCTGCCACATAACATTCAAAAAGAAGCTAAAGACTTGGTTTTTCGCTCTAGCTTTCCCGGAGAGCTAAGAACCAGTATAACACAATAACGGCGTAGACTCAGACAGACCATTACCTCATGTAAATAGTTATTGTCTATTTATTTATTTATTCCATATCACTATGTAACTAGATAAGTTTTTAACCACTGTAACCTCCTCCTTTCCCCTGCCCCTTTGGTTATGCTGTTAAAAATGTTAAAAATGTTTCGATGTAAACTGCCTCTCCGAGGCATCAGTTTTATTTCCATGTAAACCGGTGTGATATGTATATTATACAGGAACATCGGTATATAAAAACAAAAAATAAATAAATAAATAAAGCCACCCATCTTGCAAAAAAAATCCAAAATGAGCAGGATCTTAACCAAACGAGGATGAACCCCTCATTCCTCACACCAAGCCTCAAACACTAGCCAAATCTGAACATTAGGCTAAGGAAGTGGAGAACTTTCGTGCTCAAAGCAAGATGGAAATCACAGCAGTGCTTCAGCAACAGAGCCCTCTCAAGGGCCATACTGTAAGTCAAAATTGAGTCGGTTCTTCATGAAGAATAGGCCTCTGCCGCAGCATATCCCTGGGGACCGGTAATCAGAGTAGAGAGTCCACCAGGAGCCTCCACAGACTGGCATACCATGGCCTCTTGGGTCAATCTGGCACCACAAGAAGCACCATACTCGTGTGTCTCTCAATCCTTTGAAACACTCTGCCCAACATAGGCCACAGGGGGGAAAGGCATATAGAAGCACATAGAAATTTTTAGGCAAAAATTAACAATTCATTATTAGAAAAAATAAAACTTAATACAGGAGTCCCACAGGGTTCAGCCCTTTCTGCAACGTTGTTTAACATCTATATGTTGCCCCTATGTCATCTGCTTTCTGGTCTAGGTCTAATGTACTTTATTTATGCCGATGACATACAAATCCTTATCCCAATCATGGATTCCATTGAAGCCACATATAAAAAAACCTGCCATTTTTTTCTATCTTATATAAAGCAGAGTTGCTTACTTGTAACAGGTGTTCTCATAGGACAGCAGGATGTTAGTCCTCATACATGGGTGACATCATCAGGGTGGAGCCCAATCACTGAATACTTTTGTCAAAGTTTCTAGAACTTTGACTGGCACCTACTGGGCATGCCCAGCATGGCACTAACCCTGCA
Organism: Rhinatrema bivittatum; assembly: GCF_901001135.1. Classification (NCBI taxonomy): domain Eukaryota; kingdom Metazoa; phylum Chordata; class Amphibia; order Gymnophiona; family Rhinatrematidae; genus Rhinatrema; species Rhinatrema bivittatum. The sequence continues at coordinate 288,244,262 of NC_042616.1, forward strand.
TCCAGCAGGGGTCCCCCTTCAGTCTCGTGTATAGCAAGAAGTACATGTGAAAAATAAAATAATAAATCATGAACAAACCCAACTCCATGGGGTGGCGGGTGGGTTTCGTGAGGACTAACATCCTGTTGTCCTGTGAGAACACCTGATAGAGGTAAGCAACTCTGCTTTCTCACAGGACAAGCAGGATGGTAGTCCTCACACATGGGTGAATAGTGAGCTGAGGATGCCCAAGCAATGCACCAAATGCACCCAAAGACGTGCAACAGGCACAACAACAGGGGTGCATTTGGGTAGGAGGGCATCCTGAAACCCTTAACGGGTCGCTGGAAGGATGTTGGGAAGTTAAACTGAAAATAAATTGCGAAGAACCGACTGGCCAAAAATGGAATCTTGCCTGCCAGCCTTATCTAAGCAATAATGGGTTGCGAAGGTATGGAGAGAGCTCCAGGTAGCAGCTTTGCAGATGTCAGTGAGCGGCACCGAACAGAAGTGTGCCACTGAGGTTGCCATGGCCCTGATAGAGTGTGCTTTGACACAGTCTTGTAGCGGATTGCCTGCTTGCTGGTAGCAAAAAGAGATACAGTCCGCCAACCAGGAGGACAGGGTCTGTTTTTCCACTGGATTACCCAATTTGATGCTATCGAAAGAGACAAATAATTGGGTGGACTTCCTGTGGGTAGACGTGCACTCTAGATAGAAGGCTAGGGCATGCTTGCAGTCCAAGGAATGTAGAGCCTGTTCTCCAGGGTTTGAATGGGGCCTGGGAAAGAAAGTAGGTAAGATGATGGATTGCTTAAGATGAAATTCAGATACTAACTTTGGTAAAAATTTAAGGTGGGTGCGGAGCACTACCCTATCATGTAGAATTTTAGTGTAAGGCTGGTAGGTGACTAAAGCCTGCAACTCACTAACTCTGTGAACGGATGTTACAGCAAGAAGAAAAATTACTTTCCAGGTGAGATAGCGGAGATCGCAGGAGTGGAGAGGCTCAAACGGAGGTTTCATGAGCCATCCCAAAACCACGTTAAGGTACCAAGCGGGGGCCAGAGGGCGAAGTGGAGGTTTCAGGTGGAGTAAGCCTCTCATGAAGCGTGTTACTAAGGGTTGTGTCGAAATAGAGACATCTCCCACGCCGTTGTGGAAAGCAGCTGCTGCACTGACATGCACCCATATAGAGGAAGTTTTGAGGCCTGACTGACAGGTGCCAGAGATAGTCCAGAATCTTCGCAGTGAAGTGAAGGGGTCTATGGACATGGATGTGCACCAGACCATAAACCTAAAACCATCTCATGGAAAGCTTTCATGAAGCTACCAGGACTCGGGATATGGACTCCGAAAGGTTAAGGGGTCGGAGTATTAACCTTTCAAAATCCAGGCCGTCAGGGACAGGGCCTGGAGGTTGAGGTGGCGCAGGCACCCGTTGTTCTGAGTTACCAGATGCGGGTCCTCCCCCAGAGGGATGTGCCGGCATACTAATAGGTCCTGGAGGATTGGAAACCAGACCTGGCGTGGCCAATGAGGGACTATCAGAATTATTAAGCCCTTGTCCTCCGCAACTTCACTAGAGTCTTTGATATGAGTGGAAGTGGAGGGTACACGTAGAGGAGACCACTGGACCACGAGAGGGCAAAAGTGTCCCTCGGCTGTGAGTAGTGGCTGCAAGTGAGTGAGCAGAAGTTCTGTATTTTGCGGTTGTGGATGGATGCAAAGAGGTCTATGTGTGGGTAACCCCAACGTTGGAATATTGTGTCCGCTACCGTGGGGTTGAGAGACCATTCGTGCGGATGGAAGGTTTGACTCAACTTGTCCGCTAGAACATTGTCCATGCCCGCCAGGAAGGTCGCTCTGAGGTACATCGAGTGGGAAAGAGCCCATGCCCATATCTATGCAGCTTCCTGACACAGAAGGTAGGAGCCCGTTCCCCCTTGCTTGATGATGTACCACATCGCCACCTGATTGTCGTTCTGAATCAGGATGGCCTTGTTTAAGAGGCAATCCTGAAAAACCCTGAGGGCATGTCTGATCGCCCAAAGTTCCAGGAAATTTATTTGATGCTTGGATTCCTCGGGAGACCAGGTTCCCTGAGTCTGCAGGTCGTCAACTTGAGCACCCCACCCTAGATTGGAGGCATCCATCATCAAAGTAATCTGAGGTTCTGGATCCTGAAAAGGAAGGCCTTGAAGGAGATTGGAGTGTTGCATCCACCAGGTTAGCAACAGGCGGAGCTGCTTGGTAATGTGGACAATGCTGGACATTGGATGATAAGCCTGAGCCCAATGGGATTTTAGGATCCACTGCATCACTCTCATGGCGAGGTGGGCCATCGGAGTGACATGTACCGAGAATGCCATGTGACCCAGTAAAATGAGGAAATGACGAGCTGTTGAGTAATCTCGAGTGTGGAGGAATTGCTCCAGGGACGTGAGAGTACGAGCTCGATCCTGAAGGAGGAAGGCTTTTGCCTGTACGGTATTCCAGGTCGGCACCTATGAAGGCTAGGGTTTGAGATGGAACTAGCTTGGACTTGGTATAATTGACCAGAAACCCAAGGGTCAGCAGTGTATTGAGAGTTAGACGTAAGGAGGCTAGTGCGTCCTTTTGAGTTGGGGCCCTTATCAATCAATCGTCGAGATAAGGGTAGACATTGACACCTTGACCCCTGAGGTAGGCTGCGACCACTGTGAGGCACTTAGTAGAGATCCGAGGAGCGGATGCTAGGCTGAATGGCAGTATCTGGTACTGGAAGTATCAGTGGCCGACTAGGAACCGAAGGAATTTGCGATGAGACGGAGTGATCGAGATGTGTGTGTATGCGTCTTGGAGATCCAGAGAGCACAACCAATCTTTTCTTTGTAGAAGAGGAAGTAGAGAGCCCAAAGTTACCATCCTGAACTTTTTCCTTTGAAGATACCTGTTAAAGGCGCGCAAGTCCAAAATTGGATGAATCACACCCCCCCCCCCGACTTTTTTGGAATGAGGAAATACCAGGAATAGAACCTCTGCCCCTGTTGGGAGAGGTGCACTGGTTCTAGCGCCCGAGATTTGAGGAGGGTTGAAATCTCTTCTTCTAGAAGAGGGGAGTGGTCAGTTGATCCCCATGTCAGCCGAGGTTGGGAGTCCGCCAGTACAGTAAGGAAGTTGCGGTGGTAACCTTGAGCCACTACAGCGAGTACCCATTGATCTGTAGTGATCGTGTGCCATATGTTGGTGAAATGGCACAACCGACCGGATGGTAGAGGAGGTTGGCAAATGCCCTTCAGCGAGGAGTCAAAATCCTGCAGCTGGGCTCGGTTAACGGGCTCTCTGGGTCTTCTGAGGCCGGGATTGTCTGGACTGACCCTTCTGGTAAGGCCTGGAAGGACAACCCCGATAAGCAGGAGGATAATATCTTTGTGGCTTGAAGGACGGCTGCTTAGAGTTCCTTCTGAATGTCCTCTTGGAGGCGGATGAAAAATCAGAAGGCACCGAAGAAAGCTGACGTAGCATCTCGTGGTGGTCCTTAAGCTGCGCTACGATTTCCTGGATTTTGTCCCAGAAGAGATTATCTCCAGCACAGGGCAGGTCAGCTAAGCGGTCCTGTACCTCTGGTCTTAGGTCGGAGGACTTTAGCCAGGCCCACCTTAGTGCACTAATCCCCGCTGCGGACACCCTAGAGGCAGTGTCAAAAATATCATAGGCAGCATGGACCTTGTGCTTGCCAACATCTAGACCCTTCTGAGCCAGGCTACTAAACTGATCCTGAAGCTGGTCTGACAAAGACTCAGAGAAATCTTGGATCTTCTTAAAAAGGTCCCTGTTATACTGGGTCATGTATAACTGGTAAGAAGCAATGCGAGAAATAAGCACTGAGCCATGAAACACATGTCGGCCGAATGAATCCAGGAATCTCTGTTCCTTTCCTGGAGGTATGGAAGAATGAGGCTTAGACAGACGTGCCTTTTTCTGGGCCGATTCCACAACCACAGAATGATGGGCCAATTGTGTTTTCTGAAATCCAGGGGTGGTTTGCACCAGATATGTGGCATCTGTTTTGCGGTTCATAGGTGGTACAGAGCCTGGATGCTCCCAATTCCTTTTCAGCAGGTCCAGGAGGACTTCATGAACAGGTACGGACATGATCTCCTTGGGTGCATCTACAAATTGGAGCACTTCCAGCATTTTATGCCTGGAGTCCACTTCTGTCTGAAGCTAGAATGGAATGGTCTCAGACATTTCCTTTGTAAAACTGATAAAGGATAGGTCCTCCGGAAAAGAACGTCTTCTCTCCTCAGGGGGAGATGGTTCTGAAGGCAAGTCGTCAGTATCTTGAGAAGAATCATCGGTCCAAGGATCATAAGGTTGGTCTCCGGATCCATGGGATCTCCAGAGGGAAGGAATGGTGCTATTCCCGAGGGATTAGGTCTAGGCACCGACGGCACCGGAGGAGGCACAGACGGCATCGATGGTGGCACCGATGGAGGGCGATACTGCATCAATGGTGGAATGGGTACCGATGGAACCGGTAGCAGACAAGCGAGACAGTGGCAGGACCCCGGACAGTCTGGGCATGGGTTCTGGTCTTGGTGTGTCTTCGTCCTCCGATGACAAAGGAATCGGGGTGGAAGGCGTGGGACATACTGGTGTCCTCTGTTTCACCAGTGGAAGGGCACTGATCAACGCATCCAATCTGCCCAGTAGCAGTGCGAGCACCATGGGAATCGGGTCAGCGACCAGAGCTGGTATCGGTGCCGGCATCGATGGAGGCTGGAAGCCCCACAGTGCCTTTCCAATGGCTTCTTGGACCATCTGATCCAATTCCTCACGGAGGCCTGGGGCGTGCAACCCCAGTTTCGGAGTAGGAGGCAGCACTGGCGTAGCCGGAGGGTCCACCGGTGAAAGTGGAGTCACGGCTCCCGGCACAAATGAAGGTGGGTAACGCATTGGTGACCCGGTCGCAGAGGAGGATGAGGCCTTCTCTGGACGGGATTTCTTCGGGGGCTCAGTTGATGCCAATGCCACAGGCTTGCCTGGATCGGCAGACTAAGCCTTCCAGTGACAGTGTCGACTTTTTTCACGATGTTCTCCTCGGTCCTTCTCCGGAGGCGAAGAAGAAGAAGTCTATGCCTTCGGAGTAGTCTGTGCCGGGCGGGCAGCACCAGTGTGCCGCTGCTGGCGAGAGGTCGATGGCACCGGCTCAGACAATGTCGAAGCGGTCGATGGAGTCGGTGGCTTTGCCTGAAAAAGAAACTCCATCTTCTCTGAACAGGCCTTAAGGCCCTTCAGTGTCATTTGGGCACATTTGGTGCAAGTTAGGATGTCATGGTCGGACCCCAAACACAACACACAACACTATGCGGGTCTGTGATGGACACTGTTCGACGACAGTCGGGGCATTGATGAAAACCCGATGCCATGGCTTCTACAAAAATTTAGCCATGGTGCGGTCGATGGCCTGTAGGCCTCAAAGGGAAAACTCGACGGGAATCGACTGCAAACGAGGGTAAAACCTTACCTTACGACCACGGAATCGATAGGGGGACCCCGGATGGGGTAGAATTTTTTGAAATTTTGAAAGAAGTTCCATGAGGAAAATTCCTGTCAGGAATCTCTAAAGAGCTCCTTAACCCTCGTGGCTACTGCTGCGGAAAAAAGAGAGACTGAAGGGGGACCCCTGCTGGATGCAGGGTTAGTGCCATGCTGGGCATGCCCAGTAGGTGCCAGTCAAAGTTCTAGAAACTTTGACAAAAGTATTCCATGATTGGGCTCCATCCTGATGATGGAACCCATGTGTGAGAACTACCATCCTGCTTGTCCTGTGAGAAAAAAATTACTTACACATATGAAACTCATTTTAAATATGTCAAAACAGAAATTATAGTGCTGGAGAGAAAAACATCTAATGAACTATTACCGCCGTTGATATTAGAAGACAAACAAACAAGAATTCAGCCCATGCAACAGGTCCATGATTTGGGCTTCATTATTGACACTGAACTAAACTGCAAAGCACATACTGCAACCAAAATCAAAGAAGGATATCATAAACTAGCAATATTAAAACGATTAAAACCCCTTTTGGATCAAAATGATTTTAGAACTATCCTTCAACTGCTAATTTTTGCAAACCCTGATTATTGCAATGGCCTGCTTCTAGGATTACCATTAACAACTATATGCCCACTACAAATTCTCCAAAATATGGCAGCATGAATTCTTACGGAAACAAAAAAACATGATCACATCACACCGGTTCTCATATCCCTACACTGGCTCCTGATAAAACAGAGTTGAATATAAAATTTTAACAACTCATAAAATTATTTATGGAGAAAAAACAGACTAGTTCAATACAGCAATAAAAATACACACCCCACAGCAAAATTTACGTTCTATGAATCAAGGACTCCAACCTATTCCTTCAATAAAAACTGCCCAATTAACCAAAGTAAGAGAGAGAGCAATCTCTTTGGCAAGCGCAAATTTATGGAACAAATTACTGACTGAAACTAGACTATAACAGAACATAAAAAACTTTAAAAAAGAAATTAAAACTTAGATATTCAGGAAGGCATTTTATGAAATTCACTAACATTATCCAATTAACAATGAGATTACCGGCCCCTTTTATCACTACATCACTTTTATTTTATGAATTTTTTGTAATAACATGTACTTGTCCTTTTATTTATTTATTTTTATCGCTGATTTTAATGCTTTTATAGTTCATTCTTGTGTTATTAATAGTTCAAATACGTGTTATTAATATTTTATATCTATTAATTATTTTATTATAATACTTTTATATGTTTTAGGAATTGTTAATGTATTAGATTTTATGACATTGTTGTAAACCGTTATGATGGAAACTACCGAATGATGGCATACAAAAAACTTGTAAATAAATAAATAAAAAGCCTGCCTGCTGGCCACTCCTGCACAAGGGCATCGATGCTCCTGTGACTGAAGAAGGGAGGAACCTTCGCACTGTGTAATGTCGCCAGCAAGTTTAGAAACAGGAGGCCCAGTGGCCCACTATGAGCTGGAATGCTTCGCTAAACAATTCCCATTCTCCTGGATCCAGACTCTGTCTGCTGAGAATGTTGGTTCTTTCATTGCCTTTACCTGCAGTGTGTGAGGCTGAGATCTCCTGAAGATGTACTTCCGCCTATTCCATGAGTTGGGCTATTTCCTGTGACACTTGCTGGCTCTTGGTTCCTCCCTGGCGATCGATGTAAGCCACTGTCATCGCATTGTCTGACATTTTTCAGACTGCTCAACTCTGCAAGCGGTCGATGAATCGCAAGCATACCACCCGGACATCATGGGCTTCCAGCCAATTGATGCTCCAGAGAGAGTCTTCTGTGCTCCAGTGCCCCTATGCTGTCAAATCCTGACAGTGAGCCCCCCCAACCCTGAAGGCTCCATCCGTCGTGAGTACTAGCCAGTCCGATGATCGAAGAAGAATGCCCTTCCTTAGATGATCCACTTGCAACCACCACCTCAGTTGGATGCTGATCTCCACCGGAAAGTGAAGCCGTATCGAGTAGTCCTGACATTGTGGATTCCAATGTGAAAGCAGTGCGCGCTGAAGAGGACACATATGCGCCCTTGGCCATGAAACTATCTCTAGGGTGGCTACCATCAACCCGAGCATCTGAGGGCAAGACCATACAGTCAGGCACATTGTTTTTGTCAATAGACGCACCTGCGTCATCAGTTTCTGAATGCGGCTCTCTGGTAGGAGCCCCCTGCCTTGCTTCATGTGAAAATGAACCCGAGATAATACAGTGTCTGGGATGGCTGCAGATTACTCTTGGCCAAGTTCACCACCCAACCTAGTTCCAGTAGCAAGGAGATCACTTTGCGCGAGACCTGAAGGCTCTCTTTCATACTTTTCGTCTAAGTACGGGTGTGGACCAGAATGCCATCCTCTCTCAACACTGCCGCTAACACCACCATGACCTTGGAGATGTTTCTGGACACAGTAGCCAAACTGAAAGGTAGTGCTCGAAATTGATAATGTCGCCCCAAAACAGCAAAACGCAGAAACCGTTGATGCTCTAGCCAAATGGGAATATGTAGGTATGCTTCTGACAAATCCAGAGATGCAAGAAACTCCCCCGACTGTACTGTCATCATCACCGAGCGTAAGGTTTCCATGCAGAAATGAGTCACTCGCAAATGACGGTTGACTCACTTGAGATCCAGCATGGGGTGAAAGTAATCCTCTTTCTTGGGTACAATGAAATAAATGGAATTTTTGTCCCATATTTATTTATTAGCAGCCAAATGTCCAATCTGGATTCCTTTATTGAGCAGAGACACAAGTTTGTAAACAAGCCCGACTCAGGCCGAGTTTCGCCCTCTTACAATGGGGCTACGTCAGGGGCTACAACACACAATAAATGACACATACTGATAAATAATATAAATCATAAAAACATAATGGAATATAATTAAAACACACATATAAAATGGTAACATAAATGTATGTGGCGAAACTCGGCCTGAGTCGGGCTTGTTTACAAACTTGTGTCTCTGCTCAATAAAGGAATCCAGATTGGACATTTGGCTGCTAATTCTGTACTGTTGCCCTCACGGCTTTGTTAGACGGCCTTCCTTGCTGTTTCTTCAGTCCATATTTATTTATGACATGGACATTGGGATCACGGTCCGCAGGCTGAGGAGCCTTGACAACATAACACTCCACTGCCCGTCTCTTCTGAGAAGAGCTGCAGGGAGACACCATGAAAACGTCCCGAGGAACGCTAAGAAACTCCAATGCATCTACAGATTAGCCAAGCAAGTGCAAGCAGCAGGAGGCTAATCTGCAAATTCATTGCCATAGCCAAACAAGAGTGATCCTTTAAAGGGCAGACTTTAAAACTGTATCAGTTGACCAATTCTTCAGCCATAGCTGATGCCTGGTTGCTATCACCAAGGCCACCCCTCTGGTTGGAGTACAGACCAGGTCGCAGCCATATCTGCCAAAAAGGCAGCTGCCTTGGATTTCAAACCAGATTCATCAGCTTCCTAAGAGAGAAGCAAGCAAGTGCAAGCAGCAGGAGGCTAAACTGCAAATTCATTGCCATTGCCTCAAAGGCCTGTTTAAAAATAGCCTTAATTCTTCTATCCTGAGCATCCTTCAATGCCGCTCCTCCTTCTACAGGGACAGTCATCTGCTTGGTGACAGCACACACCAACGCATCGACTTTCAGAAAAGCGTAACTATTCTCTTGTTGCAGGATCCAGGGTGAACAGCACTTCCAAGGCTCGCCTCCCTTTAAAATTAGCTTCCAGGGCGCACCCATTCAAGATCAACCAATTCTTTAATAGCATCCATAATGGGGAAGAAACAAGAAATTAAAAGGAAAATTGGTTCTTACCTGCTAATTTTCGTTCCTGTAGTACCACGGATCAGTCCAGACCCCTGGGTTTTGCCTCCCCACCAGCAGATGGAGACAGAGAAGTTTTGACTGACTCTGCCCTATACCCTAAAGTGCCACCCACAGTCTGTCAGTATTGCAATGTATCAAAGCAGAACTCTTAAATAGTAGAATAAATCACCTACACCCCCTCCCCAACCAGGGGAAGAGAAACATCGTCACTTAAACTATCCTGCTCACAAACCTCAAAAGGAACAGAACAGGCAAAAACTGTAGAACAAGTAAGAAAATACTCTGCAGAGTCAACTAATATACACTAGAACGAGCGGACTCTCAACCAGGGCGGGACTCTGGACTGATCCGTGGTACTACAGGAATGAAAATTAGCAGGTAAGAACCAATTTTCCTTTCCCTGTACGTACCTGGATCAGTCCAGACTCCTGGGATATACCAGAGCTCTTCTAAATGGGTGGGACCCAGAGAGGGCCGCTCAAATCACACCAGCACCAAAACACCCAGATTCTGCGGCCTGGACATCCAAACAATAATGTCTAGCAAAGGTGTGCAAGGACTTCCAAGTGGCTGCCTACAAATCTGTTGCGGCGACACCAGTTGACATTCCGCCCACAATGCCGCTTACGGCATCGTGGGCCAATGGGTAGAATGTGCTCGTAGACCAACTGGACTTGGGCGACCCTGTAATAAGTACGCTGAGCTAATAGCCTCTTTCAAACAGCGAGTGATCGTCGCTCTAGATGCTTTATTTCCCTTCTTAGGACCACTCCAGAGCACGAACAGATGGTCTGACATCCGAAAGGAATTCGTGGTTTCCAAATAGCATAACAGAACCCAACGGACATACAGTTTCTTCAAGTCCCGGGACTTAGGGTCGGAATGATCGAGACCTGGAAAAGAAGGAGCTCCACTGACTGATTAAGATGAAATGACGAGACAAATTTAGGGAGAAAGGAGGCGTCCGTCCGCAACAAGACCCCCGAATCTGTAATGCTCAAAAAGGGCTCCCTGCAAGATAATGCCTGAAGCTCCGACACCTGGTGAGTCTATGAAAAAGCCACGAGGAAAACAGTCTTTAGAGTAAGGTCCTTCAACGTCGCCCTCTTCAGGGGCTCAAACGGCTCCGCACATAATGACCTGAGAACATGGTTAAGGCTCCACGAAGGACACGGATTCTGTACCGGTGGGCGCAAATGTTTCACTCCTCGGAGAAAACACACCACGTCTGGATGGGCCACTAACGGTAGCCCCTGAACTTTACCCAGAAAGCAACCTAGGGCCGACACCAGCACCCTTAAAGATTTGCATGATAAGCCCTTAGACAAGCCGGCCTGCAAAAAGGATAAGATATCCGACACTGAAGCCCGAAAGGGGCTCACCTCGTGTTAAACACACCAAGACTCAAAAATCCCCCACACCCTGGCATAAACTAAGGAAGTAGAGGGCTTCGCAACCATAAGAGAGTAGTGACCACTGCGTCCGAATATACTTTGCTTTTTAGACGTTGCCTCTCAAAAGCCATGCCGCGAGACAAAATCGATCTGCCTCGTCCATACAAACAGGTCTCTGGTGTAGAAGATTGGGAAGGTCCCGGAACCTCAAAAGGAGCCTCTACCACTAAGTTGACCAGGTCCGGAAACCATGGACACCTCGGCCACTCCGGGGCTACCAGGATTACCTCCAATGGGTGAATCTCTATCCATCGCAGCACCTTGCCTATGAGAGGCCACGGCGGAAACACGTACAGAAGTATGTTTCTTGGCCATGCGAGAACCAGGGCATCTACACCTTCGGCTCCCGGCTCCCTGCGCTGACTGAAGAAACGAGGAGCGTTGGCGTTGTGGAACGTTGCCATCAGGTCCATCTGTGGAGTGGACCACTTGTCGTATATGATCTGGAATGCCTCGGGAGAGAGTTCCCACTCCCCTGGATAAAGTCTGTGGTGACTGAGAAATTCGGCCTGAATACTGTTGACTCTGGCTATGTGGGAGGCCGCAATCCTGGCCAGGTGCTTTTCCGCCCAGCATATCAACTGTTGCGCCTCCACCGCAACCGGTTGACTTTTGGTTCTTCCTTGGCGATTGATGTAAGCCACTGCCGTCGCGTTGTCTGACAGAACTCTGACAGACTTTCCCCTGCAGAAGAGGTAAGAAAGCCTGTAACGCTAAGCGGACCGCTCTGGTTTCCAGGCGATTGATCGACCACCGAGCTTCTTCCGCCAACCACAGTCCCTGCACCGACTTCTCTTGACAACCCACTCCTCAACCGGATAGACTGGCGTCCGTAGTAACCACCATCCATTCGGGAACTTCCAGGGGCACCCTGCAGCTCAAATTGGATGTGAGGAGCCACCAATTGAGACTGAGCCGTGCCGAGTCTGTAAGAGGAAGCTGAAGGTGAAAATGCTTGGACACCGGATTCCAACCGAGAGTAATGCTGATTGAAGAGGTCTCATATGCACAAAGGCCCATGGGACTAACTCCAGAGTGGACGCCATCGACCCCAGGACTCGTAAATAATCGAAAACTCTGGGAGGATGTTTGGATAACAAATCTTGGACTTGCTCCTGTAGTTTGTCGATTTGATCCCTCATCAGAAAAACTCTCCCCTGATGTGTGTCGAAGAGGGCCCCTAGAAACTCCAACGACTGCGAAGGAATCAGGTGACTCTTGGCAGGATTGACCACCCACCCAAGAGATCGCAACAGTTAAAGTACTCGTTGCACCGCTGACTGGCAGAGAGCCTCTGATTTCGCTCGAATCAGCCAGTTGTCCAGATAAGGATGAACATACAGCCCTTCCCTCCACAGCTGAGCTGCCACCACAATTATCACTTTGGGTGCCGTAGCCAGTCCGAACGGCAGGGCCCGAAATTGAAAATGCTTTCCCATGGTGGTCGGCTCTGATGCCAATGTGCAAGTACGCTTCCGTGAGATCTAGCGATGCCAGGAATTCTCCCCTGTGAACCGATGCAATGACCGATCTGAGGGTCTCCATGCGAAAACACGGGACTCGAGGGCACCTGTTGACCCTTTTGAGATCGAGGATGGGTCGAAAAGTGCCTTCCTTCTTTGGTACCACGAAGTAAATGGAATAGCGTCCGCTGCGGCACTCTGCAGGAGGAAGTGGACAAATTGCGCCCAGATCGAGGAGTCGCTGCAGGGTGTCCTGCACTGCTTTCCGCTTTTCTGTATATGAGCACAGGGAGACGAGAAAATGGTCATGAGGACATCATACAAAATCTAACGCATAGCCTTGTCTTATGATGCTGAGGACCCACTGGTCGGAGGTTAATTTGACCCATTCCTCGTAAAACATGGACAACCTGCCCCCTACTGATGGAACCAAGGAAGGGGCCATCCTGGCATCATTGGGAAGATTTAAGTCCTCCTGGTGCTTGGGGAGCACCTGCTCTTCCGAAGCGTCGCCCTCGAAAGGACTATGACCAGGATTGTTGCCTGCCTGAGTTCTGGCGAAAGGAAGACCCCGACGACCGCGAGGACCAAAATCTTCTATTCCCTCGCGAATGTGACCTAGGGGGAAAGGAACTCCTCGTTTTAGGCTTGTCCTCCAGAAGCATATGGACATTGTTTCCCCCAAAGGATTGAATCATATCCTCTAGGTCCTTTCCGAAGAGGAGCTTGCCTTTAAAAGGCAGAAAACCCAGCTGAGCCTTAGATGAAATGTCAGCTGCCCAGTTCCTGAGCCACAGCAATCTGCGAACCGAGACTGCGGAAACCATAGACCTGGCCGAGGTTCATAAAAGATCATAAAGCGCATCCGTCCTGTAAGCCACCGCCGCCTCCTCCGAAAGCGAGGACCAACTCTAACTGCTGGACCCAGTGAAGTCCTGCCCGCAAGGAAAAACTACTGCACATAGCAGCCCAGATTCCCAGCGCCGAAACCTTGAATATTTTCTTAAGCTGGACCTCCAGCTTACGATCTTGAAGGTCCTTGAGGGCTGTCGCCCCCGTAACTGGAATAGTGGTGGTCTTGGTGACGGCAGACACCGCCACATCCACCTTGGGGACCCGCAGGAGGTCCAGAGACTCTTCTGGTAAGGGGTACAATTTGTCCATCACCTTACTGATCTTGAGGCCCAAGTCTGGAGTATCCCACTCTCTAAATAACAAATCCGTCACTGAGAGGTGACATGGAAAGGACTTGGTCGGACCACGGAGACCAATCATAACTGGATCGATGGAGCCCATCCGGGAGTCCTCTGGAGGGGCCTCAATCCCAACTCCTCCAAAATAGCGGGAATAAGAAGACCAAGCTAGTCTTTCCTAAAGAGACATACCACCTTAGGATCATCTCCCTCCACCTGGAAGCCGGGGTTAGATGAAAGACCCTGGACCTCCTCTGCAGCATCCCGAGGAGGCCAGGTCCCTGTCTCTGGGTCCTCCGGCTCCGAGGAATTGGAGGAAGAATCCGGTGGCGGATGGGAGGAGCCGTTCTGGAGGGTGCGCTTAGGTTTAGGAGCCCTCGCGGCCCTAGCTCGCTTGAGAAGTAGCGCTGTTGTTTTCTCCAAAGTCTGGCCTGCATGGGAATGACCGCTGCACCCTGCGTGTTTCTTCGCGGACCTCCTGGCCTTGAAAGCCTTATGTAGCAGGAGAATAAACTCCTAAGAAAACCAGGAGGAGTCAGAGGCCCCCTCGGAGCCCTCGTCCTTAGTTTCAAAATTTCCAGCCCCAGCACCACCCCCCTCGGGGGCAGAGGGCTTCGGGGAAAGTGGAGGAGGGGGGATTCCCCCCCTCCATCGCTGCACGAAAGGTGGACAAGACGGCTTCCGTTATCTGCGCTAAGCGGGAATGGATCAAAGGTAGCTGACTGTGGCCATTCGGGCCTCGCAGGCACTTGGCGCGGCCCTGAAACTCCGGTCCCAACTGTTAAAGACATGCCATCCCCCCCCCCCCCCCTCCCCCGGGAAGGCAAGCGGAACAGATCCCCTCGCGGAACACGCTGGTGCGCGCATCCCCACAGGTCCGACAGGCTGTACCACGCGGCATTAGGGCTTGAAGGCAGACCGGCCCGACCACGCGGTAACCAAGCTAAAATAAAGGCTCGACCGAAAGAGCCGCTTCTGAGGAGAAAACGATGCAAAGAGAGAAGGAACACCGCAAAACCAAAAGAACGCTTGGTGACTTTTTTTTTTTTTTTTTTAACCTGGTCAGCCTCTGTCCTCCACGTGGGTCCTGAACCAAATGAGGAGAGTGAGCCAGGCTCCCCGGTATCACCTCAGCGGTTTGGGGGAGCTGCAGTAGGATCCTCGACCCCTGGCTCTATTAGCTTCAATACTAGGGTGGGATGGTCCCCTCAGGACCTGCCAACCCCCTGGGGGCTTCACACTAAAAACTACCTTTTTTTTTTTTTTTTTAAATAAACCAGCTAAAATAGCCCTAAATACTATCTAAACTCTGTATAACTTTTTTTTTTTTTTTTTTTTTACAACTAAGCACTAACTACAGACTACAGGATTTTGCACCTCCAGCATCTGCTGAAGACAGAGAAATACTGACAGACTGTGGGTGACACCTTAGGTTATAGGGCAGAATCAGTCAAATCTTCTCTGTCTCCATCTGCTGGTGGGGAGGCAAAACCCAGGATTCTGGACTGATCCGGGTACATACAGGGAAATAGGATTTTTCTTTGGCTCATACATGGAATCAGCACCTGGTACCCCCAGCATCTTCAGTGTCTAGGGAATCAGAGCCGGTAACTCATCTATATGAAAGAAGCTCAACATTGTTCTATATGGCTCCAACCCTGCAGGAATTTCCCCATCCTCCAGGAGTAAGGATCGCCTTCATCATCCATGCCATCTGGGTCCCTATCAGGGTGATTTGCAACAGGTCTAGATGTATTCCGACGCTTACCCGCTGCACCAGGTGTGATGGGGATCTGTAGCCTGCGATCCTGAACCTTTAGGTTTGGCCAGGGCAGCCAATTGCGTCTGAAGAAAGGATTGCAGACCTTGAAAAAATTCCAACCAAGAAAAGGCAGAAGGATCCATACCAAAACCAGAGGGTGTTGGTCCTGTACCTACTAAGTTGCCTTCCCCTACTGACAAACCAGTTAGGGGAGCCACAAAACCAGATGAAACCTCTGGCAATTCTCCCTCTGGTCCCATTCCCGCATCATGCTGGGAAGGGCCAGGCTCAGCAAAATCAGTCTGAGACAATTCTCCCTGAACCTCCTAGTAGCGTTGACACCAGTTAGAGGGGATGCCAGGCTGTGATGCCCGAATATGGCAAGCAGCACAAGGAGTAAGGCACTCAGGCTTCTTTGCTACCAGCACGCTCCCAAATGCGTCTGACAATTGTGCGCCCAGCTGCACAAGCGAGCCTGGACAGAGCATTCAAAAAATAATCTCTGTCCAATAATCACACACTACCGACGCCCAAAATGTAGGAGCCCAATATGCAGTCCAGGTAGGTGCCAACCTGAGCGCGCGCCCGGGCACGCAAACACAAACCAACAACACACACTGTTTCGCAGCAGACTTGTGTGTGTAAAAGTGTATGAATGCTGCCGCGGCCTACCACATGACATCTAAGCGAAACCTGAGAGCAGGGCCTAGCCAAAAAGACTGCTCAACCTGCCAGGCTGTCATGACTCCCCAAGCTCCCCTCGGTAACAGGAACAGACATCGGATCAGCGAGCCAAGCTTGGAGACCAGAAGGGGAATGGAATCCCTAAAATTAACTCCCCTTCTTTTTCTTCTTTTTATATATTTACTCTTTACCTGAGCTCAGCCCATCCTGGACAAGGTCAGAATCAGTTCTCCAGCTATAGGGGGAGAGAGCAAAGGCCTTCACCGCTGCGCTCAGCTTGCTGCACCCGATAGCCTCTCAGTTGTTTATCTCTCTACAGCTAATTCCACGCCAGAAAACTAGCTACTGGACCAAGCCATTCTACTGAGGGAGGGGATCTGCAGATATCACCTCAGGAAAACTCAACTGAGGGAGGGTCCATAAGATATCACCACAAGAGAGCAGGGCGAATGAATTTCTTTCTTCTTTCTCCTTCTATAAAAAAAGAACTTTTAAGGCAATCCACAGTAAGAAGATCCACATCCACCGTCTGCTGGAGACAGAGAATACTAGTGGGCTGATGTCCGTGCAGCTTTGCTCAGTCTCCATCTTCTGGTAGAGGTGCATAACCCACAATCTTGAATCACAGGGAGGGAAGGACAGCAGATGTTGCTACTGTTGCAGCCCTTGCTAACCAGAAAGAGTGATGCTGAGGAAAATTGTGAGGAGACATTCTTCCAGATCTCAAGGCCAGCGAGGGTTACCAGTGTAATTCCCAGGGGAATTCTCTGGGATGGGGCATTGACGAGGGGGAAGAGTGGACGAAAACAAATCCCTTAAGTGTTTAGAACAAGTATATTAAAAAATTAAAAAAAAAAAAGGCTTATGCAACAATGTGTAATATATATTGGGTCAATATTATTAATGAGCCAGGTGGACTAATGAAATATCATGTATACTCTGAACTGTTCAGTCTTTTTTGTTATTCCATTTTTTTGTTTTTTTGTTGTTTTTTTTTTTTAACAAGAGTATCTCACATGGAACAGTTAGAAGGAATTCATATTTAAATACCACTACAGGCCCCCACTATAAAAAGGTTAAGAAAAAAAAACATTAGCCACACTCACGATGCAAGAAGCAGTCATATTTAAAACATCGTCGACAGAAGAGTGTATGAAAGGAATGTAGGCTCTGTTCCCTCTGAACAGATTTAGCATTTGGTCCATCAATGTTTGGTGTACATTCAGGAGGAAGTGCTCCTGGAAGTTGTTGCTCTGTTAGTTCTTTGTACCTGAAAGTGAAACACAGATAGAATACTAGTTAATAGCAGGTACCAGATGGCTCAGTGACATTGACTTCATAGAAAGAATATGGTTCGCCTCCCAAAGCCAGCTTCTGCTTCCTTGGTTGACCAAGGCATACAGTGGAGGCAGACCCCGGAGGAAATACTAGTCATTGCATAACGGTGCATCCATTAGAAAAAATTGAGGTGTACTTATGACAGGGTATATACCCAAGAACCCCGAAAAACTTTAAGAACAGTGCTTAGCAATCTGACCCCGGTCCACTTCAGGACAGTGACTTCTGGGTACAGGCAGTCTCCTCTGGCCCAGGGATATAATGTAGGCTGAGGGGAGTGCATAGGGAAGCCCCAGAATCGAGGGGAGAACAGCTTGTGAAGTGACTGTGAGTAAAAACGGAAATGCAGCCCCATCAAGACAGCTGACCTGTTTGAGTTTGTATTACCAAGTTAGAATGGTGAATGTGGAATATTGTTGGTTTATTTGCACTGTAAATAAATAAAACCCACAAAGAAAACAAGCCTTGTCCGGTCATTTCTGTGCCACATATGGTGGCAGCAGTGGTATTTTCTGCACTAAGCAACAGCCAGAAATCCAAGAAGGAAAGTCTGAAGTATACAGCAGTGCAAGAGGAAAGCAGAGTTGCTTACCTGTAACAGCTGTTCTCCAAGGACAGCAGGATTTTAGTCCTCACAGATGGGTCACATCATCCGATGGAGCCTGGCATGGAAAACTTTTGTTTTTTTGTCTAGAAACTTTGACTGGCACACTGAGCATGCCTAGCATGCCGCTAACCATGTTTCCACGTGGGGTCCCTCTTCAGTCTTAAAATACAGAGTTCGCAAAAAATAAAACAAACAGAGAGAAACCCAACTCTGCAGAGTGGCGAGCGGGTTTTGTGAGGACTAACATCCTGCTGTCCTTGGAGAACCTGTTACAGGTAAGCAACTTTGCTTTCTCCAAGGGCAAGCAGGATGGTAGTCCTCACACATGGGTGATTAAATAGCTCCAGGCTGCTCTGAACACGTGCAGCAGGGAACTGGTGCCAACGCGCACAACAACTAGAGCTGAAATAACCACAGGAGCAGGCCTGCACCCAAGGACAGGACCCACGGAGGGAGAGTTGGGCTTTCATGGCTGGAAGAGATTACGGACGGATTGACCAAATCAACTGTCCTGCTGGCCATCCTTGTCCAGGCAATAATGTGAGGCAAAGGTGTGGAAGGAACTCCAGGTCGCCGCTCTGCAAATCTCATGAATGAGGACTGCATACAAATGAGCCACAGAGACTGACATGGCTCGTACCGAGTGAGCCTTGACTTGACCATCAAGCTGTAGGCCCACCTGTGCGTAAGAGAAGGCAATGCAGTTTGCAAGCCAATGGGATAAAGTCTGCTTGAAGACAGCGACCCCTAGCCTGTTCTTGTCGAAGGAGATAAAGAGTTGAATGGAGAGGTAGTGAGGCGCCGTCCGCTCTAAGTAAAAAGCCAGCGCTCTCTTGCAATCTAGAGTGTGCAGAGCCTGTTCACCCCAGTGAGTGTGAGGCCTTGGAAAAAAGGAAGGCAACATGATTGACTGGTTGAGATGAAACTCTGAAATCACCTTGGGAAGGAACTTTGGGTGTGTCTGGAGGATCACTTTGTCGTTGCAAACTTTTGTATAAGGTGGGTACGACAAGGAAAACAGGCTTGCAGTTTGCTGACCCTGTGAACCAATGTCATTGTGACCAAGAAGATGACCTTCCAGGAGAGGTACTTCAGGTCACAAGATCATAATGGCTCAAACAGAGATTTCATGAGTTGCGACAGGATGACGTTGAGATCCCAGGAAACTGCTGGAGGGTGAATGGGGGGGCTTTAGTTGACATAAGTCCCTCATAAACTGTCCCGCAAGCGGATGAGAGGAGATCACAGTACAATCCGTATCCCGATGGTAAGCCCCTATGGCACTGAGGTGAACCCTCACCGATGTGGTTTGGAAACCGGATTTGGAGAGGGAAAGCAGATAGTCTAAGAGCGCAGGAGGGGAGCAAGAAAAGGGATCCAGACCACGCCCCTCGCACCAAATGGAAAACCTCTTCCACTTCATATTGTAAGATTTTCCGGTAGAAGGCTTCCTGGACTTCAGAATAACTCGCGATACCCCTTCCAAAAGGTCACCTGGTCAACATCCAAGCTGTGAGGGCCAGGGCTTGTAGGTTGGGGTGACGGAGCCTGCTTTGGTCTTGTGTGATCAGGTCTGGGGCCGTTCCCAACCAGATCGGGGGTGCGAGGCCAGACCCCATAGGGTTGAAAACCAGACCCAACAGGGCCAAAAGAAGGCAATCAGGATCATGGAGCCTGATCTTACTTAAGCTTCTGAAGTATCTTCGAGATGAGAGGCAGGGGAAGGTAAGCGTACAGTGAATCAAGAAGGCATCCGCTAGTGATCCGTTGCTCCTCTGGCCTAGGGCGCAGAAGTGGTCCACCTTCCTGTTTTCCAGGGAGACGAAGAGGTCTATGTCCGGGGTTCCCCACAAGCGAAAGATCCTGTTCGCCACCTCTTGACTGAGGACAAAAGGAACGGCTCAAGGAGTCCACTAGGGTGTTGTCCACGCCTGGGAAATACACTGCCTTAAGGAGGATGCTGTTGTCGATGGCCCACGACCAAATGTGGACTGCCTCCCGACAGAGGGTGAAGGATCCTGTTCCCCACTGTTTGTTCAAATACCACATAGCTACCTGATTGTCGGTCTAAGAACTACCTTGTTCCGGAGTTGCTCTCAGAATGCCTGGAGGGCATACCGAATCGCTTGCAGCTCCAGGAAGTTGATTTGAGACTGCGATTCTTGCACAGACCAAAGACCTTGGGTGTGGAGACCCGCCAGATGTGCTCCTCACCCTATCTGAGATGCATCTCTGGTGAGGGTAGCCTGGGGTTGTGGGCTCCAGAAGGGGAATCCCTTTTCCAAATTGGAGGGACCAATCACTGAAGGGATTGACATAGCAGTGTGGTGATTAGAACATGCACATGCAGGTCTTGGGAAGCCTGGCACCATTGAGAACGTAGCGTCCACTGCACCCTGCGCACGTGCAGCTGAGCAAAGGGGGTGATATGCACTGTCGCTGCCATGTGGCCTAGCAACCGGAGAAACTGGTGTGCCAAGACCTGAGAGCAAGCAGAGACCGCTCGAGCAAGAGCTGCGAGGGTCTCTGCCCTATCTTAAGGCAGAAAAGCCTTCGCCTGGGCAGTGTCCAGTTGAGCACCAATGAAGTCCAGTTGTAAGGACAGTTGGAGATGGGATTTTGGATAGTTGATCAGAAATCCCAAGGTTTCTAAAATTTGGATCGAGTCAATCGTGAAGGTACGGGAAGACATGAATCCCCCGTCTCCGAAGATAGGCACAGACAACTGCTAGGCACTTGGTAAAGACATGGGGGGTGGATGCCAGGCCAAAAGGCAGAACACGATTCTGGTAGTGACTTCTGTTGACCAGGAATTGGAGGTATTGCCGTTCTGCCGGAAAGATGGGGATATGGGCAGTATGCATCTTTTAGATTTAGGGAGCAGAGCCAGTCTCCCGCTTTGAGAAGGGGGTCATGTTGCCCAGCGAAATCATTTTGAACTTCTCCTTCACCAAGAAACGATTTAACACCCGCAGGTCGAAAATGGGCCAGAGTCCCCCTGTCTTCTTGGGGATTAGAAAATACCTGGAGTAGAACCCCTCACCGTGCTGACTGGGCGGAACATGTTCAACCGCCCGAGCCAGGACAAGGGCAGAAAGCTCCACCTGAAGTAATGGTAAGTCCCCCGTTAGTCTCCACCGGGGACACGGAGGTGAATGGGGTGGCATTTGCTGGAAGTGCAACCTGTAGCCCAGGCACACGATGGATAAGACCCAGAGGTCCGATGTTATGGAGGTCCATCGGTCTGCAAATAGCTGGAGCGGACCCCTGACCCAGGGATCGATGTCCTGTGGTGAGGACTGGCTTATGCTCCCTGGCCACCAGTCAAAATCCCATGGAGGAGTTCTGTGGTGGAAATGTGGTTGCTCGGGGTGCCCGAGGCTGTATGGGGCTCGCTCTGGGAGGAGGTCGTTGAGGTCTGGCCCTTGAAACTGGCAGGTAGTATTTACATGACCGGTAAAAGGGCCTTTTCGGATATTGCCGACGCGGCTTCTTGGGCAGCTGGGTGTCAGAGGTACTAGCTGACAATTGCTAAAGTGCAATTGATAATCCATCAGTTGCACTACCGCCTCCTTGATTTGATCTGTTTCCAAACAGATTTTCCCCCATGCATGGCAAGTCAGCCAGGCGGTCCTGGATTTCAGGGTGTAAGGCTGAGGCACGTAGTCATGCCGTCCGCCAGGCCCCGATGCCCACCGCATCAGTTCTCATGGCTGTCTCAAAGATGTCATAAGCAGAGCAAATTTCATGCTTATTGCACTCCAGGCCCTGCTGATCAATTTTTTGGAAATCCTCATGGAATTGCTGTGGTAGGTGTTCACTAAATTCAAGGGCCTGTTTCCACAGGTTCATGGAGTATTGCCCCCATGTACAATTGGTAGCAAGCAATTAGGGCAGTTAACTCTGCGCCTTGAAACACCTAGCATCCAAGGGCATCGAGAGCCCTATGCTCCCGCCCTGGGGGAGCCTAGGCATGGGTGCGGATCCTCTTTCCCTTGAAGGTGGACTCTACCATCACCGATTGGTGTGAGAGCTGATGGCGGTCAGACCCGATGGTGGACTGGACTAGGTAAACAGCATCCGTCTTCCAGTTCACCGGTGCGACTGAGATAGGGTGCTCCCAAAGGCGGGCTTACCAGCTCCTTGAAGATGTTATGGACTGGCACCAACAAAACCTCTTTCAGGGAATCCATGAATTGCAGAATCTCGAGTACCTTGCGCCTGGTGTCCTGCTCTGTTAAAAGCTGGAACAGCACAGATTCTGCCATGGCTTTTACGAATCCCGTGAAGGATAGATCCTCCGGAGGAGACTTTCGCTGTTCCTCTGGTGGAGAAGGCTCAGTGGAGGATATGGATGCCTCTCCTTCCCGGGGTCATAAAGGGCCTTCCCCTCACTGCGTCCTTCCGGGAATGCCGGGGGGGGGGGGGGGGGTGTCGAAGACCCAATGGCAGTTGAGGTGTACGCCTCAAAGTGAGGCCGTAGGAGTGCCGATGGATCCACCAGTGTCAGAGCGATCAGTGGCACCGAAAGCACAGACTGGACCAATCCTGGGACTTCATCGACCCCGTTGGCCCTTCCGCCTCAGAGGAGTCGCTCACTGGTATGGGGTCCGGTGGCAGAGGCAGCGGTACAACCTTCGTCCGTGAAGGTGCTTGGGGCACTGGTGCCGGCTGCGTTGGTAGAACATCGAGCAGCATTTTGAGCCATTCCAGTAAAGGCGCAAGAACCAGTGGAGACTATTCCTGCAGTGGTGGCGGTCCCGGTGGAACCGAAGGCTCGAAGCCCTGCAGGGCCAGGCCGACTGCCAACCGCACGCACCTCTCCAACTCCTCCTCAAAGGCAACCAAGGACAAAATGGCTTGAGGAGGAGGTGGCGGAATTAGGACATCCCCTGGAGAATTAGGGGGCACTGAGCCCACCACCGGTGTCACTGGAGGCCGCCTGGAGGCTTCAGAGGAGTCGGAGGGAATTATGCTGATGACTGCCCGTGGTCTGGCTTAAAGGACGATGACTGATGCCGATGTTTCTTCGACTGTTCACAATGATCACCACGATCTTTTCCCGGGTCTGAGGGAGATGGCAAGGAACCGGACCAGGAACGGGACGACAAACACCGCGGTTGGTCCCTGGCTCCTGTCTCAGGCCCAGGGAATGGTTGTGGAGGCGACTCTGACGGGGTCAAAATTGGAACCTCCTTCCCGAGTGGAGTGGCGGTCCCCCAAGCCGTCGATGGATCCAGTCTTTTGGAGCCGAATAATTTTTCCATTTTGTCGAGACGTGCCCGATGGCCCTTCGGGGTCATCTGGGCACAGAGATCACAATGGGGACATCTTGAGACACCCCCAGTTAGAGGACGCAGATGTGGGGGTCTGTGATGGACATAGTCCGGGGGCACTGGGGGCATCAGCGAAAACTGGTCGATGCCATCAGAAAAAGTAAGCGGCGCACGGTCGATGGACACCGGGAAATGAAGCCATCAGCGATCAACCGTGAATGAACGAAGGACTTACCAGGTCGCGGAGAGCAGAACCGACAAAAAATACAAAGGACCCTACGCGATGCGGGATGAACAGCAAATTTCAGAAAACTGTGAAAAAGAAGCACAAGCTCACGACCACGAGGCAGCACCTTCGTGGAAAGGAAGAGACTGAAAAGGGACCTGATGTGGACACGTGGTTAGCGGCATGCTGGGCAGCAAAAGTTTTCTATGCTGGGTTCCATCGGATGATGTCACCCATGTGTGAGAACTACCATCCTGCTTGTCCTTGGAGAGAGTTTTTTGGACATACAACCAGAAGTCCAGGCCTCAAGGCAGAAAAGAAGTGTTTAGTGTTTGGCAGAGGCTATGTTACAGAGAACGCTAGGGAGTATAGCAGCACAGAGGAGTGCTCAAGAGAAAAATGTTTGGGGCCTTACTGCAGTGGCTTAGGAGTTTTGTGTACCAGCTAAAGGGTTAGCCCTGCCCGGTATAGTCAAATGACCAATGAGTGAGGTGGAGCTGAACAGTTTATTTTGTATATGAAGTAATCCACAATATCGAGGAAGAGTACTTCTGCACGTAATATATGCAAACCAAGGGAAACGAGCAGAATAGTTCAGAATCCACACGTTTGTTTGAGTAAAGCAATTACTTATTTATTGCAGCAACTCCACAGTTTTTAATGCAACACAATTCTTTTAAGTTTCAACAAATCCCCCAACACGGTATCCGTGTTTCGCCTTATGGAAGCATCTGGAGGGACGGCAACAAATCTTAATAAATCTAAGAAGCAAAACAGAAATAAACATAGGTGTGGAAACTCAATAAATCGATGGGGAATAGCTTCAATATACAAAAAATTCCTTTTAAGGGATCTCTGTTATGTTTGTACTGTGCACTCCCAGTCACACTGTATATGCTGCAACATCTCAGGTATGTTAATTTTTTATATATTGAAAGTATTCCCGCGAACCTCTATATGAACACCTTTGAGGAGCGTTGGTTAAGTCATCATCCTTTTGAAAATCATTTAATAGTGTGGAAGCATTATATCGACGACGTCTTTATCTTGTGGAGAGGTGATGAAGATGTTTTCAGATCTTTTTTACAATGGTTCAATTCTTGCAACCCCAATTTAAAGTTCACTGCAGACATTCAGTGTAAATGTATATCTTTTTTGGACTTGAAAATTATAATGACTGATGGCAAATTTGTTGCTTCCCTATTCCGGAAGGAGGTAAGTTCTAACCTTAGAAAAATGCAGATAAACACTTATCTGCATTTTTCTAGTGCACACACCAGGAATTTTAAGCTCAATTTACCTGTGAGTCAGTTTATAAGACTAAGATGTCTGTGCACTACGACTGCTGACTTTGAGATTAAGTCCAAATCTCTATGTGATCGTTTTTTGGCCCGTGGATATCCACGTTCCTGCATTCGAAAAGCCTACCTGCGGGCTAAATTCTCCCGAGAGTGGCTTTTTCTTCCCCGTTCCATTTGATGATTCTTCTCAGCATACCTATGTTTTACCTTATTCTGCTGATGCTCAATTGATTCGTCGTTCCATTTTGAAATACTGGCACGTTTTGCAGACACATGATATTTTCAAGACATTGCCACGGATTACTTTTTCACGCACTAACAATCTAAGAAATATGTTAGTGAGATCCGATTTTGCTGTCGATTATGATTTGGGTGATACTATGATTGGATCACATTATCCATGCAATAACTGTTCAGTGTGCATCTCTTCAATGTCCATTCAAGATTTCCTAGTTGTGCAATCTGGCTATAAAATCTTTCTGAAGTATCAAACTTCTTGCATTTCCACTATGGTTGTCTATTTGATCCAATGCCCCTGTATTGTTGGCAAAACAAAACAGACTTTAAAAACACGAATGATAGAACATCGATCCAACATCAAACACGCTAGGATTGATGAACCTCTGGTCACTCATTGTGTTGAACAAGGACATTCTTTTAACGAACTGCTTTTTTGTGCCATTGATCATATTCCACCTCATTGGTGCGGTGGAGATCGCGAACGACTATTGTTGCAATCAGAACAGCGCTGGATCTACAGATTAAATACTATCATACCAGCTGGTTTAAACACAGAACTTGATTTACATGTTTTTCTGGGATAACTAATCACTTATGCTTTTGAACTATCTAGGATCAATCAAAAAAATAAGACGCGTCATTGGCTGTTTGTGTTCATAGTGACGTCATGCGTGAGGAGAAGATTTAAAGAGACGCCAGCCTCGGCTTCAGTTCCTCCTCTGTTTTTCGTATTGAGATGATGGAGACTCAGTGTCCATTTTTCAAAAAGATAAGTATTGCTTCATCTTCTTTCTGAGCAAAATGACTTTAATACCTATATTGTTATTTCTAGGTTAAAGGAATCTATTTGTGACTAATTTTCATAAGCCCCTGAAGAAGCTGCAATAGCGAAACACTGGCTGTGTTGGGTTACATTTTGTTTTACATTTAAGAGTCTGCCTTTTTGGATACCCCTCGTGGTTGGAGGACATACATCTATATAAATAAAAATGTTAAATAGTTTGTACGTCGTCGCTAATCTCGCCAACCGCTTAACCGAATGCGTTCAAATTTGCACACAACATTCACTTCCCATACGGGAAGGATCTTATACACTTACATTACATATAGATCACACCTGTGACAGGTAATACAAGTTTAAAAATTGCTTACACAAAACAGCGACATCTGGTGGCCGTTAGCGCAAGCGCAACCTCTTACACCTTTCACACACACTCACAAACCACACCACACCCCCACACAGGGCTATTGTCTTTCATTCACGCTCCCTCATAACACACAGAAATCCACACTCATCACACCCCCACCCACACACCTTTCAGTGTCACTTACTTCACCCACCCTCCCAAAACACACCAAAACACGAATTCCTGGCTGCTACATTGGGAAGCCATGCATTTAACACACCCTCCAATTTTAATTTAAAGTACCCTCTTCCACCCACCCACGCACTGCACTCCGATCACACACTACACCTGAAACATGTCCGTGCTTCTCCGCCAGCACCACAGGAACGGTCCGGGACACATCACATTCATTAGGGCCGTCGGAAGCCAGCAACAAAAATGGCGCCAGCGGACCTTACCCTTACTATGCTATACGGAGACAACAATGACGTCGGTACACCATGTGACATAATAAGGGCAAGAGCACGTTGGCGCCATATCCTCAGCGGACATTTGCCCTTACTAGGTCAGGAATCCTGACGCACCACTTTCACCGGTGAAGTTTTGCGACATGGCAGCCGGCGGAACAAACCCTAGCACACACCCTCGTCACCGGCTGGCAGTTTACACAGGTAGCCGGGGAGGAGCACGGTGGGGGACCGTTCTTATTTTCCGCTGCGCGTTTTTCACGGGGGGGGCACTCATTCTCCTCATCTCCCGAGAGGGGGGCTGTAGCGTGGGTTGCTCTATTTCGCCGGGTTGGGGGGGGGGGGGGGCCCTTGAAGGTGTGCTTGCATATTTAAACTATTCTTTGCTGGTGCTGTTCATTTGGGGTAAAAAAAAAAAACAAAACACACAAACTCTAACCTTTACTGCTCTGTTCTGTTGTTTTCAACTTAACCAGGCTCAGCCACTGCAACGCGTGGCAGGGTACAGCTAGTTTTACATAAAAACTGAAAAAATGAAAAATATTTTTGCAAATTACTAATAAAATAATGAAGGTGAATGATTAGAAGACCGGTTGGTGTCATTTTTAAAGTCACACAACGTCAGGCTTGCTGACACCTTCATAGGCTAAACCTATAAGTAACATTTGTGTTCCACATTTTGTTGTTTTATTGGTTAAATGAAGTCTCCCATTATTACCGCACTACCAATTTGGTTAATTTTCCTAATTTCTCTTAGCATTTCACTGTCCATCTCATCATCTTGGCCAGGTGGATGGTAGTATACTCCTATCACTATACTCTTCTCCAACACACAAGGGATTTCTACCCATAAAGATCTGATTGTACATTTAGTCTCATGCAGGATCTTTATCCTGTTGGACTCTATGCCATCCTGGACAAAAAGCGCAATCCCGCCACCAAGATGCTCCTCTCTGTCATTGTGATATAATTTGTACCCTGGTATAGCACTATCCCATCGGTTATCCTCTTTCCATCATGTCTCCAAGATTCTAATTAAGTCTAAGTCATCATTCACTGCTATACACTCTGATTCTCCCATCTTACCTCTTAGACTTCTGTGTTTTTTTGTTTTGTTTGTTTTAACATTCTGCTTTTCAGCTGACAGGGATAAACTGGAATCTTTTAGCTCAGGTGACTACTTTTCTTATTATTGGAACCTCTCTATTGGGATGCCCTAACTCTAATGCTTCATTAGTATCCTTTGAAGATACCTCCCTCCAAATCATGCGCTGCTGCTCTACCTCCTATTTAAAGGTTAGCGCCAGCAGCCTGGTTCCACCTTGGTTAAGGTGGAGTCTGTCCCTTTGGAAAAGACTCCCCCCTTCCCCAAAAGATTCCCCAGATCCTTAGAAAACTGAATCTCTCTTCCTTGCACCTTTGTCTCATCCACGCATTGAGATTCCAGAGCTCTGCCTGCCTCTGGGGACCTGCGCGTGGAACAGGGAGCATTTCACAGAATGCTACCCTGGAGGTTCTGGATTTCAGCTTTCTACCTAAGAGCCTAAATTTGGCTTCCAGAACCTCCCTCTCACATTTTCCTATGTCATTGGTTCCACATGTTCCATGACAGCCGGCTCCTCCCCAGCACTGTCTAAAATCCTATCTAGGATCCTATCCTGATCCCACTACATTGGTTGCCAATTAATTATCGCATAAGTACAAAACTGCATGTATTGTACATAACATAATCTATGGCACAAAAACAGAATGGTTAAATACAGCAATACGATTACACGTACCCCAAAAAGATCTGCGGTCTGTGAATAAGGGCCTACTAACAATTCCAACAATAAAATCTGCCCAGCTGAGCCAGGTACGAGAACGAGCAATATCTATAGCTGGCCCTAAATTTTGGAATACACTCCCTGAACAGTCACGACTACAAGCAGACACCAAGAAATTCAAAGCAGAACTTAAAACATGGCTGTTTAAACGCGCATACGCAGAGAAGGAATGACAGACAGACACACGTATAATGTTTTATACTATTTAATTTATCTTTTAGTCTTGTTTTATGTTTTATGTTCTGATTAGCTATTTTATTATGTCTTAATATTTTATACGTTATTAATAGTTATTTTATTTAACTATTTATATATTCTGTTTACCTTTATTTTTATATTATTGCTTATTGTATTTTCTTACTGTTAATATATTGTAGACCGTTGTGATGATTTTACTGATGTGACGGTATATAAGCCATGACGTGTGAGGTCCGCCACCTTCGCACCAGGTAGGTTTTGTTACCAGGCGATCCTCATGCCCACCAGCCACTCAGCTATCTACATTCCTAATAATCGAATCACCAACTATGACGGCCGACCTAACCCTTCCCTCATGGGCAGTAGCCCTGGGAGACACATCCTCCATGCAAGAGGACAATGCACCACCTGGAGAGCAGGTTCTTGCTACAGAATCATTTCCTGCTGCACCAGGTTGATGCTCTCTGTTCACGAGACCGTCCTCCTCCAAGGCAGCACCAGGGCTGCCAGACTGGAGTTGGGATTTGACTGCTATATCTCATCTATATACCTCTCTGTCTGCTTCAGCTTCTCCAGGTCTGCCACTTTAGCCTCCAGAGATTAGACTCGTTCTCTGAGAGACAGGAGCTCTTTGCATCGGTTGCATAAGTACAATTTCTCACCAGCGGGTTAAAAAAAATCATACATGTGACACTCTATGCAAAAGACTGGGAGGCCCTCTTGTTGCTGCAGGGCTGCTGCCTTCATCTTAAATCTGTTCAGTTTCTAGTTAAGTTTAAGGTTGCTATGGGAGTAGGAATGCGTACAATTAGGGTCCTTGAAATGTATTAGCAAATTCACTACATATCTGGTAGTGACCTACAAGGGAATGATCAAACTCTTGTTTTTTGTTTTGCTAAGTATTGTGTTCCCTTATTGGTGCATTTTCTGTTACAGTACTACATTTGACTTTTTATTTTTTTCCATTACATTTTGCTGTGATGCTATTGACTTTGCACAATGTTGGAGTATACATTATCCCTTTCACTATGCTCACTGGCAATACTTTTGGATATGAAATAGTTTGTTTCTTGGCCTATTATATTTTTTGAAGATATTTTCAGACAAGATGTGGCTATTTCACATCCAAAAACATATTGTGTCATGGCATTTTCTTCAATATTTGCTCCAATTTACTTTAAGTATTTTTGTTTTTTAGTGGGTTTTGTTTTTACAGGTTTTCTTTCTTATTTTGGGTCATTTTATGTTGGAACTTCTACATACTTTTATTTTTCCTTTGCTAGCAAATGGTGGGCTCATCGGTCCACCTTGCCCACTGCAGCTGTTTGGAGTTTGTGTTTTTCCTTGCAGTACGCTCACCCATTTAATGGACGACTGGGGGTTGTTTTGACTTGGACGATCTAGCTTTGCAGGAATGGGAGTTGGGAAGGGAATGGGTACCTATCTGTTTTGTTTTGGTTCTCTTGTATTCAGTTATGAGGGATGGATGTGCTGCTATTCAGGTGCAGACTATATTTTTGTATATTGTACACCCTCTGCTGTTTATGTTTGAGGGAATATTTTTTCACAATGTTTTTGAGACTGAGACCTGGCTTTTCCCAGGGTATCTGGTTGGGAAAGTTTATTGAGCTATTTATTACTTGTTTTAATTTCTGTTTTGTAATAAAAAATCCAGCACGGAGTAAGTTGGTTCTAAGATGCTGTGATTTCTCACAGACATTTGATCCTCATTTAGCTTCCACTGTGCCAGTATTCACTTTCTTTTAAATAATGTTTACTCAATTGTTATTATTTTGTTATATGTGGTTCTTGGCTTCTAATATTAATATTCTCGTTAAATGTGAGAGGTAGAGTAATGAGAAGGGATCACGTGGTGCTATGAGCAACGCAAGATGTAATTTGCTTCGCTCCAATTCCACATCACTCAAATTGGCCCTCATCAGCATATAAAACCAGTTACAACTTGGCTAAGTCAGTACTAGAGTCGGTGGAAACACTTTGCAGTGTGATTAATTTGGGTATGTCGGCCAAAGTGGCAAAGAAGGATAAGGAGAAAGTCAAAGAATGAGCCAGGCTCATTGAGGGGAAAATGGCACAGGCCCAATGCTCTCCAGAGAAAGATGGCTTGCACGGATCAGCGAAATTAAGGCTGCCGTGGTCGAAGTGCTTGAGCCAGAGTTTAAGAAAATTGTGGAGAAACTGGAGTTTACCAAACAAATGACAGCGTATGAATCGAGGTTTTCCGAGGTGGAGCAGCGGATCTCTGATGATCACGATGCTTTACAGGCCACTTCAGGAGACATTGCCTAATTAAAAGTCAGTGACTTGGCAGCACGAAGAGCGGTTAGAGGATTTAGAAAATAGATCCCACCGCAATAATCTTCACTTAGTTGGCCTTTCAGACAAGGACTTGGCGCCCTTCTTGGAGTCCTGCTTACTTACGGAGCTGGGCTTTTAGGAATCGTGAGGCCCGTTGCGAATTGAAAGAGCGCATCGATTGGTAGCCAAGAGAGAACAGGCAGACAAGCTGCGTGTAGTTATCACGAAAATACTGGATTTTGCCTATAAAGCTGCAATTCTTCAAGCTCTACACTCCGGGAAAACATTAAGAACATAAGAAATTGCCATGCTGGGTCAGACCAAGGGTCCATCAAGCCCAGCATCCTGTTTCCAACAGAGGCCAAACCAGGCCACAAGAACCTGGCAATTACCCAAACACTAAGAAGATCCCATGCTACTGATGCAATTAATAGCAGTGGCTATTCCCTAAGTAAATTTGATTAATAGCAGTTAATTGACTTCTCCAAGAACTTATCCAAACCTTTTTTGAACCCAGCTATACTAATTATACTAACCACATCCTCTGGCAACAAATTCCAGTGCTTTATTATGCGCTGAGTGAAATAATTTTCTTCGATTAGTCTTAAATGTGCTACTTGCTACAGCAGGACAAAACGTTTTAGTGTTCCAGGACTACTCCATTAAATTATCTGTGCAGCGGAAAGAATTTGCTTCAACATACTCTACTCTACATGGATTGGGAGTGAAATTTGCTTTGTTATACCCTGCGAAGTTGCAAGTCGTTCTTCTGGAGAGGGTTAAATGGATTCATACTGCAGGAGAGGCGATGAAGTTGGTGGAGGAACTGAAGAAGAATTTTGGACCTACCTGAAATTAGTCTCCTGATGGTGATTTCTTTGTGTCTAATTATTTTTCAGATTGAGCATGAATCCAGCCAGCTGTTTCTAGGCCCTGATATGATGGTTCATTTTTCTTTTTTTTGTTGTTGTTGGTTAATTGCTCACATTCCTGACTCTGGAACGATTTTTCCTTTTTTTGATATATATGTCGCATTTTTATATGTATTTGATGATGTCTTTTCATTGTATCTAAATTTACTTAGTGCTGTGTCCTGATTGGGGGGGGGGGGGCTTTTGGTGAGGAGGTGGGATGTTTGTATTAGACGTGATCTTGACCTATGTGGTATTTGTTGTAAGGGATAAGTGGGGGGAAGATGCTGGGATTTTGGGAAGAAGGGGTTGTATGGGATAGATCAGGTTGGTTAATTCATGGTAGATGGGCAGTGCTGTTTGGCAGGTTGGTTTATTTTTTCCTGACCCTTTGCTGGGTGGTTCCACGGAAGTCTCTGCTGGGAAGACTTCTGTGATGGTTTAAGTTTTTATCTGCTACATATTTTTTGTTTGGAGGTAATGTCTAAAGCTGGCATAAAACTAATATCCTGGAATGTTTGTGGGATTAACTCCCCGATTAAGAGGACCAAGATTCTCTCTGTGCTCAATAAAATGTCTATAGACATTGTTTTTCTGCAGGAAACCCATTTAAGTGATGCAGAGCACAAAAAACTGCAGAAAGGCTGGATGGGGGATGTGCGATTTTCTTCTGCTTCTACTAAAAAAGCTGGGGTGGTGATCTTAATAAGGAAAGGTCTCCCTCTGGTGGTTAAACAGGAGATTCGAGATCCGGAAGGGCGTCATATCATTCTAATGGCAGAACTTCAGACAACCCTATAGCTCTCTGTAATCTATATGCCCCGAATCAGTAGAATTATTCTTTTTTTTTTTTTATAAATATTAGTAAATTGTTGTTGCCTAACTTTGAGGAATGGCTATTTGTTGGGGGGGGGGGGGGGGGGGATTTAAATTTTATACATGATCCAGATTTAGATAAATTGCATCCTGTTAAAGGTGATCTATGGCATGGTTCACAGGGGATCTCATTTTTGAATCCTAATCTCCATTTACTCGATACCTGGAGGGTTTTACATCCCAGAGAGAAAGACTTTACCCATCTCTCTAGGGTACATGCTACCTTCTCTCGCATCGATCATATTTTGACCTTGGTTAGTCATTTCTCTCATGTGATAGAGGAAGGGATTGGTGAAATTAAAGTCTCTGATCGTGCCCCTATCTGGCTTACTTTTCGGGTCCCAGGAGATCAGAGGGAAGGGAAGTTTTGTAAATTCCAATACTTTTGGCTAAGACTCACAATTTTTAAAAAACCAAATGGGGAAACTTTCTTACTAATAACTAGCAACATTTCCATGAGCCTATTTTGTTGTGGTATGCTGCAAAAGCAGTTTTACAGGGGGGGGGGGGGGGGGGTGGACGACACACATTATTTCTTTTTTTTTTTAAACGTAAGAAGGATTTACATAGGCGAATCATGGACTTGGAAAGTCGTTAAAGTTAGCAAAAACTGCTTTTTTCCAAAGTAAAATCGGCTAAATTATATTTTGCAAATTTTACTTTGGAAAAAGCATACCTAGCTATCCAAGTTGCCCTCTATTTGGCCATACATCAGGGGGCAGTAAAGAATGTTTGGTATTATCAGTTTAAACTATATCAATACAGCAATAAAGCGGGCAAGCTGATGGTGAATGATTAAAACCACTTCGGGATCCTGTTTTATCCTACTTTAAAGAATACTCAGGGACAAGGAGTCCATTTGAATGCTGAGATTTTGAAAATGTTTGAGGAATTTTATGGCTGTTTATATTCCTTGGAGGGTTTTGACAAATCGTGATGCATGGAGTTTTTGGGTAAGTTACATTTGGGACCCTTCCAAGGTTCTCAACTTGCTTTCTTGAACAGGTCCATTTCTGTGGCAGAGATACGGGTGGGGATACATAAAGCGGCTTGGTTAAAAACACTTGGTCTAGATGGCTATAGTGCCGAATTTTATAAAATTTTACAGGATCAAATATCTCCATTGTTAGCTAAACTTTCTGAGACTTTAATTTAGACAGGTGAATACCCAGTGAATGAGAATCGAGCCGCCATTACAGTTATCCCTAAACCAGGAAAAGATCCTCTATTAGGCCAATCTCTTTGATCAATTTTCATCAGAATCTTCTGGCTAAGATTATGGCAGATCGGTTGGCATTGTATTTGCCAAATTATATTGAACAAAGTCAGGTTGGTTTTGTTCAGGGGAGGTATGCTTTGGCTAATATTTGCATTCTTATTGCTGTCATACTCTGTTGTAAAAAGACCTATGCTCCCTTTCATAATGAATAGTTTTGATGCTGAAAAAGCATTCAATAGGGTGGAATGGCATTATCTTTTTTGTGTTATGGAGAGAATACGTTTGCAAGGATTCTTTACTAAAGTTGTTAAATTACTGTATTATAACCCTCAAGCAGTGATCCTGGTGAATTGGATCTGTTCTGGGGCAATTAATATAGGTAGGGGTATGAGGCATGGTTGCCCCTTATCTCCATTACTGTTTTTGTTAGCTCTGGAGCCCCTTTTGAAAACACTCCGTTTAGATGAAATGGTGCATGAGATATGTCTAGGAGCTCGATCTTTCAAATACATTGCTAATGTGGACAACCTATTAGTTTTCTTGACAGACTGTACTCCTTATTGACAAACACTTTGGAGATTATATCTTGCTTTGGGTAATTTTCGGACTTTAAGTTAAATATGGATAAGTCTGAAGCAGTTGCATTTCCTGACTCTATTAAATTTCAATGGCCAGGACAACTCCCATTAGGGTGGGCACCGGGTAATTTTAGATACTTGGGACAGCAAATGACACTGCTAACATCTACTAAGGATAAGCTACTTTCGTGGCATCACTTGCCCCTGTCCTTGTCTGGTTGAATCAATTTAAGATGATTATACTTCCAAAATGGCTGTATATACTTCAAACTTTACCAATTAGACTGAAAGGGGGTGATATCCGGAAACTAGAGCGATTGGTTGAGCTGTTCATTTGAAGGGGTGGGAGATCAAGGGCTGCATTTTATAGACTTCAAAATACTTGATTATATGTGAAGGCTTGGGAATGCCAGATCTGGAAAAGTATAATTTAGCATGTTTGCTATGGATAGTACATGATTGGGTGTTTGGTACTGCAAATTATATCTGTTTGGACAGTGAGAGGTCTTTTGTGCAGCCCTCGAATTTACACTACCTGCTCCATGCTACAACATCTTAATATCTCCTCTCCGGGGGGCTTGGAGTAAGGTCCTGACTCTCTTGAAGGCGAGAAACAGGAAAGCGGTAACAAAATTAACGAGTCTGAGAATTATTTACAAGAATAGTGAAATGCTAAGAGAAATTAGGGAAGCTAACCAAAATTGGTAGTGCGGTAATAATGGGAGACTTCAATTACCCCAATATTGACTGGGTAAATGTATCATCGGTACATGCTAGAGATATAAAGTTCCTGGATGGAATAAATGACATTTTTATGGAGCAATTGGTTCAGGAACCGACAAGAGAGGGAGAAATTTTAGATCTAATTCTCAGTGGAGCACAGGATTTGGTGAACGAGGTAACAGTGGTGGTGCCGCTTGGTAATAGTGATCATAATATGATCAAATTTGAATTAAAGACTGAAAGGGGGACAGTAAGCAAATCCACGGCTCTCGTGCTAAACTTTCAAAAGGGAAACTTTGATAAAATGAGAAAAATTGTTAGAAAAAAAAACTGAAAGGAGCAGCTACAAAGGTAAAAAGTGTGCAAGAGGCATGGTCATTGTTAAAAAATACTATCCTAGAAGCACAGTCCAGATGTATTCCACACATTAAAAAAGGTAGAAAGAAGGCAAAACGATTACTGGCATGGTTAAAAGGGGAGGTGAAAGAAGCTATTTTAGTCAAAAGATCTTCATTCAAAAATTGGAAGAAGGATCCAACAGAAGAAAATAGGATAATGCATAAGCGTTTGCAAGTTAAATATAAGACATTGATAAGACAGGCTAAGAGAGAATTTGAAAAGAAGTTGGCCGTAGAGGCAAAAACTCACAGTAAAAACCTTTTAAAATATATCCGAAACAGAAAGACTGTGAGGGAGTCAGTTGGACCGTTAGATGATCGAGGGGTTAAAGGGGCACTTAGAGAAGATAAGGCCAACGTGGAAAGATTAAATGATTTCTTTGCTTCGGTGTTTACTAAAGAGTATGTTGGGGAGATACCTGTTCCGGAGAAGGTTTTCATGGGTAATGATTCAGATGGACTGAACCAAATCACGGTGAACCTAGAAGATGTGGTAGGCCTGATTGATAAACTGAAGAGTAGTAAATCACCTGGACCAGATGGTATACACCCCAGGGTTCTGAAGGAACTAAAAAATGAAATTTCAGACCTATTAGTAAAAATTTGTAACCTATCATTAAAATCATCCATTGTACCTGAAGACTGGAAGGTGGCTAATGTAACCCCAATATTTAAAAAGGGCTCCAGGGGCGATCCGAGAAACTGCAGACCGGTTAGCCTGACTTCAGTGCCAGGAAAAATAGTGGAAAGTGTTCTAAGCATCAAAATCACAGAACATATAGAAAGACATAATTTAATGGAACAAAGTCCATTATCTGCTATTTATTAAGTTGACTTAGAAAATACTGTTGCTAGTAATAGCAGTGGCTAACATGGAATAGACTTCGTTTTTGGGTACTTGCCAGGTTCTTATGGCCTGGATTGGCCACTGTTGGAAACAGGATGCTGGGCTTGATGGACCCTTGGTCTGACCCCATATGGCATGTTCTTATGTTCTTATTAAAATCTTGGCTATGATTCTCCATCTGAGGTTAGAGTGTATTATACCTATTCTCACATAAAACCATCAAACAGACTTTTTCAAAGGTAGACTTTCTGTCAATACTACTAGAAGGTTCTTTAATATTCTTCACCTTGCCAAGAAACTTTGATTAACTGGGTTGGTTTTATCCTTAGATGCTGATAAAGCATTTGAAAGATTTTCTTGGAAATTTATGTTGGCCATTTTGATGCACATAGGCTTTCCGGGTGAATTTATGGCATGGACTAGGATACTATACTTTCCCCAGAGCAAAAGTTATTGGCTAATTGATTTCTTCAATATCTGTACCCCTCCCTGAACATAGGAACGGCGAGTAACAAATATTTTAAAATAAATAAAATAAAATAAATCCACTGCTTATCCAAGATAGGCAGCATGGAATCTATCAACCTTTTTAGATCCTGCCAGGTATCTGTGTCCTGGATTGGCCACTGTTGGAAACCGGATACTGGGCTTCACAGACCTTTGGACTGACTCAGTATGGCAAATCTTATGTTCTTATGAGATATGTACTACCAGTGTAAGTACCTTGGTACAATTGGTCATGAACTACTTCACTAAGGGGTAGATTTTCAGACGAGCGCGAATAGCCTACTTTTGTTTGCGCTCCAGGCGCAAACAAAAGTACGCTGGATTTTAGTAGATACGGACGTAGTCGCGCGTATCGGCTAAAATCCTGGATCGGCGCGCGCAAGGCTATCGATTTTGTATAGCCTGCGCTCGCCGAGCCGCGCAGCCTACCCCCGTTCCCTCCTAGGCCGCTCCGAAATCGGAGCGGCCTAGAAGGGAACTTTCCTTTGCCCTCCCCTCACCTTCCCCTCCCTTCCCCTACCTAACCCACCCGCCCGGCCCTGTCTAAACCCCCATCCTACCTTTGTCGGGGGATTTACGCCTCCCAGAGGGAGGCGTAAATCCCCGCGCGCGAGCGGGACTCCTGCGCGCCGGGCCGCGACCTGGGGGCGGGTACGGAGGGCGCGGCCACGCCCCCGGACTGCCCCGGGCCGTGGCCACGCCCCGTACCCGCCCCCAAAACGCTGCCGACACGCCCCCGACACGCCCCCGAAACGCTGCGCGCTCCGGCCCCGCCCCCGACACGCCTCCCGACATGCCCACTCCGAAAACCCCGGGACTTACGCGAGTCCCGGGGTTCTGCGCGCGCCGGTGAGCCTATGTAAAATAGGCTCACTGGCGCGCAGGGCCCTGCTCGTGTAAATCCGCCCGGTTTTGGGCGGATTTACGCGAGCAGGGCTCTGAAAATCCGCCCCTAAATGTCTATGTTTAATGATATATTGTAACCGAACCTATGACGGCACCTGTTAGAATGTACTATAGTACACTTTTACCTACATTAAATATGTGCCTACATGTAAACCGTTGCGATGGTATTTAACTTAGCAATGGTATAGAAATGTTTTCAAAAAAATAAATATGCTTAAACTCAAACGAAAAGATGGAATTGAAAGGCTTCTTACAAAGCACCTTTGTAAGACATTTATTTTTCAAGTCTACCAATTTTTATGTATGGAAGCTCATAATGTACAAACAAATAATAATTTGATAGCTCACTGGAACAGATTTATCGTTAAATCTGAATATGGATGACTGGCATGCTATTTGGTGTTCAATGCAAAAACTTTCACTGTAATAAAAACAGGGAATTAATGTATAAAATTACTACACAGAACATAGCTATATCTGAAATTTTATTTTAGGTTTAGTAATGCTAGTCCGTTCTCTTGGAGGGGCTGTGGGCTAGAAGCATCATATCACATGTGGTGGGATTGTTCAGACCTTTGGGTATATGATACAAATTGATCAAGCAATTCTTCGGTAAAGCATGTTACTGACTGCAAAATTATATTTGTTGGGAAAAGCAAGAGCAGGGATTTTTTTCTTTTACAGAAAAAGCAGATGGTCATTCACTTGTATGCGGCAAAGATAACCATTGCGTTTTATTAAAATTATATAGCTCATTGGAGAAGTACTGTGGCTGAGATTGCATCTATGGAGAAGATATACATATATGCTTAAAGACATATCTGATGGCTATGACTGGATCTGGGAACCTTATTGGACTTGGCAGAGAATGTCTCTCTGATTTATACTTTCTTTGTTTTTATTTTACTGGCTTTGAATACCTGTTCTTTTAATGTGTACTGTATGTAGGAGTTTTATATTGCTTTGTGTGCTGTGGAGCCCTGGTACAGAAAACTTCTGTCAAAAGTTTCTAGAAACTTTTGGCTGGCACTCTGAGCCTACTGAGCAGGCCCAGCATGCCATGATATTCTCAGCCACAGGGGTCTCCCTTCAGTCTCGTTTGTAGCAGTATGCGTAAGGTAAACAAATAAAATAATAAAACGTATCGGACCCAACTCCGCGGGGTGGCGGGTGGGTTCTGTGTTATCCCAGGACATCCTGCTGTCCTGGGATAACACCTTTTACAAGGTAAGCAATTTTGCTTTATCCCAGGACAAGCAGGATGATAATCCTCACATATGGGTGATTAGCAAGCTACAGGCTGAGTCATTCCTGTGCAACGGGCACAACTACTGGTGTACTGTTGGAAAAAATGAGGCAGCCTGAAAATCACAGCAGGATGCATGTAGGAGGAGTTGGTGTTAAACTGGAAATAAGTTCTTTAAGACAGATTGTCCAAAGGCTGAATCTTATCGTCCTTCTTTGTCCAGACAATAATGAGCTGCAAAGTGTGAAGGGAACTCCATATTGCAGCTTTACATATGTCTAGAATGGGCACTGAACGATAGTGTGCTACTGATGTAGACATAGCCCTTACTGAGTGTGCTTTTACTCGCCCCTGGAGAGGAATATTTGCTTTTTTATAACAGAATTCGATACAGTCTGCTAGCCAGTTGGAGAGAGTCTGTTTTCCTACCACAACTCCTGGTTTATTTTTGTCAAAAGAAACAAAAGAGTTGGGTAGATTTCCTATGGATCGCCATGCAGTTCAGGTAAAAGGCTAGTGCACATTTACAGTCTCTCCCTGGTGAGAATGAGGTCTTGGAAAGAAAGTAGGCAAGACTATTGACTGATTGATGTGAAAATCCGTTACTACTTTTGGTAGGAATTTGGGGTGAGTGCGAAGGACTACTCTGTTATGCAGGAACCTTGTGTAGGGTGAGTATGTGACGAGAGCTTGCAACTCACTGACCCTCCTAGTCGATGCAATGGCCACTAAGAAAATACTTTCCATGTAAGAAATTTCTCATCCCAGGAGTGCAGAGGCTCAAACGGCGACCGCATAAGTCTCGTCAGTACTAAATTTAAGTCCCATTCAGCGGCCGGTGGTCGAATGGGAGGCTTAAGGTGAAGTAAGCCTCTCATAAACCAACTTACTAGGGGTTGCACTGTTATTGGCGCATCCCCTATGCCCTTGTGATATGCTGCTATGGCACTTAGGTGTACCCTTACCGAGGATGTCTGGAGTCCAGGATCCGAAAGGTGGCATAGGTAATCTAGCAAAGAAGAAGTGGGGCATGAGAAAGGGTCAAAACCTTTTTGTGTGCACCACTTGGTAAATCTAGTCCACTTAAAGTGGTAAAATTTATGTGTGGAAGGCTTTCGTGAAGCTACGAGAACTTTAGAGACTTGTGTTGAAAGATTAAGTGGTTGCAGAATTAAGTTTTCAACATCCAAGCTGTTAGGGCAAGAGTTGTCAGGTTGGGATGCCGCAACTTGCCCTGATTCTGAGTTATGAGAGTGGGTTCTGTACCCAGGCGAATTTGTTGTGAGATCGAGAGGTCGAGGAGTATGGGAAACCATACTTGTCGAGGCCAGTACAGGGCTATGAGGACCATTGTCCCTCTGTCCTGTTGTAGCTTCACGAGAGTTTTGGCTATGAGCGGGATTAGAGGATACGCATATAGAAGTCCTGTGTTCCAGGGGCGAGCAAAGGCGTCCCTGGGGAATGCTTGTCGATGTCTGTGGAGGGAGCAGAACTTTTCCACTTTGTGGTTCAGTTTGGACGCAAAGAGGTCTATGGTTGGGCGACCCCAGCGTTGAAAGATTTTGCTCGCTACACTTGGGTCCAGCGACCATTCGTGGGGATTGAAATGTCGACTGAGATCGTCCGCTAGGATGTTTTGTATGCCAGCTAGTTGCTCTGAGAAGTATCCTGGCAGAGCAGATAAG
Organism: Rhinatrema bivittatum; assembly: GCF_901001135.1. NCBI lineage: Eukaryota > Metazoa > Chordata > Amphibia > Gymnophiona > Rhinatrematidae > Rhinatrema > Rhinatrema bivittatum. Next base: position 288,285,016 of record NC_042616.1, read on the forward strand.
AGCCTGTGCCTCCTTGTTTGTTTATGTACCACATTGCTACTGTGTTGTCTGTTTGTATCAGCACAGTCTTGTTGGACAGGCAGTTTTTGAAGGCATAAAGGGCATATCTCATCGCTCGAAGTTCCAAGAAGTTTATCTGACACTGCTTCTCGAGCGTAGTCAACGTCCCTTGTGTTTGAAGGTTGTTGACGTGAGCTCCCCATCCAAGGTTGGAGGCATCTGTGGTCAGGATGACTTGCGGATTTGCCTGTTGGAATGGGAGACCAGCTTTCAATGCTGTTTGATTTGTCCACCAGTTGAGCAATAGGCGTAGCTGGTGGGTGATTTGAACTGTGTACGACAGTGGTTGGAAAGCTTGTAGCCATTGAGATTTCAAAGTCCATTGAGTCCTTCTCATGGCTAACTTTGCCATAGGAGTGACATGTACTGTCGAGGCCATGTGTCCTAGTAGCACCAGAAGTTGATGGGCAGATGCGAACTGGTGATGAATTATGTTGTTTGCCAAGCATGCTAGATTGTTGGCACGGTCGCTTGGAAGGGAAGCTTTCGCCACTGTGGTGTCGAGGTCTGCTCCGATAAATGCGAGGAGTTGAGATGGCTCGATGTGGGATTTTGGATAGTTGATGAGAAATCCCAGGGAGTGTAATAGTGTTATTGTGGTTTTCAAGGCAGAGAGAGCTCCCTGCCTGGATGGACTTCTGATTAGCCAATCGTCTAGGTATGGGAAAACATGAATGCTGTTTTTCCTTAGATGTGCAGCAACCACTGCTAGACATTTTGTGAATACTCGAGCAGCAGAGGCCAGTCCGAATGGTAGGACTAGATACTGGTAATGATTTTTTCCCACGACGAATCGTAGATATTTGCGATGTTGTGTGGAAATTGGTATGTGTGCATAAGCGTCTTGAAGATCTAGAGAACAGAGCCAATCTCCCCGTTGAAGCAAAGGCAGGATGGTCCCCAGAGACACCATCCAGAATTTTTCTTTTTGCAGAAATTTGTTGAGATTGCGTAGGTCTAAGATAGGGCGAAGGCCGCCTGTTTTCTTGGAATTAGGAAATAGCGGGAATAGAACTTTGTGCCTTATTGATATCGGGGCACTAGTTCGATAGCCCTGGCAATCAGCAAAGTAGAGAGTTCTACTTGTAGTTGAGGTGTGATGACCATGCTTGTCCAAAGTGGAATAGGTGGAAAATGCGGGGGTATTGTTTTGAATTTTAGGCGATATCCCCGATTTAGTATGGCTAATACCCATTGGTCTTTTGTGATGAGACTCCATTGGTGTTTGAAATAATGAAGTCGACCTCCTACTGGCAGGGAGGGCATAGGGTTCATGGAAAGGCTCCTGTTCTCTTGATTTGATTCAAAAACCTGCTGCTGGTCCAGTTTGTGGTGGTGGCTGGGTTTTTTGTCGTTTTGGCTGATGTGGACATCCTCTTTGTGATGGACGGTACAGACGTGTTGAAGAAGCCGGTGGGTAATACCTTCTAGGTCTGTAGAAGGGTAGTCTTGTGTCCCGTCAAAATGATTTTTTCAGGGAGGATGGCTGGTCTGCTGGCAATATGGAGAGTTGACGGAGTGTCTCGTGATGGTCTTTTAACTGAGATACTGTAGCCTGAATCTTTTCCCCGAAAAGATTGTCTCCAATACAAGGGAGATCTGCCAGTCTTTCCTGGACTTCTTGCGTGAGGTCCGAGGCTTTAAGCCAGGCCCACCTTCTTGCATTTATTGCTGACACTGATAAACGAGTTGATGTTTCAAACACATCATAAGCTGCTCGCACCTCGTGTTTACCAGATTCCAATCCTTTTGTAACTAGTGAACTCAAAGCTAGTTGTTGTTGCTGAGGAAGGTCATCGACAATACCCTGCACTTGTTTCCACAAGTTTCTTTGGTACTGTGTCATATAAAGCTGGTATGCTGCAATGCGTGATACCAGCATGGAGCCTTGATAAACTTTTCTTCCTAAGGTATCTAAGAACCGTTGCTCCTTTCCTGGTGGAACAGAAGAATGAGGTTTCTGTTTTCGGGCTTTTTTCTGAGCGGATTCCACGACTACCGAATGATGAGGTAGTTGGGGCTTCTGGAAACCTGGAGCATGTTGCACTAAATAAGTGGCATCTGTTCTACAATTCACCGCTTGTACTGAGCAGGGATGTTCCCACATTCTTTGTTGAAGTTCTAAAAGGACTTCATGGATTGGGATTGCCATTATTTTCTTTGGTGCGTCCATGAATTGAAGGACTTCTAGGGCCTTATGTCTGGTATCCTCCTCCGTCATCAATTCAAAGGGAATTGTGTCCGCCATTTCTTTAATGAAATTTGTAAAGGACAAATCTTCAGGAGGGGATTTTCTCCTCTCCTCTAGTGGAGAGGGCTCAGACTGCAATTCCTCTGACTCCGCATCAGCATCTACATCCTTCCAGGGAGTATACTGAGGATGATAAGGCGAATCGGGATTGTATGTCTGTATATGATGCTTTGTTTTAAAAGCAGATTTGGATGGAATCTGCTTTGGCTTCACTGGTAATGAGGGCATCGATGTAGAATCGAAGGGCCTCTATGGCATCGATGGGAATCAATGCCGGGTGTCACTCGATGGACCTGGATGCATTGGCATCGAGGGATCTTTGAGTGGCATTGAGGGTTTTTCCGGTACTCGAGGCCAATGAAGGCCAATGGCCCTGGGACGGGATATGAGTCCCTATCGTCTTCATCCGATGACCCAGGAATCGAGATGGCAGGAGTCACCGGTGGATGCATCGGCATCGATGGAGTCGATGGTTGCATCGGTGGAACCGGTGTCGTCGGTGCCGGAGGAAAGATTCCTATCAAGGCGTCGATTCTGTTCAGCAAAGGCTGAAATATCAACTGGTCCGATGTCAATGCCGGAGTGTCGGTACCGATGGTACTGTCGGAGGCTTGAAGTTTCACAAAGCCTAGACGATGGCCTGTTGGACCATATTTGTTACCTCTTCCCTGGAAACTGGGACTGTGTCCACTGTCACTGGGGAAGGTACGGCTGGCGCTATTGGCACTTCCACGACTAAGCGTGGTGGCACATTCTCTAACACCGAGCCCGGTGGAGAGCGCTGCTGTTCCTCGGGTACAGTCGGTCGAGTTGGCTCCAGTACCCGGACTCTCTTTGGCATTGGTTCGATGTCCTTTGACGACGATGCCTGTGTCTTTCCATCCGATGGGTCGATGGATCGATATCGATGGCGTCTTTTCTCCCGATGTTCTTTCGATGCCGAGGAAGACGCTATAGAGGATACCGATGGCGCTGGTGGCGGACGGTCATCGGTCCTTTTTTCTTCTCAATGTTTTGCCACCGAGGGAGGTGTCATTCTTGGAGACTATGTAGACGATGAGATTTTCTTAAATAATTCTTCCATCTTGTCCAAACGGGCATGCCTGCCCTTCGGTGTCATCTGGGCACAGGTTGTACAAGCCCGGACATCGTGGCCTGATCCCAGGCACAGAACGCAGACAGTATGGGGGTCAGTAATCGACATAGTCCGGTTACAATCTGGACATTTTTTGAACCCGGAAGCCATAATGACTGGCGGGAACCGTTAGTGAGGTGACTGGAATCGACCAAAAAGCTGTTCAAAAAATGTACTCACCGAAACTATGTCGAAGGGAGACCCGATGACAATGAAAATGTGACTGAAAACGTTTTCTTCCCTAAGGAAAAAAGTGAGGGAAATTTTCCCAGAGCTCTTAATCTGCTTTGCTTACAGCAAGGCGGAAAAAAAAAAGAGACTGAAGGGAGACCCCTGTGGCTGAGAATATCATGGCATGCTGGGCATGCTCAGTAGGCTCAGAGTGCCAGCCAAACGTTTCTAGAAACTTTTGACAGAAGTTTTCCGTACCAGGGCTCCATCTGATGATGTCACCCATATGTGAGGACTATCATCCTGCTTGTCCTGGGATAACTGCATTCTCTCATGTGGTTGAACAAACCATCAGACTTACAGTTTTGCAAATTGTCATTCAGTCCATTCAATGGAAGCTCCAACATTATCCTATGGAAAGCTTCATAGCTGAGGAAGTTGGCTAGAATGTCTTCTAGGTCTGCAACATGAACTGTTGAATTGTAGGAGCCTTTGCTCCACCTTTTTGAACAGCAGGCTTGCCTTCTGGGCCCCTCAAACAGCTCCAGGAGCCCATTTATCTGTTATATAAGTTACTGCTGTGGCATTGCCCGAGAACATCATGACGATCCCTTCATTAAGGGCCAGATGTGTAACAGAGCCATCATAATAGCCCAGACTCTAACTAGGTCACCTCTGGTTTCTCCAAGAGTTGATGCACCCAGTGCAGCATAGCACAAGCCATTGATCCTCCTCAAAAGGAGAACTGTCTGGCAAAGACTAACATGGTGAAGTCTGCTTTGGGAGAATTCAATATTTCTATCCTGCAAACCCTTAAGAGCAGCACATACTTTGTTAGTATAGTAGCCCTGTGGTTCACAGCCAATACCAAGACATTCATTCAAAGGAATCAAAATAACTGTCCTTGTCTCTGTCAAGAGAACAGTTTGCTCATGGTCTTGTCTCCTATGATTCAAATCCCAATCAGAAAGGGCCATATGTTTAATCACTTCATGGAGAACAAAGCCTTAAGCAGATAACTGACTTCTGATCGTAAGAGTTTCCTCCCGGAACCCTCCTCAATCTTCGAAAATGCAATGCAGAGTGAAGGAATAACCAGGGAGATAAGCGAGATGAGATCCCCTTTCTGAAGAAGCCTGAAGGTGGAGTGGAACCCTCCCTGAGGAAACAAAGTCTCTTCCAAGGCTTCCCACAGGAATTTCTGCCTCCACATCTTCCCCACACAAAGGAACCCAAGAGGAATCCTAGGTAGGTAGGCCTTCTAAGATATCCAAGACCTCATTAGTCTTGGGTGCTGAGCCTCAGCCCCTTCCCTCCTCATATGGAGGGAGACTGAGACAAAACCCCAGCCAAGGATCATCTGAAACCTCTCTCCCACAGGCCTGTGCATGGTACAGAATCCTAGTATATTAAAAAAAAAATGCAACTGGGGAAACAAAATCCCCAGGGGAGGGTTTCAAGGAGGCTCTTGAGCCCCATCGCCCACAGAAGTCTGCCTCTGAAGATCTGGGTACCCTAGCTGAGAAAGAATAAAGACTGGGGAGACTGCAGAGAGGTTACATAGAAAATTAAAAATAGTAGCCATCCTGCAGTAGAGGGAGCCGTTTACTCCCCTTGCACTGTGACTTTCCCCATACGAGTGCAGGAGAGGCAGTCTTAAGCCTGAGCCAGTTTGTTCAGAGAAAACCCCACAATGCAGGCTGCCAGGAAGAATCCATCACATTGAAAACACAGGGGCTTCCAATCTCCACACAAGGTCAGCCCCACTCTGCCCTCTCAGAAAATGGCGGCGGCCCTCGACCCTGAATCCTCTTAAAAAACAAACAAAAAAAAAAAAATCAGTCCCAAAAGACATGAGACAACAGGCAGAGTAGGGGGAGGGCAGCTGCCCCAACCCCATGAGAGAAGCCTACATAAGGAATTTCTCTTGAGCCCACCAGACCACTTTTCTGATCAACCAGGCCCCATAGGATTCTGGAAGCCAACCCTGTTAGCTCCTAGGCTCTGGTTGAGACCTGGTTGAGCTAACTACTGGACCCAGCTTAACAAGGGAACCCTGGGAGCCAGAATAAAGTTTTGATCCTTTAGGGGAACAAATATAAAAATTGTTGCTCTACAAACCGAAACGCTGCTCTACTGGAGGGGAGCAACCCACAAGCTGAAGCCCTGGGAATGTGCTCTACCAGGGACCAGGCCCAAAGACCAGAGAGCCAAAAGAATCCTGCTGCACAGTCCAGAACAAGTCCATCATCTGCTGGAGATAAAGAATACAGACTATAAAGGAGTGGTGCAGCCTAAGAGTCTGTTAGTCAGTGATGTCATCATCAAAAAGGGTATGGGTTCTCTATCTCCATCTGTTAGCAGGATAGCATAAATCCACACATCTGGACTGGTCTAGCAGATTGATAACAAAAAGGAAATGTCTCTCATATTCTGTTTTCCTTTCTCCAAATTAAAGACTTCAGTAAAGTAGTACTAACTGCAATTCAGCATGTTAAAAACTTGAAGGACCCGGATAATCCAAGGCTTGTTACACTGGGCTTAATTTCCTCTAATATTTGCTGGGGTTTAAATATATTTTACTCAGAAATTACTGCTGGAAAACAGAAAAGTCAGCCAAGGCCATCTCCAATGAAAGACTGGTTCTCTAGAGACTGACAGAATATGAAGATGGATTTATTCATGCATTCTTACACTGTCATTTTAAAAAAACAACTTATAACTGAGCATAACCTTAAAGAATTACAATTAGACATAGTAACATAGTAAATAAAGAACAAAATGGTCCATCCAGTTTGCCCAGCAATGTGTTTAGGATTTTAGCTGCCACTCTATTCCAGTTACCTTAAGGGAAGGGCAGCCTCATCCAAGCTATAAAAGCACTAAGGGCAAGGAGGCCCCATCTCAGTCATACAAACGGGTGATGGCCAAATATCAAACAATTATATAAATAAAAACAGACATATAAAACAATTAAAACAGTCAAAAGCATACAGAAAACAAATAAAAACAAACCAGACCTAATGATAGTCTATTCTTTAAAATAATCAGATCATAATATTGGCCTGGATCAAGTTATGATTACAGATAATTATCTGAACCCACCCCCCAAAAAAGTTTTTTAAAACAAATATTTCATTAACAGATTCTTAACTTCCTGCAACCTGGATGCATTTCCCCAAGGCTAAGCATTCCACAACTATTGGACTGCACAAGAGAACGACTGGTCCCTGGTCCAAGACAACCTAGCAATTTGGATAGAAGGGATACATAAAAGTTCTTCATGTTCAGAACAAAGAAAGCAAGTTCACAAATATTTCCCTAATTTGCCCTTCACATACTCTGGGCCTATTACTTAACACATTAGTGCTACCCTAATACCCACTCAAGGTAACCCTGTGGGCACCTAGAGGATCCCGAAAAGCACTGCTCAAGTCTTCCTGCATCTACCCCAACACTGGCAACCTATCACCTGCCAGCTGGGTTCCTGATTGCCTCTGGGCAAGTACCTCGCCTGCAAACTATTCCCTAGTTGTTTCTAGAGGCACAGACCCTATACAAACCAAGAATCGCAGTTCCTAGAAATGCACTCACAGATCAAATACTGGTATCATAAATTAGTCCAGGACAAACAGAGCTAACAAACTGAAGAGTTTATTAACAAAAAGCATGAACAGTGAACAGAAAAAAAGATTTAACTTGTAAATAGGTAAAAATAATATAGTAAAGACTAACTAGACAAATTTCACTGTACTTAATGCCTGAGAGATCAGGAAAGGGCTGTGCTCACGAGTTGGAGTAGGGTGTCAACACAGATGTGATCTTTATTTATTTATTTATTGCTTTTCTATACCGACATTCAGCCGTGGGTATCACATCGGTTTACATGGCAACTTGTATGACAGTATGACAATGGGTCATATTATCTTTACATTGTAACATTATTAATTTAACAGTATGGTCTCTAAATTGTAACATTTTAAACGAGGTAATAGTAACTTTATATTGACATATTATTTCTAACAGTATTATCTAAACATTGTAAATATATACAGTAATTTAACAGTCTGGTCTCTATATTGTTAACTTATAAGCGAGGTAATAATAACTATATATTGTAATATTATTCCTAACAGTCTTTTCTCAAAAACTTTGTAACATTGTACGTATATACAGTAACATTGAATAAGGTTGCAATTAAGTGTTTGATTGTAAACATTTAACACTATCATGTTGAGTGTCATTTATACCTTGTTGGTTAGGTGTTATAGCAAAAGCAAGTTGGTGTTTTAGCCATGTAACGGTAAGGGTTTAAGAGGTGGTGAGGCAGTTTGGGTGAATGAACTTCCAGCCAAGACAGATGATCTGTCTGTACTTCCAGCCAAGACAGATTTTCTGGCAAATTCTGGGCTGAGTCACCCTAGGGCTGGTATTGTATAATCAATGACAGCTTAAGGCCCCAGCTTCCTGACCAGTAGCAATACAGAATGTTGCAACATCATACAACCTTTAGAAACTAGGGAAGTATACATTCCAAGTCTCATTCTGTGGGATACAAGAAAGTTAACCTATTAAGTTCTAGCTGAGTTAAGCTGCCACCTGCCTGTCAGTTCTAGGATTATAAGGTAAAGGAGGCCTTACTGGGTAAACATAAAGGGTCTCAGTATAAAATAAATCTTAAAGGAACAAAGATCTCCATTTTGTAAAAGGGCCCATGCCCTGTAAAGTCTTAATAACCTTGTTATAGTCTTCCAGACCTCGCTTTACTTGCTCCCTTATACAACCAAGGTTCCTTTAACTCCCTGTTCCATGTAACTTTTCCAATATTATTTTATACCCATTCTATCAGGCCGATACAGTTAATCCGCATTTGGACACGCGTTTTTGACACGCTAGCTTTACCCCTTATTCAGTAAGGGGTAATAGCGTGTCGAAAACGCGCGTCCAACCCCCCCCCCCCCCCCCCCCCCCCCGAGACTAATTGCGCCCGCAATATGCAACTGCATGTTGATGGCCCTATTAGTCATTCCCGCACGATACAGTAAGTAAAATGTGTAGCCAAGCCGCACATTTTACTTTAAGAAAGTAGCGCCTATCCAAAGGTAGGCGTTAATTTCTGCCGGCGCTGTTTTTCTGTGCACCCTCCGACTCAATATCATGGCGATATTAAGTCAGAGGTCCCAAAAGTTAAAAAAAAGTTAAAAATTTAAAAAAAAAAAAAAAAAGTAAAATCAGCCCGCGGCTCGCAGGTTGAAAACCGGACGCTCAATTTTGCCTGCGTCTGGTTTCCAAACCCGTGGCTGTCAGCGAGCTCGAGAACAGACGCTGGCAAAATTGAGCATCGGCTGTCAAACCCGCTGACAGCCGCCGCTCCTGTACAAAAAGAGGCGCTAGGGATGCGCTAGTGTCCCTAGCGCCTCTTTTTACCGCGGGCCCTAATTTAAATATTTTTATTTACTGCATCGCGCGCATAGGACACTGGCCTGTGCGGGCGCTCGCCCGCTCTCCCGCAAACTTTACTGTATCGGCCTATATGTAAACAGATGTGATGTGCAAATGAATGTTGGTATGGAAAAGTTTTTAAATAAAATAATAAAAGGGTAGTGGATTTAAATTTCACTTGAGCAGCAATGGGCAGACAATGAAGGTCCAAATATGGAAAAATACTGCACCTAAATCTACATCCAATCAACAATCTAGCTGCTGAATTTTGGACCATTTGCAGTCTTCTAACTTCTTAGAAAATCCAAGTAAAGAATATTACTTTAGTCCAATCTGAAAGTTGTAGTGGAATGAACAATTGTGGGAAAATTATCCTGCCCATAAAAAGCCTAATAAGGTGCAGTTTCTTCAGATGAAAACAACATTTTTCTTTTTTTCTAACATAGTATTATGCAGTATAAAGGAAAGCGTTGCATTAGAAACTACCCTAAGATTCTTCACTGTATCTGAAATTGGGAGCTCCAAGCCGTCTAAACTGTTCAAGAAATTAAATGAAAAAGAACAAAAAAACTAAACACTTAAAATGATCACCTTTTACTGGGCATTTTAAATTCTGGAAATTAAAGCTGAAGATGATATTTTCTCTTGTCAATTTTTTATCCTGCTTCCATCAGATTTGGGAGGGTGGGGATTCTGGCAGCATAACTATCCACTGGCTCAGTGGCCATATTGCTGTGATAGTCACATAATTCTATATATGTTCTTTCACAAGACTGCCTCCTGTATTGTTAGTGTATATTCTGATCTGACTTCCATTTTATTGTATTGCTAATCCTCATTAAAAAAGTAAAAGTTAAAAAAAAATATATCCTACTTTTCTTTCAGTTCCTCTGCCGTACCCTTGTCTGGAAACATGGAGGAAATAGCTTCAAAAATTTTGTCAGAGGGAAATTTCCGAAGAGGATGACTTTCCTTAACTACAAATAAACAAATGTAGAGGTAAAAGTAAGTCATTTTCAAATCTTGCTATTCATTGCATTACAGTAAATTTACACATTCTTGCCCTGTTAGAAGACAGATCTACTGCGTAGTACAACAAACTGTCAGATTGGTAGCAACACACTGTCTACTGAAAATTAAAATCAGTGCTATTTGCAGCTATGACGGCATAAATAGTTATTCACCTGGTCTTCATAGAAATGTTGTTTAACTTTAACAGGTATTATCTGAAGAGACAGGAATCATAAATCAAACATACCCTCTTCCTCTTTTCCTTCTGGAGTTGAGCTTATTAGCTTAATGGCAGAACTGAGGCACGCCGATTGACAGCACAAGAGCAAGAACTGCCATGCATGCTTAAAGGGAATGTTCCTTCTTCTAAAAGAAAGCTCTGGAAACAAGAAAAGCAAGTTTGCTTACCGTAAATGGTGTTTTCCGTAGATAGCAGATGAATTAGCCATGCTGTCTGGGTATGTCTTCCATGCCACTAGGTGGCGGACCTCTCTAAGTCTCTAGTAAAGTCTTTCAGCTAGGTGCTCCCTCTTGTATCTTCCCGAGTTTGCCTGAGGCTCCTCAGTCCGTATCAAAGCAAGGGAGCATGCCATGTCGGAACTGACCAGGGAGGCGGGCGGGTCAGCATGGCTAATTCATCTGTTATCTACGGAAAACACCATTTACGGTAAGCAAACTTGCTTTTTTCACGTAGATAAGCAGCTGAATTAGCCATGCTGTCTGGGAGCCCCCAGCTGTCGTATTGAGCAGATTGATATGAGTGTAGTCTGTTTAGTGTTGTGCTCAATATGTGAATTATAGTTGAACAGTTCTTATGAAAGTGTTTTATGTGTAGAACGTGTGCTCTTCTGTAGTATAGTCCGCCCCATGAGTGCATCATCCACAGCTTGTTTGTCCAAGCAGTAATGGGATGTGAAAGTATGCAGAGATGACCACGTTGCCCCTTTACAGATGTCTATGAGAGGCACTTCATGGAGGTGGGCGACCAATGCGGCCATCACATGAACTTGATGTGCTTTTGGAGTTGCAGATAGCTGTTCTGAACGCTTTTGATAGCAGAATTGTATACAGTTGGATATCCAGGAAGATAAAGTTCTTTTTGTCACTGGATGGCCTGGAGCGTTCGGGTTGAAAGAAAGGAAGAGATGTGAGGGTCTGTTGGGTGAATGGGTGCGCTTTTTGTAGTATGCAAGTGCACGCTTACAGTCTAGAGTATGGAGTTTCCTCTCATTGTCATTTGCATGAGGTTTTGGATGGCAGGTGGGTAAGGTGATGGCTTGGTTAATATGAAAACTAGAAATCACCTTTGGTAGAAAATCAGGGTGAGTGAGTAATATCACTTTGTCATGGTGAAATTGTAGATAAGGAGGGTAGTGAACTAAGGCTTGAAGCTCACTAACTCGTCTTGCTGATGTGAGGGCTGTCAGGAAGAGTACTTTCCTTGAAAGGTAACGTAGGTGACAAGTATCTAATGGTTCGAATGGTGGTAGCATCAGTTGTTCTAGGATTATGTTAATATCCCACGGCACTGGTGGTTTCTTTATTGGTGGACGTAAGTGTAATACTCCTTTCATGAATCTAGATACGAGAGAGTGACATGATATGGGTTCTCCGTTTAGGGAAGTATGGTAAGCTGCTATAGCACTCAAGTATACCCGGAGTGAGGCCATGGCGAGGCCTTCGCTGTAAAGATGGAGGTAGGTGAGAAGGTGTTCCGGTGGGCAGGTAAGCGGGTCCACGCCTGCCGTTGAGCACAAGGAAGCGTAGCGTGACCACTTTCTTTGATAGTTGAGTCTGGTCGATGGTTTTCTTGAGGACACTAGTATGTCTTGAAGAGAGGGAGGAATGTTTAAGTTCCGGTACAAAAGCCTTTCAATCTCCATGCCATGAGGTGTAGGGAGGAGTGAAGAGGATGAAGCAGTGATCTGTTGTCCTGGGTAAGAAGCTGAAGGCTGTTGCCCAGGGGAATTGGGTTGTGTACTGACAGCTGTACCATGGTTGTCTTGGCCATGCTGGCGCGATTAGAATCAGATCCACCTGGTCATCGATGCTTCTCTGGATCGTGCAAGAGATGAGTGGTATTGGAGGGAACGCATACAGCAGATTGTGAGACCAGCTTATAAGGAAAGCGTCTGGAGCTAGTCTGAGTGGGCTCGGGTAAACCGAGCAAATGTTCTCCACTTTCCTGTTGCATTCAGTCACGAAGAGGTTGATGGAAGGGAGGCCCCAAATGGAGAATATGTGCTGTGCAACCACTTGATGTAGTTCCCGTTCGTGGGAGTGAAATGCTCTGCTGAGTTTGTCTGCTCTGGAATTGCTGATTCTGGGCAAACAAGTTGCTTGGAGAGAGATGGATTTGTGGTGAGCCCATTCCAGTATCTGGACTGCTTCCCTGCAGAGGTTCCAAGAAACGAACCCTCCTTCCTTGTTTATGTAGAACATTGTAACTTGGTTGTCTGTGTAAATCATCACTATTTTTCTTTGTAGGGATCTTTCGAAGGCTCGAAGGGCGTTTCTGACCACTCTGAGTTCTAGAAGATTTATGTGTAGTGTGCATTCGTATGTGGACCATAGTCCTTGGATTTGTAGATGGTCCAAGTGGGCTCCCCATCCCTTGGGAGAGGAGTCTGTGGTGAGTATTATCTGATGCCGAGGGGGTCGTAGAGGTGAACCCACTAGTAGCGTCGATGGGAGTAGCCACCATTGCAGGTCTTTCTTCATGCTGCTGGTTAAGGAGAGAACAGTCGACAACGGATGGAGAAATTGGGTCCATTGATTCTTCAGACCCCATTGTAAGCGACGCATGCATAGTCGCGTATGTGGGACTATGTAGATGGATGCTGCCATGTGCCCAAGAACTGTTAGGATTTGGCAGGCTGGAACAGTCGTACTGTGAAGAAGAACTGAAGATAATGTGGAGAGAGCTACTGCTCATGGGTGTGGTAGGAATGCCTTGTCTTGAATAGTGTCAATGCAGGCTCCGATGAATTGTAAGTTTTGTGTTGGCTCCAGATTTGACTTTTCGTAGTTGATTAGGAGACCTATATTGTCTAGGCAAGAAATAGTTCAAAGTAGATTGTCCCGTAAGAGAGTCTGATTGGGTGCAACTATAAGCCAATCGTCCAGATAAGGAAATATTTGCACCCCCTGTCGACGGAGGTGTGCCACCGCTAATGCCAGACATTTGGTGAAGACTCTGGGGGCAGAGGAGAGGCCAAATGGGAGAACTTTGTACTGGAAGTGTTGGTTGTATGTCTGGAAACAGAGGTAACACCAGAAGTTGGGATGCATTGGTATGTGAGCATATGCATCCTTCAAGACCAGCGAACAATCCAATCATTGGGTCGAAGGAACAGAAGAATGGACTTGAGAGAAGTTATTTTGAACTTCTCCCTGTGAAGGTGTTTGTTGAATGAGAGTAGGTCCAAGATGGGACACAATCCCCCTGACTTCTTGAGGATAAGGAAGTACTGTGAGTAGAATCCTTGATGAAAATGCGGGTAAGGCAATTTCTGAATGCACTTGTTCTGGAGGAGCATCTTGAGTTCCCGTAGGAGAGGTCCTCGGTGCTCTGTTTGCTGTTTTTGAGGAACTATGTGCGGGAGGGATGCGAAATGGAGAGAGTAACCTTGTTCTATTATTGTCAGGACCCATCGATCGGAAGTGATGTGGTTCCAGGCTGGAAGGAAATTGGACAACCTTCCCCCTACTAGATGTGTCGGCATCTGTGGCATCAGTATTCCTAAAAACCCAGTTGGGTCTGTGCAGGTTGAGGGTCAGCCTGTTGACATGGCTGACGAGGGGCCCTGGGACGTTGGCGTGATGTCTGGTGCTGATAAGACTGTTGCCTAGAAGGCTGGTAGGTTGGAGGTTTGTAATACAAATAAGGTTTATAGACTCTGAAGTTGGTTCTTCTGAATGTAGTATTTATTTATTTATTTATTTAGGGATTTTATATACCGATTTTCTTGATACAGATCAAATCAACTCGGTTTACATAGAACGATAGTACATTAACAGTAACTAGTCAAACCTCAAAAGAGGAGACAGATTGGGAGCAGAAGGTAAAAATTACATTATAACAAGGGTGAATAACTTGGAATTGGAAATGAAGAGACAGATAATCAAAGTAGAGAGATATAACAGAGAGAAGGGGCTTGAAGCCAACCTCAGGAGAATAACTCTAGCATTATAGTAGAATTATAGTAGAAGAAGAATAGTGACGCCTAGATGTGGATGGTTGGTGAGGGGATGTAAGTGAAAGAACTGCTGTTTTCTGTTCCTTGAGTTTCGTTACTGTATCAGTAAATTTATCCCCAAATAAATTATATGGACGACAGGGAAGGTTCGCCAATTTATCATGTATGTCGTCCCTGATGACACTGGAATGCAGCCATGCTAGGTGTCTAGCTGCTATGGCGTTAGCAGAGGTTTTGGAGAAGATATCAAACCCCTCGTAAATAGTCCGAAGGAGGTGTCGTAAACCTTCCTCTAGGTTGTGGTATTCTGCAGGTGAACCGGCCTCCTGGGTTCCCTGTTGCAAATGTGGTTTCAGCATCTGCAAGTTTTCGAAGAGATATTGCGCTATATAGAATTGATGGTTCTGTATCCAAGCGTTTAGCATACCAGATTGAAATGACTTTTTAGTGAAGTCATAGATTTATTATCTCTGGTTGGCGGTGTGTTTGAGTGAAGTCGTGACTTCCTAGCCTTCTGCATCGCCAACTCAACCACTATTGAATTATGTGGGAGCTGAACCATCGAATGGAAGGGGGGAGGTCCTTCATGCGATATTTTAGATCTATCTTTAATGATGTTGGAGGAATAGATAGTGGGGTATCCCATGCCTTCTCCATCAGCGCAGTCAATACCGAATGTTGTGGTAGTGCTACCGGCTCATTTGGAGTATCAAAGATTTTTTAAATCCCTAACATCTCCTGTCGTGGATCCGGGATTCTCCTCATCTCCACATTAAGCTTCTTACCTACTTTTTCTAGAAACTGGGAATAAGTGAGGTCTTCAGATGGAGAGGCGGGTTCAGGCGGGACCTCGGCTGGGTCGGACGGATAGCCAGTCGATAAATCTGATGAAGAATCCATCTCTAAAATATCCTCAATTGGTGAGGAAGGTCTCCTCGGCAAGTCCTTTAGTGCTAGACCAGGCACTGCGGAGTCTTCTGAATCAGTTGGTAATATGGCTGGAGAGTGTCGAGGTGGTAGGTGTGACTGC
The DNA here is from genome assembly GCF_901001135.1 of Rhinatrema bivittatum. Taxonomy (NCBI): domain Eukaryota; kingdom Metazoa; phylum Chordata; class Amphibia; order Gymnophiona; family Rhinatrematidae; genus Rhinatrema; species Rhinatrema bivittatum. The sequence goes on from NC_042616.1 coordinate 288,300,315, forward strand.
TCCACTGAATGTAGGAATTGAGTTAGTATTGAAGTGATCTGGGACATAGCCTGGTTAGCTAGTCCAGAGGTAGTTGGGATAAGAGGTGGGTCCACCACAGGTGGAAGGGCAGCCCTAAGTGCATCTGCCTGCGTGCGTTTAGTGTGTGGAACCTTTCACGGAGATTGGACCACCGGTGGAGATACTGGCTCTGGATAAGCAGGAGCGAGAGGACCGATGGAGGCTGAAGAAAAGCCCGATAGTGCACCTGGTGACGATGATGCGCTGTCTGACAGTCAGGGAGGAGAGATATCTGGGTCTGAGTCAATGACTAGGAGAGGTGATACCACTCTAGGTCTCTTGTGACCAGTGGAGTGTTTCTTGGGCTTCGGTTGCGTCGGTGGGACGAGATCTGTGTCGGTGCGAGTCGATTGCGTCGGCCGAACGTGAATGCGACGCACTGCTATCTTTGTGTCGATGAGTCGATGCGTCGTCTTTCCGAAGAAGAGTCTATGCTTCAGTTTAGAGTCGGTGCATTGAGCTTTGGTGCGCCGACAGCGTCAATGTAGCATGCAGCCGCAATGCTACCGATGCATCCCCTGTGCTGTGCGCCGATTTTTGGCGGGCCAGCAAAAGCATGTCTTCTGACCGGGGGCGGGGTGTCTACTGAAGAAGCCCTTCTCAGAGAAGGAGACTTCTTTTTCCTCTTTGGGCCTGGGGAGGATGTTATGGAGGCCTCCGAAGGGGTATAAGAGCCCAATGCTCCTGCTTGAAACTGTTGAAATTTGGCAGCACACTGACCCTGTGCCCTCGGGGACATGCGTCCGCAGTCCTCACAGTTTGCCTTGTCATGATTTGGACCCAGGCATAAATAACATGAAATGTGGCCATCAGTGACTGACATTATCTTGCCGCAGGCACAAAATTGGAATCCTGGTCGAGGCATCTTACTGGATTGATCCTCCTGAGGCTGGATGACTGTTTTTTTTTTGCCTCACAGAAATATTCTCAGAGAAAAGAGCTCTGCGTGCGAACAGCCGCGCGGAAAAAAACGGACTGAGGAGCCTCAGGCAAACGTGGGAAGATACGAGAGGGAGCAGCTAGCTGAAAGACTTTACTAGACTTGAGAGCTTCGCCACCTAGTGACATGGAAGACGTACCCAGATAGCATGGCTAATTCAGCTGCTTATCTACGTGAAAATGATGATTGGAGTGATGAAGAGAAAAAGGATGAGAAGGTTGAAGAGAAGGAAAAGAATGGAGCTGTTAAAAGGAAAACAGGAAAGAGTTTGGGAAGGACAGAGGAAAAAGGAGAGAAAATAGTAAAAGTCAAGTGTTTGAAGAAATATGACGGAAAAGGCCACAAAAACAGATGGAAAAAGAACAGGAGGAGGAGGAAGAAAAGAAAATGACAGACAAAATGGTTCGAAGAAAAATGTAATCATTTTCTTAGATTGAAGATTTACTACACAAATTCTTGTACAGCAGCGATTGCTATACAAATTCTTATATAAAGCTAGAAGATCACGCCCACTCCCAGCTGAAAAAGAGAGCCATGTTGCCAGAGCCAGTAAAGCTTCTGAACCTCTGCTGGTTGAAAAGGTAAAAGCAGAGGGGAATTGGCAGTGGAAGAGGAGCTGTGGAATACGAGAGAGCATAAGTAAGGGAATTTGAAAGGAAAAAAGCAGATGATGGAAGGTGGTAAGACTGCATGTGTGTGTGTATATGTGATAGAGGCTAAAAGACAAATTCAGCAATATATTAACATATATTGATCTTTCTCTACTTGTACAAAAGATCAGTATTTCCCAACCTTTTCAAGACCCAGGCACACCTACTGTTTCGGCCCCGATCGCCTCCCTCGCGATCGGGTCTGTGCCCACTTACCCCTGCTCCGGGCCGCGGCCGGAATCGCCGCGTTTCAGGCCTTCTAGGACGCATGGCTGCGGCGTCTCCACGAGGGAGACGTTGCAGAGGCCTGACGCTGGCTCCGCCCCCACGCGGCTACGCGCACGAGGGCAGAGTATTTAAAGGTCCAGCACCCGGAAGTGCTGGACCGCCCCCTGGATGACGACAGACGCCGGCACAGTACTTAAGCCGGCATCTGACTCCCATACGATGCCTTGCAACGAGGTTCCTCTTCGGAGTGTCTAGTTGCCTGCTGTTCCTGCTGACCTCGCTGTTCCTGCTGTCCTCTGATCCTCCCGGTGTTACTGTCCCGGCTCCAGCTCCGGATGTCCCTCGCTTCTGTGACTTCCTAGTTCTTGACTCCAGCTCGCTTCTGACCTGTCTTGCCTGCCGCGACTCTCGGACTTCCTTCTCGTCTCTTCGCTCGTTGTCTCCTAAGTCCCAGCGGTCCAGATCCCTACGGGCTCCTCCTTGGGGGATCTAGGACTTCCAGGGTGAAAGCTTCACTGCTTCCTCCCGTCTGCCGTGATCTCCTAAGTCCCAGCGGTCCAGATCCCGATGGGCTCCTCCTGGAGGGGATCTAGGACTTCCAGGGTGAAGTGGTCTTCGGTGCTTCAGCTTGGTTCCGCCTCCCGGCCTGTCCACGACGGAACCCCCAGTCCCATCAGGCCGGCCCAAGGGTCCACCCCAACCCACTACCACAACAGTTTGCAAGGCCATGGACCCAGCGGACATGCCTGGCTTGCAAGCCATCCCCGAGATGGCTCAACGTCTGCAGCAACAGCAACACTGCCTCGACGTCCTGGCGGCCACCGTCGAGCGCCTGGCCAACCGGCTGGATGCGGCCCCACCGGAACCGCCTCCAGTGCCACCCCCAGCTCCTACCATGAATATAGTGGCACCAACTCAGCTCCCAGCTCAGACACGCTATGCGGGCGACGTCAAGATGTGCCGAGGGTTCTTAAACCAATGTTACGTCCGGTTGTCCTTGGTTCCAGCCCAGTTCACATCCGACTTGATGAAAATAGCCTACATCTTTTCACTGCTGGATGGAAAGGCCTTGGATTGGGCTTCGCCGATGTGGGAACGCCAGGATCCCTTACTGAATGACCTCCAGCAGTTTGTCCTTAATTTCCGGCAAGTCTTTAACGAACCCGCAAGCCTGTCCACGGCCACGTCAGAGCTGCTACAGTTGAGGCAAGGATCTCGACCCTTGGCCGACTACGCCATCGAATTTCGCACCCTCGCCATGGAGGTGGGTTGGTGCGACGACTGCTTGCTGGGAGTCTTTCTAGAAGGATTGGCGGGCCGTATCAAAGATGAATTGGCCGCCAGAGACATCCCAGATTACCTCAATGATCTTATCGACATGGCTGGCCGGATTGACCAGCGGCTTCAACAGCGGGCTAAAGAGGGGCGTCCGCCACGCTGCCCTATACCGTTAGCTCCAGCATTCTCCAGGCCCTTGACTCCGTCTGCCACCTCGAGAGCGGCCCCTGCGGTTCCCTCCTCAGAAGAGCCTATGCAGATAGGTCGTACGCCGCTGACAGCTGAGGAGAGGAGGAGTCGTCGCACACTGGGTTTATGCTTGTACTGTGGTGGTAAAGGCCACTTCTTAGAGCAGAGGAAAGAACGGCCGGAAAACGCCAGAGCCTAGGTGGTATGGAGGAGCTACTCCTAGGCTGCGCTGGTTCTGCTCCTCAATGTACAGTCCCTGTGACAATAGAATACCCCGGAGGGTATTTCCACACCTTGGCCTTCATAGATTCCGAAGAGGAGGGAAATTTCATCGTAGCAGACTTGGTACAACAACTACAATTGTCCACCGTACCACGGCGCCCCCCGCTACAGGTCACATCTATTCGAGGAACTATGCTCCCTGGAAGCTTCTCTGAAGCCACCATGCCCCTCTGTGGCTCCAGACGGGAGTCCTACATTCGGAAGAAATCTCCTTCTTGGTGTTGGAGAAAGCAGTACATCCAGTGGTGCTGGGCTTGCCCTGGTTGCAGTTACATTCTCCAGTAATTAAGTGGGACACCCTTCAACTTGCACAATGGAGCCCCTTCTGCCTTTTCCATTGCATCAAGACACCCAGACCACCAGGATATCTATGCTAACCACTTCGATACTACCTCCCGAACAGTACAAAGAATTCGCGGAAGTGTTCTCGAAGAAAAAAGCAGAGATTCTTCCACGGCACCGACCCTTTGACTGCGCGATAGACTTGCTACCTGGAACCACGCCCCCTCGGGGCAGGGTGTATCCGCTATCCCTACCAGAGACTCGTGCCATGTCAGAATATATCACGGAGAACCTTGCTAAGGGCTTCATCTGCCCTTCTCGGTCGCCTGCTGGAGCAGGGTTTTTCTTTGTGGGGAAGAAAGACGGGACACTTAGACCATGTATTGACTACCGTGGGTTAAATGCCATCATCAAGCGAGATCACTACCCACTTCCATTGATCCCTGAGCTCCTGGACAGACTACAGGGAGCCAAACTCTTTACGAAGCTCGACCTACGTGGGGCTTATAATTTAGTCCGCATCCGCCCGGGAGACGAATGGAAGACTGCCTTTAACACCAGAGACGGGCATTATGAATACCTGGTAATGCCCTTCGGGCTGTGTAATGCTCCGGCAGTCTTCCAGAACCTCATGAACGAGGTACTGAGGGACATGTTGAATTCTTATGTCATAGTGTATCTGGACGATGTTCTGATCTACTCTAAAGATCTGGAGTCTCACCGACAGCATGTCAAACAACTGTTGCAAGTCTTGAAAGATAATCATCTTTACGCCAAACTCGAAAAGTGCATGTTCGAGTGCGAGTCACTCCCATTCCTGGGGTACATAGTGTCGTCAACCGGATTTCGAATGGATCCAGAAAAGGTATCCGCAATTACCAAATGGCCTCGCCTCACGGGAATCAAGCCGTTACAACGGTTCCTAGGATTTGCCAACTTTTACAGGCATTTCATTCCTCGTTACTCGCGTAGAGTGGCACCCCTTACTGCTTTGACGCGCAAAGGAGCTGACGCTAAGGTGTGGCCGGAGACAGTTTGTCGGGCCTTTGAAGATCTAAAGCAAGCCTTTCTAACGGATACGTGCCTGTATCATCCAGACCCCCAACGCCCCTTCGTGGTAGAGGTCGATGCCTCTAGCCTCGCAGTAGGAGCTATACTCAGCCAGCATTCGAAATCCGGCCAGTTGCTCCCATGCTCCTATTACTCGAAGAAGTTCTCGCCCGTCGAATGCAATTACAGCATAGGTGATAAAGAACTCTTGGCAATCAAGTTAGCCTTCGAGGAATGGAGGCAATGGCTCAAAGGGGCAATCCACCCCGTAACGGTTTACACAGACCATAAGAACCTCGAGTTCCTATTCCAAGCTCAGCGCCTGAATCCCAGACAAGCCAGATGGTCACTCTTTTTTAACCGCTTTAATTTCACTCTCTATTATCACCCAGCCTCAAAGAATGTCCGGGCCGACGCCTTATCCCGAACGTCATCTGTGCAGGAGGAGGAGGAGAGCCCTCAGTACATCCTAGATCCCGCCAAGGTTCGTCTGGCAGCTGTCTCCATCGAGTCCCAAGAAAGGACGTTAGTCCCGAAACGCCTATGACAGAGTGCTAAGCTAGGCCCATGATTCTCTAACCGGTGGGCATTTCGGACGAGACAGGACATTAGATTTACTGAATCGCTACTACTGGTGGCCCAACCTACGACGTGATATCCGAACCTATGTGAATTCATGCCCCACATGCGCCAAACAGAAACCAAAAGGCGGGCTTCCCTGGGGTCTATTACAGCCACTTCCAGTACCCATGGAACCGTGGACCCATATAGCCATGGATTTTGTGGTGGATTTGCCGGCATCACTAGGGAAGGCCGTGATTTGGGTTACGGTAGACCGCTTCTCTAAAATGGCCCATTTTGTGCCATTGCCTAAGCTGCCATCTGCTCCAGAGCTAGCACTCCTGTTTGCACAGCACATTTTCCGCATCCACGGCCTTCCACAGGACATCGTGTCAGACTGGGGGCCACAGTTTACGGATCGTTATTGGAAGGCCCTGTGTAAGAGCTTTGGAGTACAGCTCAGTTTTTCCATGGCATTTCACCCTCAGAGCAACAGTCAAACGGAGCGTATGAACCGTTCACTGAAGACCTTCCTCCGGGCATTTACAAATGAGAAGCAGGACAATTGGGTGGAACTACTTCCCTGGGCTGAGTTTTCCTATAATAACCAGATTCACTCTGCAATTGGAGATCTCCTTTCCAAACAGTTTATGGGAAACAACTTAAACCACCCTTGCCTTTATCTCTATCAGCTTCCTCACCGGCAGCACAGTTATCAGCTCAGCAACTCCAACAACTGTGGAATTCCATACAGAGCAAACTCGCTTCAGCTAGCAAAGTGGCAAAGAAGTATGCTGATCGGCATCGGCGACCAGCTCCAGTATTTCTGCCTGGGGACCGCGTTTGGCTCAGTACGAAGAACATCCATCTGAGGCTACCTTCTAAAAGGTTAGCACCCAAGTTTTGTGGTCCCTTTCGTGTGGCAGAACGGATTGGGATGGTGTCTTATCGATTACGATTGCCATCCACATTACGCATTCACAATATCTTCCATGTATCCCTCCTTAAACCAGTGATCCTCTCTCGTTTCCACCGCAAGCCACCAGAGGCAACTCAGACTCCTACAGCTGAGGACCCCACATTCAAGGTGCGTGAAGTCCTTGACGTGCGCTTTTCCAACCGCCGTTGGGAGTACCTCTTATCTTGGGAGGGTTGCAGTGATGAAGACAACACCTGGGAACCTGCTCGCAACATCTTAGATAAATCCCTCCTCCGACAGTTCCATCTGCAGCACCCCGGTAAGCCGGGTCCTCTGAAGAGGGGGCGTAAGGGAGGAGGTACTGTTGCGGCCCGGATCACCTCCCTCGCAATCGGGTCTGTGCCCACTTACCCCTGCTCCGGGCCGCGGCCGGAATCGCTGCATTTCAGGCCTTCTAGGCCGCATGGCAGCGGCGTCTCCACGAGGGAGATGCCACCGAAGCCCAACCCTGGCTGCGCGCGCGCGCGAGGGCAGAGCATTTAAAGGTCCAGCACCTGGAAGTGCTGGACCGCCCCCTGGATGACGACAGACGCCAGCACAGTACTTAAGCCGGTGTCTGACTCCCATACGATGCCTTGCAACGAGGTTCCTCTTCGGAGTGTCTAGTTGCCTGCTGTTGCTGCTGACCTCGGATCCTCCCGGTGTTCCTGCCCCGGCTCCAGCTCCGGCTGTCCCTCGCTTCTGTGACTTCCTGGTTCTTGACTCCAGCTCGCTTCTGACCTGTCTTGCCTGCCGCCTGCCTCGATCCTCGGACTTCCTTCTTGTCTCTTCGCTCGTTGTCTCCTAAGTCCCAGCGGTCCAGATCCCTATGGGCTCCTTCTGGGGGGATCTAGGACTTCCAGGGTGAAACCTTCGTTGCTTCCTCCCATCTGCTGTGATCTCCTAAGTCCCAGCGGTCCAGATCCCTATGGACTCCTCCTGGAGGGATCTAGGACTTCCAGGGTGAAGTGGTCTTCAGTGCTTCAGCTTGGTTCCGCCTCCCAGCCTGTCCACAACGGAACCCCCAGTCCCATCAGGCCGGCCCAAGGGTCCACCCCAACCCGCTACCGCAACACCTACATTAACAAAATTGTGTGGCACACCAGCCTCCACAAGGCAGCAATGCAAACATGGGGAGAGAACTCATATGGCCAAAAGAAGAGCTACAGAAGCACTGAGAGCCTCATCAGTCTCTCTTCCAAATTTTAAATCAAAGGGAAAGAGGTGGAGGAGACACATGAACTCATCACAATGGCCCAATTCCTTCTATATATAAGTGTGGGAGAAGGGAGAAGTTGATGTGATGTGGGCAGCCAGCTTAGTTAGTTACCTTGGCTGACGCATTTGGCTGCCAGAGCTCCTCCAATGTTGCGGCTTCCAACACTCAGAATGAATTACATCCAGTGCTCAATGAATGTTCTCCCTATCTCTCTTAGCCTGGGGATAAGATGGAAGGGCTCAAAGGAAAAAGCTCAGAAGTGGTGCCCCTCAAAAAGAAAGGCCTGACTATCCATGCCCGGCATGCTGCCCATTAATTTCCATACTCCAGGGCTCATCCTAGAAGGAGGCGGCATGCATGACTACAACATGTTCTCAGAAAGGAGCTCCTACATGTTTCAGAGTAACTTCTGATGACACTAGTTGCCTTAAGGTGCTGAAAGCAGAGACCAGGTGCTAGTCTGGATCTGAGCATCAGGCAGTAGTGACTTTTCTGTGGCACTTCTTATCAGGTCTGAAGGCACACATTGGTTGGGAAACACTTTAATAGAGAAGGGGTAGGTAACTCTGGGCCTGGAGTGCCACAAACTGGTCTGGTTTCAGGATATCCATAATGAATATGTATTAAATATATTTGCATGCACTGCCTCCAATGTACGGAAATATACCTCATGTATATTCCTTGTGGATATCTTGAAAACCAGATATGTTTATGGCACTTCAAGGAGTTGTCTACCCCTGCAATAGAATAAAAACCAATGATTTGTAAGCTGCATACTGCATTCAATCCGCCCTGCACCAATAGTAGAGAATGCTACAAGATTTTGACATGTAGGCTGCTCATGTCACAATGCAAACTATGTCCAAAAGTCTCCAGGTATTTTTTTATGCTTTGTAGTTTGAGACCTTTTCTTAGCCAAATTTGAGGCAGCAATCTGGTTTATTATATTTACATTAATTTTGATCAATAATTTTTTATTTTTTTGGAAAGACTGGATAGGACTGGCAATAATTCCACTGAAATACTGTATGGCAAAATCAAGGTTTGCTTAAGAAATGATAACATGTATTCAGAGGGAGACCGTTATACAAAATGTCAAATCTTTAAGATATTAAACTGTGCAGATAATACCCTCAACAAAAAAGTGAGGCACAATTGTTGGGTAGACGTACCATCCCTACTCTCTTCCTTATCTCTTCGCTTCTCATCAATCTCATCATCCTGATTGTCATCACAATCATCATCGTCCTCGTCATCGCTGTACTGACCGAGAGCATTAACCAGTTCCACAAATATTTCATCATTGATAAACCCACATTCTGAAATGCAAGTCAAAATTGGAAATTAAAATGGAAAAACACAAGAATTACAAGCACAGCCAGAAGACTTTGTTTTAAAAAAAAAAAAAAAAAGGGGGGGAGGGGGGAAGCAGAGTTTCTTACCTATAATAGGTGTTCTCCCAGGACAGCAGGATGTTAGTCTTCACACATGGGTGACATCATCAGATGGAGCCTGATGCGGAAAACGTATGTCAAAGTTTCTAGAAAAACTGACTAGGCTAACGGAGCAAGCCCAACATGCCCTATACTAAGCATGGATGCGTGGTCCCTCTCCAGTCTCAAAACATAGAATTACGATTAAAACAAACAATAGGATAAACCCAACTCTGTGGGGTGGCGGGCGGGTTCATGAGGACTAACATCCTGCTGTTCTTGGAGAACACCTTTTACAGGTAAGTAACTCTGCTTTCTTCGAGGAAAAGCATGATGGTAGTCCTCACACATGGGTGAATCCCTAGCTACAGGCTGGTCCCCAACTCAAAAGGGAACCAACAGACATCTAACCAGGTGTCAAGGGGCACAACAACACTGGTGCTATTAATAAGTGAGGAGGAGAAAGCCTGAACACAAACAACAGGCCCTAGGTTGGGAGAGTTGGGTTCAACAGCTCAAACAGGTTCTGGAGGACCGACTGGTCAAACCTACTGTCCCGGTGGCCATCCCTATCCAGACAGTAATGTGATGTAAATGTGTGGTGAGAACTCCATCTTGCAACCTTGAGATCTCTTCCACGGGAACTGCTTGCAAATGGGCCACCAACGCTGCTATGGCTCTGACAAAATGAGCCTTGAAATGACCCCAAGATGCAGTCCCGCTTGGGCATAACAGAAGGAGATGCAATCTGCTGGCCAATTGGCAACAACAACGCCCAACCTATTCTTGTCAAAAGAAACCAAATATTGGGTGGACTATCTATGAGCTTCTGTCCGCTCTAGATAGACGGCTAAGGCTCACCTGCAGTCCAAACTGTGCAGTGCTCGTTCACTTTGGTGTGAATGGGGCCTGGGAAATAAATTTGGCAGGACGATTGACTGGTTAAGATGGAAATCCACTGCCATCTTAGGCAGGAATATAGGGTGTATATGCAAGACCTTCTTGTCATGATAAAACGTAGTGTAAGGTGGATAAGTCACTAAGGCCTGGAGCTTGCTGACCTCGCGAACTGAGAAGACCGCCACCAAAAACATGACCTTCTAGGTCAGGTACTTCAGGTCACAGGAGCGCAACAAAAGGAACTTTCATCAGCTGAGCAAACACCACATTGAGGTCCCAAGGCACAGCGGGAGGCCTTAGGGGAGGCTTCAATTGAAGCAGGCCCCACATGAAACATACAACTATAGGCTGTACAGAGATGGGCGTACCATCTACACCATGGTGGTATGCCCTAATTGCATCAAGATGAACCATGATGGAGTTGGTTTTTAAGCCAGCCTCCAAAAGGCATAGAAGGTAATCAAGCAGTTTTTGTGTGGGACAGGAGAACGTATCTAGGGCCTTCTGTCATATCACAAGGAAAACCTCCTCCACTTCAGTCCATAGGCCTTACTAGTGGAAGGCATTCTAGAAGCCACCAGGTCCCGAGACACATCCTCAAAAATATCAAGCAGCTGCAAGATTAACCTCTCAACATCCAGGCTGTGAGAAACAAAGCCTGGAGGTTGGGATGTCACAACCTGCCTTAATCTTGCATGATGAGATCTGGGGAAGTCCCCAGACTGATCGGTTTCTGGACGGACAACTTCTGTAGGAGTGGAAACCAGACCTGTCTTGGCCAATGAGAGGCTATGAGGATCATAGTCCTTCTGTCCTCACGAAGCTTCAAGAGAGTCTTTGCCAGTAAGGGAATTGGAGCATATACATACAGAAGATGCTTGCCCCAATGACAGGTCAGGGCTTCTGAGGTTGGTTTGTCATCTGACCTGGATAGGGAGCAGAACAGAGGTACCTTTCTGTTGCAGGGTGACGTGAACAGATCTACGACTGGGCTCCCCCAGAGGCGGAATATCCGATTCGCTACTCCCTGGTCCAGGGACCCCACATGGGGTCTCAAGGCTCGACTCAGCCTGTCCACTACCACGGTCTCCATCCTGGCCAGGTACATGGCCATGAGCACCATCTTGTGAAGCAGGGCCCATGATTAGATCTGAACTGCTTCCTGACACAGGAGGTATGATCCCATGCCTCCCTGCTTGTTGAAATACCACATGGCTACTTGGTTGTTGGTCTGGATCAAAACAACTATGTTGGACAGCAGATCACTGAAAGCCCATAGCACATAACTGATTGCCCAGGAAGTTGATTTGACAAGAATGTTCCTGAGCAGACCACAGTCCCTGGGTGCCGAGCCCATCCACATGAGCTCCCCACCCCAGGGTGGGCACATCCATGGTTAGTGCAATTTGAGTAGGGAGACTCCAAAAGGGAATCCCTGTTCCAGATTGCAAAATACTCGCCACCAGGACAAGGAGTCCCTGAGAGACAAAGCTACTCAGATGCAATCCTGGAGGCTCTGAGTGGCTTGGCGCCACTGTGACCTCAGGGCCCATTGGGCTCTGCGTAATAAATAAATAAACAAACAAACAAACAAACAAACAAACAAACGTGCCAAGGGAGTGACATGTACGGTCGTGGCCATGTAGCCCAATAGCCTTAATATGTGCCAGGCTGATACCTGCTGGCTCTGTTTAACTCCTGCCGCAATGGTCACCAAGGCAAAGGCCCTCTGGCACGGCTAAAAGGCCTTGGTCTGAGCCATGTCTAGCAGGGCTCCGATGAAGTCCAAATGAGGTGACTAACTGAGATGGGACTGAGTAATTGAGAACGAACCCTAGAGATTCCAACACCCGAAATGAAAAGAGGATTTACATTCACACAACCACCAATAAGGACTGAACTTCTCAATCGGGGTAAACAAATAAGCGTGGGGGTAGCTTGCTTATTACGGCAGTTACTATCCTAAACCAATTAAGCCTGATACATCACTTTGAATGCATATATAGCATTGCTCTCTGCTTCAATGGCAGGGGGAAATGTGGAAAACAGGATTTACATTCAGACAACAAGGCAATGATCTGTGCAGTCTGGGTAAACAAGCATTGGGGTAACTTGCTTAATGCGGCGGTTACTACCCTTAACCACTAAGCCTTATTCTCACCTTTGATGCCACTCCAACATTACTCTCTGCATCAATGGCAGGGGATGGCAGGAAACTTGAATCAAACAGTTACCAATAAGGGCCCTGAAATTGGTGGTTTGTGAAACAGATACGTATGGGAAAATAAGTGTGGGAGCTTGCTGGGCAGACTGGATGGGCCGATTGGTCTTTTTCTGCTGTCATTTCTATGTTTCTATGGTCACGTGCATGGACCTGGAGGGCCCCACCTGAGAAATGCTCTTCACCAGCCAATCATCCAAATATGGGGAAACATGCACTCCCAATCTGCGGAGATGCGCTGCCACCATGGCCAGGCATTTCGTAAAGACCTGTTGGGCAGACAAAAGCCCAAATGGCAACACCCAGTATTGGAAGTCCTGGGAACCAACGCCAGCTGGGTAAGTAACACACCAAGCTTCTCCAGAAGCGGTACAAGGATGTGCGGTACTGGCTCCAATGCTGTCGATGCCACAGGACCAAAGTCCTGCAGCACCCGCTCCACCGCCAGCTGGACTCGACGTTCCAGCTCCTCCTTGAACACTGCTAATGGCAACCCCGACTGGGAGAAAAGAGGGGGTGGCCTGATCTTCCTTGAACCAGTGGGGGGGAACTGGCGACTCGCTGACCCCAGGCATTGTTGAAGGTGGGCACTCCTCGCCAAGGGGTCGCTTTGGGGGCATTGGCTGTTATATCCTCTTGCCCTGCAACGTGCATCGACGGGGACCAGTGCAGATGCTTCTTAGTTTTCCCTTGATGCTCAGCCCGGTCCTTCCCCAGTGCAGAATGGTCGGTTTCCGGCACTCCTATCCTCCAACATCCTCGACAGAACAGACTGCCCTGCCAATGTCGATGGTGAAGTGTCAATCGGTGTGGCTCAGAGGTCGTTCAATGCTGATGGCTCAAATTTCTTCGACCCAAAAAGCTGATCCTATCTTGATGAGTCAAAGCCAATGTTCCTTCGGGGTCATCTTGGTGCACAAGCGGCAACCCCGGACATCATGCGATGCCCCCAGGCAGAGGATGCAAACTTTATGAGGATCAGTGATTGACATGGTCATCGGATACTAAATGAAAGCCGGACACGGCCATGACAAGGCGAAACAAAAGGGTAGAAGGAAGAACGATGGTGGCTAGCAACAATGCCCGGTGGGCACCAAGGTACCGCCACCATGGGGGAAGACAGCGAAAAGAAACTTTCCCGAAATACCAAAAACCCTGACTGGGGACACTACAGAGATGCACTGAGAGAGACCCGGCGACAGACCGAAAAAAAGGATCACGAAAACCTAAGCTTCCAAAAGGCAAAAAGCCAAGTTTTAAGAGCTCAAACCTTGAGGCTCACAGCTCTGTGGAAAAAAAAAAAAAAGAGAGAGATTGAAGAGGGACTCTGTATGGACGCGTGGTATAGGGCATGCTCAATGTGCCTAGTCAAAGTTTCTAGAAAGTTTCTAGAAACTTTGACATAAGTTTTCCACATCGGGCTCCATCTGATGTCACCCACGTGTAAAGACTAACATCCTGCTTGTCCTTGGAGAATAATCCCTCTTAAAACAAGTATAGTATTAAACCTTGTGTTTAACAGAATCACAGAAAAAGTATGTTTTTAAAAGTACACCATTTGCGTAAGTGTAATAGATTTTAGTACAAATGCCTATCTGCAGCATGTAAAAAAAAATATTTTGCGAAGATGAATGATTTCCAAAGGCAAATGAGTAGAACTAGTCCAGAATGGGGCATGGAACTAGGCAATATTTCAGCCTGAGCAAGGCTGAGAGCCAGAGACAGCCTTTTCCACCTGTGCAGAGCCAGAAGTGGAGAGTGACATGTTTGGGCCCTGAAAGAGAGCAGGAGTTTCAGTCTTAAGTGTGGGCCCAGAAGACAGCAGTTAGTGGAGGCCAGAGGTAGCAGGTCTGTAGAACTTTCCACCAGCAGCACCAACCAAGTCATGGAGTCTGCTGGTGGAAGTGGGAAGAGCAAAGTAATGGAGAGAAAGAAGGATGCACAGAATGGAGCTGGTTTGGGAGAGAAGAGAAAGATAGTAAGAGAGCTGCATGGATCATTTCTTTTTGTCGACAGGGTTGGGAATTACATGGCAAATACATTTTTCCCTGGTGAGAAAATGTGGAATGCCTGCTTATCTGAAAGCAGAATATGCAAGAAAGGAAAATTGGTTCTTACCTGCTAATTTCTGTTCCTGTAATACCACAGTTCAGTCCAAACAAGTAGGTTTATGCATCCCTACTAGCAGATGGAAGCAGAGAAGAAAAACTTTGAGGCACTGCTACATAAACGAGAATGCCACTTGCAGTCTCTCAGTATTGACCTGTACCCAAGCCAAGATTACAAAGTTTTACCCTATATAGGGGAAAACCGAAAAACCCCAGGGTTGGATACCCTTGAACTGGAGACCAGCATAACTTCAGTATCCAAACAGTTAGTCAACCGCTTGATCCAACAAAAAACAGAACAGACTAATTGGTAAGAAACTCTGATATACAGAGAAAAATACCAGGAAAATCAGTCTTTCGGCAGCAATATCAGGGCAGGTCTCTGGACTGATCTGTGGTATTACAGGAACGAAAATTAGAAGGTAAGAACCAATTTTCCTTTCCTGAACATATACAGATCACTGCAGACAAGCGGGATGTACCAAAGCAACCCTACACCTGGCGGGAACCCAAAAAACTCGCTTTCAACACACTTTCACCGAAAGTAGTAGCCAAACATCCAATCGGTAGTGCTTAATGAAAGTATGAAGTGAGGACCACACCGCGGCCCTACAGATCGCTTGGGGAGACACCAGCTAACACTCCGCCCAAGAGGCTGCCTGCGCTCTAGTCGAATGCACTTTCAGACCAATCGAAATGGCTGGGCCCTTACAAATATAGGCCGAGTAAATAGCTTCTTTCAACCAATGAGCCAAAGTAGCTTTGGAAGCATTCTCTCCTTTCTTCACTCCACCAAACACCACAGACAGATGGTCCGATCACCGAAAGGAATTAGTAACCTTCAAATAAGGTAACAGAGTGTGATGCACATCCAAAAGAGGGTGATCTCGACCCTCCGCCGAAACTCTAGATCATTCCGAGAAACCGGGTAATTCAACTGTAATTCACATGGAAAGCAGAAACCACTTTTGGCAAAAAGGAAGGCACCATATGCAAGGACACTCTGTCATTAGTAATACGCACAACAGGATCGCGACAAGATAGAGCCTGAAGTTCCGAAATCTGTCTGGCAGAGTAAAACCGTCTACAATGTAAGGTCCTTCAAGGAAGCTTGTCCTAAAGGCACAAAAGGTGCTTCACAGAGAACCCGCAAGACTAAATTGAGGTTCCAATCTGGGTACATCTTCCAAACTGGAGATTGTACATGCTTCAGCCCCTTCAGGAATCAGATGACATCAGGATGGGAGGCCAAAGACTTACCCCGCACCTTGCCTCTGAGACAACCCAAGGCAGAAACCTGGACACGGAGTAAACTATAGGATAAACCCTTGGTCAAGTCCTGCTGTAGAAAGGACAAAATATGAGGAACCGTCGCTGGCAGAGGATCCAGGTGTTGTTGTAGACTCCAGGTCTCAAAAACCTTCTAAACCGTGAGGTACGCCATGGAAGTAGCAGGACGTCTCGCTTGCAGAAGGGTAGTAATTACTGGTTCTGAATATCCCTTCATGTGCAAGCACCACCTCTCAAAAGCCAAGTCGCGAGACAAAAGTGATCCTCCCGATCCGAAAATATGGGCCCCTGCCGCAATAATCCTAGCAGATGAGCCAGTCAAAGAGGTTCGTCCACCACCAGATACAGCAGATCCGCAAACCATAGATGCCATGGCCATTCTGGCGCCATCAGCACTACTGTCCCTGGATGCGTTTCTATGCATCATAACACTCGATCTAAGAGTGGCCACAGAAGAATCCCCTTTGGCCATGGGCACACTAGATAGGGTACTCAGTCCTACCAAACTAGCTTCCCTTCTGCAAACCCCCATCTGGCACAAATTTGATTCCAGGCTTCTGGGAACAGCTCCCACTCCCCGGGATCTAGCTGCTGCCTGCTGAGGAAGCCGCCTGCATGCTGTCTATGCCCACTACATGGGAGGCCGCAATTCCCTCGAGGTAACGATCTGCCCACACAAACAATAGATGAGTTTCCCAAGCCACCACGTGACTCTTCGTTCCTCCTTGACAGTTGATACATGCCACTGTTGTCACATTGTCCAAAAACACTTGAATCATGCGACCCTGAACCAGAGGCAGAAACTCTTCTAGGGCTCTGCGCACCACCCTCGTCTCCAGACAATTGATGGACCAGGATGCCTCCACCACTGACCAAAGCCCCTGGGCAGAACGACCCAGGCACACTGCTCTCCAGCCCTTAAGGCTGGCATCTGTGGTCACTACCACCCAATCTGGAGCCTTTAGATCCACTCCTTTTTCCAGGTTGCTCCTTGACAGCCACCACAAAAGGCTGGACCTGGATTCCGCTAGAAGCGGCAACGGTAGATAAAATTGCTCCAACATCAGATTCCATCTGGCAACAGCGCCTTCTGCAGCAGCCGTATGTGAGCAATGGCCCACGGAACCAGATCCAACGTTGAGGCCATGGATCCCAGCATCTGTAAGTAATCCTAGACCCTTGGCACTGGCAGATGCAACAGCCGTGTCACTTGTGCCTGCAGCTTCGACAATCTGTCCACTTTCAGGTACACTCTGCCCCTCCTGGGTAATGAAGCGGGCTCCGAGATATTCCAACAATTGAGACAGGACCAGATGACTCTTCGCTACATTGATGACCCAACCCAGAGAGCAGAAGGTGTTCAACACTTGTTGCACAGATCGACCGCACTCCTCCTCAGTCTTTGCCCGGATAAGCCAATTGTCTAGATGGATAGACCAGAATCCCTTCTTGTCACAAGGCAGATGCCACCACCATCATCACTTTTGTGAAGGTCCGGGGCGCCATGGCCAACCTGAAGGGAAGAGTCCGAAACTGAAAGTGCTGGCCTAATGCCTTGAACCGCAGAAACGTCTGATGGTCCTTTCGAATGGGACTATGCAGATAAGTTTCAGTTAGATCCAAAGAAGCCAGGAATTCTCCTTTGCGGACCGCTGCAATCACTGTACGCAATGTCTCCATCCGGAAACATGGCACCCGCAAGCTTAAGTTTACCTTCTTCAAATCTAAGATGGGGCAGAAGGTACCCTCCCTTCTTTGGTACCACAAAATAGATGGAGTTCCTCCCCCGCCCCTGCTTGCTTAGTGGCAGCGGAATTATGGCCTCCAAGCTTATTAACCTTTGGAGAGTCCCTTCTACCACTTTCCTTTTGTTTTGAGAAGAGCAGTGGGACTCCAGGAAGGCTTACCTGAGCAGATGCAAAAATTCTAAGGCATAACCGTCTCTTATAACCTCCAGCACCCACCGGTCCGAGGCATTCTTGACCCACTCCTCGTAAAAAATGTGACAACCTGCTCCTTACCGCTTCCAGCAAGGAGTGGGCGAGCCTGGCTTCATTGGGAGGCCTTATTGCCTCCGGTCCCCTGACTGGACCTGCCAGCACCCCAAAATGTCTGCTGGCAACCAGACAACTGCATGGAACCCGAAGAGAAGTCCCTCTCCTGGACCAAAACCTCTGAGTCCCGAAAACAGGAACAAGATGGAACCTTCTTATTGCCCTTCTTATCCTCCAGCAGTTTATTTCCCTTGGATTCCCCAGAGACTTCATCAGCTGATCCAGGTCCTCCCCGAAAAGCAGCTTCCCCTTAAAAGGAAGATTGCATAGCTGAGTCTTGGACCATATGTCCGCAGACCAACTGCACAACCATAGATGTCTGCGCACAGCCACCATCAAGACCATATTCCTGGCCGAAGTATGCAAAACGATTACCAACATGGTTAAAAGGTGAGGTGAAAGAGGCTATTTTAGCCAAAAGATCTTCTTTCAAAAATTGGAAGAAGGATCCAAAAGAAGAAAATAGTATAACGCATAAGCGCTGGCAAGTTAAATGTAAGACATTGATAAGACAGGCTAAGAGAGAATTTGAAAAGAAGTTGACCGTAGAGGCAAAACCTTACAGTAAAAATGTTTTAAAATATATCCGAAGCAGAAAGCCTGTGAGGGAATCAGTTGGACCATTGGATGATTGAGGGGTTAAAGGGACACTTAGACGATAAGGCCATCGCGGAAAGATTAAACGATTTCTTTGCTTCGGTGTTTACTGAAGAGGATGTTGGGGAGATACCCATTCTGCAGAAGGTTTTCATGGGTAATGATTCAGATGGACTGAACCAAATCACAGTGAACCTAGAAGATGTGGTAGGCCTGAATGACAAACTGAAGAGTAGTAAATCACCTGGACTGGATGGTTTACATCCCAGGGTTCTGAAGGAATTAAAAAATGAAATTTCAGATTTATCAGTAAAAATTTTAAACTATCATTAAAATCATCCATTGTACCTGAAGACTGGAGGGTGGCTAATGTAACCCCAATATTTAAAAAGGGCTCCAGGGGTGATCTGGGAAACTACAGACCAGTTAACATGACTTCAGTGTCAGGAAAAATAGTGGAAAGTGTTCTAAATATCAAAATCACAGAACATATAGAAAGACATGATTTAATGGAACAAAGTCAGCATGGGTTTACTCAAGGCAAGTCTTGGCTCACAAATCTGCTTCACTTTTTTGAAGGGGTTAATAAACATGTGGATAAAGGTGAACCGGTAGATGTAGTGTATTTGTCAAATGCCTTCTGAAAATCCAAAATTCCTCATGAGAGGCTTCTAGGAAAAGTAAAAAGTCATGGGATAGGTGGCGATGTCCTTTATGGATTACAAACTGGCTAAAAGACAGGAAACAGAGAGTAGGATTAAATGGACAATTTTCTCAGTGGAGGGGAATGGGCAGTAGAGTGCTTCAGGGATCTGTACTGGGACCTGTGTTAAATCACAAGTGGATTGTGATAAATTGCAGGAAGACCTTGTGAGACTGGAAAATTGGGCATCCAAATGGCAGATGAAATTTAATGTGGATAAGTGCAAGGTGATGCATATAGGGAAAAATAACCCTTGCTGTAGTTACACAATTCTAGATTTTATCGTAGGAGTTACTACCCAGGAAAGAGATCTAGGCGTCATAGTGGATAATGTAACGAAATTGTCGGCTCAGTGTGCTGTGGTGATCAAAAAAGCAAACAGAATGTTAGAAATTATTACGAAGGGAATGGTGAATAAAACGGAAAATGTCATAATGCCTCTGTATCGCTCCATGGTGAGACTGCACCTTGAATACTGTGTACAATTCTGGTCGCCGCATCTCAAAAAAAGATATAGTTGCAATGGACAAGGTAAAGAGAAGGGCGACCAAAATGATAAAGGGGATGTAACATCTCCCCTATGAGGAAAGACTAAAGAGGTTAGGACTGTTCAGCTTGGAGAAGAGACGGCTGAGGGGGGAATATGATAGAGGTGTTTAAAATCATGAGAGGTCTTAAACGGGTAAATGTAAATCGGTTATTTACTCTTTCAGATAATAGAAGGACTAAGGGGCACTCCATGAAGTTAGCATGTGGCACATTTAAAACTAATCGGAGAAAGTTCTTTTTCACTCAACGCACAATTAAACTCTGGAATTTGTTGCCAGGGGATGTGGTTAGTGCAGTTAGTGTAGCTGGGTTTAAAAAAGGATTGGATAAATTCATGGAGAAGTCCATTACCTGCTATTAATTAAGTTGACTTAGAAAATAGCCACTGCTATTACTAGCATCAGTAACATGGGATAGAGTTTTTGGATACTTGCCAGGTTCTTATGGCCTGGATTGGCCACTGTTGGAAACAGGATGCTGGGCTTAATGGACCCTTGGTCTGACCCAGTATGGCATGTTCTTATGTTCTAATAAAAGGCAACTAACACATAAGCCACCCCAGCTTCCAGGTGAGCTGCCTGAACAGGGGTGAGCACACCAGACGAAGCCCGTTTCTGAGGCTTCTGGATCCAGCACATGCAAGCCTGCTGCATCATGAGCACACACTATGTCTCGCAAACTCAAGGCTGACACCTCAAATATGCACTTGAACTGAATCTCCAATTTGCGGTTCTGGATATCCTTCAGAGTGGCAGACCCCGCCACTGGAATCATAGTCTTCTTAGTTACCGCAGAGACCGCCGCATCCACCTTAGGAATCATAAGGCGGTCCAAATGCTCTTACAGCATGGAATAAAACTTCGCCATCGCCTTCACGACCTTCAGGCCTGCTTCTGGGAAATCCCATTCCCGGCTAATCAGCTTCTGAATCTTTTTAGGGATGGAAAAGGCACTGGGCGGCCCCCGCAGTCCATCCAGAACCAGATTGACGCCCTCATTATCTGACTCTTCTTGAATTAGCTTTACCCACAATTCTTCCAACATCTGTGGAATGAGGGGCCGAATTTCCTCCTTCTTAAACAGGCAGACCACTCGAGGGTCATCCCCCTCGGTCCCAGTCCCCTCCAAGAGATCCGGGTCATCCTTGCTCACATCCAGATTCAGGGTCCCATCTGGGTCCATTCTCTGTTCGATGCAGCATCCAACTGCAACTCGTCCAAATCATCTAGATCTTTGGAGACACCCTCCATACAAGCGCCATGTAACCTCAGGGGCTTGTGCACGTGCCCAGAATCGCACACTGAAGCCAGCTTATGTCTCTTGGGTGGCCCTGGCCTTCTATCTCTGGATCTCCTCTTCCCTGCAATCTTTCTAGTCAGAAAGGCCTCGTGCATCAGCAGGACAAATTCGAGGGAAAACCCCCGCAGGCCTTCAAACCCCCTGCTCAGAAAGACTGGATTCCGAATTCGCTCCTTCCTCCTGACCATCCTTCGGTTTCTGCCCTGCAGGAGAGAGTGGGGGAGGGGAGTCACCAGGTTCCCGATCGGCTGGGGTCCCGTCTGCGATCCCCCTCAGGAGCAGCAGCAGTGGAGACCCCCCTTTAGCGCCTGCCACAGTCCCCACGGATCAGGAAGCCCTCCTGAACTTAGAAACCTTAAGGGAAGATCCCTCCCCTTCTAACGCACAACCTGTGCAGAGGAAGCAAGAATTCAAGCTGGCAGATCAGAGCCCACAGGCCTTGCAACCCTTGCGTGACTGCCTTCTGAGTCATGCAAAGACATGCACCCGCGCAAACATCACCAGCGCATGGGAAAACGGCAAATAGCCCGAATGCCGTGCAACACTCATGGCACTTAGCACGGCTCCCCCGTCAGGAAAAACTCATTTCACATGGCCTCTCTCGCTCTCTCCTTCCTGTCAGCCGCTGAAGCCCCCGCTGGCCGACTGCCCCAGCACTGTACCACAGGCCGAATCTCCTAGTTCCTTCACACCTGTTTCTTTTTTTTTTTTTTTTTTTTTAAACAAGCTAAACTCAGAGAACAAGAAAATAAAAAGGGGATATTTCCTTGAATCGAGCCAGCAGTCTCCAAGAAGGGACTTCGCGATACCAAGAGGGAGCCAGTCTCCTGGCTATTAAGGTCACCAGAGATAGTGGGCCACAACAGCCAGGAGTATCCAACCCCTCTGTGGCCTGGCTCAACCCAAGAGACAGCCCACAAAGGAAGCTAGCACATCAGGGAGCCAAATCTCCAAGTCTCACAAATTAGTTGGAACTGCAGGTTTGCACCTCTACCATCTGCTGGAAACAGAGAAATATTGAGGGACTGCAGGTGGCACTCATTTATGTAGCAGTGCCTCAAAGTTTTTCTTCTCTGCCTCCATCTGCTAGTAGGAATGCATAAACCCACTTGTCTGGACTGATCTGGGTATGTTCAGGAACATGCATTACTTTTCCCTTTTTTTTTTTTTAAGCATGTTCAGTTTCTGCCACAAGTTCAGCAGAGTTGCTTACCTGTAACAGGTGTTCTCCCAGGACAGCAGGATGTTAGTCCTCACATATGGGTGACATCATCAGATACAGCCCTGTCACGGAACACTTTTGTCACTTTCTAGAACTTTGACTGGCACACTGAGCATGCCCAGCATGCCACCAACCCTGCAGCCACCAGGGGACCACCTTCAGTCTCGTTTGTAGCAGAAAAGTACAAGCGGAAAAAAAAAAAAAATGTAAACGAACCCAACTCCGCGGGGTGGCAGGCGGGTTTCGTGAGGACTAACATCCTGCTGACCTGGGAGAACGCCTGTTACAGGTAAGCAACTCTGCTTTCTCCCAGGACAAGCAGGATGGTAGTCCTCACATATGGGTGAATAGCAAGCTATAGGCAGAGTCATACGAATGAGGCCAAGCAGCACACATGTGCAACAGGCACAACAACTGGGGTGCTGTTGGCAAGATTGAGACAGTCTGAAATTCACAGTGGGTCGAGGTAGTACGAGTTGGGTTCCTACACTGGGAACAAATTCCTTAGGACAGACTGGCCAAAGACAGAATCCTGTCGTCCAGCCTTGTCTAGACAATAGTGAGCTGCGAAGGTATGGAGAGAGCGCCATGTCGCAGCCCTGCAGATGTCGGCAATCAATACTGAACGGTAGTGTGCTATTGATGTTGCCATTGCTCTAAAGGAGTGTGCCTTCACTCGTCCCTGTAGTGGAAGGCCTGCTTGCTGGTAGCAGAATGTAATGCAGTCTGCTAACCAGTTCGATAGTGTTTGCTTGCCCACCGCATCCCCAAGTCTGTTTTTATCAAAAGATACAAAGAGCTGGGTGGATTTTCTGTGGGCTGTAGTGTGGTCTAAGGGTAAAATGCAAAAGCACGCTTACAGTCCAAGGTGTGCAGAGTTCACTCACTCGTGTGAGCGTGAGGCCTTGGAAAGAAAGCGGGCAAGACTATGGACCGATTTAAATGGAAATCAGTGATCACCTTAGGCAGGAATTTAGGGTGAGTGCAAAGCACCACCCGGTCATGGAGGAACCTTGTGTAGAGTGAGTAGGTCACAAGGGCCTGTAACTCACTTACCCTGCGAGCAGACGTGATGGCTACTAGGAAAAGTACTTTTCATGTAAGGTATCTGAGTTCATAGGAGTGCAAGGGCTCAAAAGGAGAGTGCATGAGTCGTGCAAGGACAACATTGAGATCCCATGCTATGACCGGTGGCCGTAGAGGAGGCTTAAGCTGTAATAAGCCTCTTATGAAGCGACTCACCAGCTGTTATCGGGGCATCCCCTATTCCTTGATGGTAAGCAGAAATGGCACTAAGGTGCACTCGGATAGATGACATCTGGAGGCCAGATTCCGAGAGGTGCCAGAGATAATCTAACAGATTCGATGTGGGGCAAGAAAAGAGATCCAAGCCCTTCTGGGTGCATCACAAGGTAAATTTCTTCCATTTAGAGCAGTAGGATTTCCGTGTGGAAGGCTTCCGTGAAGCTACGAGGACTTGAGAAACGTCACTGGAAAGGTTGAGTGGTTGTAGACAGGGCCTGGAGGTTCGGGTGGCATAACTTGCCATGATTCTGTGTTATAAGGTTAGGCGACATGCCCAGGCGAATGGGGTCCTGGACAGAAAAGTCAAGAAGTTTGGGAAACCAAATTTGGCGCAGCCAATATGGAGCTATGAGAATCATTAAGCCCTGGTCCTGTAGTCGCTTCACGAGAATCTTGCTTATTAACGGAATCGGAGGATACGCATAAAGCAGGCTGTGTTCCAGGGACGGGCGAAGGCATCCAGGGTTGGCGCTTGTCAGTCCCTGTGTAGGGAGCAGAAGCGTTTCACTTTGCTGTTCTGACTGGACGCAAAGAGGTCAATGGTCGGCTGACCCCACCGGTGGAAGATTCTGCTCGTGACAGAGAGATCCAGAGACCACTCGTGGGGCTGGAAACGTCGGCTGAGGCGGTCCGCCAGTGCATTCTGTGTGCCCGTTAGATAAGTGGCTCGCAAAAATATGGAATGCGACAGGGCCCAGGCCCAGATCTGCACCGCCTCTTGACAGAGCAGGTAAGAGCCCATGCCCCCTTGTTTGTTCATGTACCACATTGCAACTTGCTTGTCTGTTTGAATCAAGACAACTTTGTTGGAGAGGCAGTCCTGGAATGCATAAAGGGTGTACCGCATCGCCCAAAGCTCCAGAAAGTTGATTTGATGGGTCCCTTCTGCTGCTGTCCAAGTCCCTTGAGTTTGAAGGCCTTGGACATGGGCTCCCCAACCTAGATTGGAGGTGTCCGTAGTTAAGGTTACCTGAGAAGCCGGTTGCTGGAAAGGAAGACCCACTTGTAAGTTGGCTTTGTGTGTCCACCAGGCAAGGGACAGAAGAAGCTTGTTGGTTATGTGTACCAGGGAGATTTTAGAGTCCACTGGGTCACTCTCATGGCAAGGCGTGCCATAGGAGTGTCATGGACTGTTGATGCCATATGGCCGAGCAACTTCAGTTGCTGGCCAACGGAGGCTCTTTTCCGACGGCGGATAAAGCTGGCAAAGTTGGACAGCGTAATTGCACGGTCGTTGGGTAAGAATGCTCTGGACAGTGTCGTGTCTAGGTCTGCTCCTATAAAGGAGAGAAAATGAGACTGTGTCAACTGGGATTTGGAGTAATTGATTAGAAATCCCGATGAGTTCAGAAGCCTTATGGTGAGACTGAGAGAGTCCTGGGCTCCTTGTTTGGATTGGCTTTTTATGAGCCAGTCATCCAGGTATGGAAAAACATATACGCCTCTGCTGTGTAACTGTGCAGCCACGACTGCCAGGCACTTCGTAAAGACTTGAGGAGCCGAGGCTAAGCCGAATGGCAGTACCTTGTATTGATAGTGACTGTGACCCACCATGAATCGCAGATATTTGCGATGAGGAGGGAAGATCACATTATGGGTATATGCGTCTTGAAGGTCCAGAGAGCAGAGCCAATCCCCTTGTGAAGTAGAGGAAACATGGTGCCCAGGGATACCATTCTGAACTGTTCTTTGTGAAGAAATGTATTCAAGGCACGGAGATCCAGAATAGGCCGAAAGCCGCCAGTCTTTTCTGGAATTAGGCAATATCTGGAGTAGAACTCCTTTCCTTGCTGATTCGGTGGAACCGGTTCCACGGCTGTGACCGACAGAAGAGTTGAGAGCTCTTATTCAAGTTTTCCTGTGTAGTGGTCCCAGCTCCAGGATGGATTGGGTGGGAAGTCCAGGAGTATTTTTGAAAAATTTAGACGTAACCGTGGGCTACGATGGACAATACCCACTGGTCCTTGGGAATTGGATGCCAATTTGTTGCAAAGTGGCAAATGTGGCCCCCCTCCCCCACTGGAATATGGCTGCTGCTCGCTGGGAAAGAGTAAAAATCCAGCCGCAGGGCCAGCTTGTGGAGCTGGCTGTGGTCTAGATGTTCTCGCTTGGCGCGCATGTCCCCTCTGAGGTGCCTAAGCTGGTCGTGCACGGGATGCAAGAGGGTAATATCTGCGTGGCCTGTAGAATTGTTTCCTTGGTTCCCTACATGTGACCCTACGGGTTATGGAGGGAACATCTGGGGAGAGTTGACAACTGGCGCAGGGTCTCATGATGGTCCTTTAATTGGGCCACTGAGTCCTGGATCTTATCCCTGAATAGGTTTTCTCCTGTACAGGGTAGATCTGCCAGTTTGTCCTGCACTTCCGGGTATAGATCTGAGGCCTTAAGCCAGGCCCAGCGTCTAGCACTGATGCCCGCTGCTGAGACTCTGGATGCTGTTTCAAAAGAATCATAGGCAGCTCTGACTTCATGTTTGCCTGCTTCCATTCCTTTTTGCAGGATGGAGAACAAAGTCTCCTGTTGTTGCTGAGGCAACGTCTCTGCAAACTCCTGGACTGGTTTCCAGAGATTTCTGGTATATTGGGTCATGTATAATTGATATGCTGCGATTCGCGATATCAACATGGACCTTTGGAAAACTCATCGCAATGCATCCAATGCCTTCTGTTCCTTACCAGGAGGAGCAGAGGAATGTGGACGTGATCGTTTAGCCTTTTTCTGAGCTGATTCCACAACTACTGTGTGGTGGGGCAGCTGACGTTTTGGAAAACCTGGGGCTTGTTGTACCAGGTAGGTAGTATCTGTCTTTCTATTGACTGGAGGTACCATACCTGGATGTTCCCACAGGCGATGCATGAGGACTAAAAGAACTTGCCATTATTTCTTTTGGAGCATCTACAAATTGTAAGACCTCCAACATCTTATGGCAAGCGTCTTCCTCCGTAACTAGTGAAAACGGTATAGTCTCAGACATCTCTGACAAAACTGGCAAAGAAGAGGTCTTCAGGAGATCTTCGCCTTTCTTCTGGTGGTGAAGGCTCTGAGAGCAAGTCCTCGGAATTTCGTGAAGAATCATCTGAGGATGCATCGCCCCCATGGATTATAGGGACTTTCCCCTTCTCCTGGTGGATCTCCTGAAGGAGGAAGTATGCCAAAGCCGAGAGGGCAGGAAGGCATCAATGGATGCGGCACTAGCATTGATGGAATTGGTGCTGGCATCAAGGGCACTGGGGCAGATGAGGTGCACTTGAGTACGGTAGCCCCGATGGCCGTGGCATGGGCTCCGGCATCGACGGTTCCCATGGAGGGACATGGCCGGGAATCGATCCTTCCTCCTCCGAGGAACCCGGTATTGGAATCAGGACCTGCGGAGGCCTCGATGGACAACTCGATGCCAGCATGTCCGGAGGCAGAGGAGTCGGTAAGGCACCGATGAGCGTATCGAGGCGCTCGAGGAGTGGTGCAAACATCAAGGGAGCTGGTTCCGGGGCTGACATGGGGGCAGGCGCCGGCAGAGATTGGAACCCTCGTAAGGCTTTTAGCACTGCCTCTTGGACCATGCGATCCAATTCCTCCCGGGAAGCCAGCATGGGTGAACGGCTACTGGGGTAAGAGGCAGGCTAGGCGTCACTGGAGCTTCCGCGGGTGCTCGTGGAGGCTCGGTGCCCAGCACCGGTGGGAAACGCCTAGGGATCCCGGGTCCAGAGGAGGATGGGGCTCCTCTCCCTGGGCCCTCTTCACAGGCAGCTCAATGGAAGTCGATGCCACTGCAGTATCGGTGCCGGCACCGGTCGGGGAAACCCGTTGGTGCCAGTGTTTCCCTCGGTGCTCGGTTCGGTCTTTCCCCGGCATCAAGGAAGATGACGCCGATGTCCACGATGGAGTCAATGACGGATGGTCACCCTGTCCACGATGCTCCTGGTGAACCGTCTCAGAGATCGATGGACCCTCCACAGTCGGTGGTGCTTGAACCGGCGTCGATGGAGCAGTGCGCTTTGAAGCAAACAACTGCTCCATTTTGTCCAAGCGAGCGCGACGGCCTTTGGGAGTAATTTGTGCGCAACTAGGGCATCGACGGACGTCGTGCGAGGGGCCTAAGCACAAAACACAGACTTCATGTGGGTCCGTTATGGACATGGTCCTCTTACATTTGGGGCATTTTCTAAACCAGGTTGCCATGTCAAAAATTGGCAGGCATGCGGTCAGTGACCACCGGGAACCGACCGAAAGTACCGGAAAAAACACTTACCGGGCATTGGAGGGAACGGAGCACGATGGGGAACCCTGGTGAGGGATTTTTAAGAAGATAAACTTCAAATATTTCTATGAGGAAAGTTGTGAGAAACTTTTCACTGAGCTCTTAAACAGTGAGACAACTGCTGCATGGAAAAAAAAAGAGACTGAAGGGGGACCCCTGGTGGCTGCAGGGTTGGTGGCATGCTGGGCATGCTCAGTGTGCCAATCAAAGTTCTAAAAACTTTGACAAAAGTGTTCCGTGACAGGGCTCCATCTGATGATATCACCCATATGTGAGGACTACCATCCTGCTTGTCCTGGAAGAATCTACGTGATCTTTAAGTAAATGTGAAGCCACCACACATTTTAAAATGTTAATATGTTTTGGAAGCACAGTGTAAAAAAAAATAATAAAAAAATGATATTTCAAAACATAAAGATCATAATCAATGTAAATCACTAGCTAATTTTCTTGTTACTTTGCACCCAAAAGCCTCTTATTTCTATAAGCTCATTTCATACAAACACATTACCACAATAGCGAGCAGTTGTAAGGAGGAGCAATTAGCACCTTATTTTTACATGCTTTACACTAGTCTTCACCCACAAGACCCCTAAATTATAAAAGAACAGGCAGAATCCACACAGACATGCCTTCTTCATTTTAACATCATGTAGGGACATTCTAAATCTCATACACTGTATCAGGGGAAGCCAACACCAGTCCTTGAGAGCCACAGACAGGCCATATTTTCAATTAAAAAGCAGAATGAGGAGAGCGGATGACGTCACCGCGCAGGACGGACGGCTAAACCCGGCGGCTCACCTCCCGCCCCGATCATCAGGCACCATCGGCGTCCTTGCGCCTCGGTTCCCCTCCAAAACCGAGGACCGGCAACTGCTAGCGCTGCTATGGCAGCTAACAAAAAAAAATTGGACCTCAAACGTTTTTCCTTCGCCGCAGCCGCGGCGGAGCTCGACTCGGAGAGCGCGGACAAAATGGCGGACGGAGCGGCCTTGCTCACTGACCCGGAGGAGGAGGCAATATCGAGGCCCATGGAGTCGGGAGACGGCGGGGCACCATCCCGGGCTGACTTCTCCGCTTGGTTTGGGGCCATACGAGCAGACATGGCCCAATATAAAAAAGATATGGAGGCTATAATGTCCGGGCTCAAAACAGAGGTCTCTGAGTTGAACCACCGCGTGGAAACTGTGGAGGAGGGACTAGAGGAGCAGCAGTCACATAATCAGGCCCTCAGTGAAGAACAACAGAAACTGAGAGACTCGCAAGACACCTTAGCAAGGCAAGTGGAGGATATGGAAAACAGGCTGAGAAGATCTAACCTCCGGTTTAGGGGCATCCCAGAGATTAATGAAAATACAGATTGTATGAAAGTTATACAAGATATTTGCCTGACCTTGCTTCATGCGGAGCCCGCTGCAGCTGAGGAGACCTCTATCATACTGGACAGAGCACACAGATCCTTGGGGACCCCCAGGAATAATCAGGCTCGGGACATCATTGCTTGTTTTCATCACTTTACCATGAAGGAAAAGGTGATGACTGCGGCCAGGAAGCAAGGCTCCCTGCAGTGGCATGGGAACAAGATTGAAATCTTCCAGGACTTGGCATTTACCACAATTCAAAAACGGAGAGAATTCCGGGCAGTGGTGCAGGTATTGCGTGATCAGAACTTTCGCTATAGATGGCTGTTTCCCTTTGGACTGAGTTTTTCTATCAATGGCATCACCTCTAAAGTGCAGCAGGTGTCGGAGGCTGAGGAGATCCTGAGAGCGGCGGGCTACATGTCAGAGTCACGGCGACCGCTGAAAGTAGGAGCTCCAGAGGCACCCCACATGAGAGAGTGCCCAAAGTGGCAACGAGTGCCTAAGGGTGGGAAGCGGCTTCGCAGGAATTCAGAGGATTCTAATGCATCCAAAGGCCCAGGCTGAGGCGAGGGGACTCTGTGGTAACAATTCTTCACTTTGGACTGGAGCCTCACGAGGGGGCTTGGGGTCACTGCGGCCATACACAGGCCGGGACCCCGGTTCGGTTAAGTTTTTACAGTCTTACAGGTTGATTGGATACCGTTGTCTTGTATGTGTTCACGGGGGAGGGCGGGGGGTGGGATAGGACTTGCTCGGTGATGTCATCACTCTCCAAGGTCGAAGCCCACGCAGATAGTGGGTGCATTGGGGGACGGGGAGGGTGGGGAGGGGTAGGTGAAGGGAGACCGGTTCAGTATTACTTTATCCTTAGTCCCGCAGGACCTACAGTGGGGTGGGGTGCGAGGCGCATACTCCGCTGGTTACTACTGGGAGGTGTGCCATGCTGTTTCTTCACAGCGGGGTGGAAAAGCTGTCCTCAACTTCTCACGTTTGTAGATGGATAGTTTAAAACTACTCTCTATAAACACTAAAGGGCTGAATTCCCCCATGAAAAGGAAAACCTTCCTACAGGATATGAAACGTGTACATGCTGATATTGTGTTCTGTCAGGAAACCCACTTGACCAAACGGTATGAAAAATTGCTGACCTCCAGGGATTTTCCCCTCTTTTTCCATGCGGCAGCATCTAAAGGGAGTAAATATTGCGGGGCGGGCATTTTGTTTTCTCAGCATCTCACGCCAGAGGTCGGAACCATTTTAAGGGACGTGGAGGGCCGATATATCATGCTGAAAGTGCAGATTCACCATACTCTTTACACACTGGTTAATGTGTATGCGCCCACAAGTGACCAGGCCGATTTCTATGGAAAGCTTTCCAAGATATTGGCGGATTGGTCGGAGGGTCAGGTTATTGTGGGTGGGGATTTCAATATCACCAGAAATCCCTATCTGGACAACACGGGCTCTAGTTCAGGGGGGCGTCGCAAGGATAGGCAATCCTTTAAGCATTTGATTGAGGATAGGGGCCTAACCGATATCTGGCGATTATTGAACCCTACAGCCAGGAACTACACTTTCTTTTCTAATCCACACCAATCCTATTCAAGGATCGATTATTTCCTAATTGATAAATCCCTGGTGAGCCATGTCCTAGATACAGACGTGGGCAATATCACCTGGTCGGATCATGCTCCAATTTGGGTTACTTTGAGGCAGCCCGGGGGGGAGCAGGGGACTCGGTTCTGGCGTCTTAATGAGCATTTACTTGATGATAAGGCTTTTGTTGAAACTATTAATGGAGCCATACGTGATTTCCTGGACACGAATGATAATGGGGAGGTAGGCCCCGGTACACTCTGGGAGAGTTTGAAAGTGGTCCTTCGGGGTTTATTTATTTCCAGGGCAGTGTTTGTAAAAAAGGATAGTGCGAAGAAGCGACTACAGTTGCTAGAGTCCATTGCTCATTTAGAATTACGCCACAAAAAGGCTATGGAGCCTTCTGTTGCACAACAGTTAAAAGAGGCACGTAGAGCCCTTCATGATTTAGAGCTGGGGAATATTGCCCACCAATTAGATCTCCTGCGTCAGCAACATTTCGAATATGGCAATAGGGCGAGCAAACAATTGGCACGAAAACTGAAAGAAAAGGAGGCAGTCACACAAATTACGAAAATTCGAAATATAGATGGGCAATTTCTCCACTCACAGGGGGAGATAGGTAAGCGATTTAATGCCTTTTATCAAGAACTCTATGACTCCGACCAGACCATAACTGCTCAAGAGATCTCCAAGTATTTGGAGGGTGTTACACTACCAGCATTAGCGGAGACAGATAGACAGCGTCTAGACAGGGAGGTGACACAAATAGAAGTTTTACAGGTTATTAAAGAGCTCAAAATGGGCAAATCCCCTGGACTGGACGGGTATTCCGGGAAGTTTTATAAAGTGTTCGGCCCCCTACTGGTGACCCCTCTTGTAAACATGTTTAATGATCTCAGGGACACGGGCCATATTTCACAACAGGCTAACACTGCGGGCATTACTATCCTGGCCAAACCCGGGAGGGATCACACCCTGTGCGGCTCCTATAGGCCGATATCGCTTATCAATGTTGACCTAAAGATTTTGGCTAAAATTCTAGCCCGGAGATTGGGACAGGTGGCTCCTATTCTAGTGGCTCCGGACCAGTCCGGGTTTATCCCTGGGAGGCTCGCTTCCGATAATGTGCGTCGCGTTGTTGAACTGATTGAACATGTACAAAATAATGATATTCCTGCTACTCTTCTCTCCATCGATGCCGAAAAGGCGTTTGATAGGGTTCACTGGCCCTATCTCTTCCAAGTCTTGTCAAAAATGGGGCTGGGTGCTAATTTTCAGACTTGGGTATCTAAACTTTATGACCATCCACAAGCCCGCATTAAGATTAGTGGAGCGTATTCCCCACCTTTTGAGGTCCGGAGGGGTACCAGGCAGGGATGCCCCTTGTCACCCCTGCTCTTTGCTTTGACCCTGGAACCACTAGCAGAGACTATCAGACGCTCCCCGATCATCACGGGTCTGCCCGTGGGAGGGTCTGAGTATAAATTGTCCCTTTTTGCGGATGATCTTCTTTTCACAGTCACGAACCCTGCCACCTCCTTATTTGAGTTAGCGCAAGCAATTAGATCCTTCGGGAGAGTGTCCGGGTTCAAGATGAACGAGGACAAATCTGAGTTGCTCAATGTTTCCATGCCTGAGTTAGCATATTCGCAGCTGGCGGCCCAATTACCCTTTAAGAAGGCTAAACAATGGATTAAGTACTTGGGGGTTAAGATTTGCCCTGATTTACGGCAACTATTTGAGCTAAACTATACGCCTCTTCTTACCTCCATTCAACACAGTTTTGATAGATGGGACAGACTGAGTTTGTCCTGGCTAGGGCGCATTGCGGCTGTCAAAATGACGATACTTCCCAAATTTTGCTACCTGTTCCAGACTCTGCCTGCCAAGGTACCTTACAAAGCATTGACTCTGTGGCAGCGGAAGCTATTCCGATTTGTCTGGAAAAGGAGACCCCCAAGGGTGGCTAGATCGGTGCTATATAAGGATAAGTTGCATGGGGGCCTTAACTTCCCTAATTTACTATGGTACTACGTGGCTAACCTGCTGGCTGTGATAGTCAATTGGCATTGCCAGACTCAGTCCAAACCCTGGATATCCATAGAGAAGGCGATAGCTCGAGCGCCTCCTTTGGTCACTAGGGTATGGGCAACGCCCAGACCGACGGGGGGGAGTCTAACAACTTTTTCACAAGTGGTGCTGGAAACCTGGCGGCTATGGAAAACCCAGCTCGTGGGAGACCACGTGGCGTATTTGTATACATCCTTTCTTCATAACCACATGTTCCCCCCGGGGATGGACGAAGCGTTCATTAGCAGATGGCAGCGTAGGGGCCTTACCACTTTGGGGCAACTCTGGAAGGGAGGGAAACTTATACCATTCACCGACTTATTGGCCCAATACCACCTAGAACCGTCCGACCACTACACTTACCTGCAATTATCTCATTTCTTCTCTACTTATAGGCTAACTAGGTTGTTCGCTCAAGAACAGCCGCTATTTCTGACACTCTGTGGGAACGCGGATCGGGTTCGGCGACATGTCTCTAGGATATATGCTTTGCTGAATGATGGAAAAGGAGGGAAGCCTTTATATCGCACACGCTGGGACTCTGATCTGGGCGGAGCCATGACCGGGAAGGCCTGGGAATCTTGCTACCTGCGCATTTCTAGGTGCTCAGTCTCTGCGACACTGAAAGAAAATGGCTATAAACTTCTTTATAGATGGTACCTCACACCGGCACGTTTGCACAAAATGTCCTTGCGCCCCAATGCCAGCTGTTGGAGGTTGTGTGGCCTAGAGGGTACCTTCTTTCACATGTGGTGGGATTGCCCTAAGGTGGTACAGACCTGGACGAGTATTCAGGACTATATTCAGAATACCTTACATTTTAAGATCAACTTAACTCCCCAGTTTTGCCTTTTACAGGCTGACCCGGAGGAGGGTAGCTCCGGGGAACGAGCATTGACGGCGCAGGTCGTACTAGCGACCAGGTGTGAAATTGCGTTCTGGTGGAAGCGGGCAGACACCCCAACCCTGAGTGATGTTCTGCACAGACTGGATAGGGTGTACCTTATGAGTCATCTTACTGCAATCAGGCAGGATCAGCTACCTAAATTTCAGAAGATCTGGGGGCCCTTTTCTAGGGGGAAACTTAAGGATTGATATCTGGTAGTAACACAATTGTGGAGAGGTAGATCCACTCTACTGGCGTCCTTAAGGAGGTACATTTCTTTTCTAACTATGACATTTCTCTTCACCTCATTGTCCTCTTAATGGGCTCTACATCTACTCCTCGGGATAGGTCGGTAAAGGAATTTTGGATGAACTGGTTTGGGGGGGGGAGGGTGGGATGGGTAAGGGAGGGTCGGGGTACAGTGGACGCAATAAAAGCGAAGGTCCACACAGAGTTTAAGCAGTTTTTATTCATCTGTTAGTTTCACACCACCACATTGATGTCAAGCATTATGTTGTTTTTGATATATGTATATACTATGACATACTGAGCAATAGCTGTGCTTTGGAGAGTAGACTTGGGTCCCATATGCGCGGGAGGTGGCATTCTCTTAAGCGGGCTCTCAGTTTACTGAGGCGGGACGCATGTGTAGAAATCATGTACTTCCACTCTGCGTTGTCTAGAGTGTACAATGTATGTCCTTCGGTGCACTATGTCGTTTACACTGTGGAGTGATACTATACCTTTGTATGTCCTTCAGTTTTAATTCAATAAAATACAAATTTCAAAAAAAAAAAAAAAAAAGCAGAATGAAAATACAAACAAAAAACAAACTTTGAAATGTTTGTATGCTAATGCCAGAAGTCTAAGAAGTAAGATGGGAGAATTAGAATGTATAGCAGTAAATGATGACATAGACTTAATTGGCATCTCAGAGACATGGTGGAAAGAGGATAACCAATGGGACAGTGCTATACCAGGGTACAAATTATATCGCAATGACAGAGAGGAGCACTCGGGAGGAGGTGTGGCACTTTATGTCCGGGATGGAATAGAGTCCAACAGGATAAACATCCTGCAGGAGACTAAATACAAAATTGAATCTTTATGGGTAGAAATCCCTTGTGTGTCGGGGAAGACTATAGTGATAGGGGTATACTACCGTCCACCTGGTCAAGATGGTGAGATGGACAGTGAAATGCTAAGAGAAATTAGGGAAGCTAACCAAATTGGTAGTACAGTAATAATGGGAGACTTCAATTACCCCAATATAGACTGGGTAAATGTATCATCGGGTCACGCTAGAGAGATAACGTTCCTGGATGGAATAAATGATAGCTTTATGGAGCAATTGGTTCAGGAACCGACGAGAGAGGGAGCAATTTTAGATCTAATTCTCAGTGGAGCACAGGACTTGGTGAGAGAGGTAACGGTGGTGGGGCCGCTTGGCAATAGTGTTCATAATATGATCAAATTTGATTTAATGACTGGAAGGGGGCAGTAAGCAAATCCATGGTCTTGTGCTAAACTTTCAAAAGGGAAACTTTGATAAAATGAGAAAAATTGTTAGAAAAAAACTGAAAGGAGCAGCTACAAAAGTAAAAAATGTCCAAGAGGCATGGTCATTGTTAAAAAATACCATTCTAGAAGCACAGTCCAGATGTATTCCACACATTAAGAAAGGTGGAAAGAAGGCAAAACAATTACCAGCATGGCTAAAAGGGGAGGTGAAAGAAGCTATTTTAGCCAAAAGATCTTCATTCAAAAATTGGAAGAAGGATCCAACAGAAGAAAATAGGGTAAAGCATAAACATTGGCTAGTTAAATGTAAGACATTGATAAGACAGGCTAAGAGAGAATTTGAAAAGAAGTTGGCTGTAGAGGCAAAAACTCACAGTAAAAACTTTTTTAAATATATCCGAAACAGAAAGCCTGTGAGGGAGTCAGTTAGACCGTTAGATGATCGAGGGGTTAAAGGGGCACTTAGAGAAGATAAGGCCATCGCGGAAAGATTAAATGATTTCTTTGCTTCGGTGTTTACTGAAGAGGATGTTGGGGAGGTACCCGTAATGGAGAAGGTTTTCATGGGTAATGATTCAGATGGACTGAATCAAATCACGGTGAACCTAGAAGATGTGGTAGGCCTGATTGACAAACTGAAGAGTAGTAAATCATCTGGACCGGATGGCATACACCCCAGAGTTCTGAAGGAACTAAAAAATGAGATTTCAGACCTATTAGTAAAAATTTGTAACTTATCATTAAAATCATCCATTGTACCTGAAGACTGGAGGATAGCAAATGTAACCCCAATATTTAAAAAGGGCTCCAGGGGCGATCCGGGAAACTACAGACCGGTTAGCCTGACTTCAGTGCCAGGAAAAATAGTGGAAAGTGTTCTAAACATCAAAATCACAGAACATATAGAAAGACATGGTTTAATGGAACAAAGTCAGCATGGCTTTACCCAGGGCAAGACTTGCCTCACAAATCTGCTTCACTTTTTTGAAGGAGTTAATAAACATGTGGATAAAGGTGAACCGGTAGATATAGTATACTTGGATTTTCAGAAGGCGTTTGACAAAGTTCCTCATGAGAAGCTTCTAGGAAAAGTAAAAAGTCATGGGATAGGTGGCGATGTCCTTTCGTGGATTGCAAGCTGGCTAAAAGACAGGAAACAGAGAGTAGGATTAAATGGGCAATTTTCTCAGTGGAAGGGAGTGGACAGTGGAGTGCCTCAGGGATCTGTACTGGGACCCTTACTTTTCAATATATTTATAAATGATCTGGAAAGAAATACGACGAGTGAGATAATCAAATTTGCAGATGACACAAAATCGTTCAGAGTAGTTAAATCACAAGCAGATTGTGATAAATTGCAGGAAGACCTTGTGAGACTGGAAAATTGGGCTTCCAAATGGCAGATGAAATTTAATGTGGATAAGTGCAAGGTGATGCATATAGGGAAAAATAACCCATGCTATAATTACACAATGTTGGGTTCCATATTAGGTGCTACAACCCAAGAAAGAGATCTAGGTGTCATAGTGGATAACACATTGAAATCGTCGGTACAGTGTGCTGCGGCAGTCAAAAAAGCAAACAGAATGTTGGGAATTATTAGAAAGGGAATGGTGAATAAAACGGAAAATGTCATAATGCCTCTGTATCGCTCCATGGTGAGACCGCACCTTGAATACTGTGTACAATTCTGGTCGCCGCATCTCAAAAAAGATATAATTGCGATGGAGAAGGTACAGAGAAGGGCTACCAAAATGATAAGGGGAATGGAACAACTCTCCTATGAGGAAAGACTAAAGAGGTTAGGACTTTTCAGCTTGGAGAAGAGACGACTGAGGGGGGATATGATAGAGGTGTTTAAAATCATGAGAGGTCTAGAACGGGTAGATGTGAATCGGTTATTTACTCTTTCGGATAATAGAAAGACTAGGGGGCACTCCATGAAGTTAGCATGGGGCACATTTAAAACTAATCGGAGAAAGTTCATTTTTACTCAACGCACAATTAGACTCTGGAATTTGTTGCCGGAGGATGTGGTTAGTGCAGTTAATATAGCTGTGTTTAAAAAAGGATTGGATAAGTTCTTGGAGAAGTCCATTACCTGCTATTAAGTTCACTTAGAGAATAGCCACTGCCATTAGCAATGGTTACATGGAATAGTCTTAGTTTTTGCCAGGTTCTTATGGCCTGGATTGGCCACTATTGGAAACAGGATGCTGGGCTTGATGGACCCTTGGTCTGACCCATTATGGCATTTTCTTATGTTCTTATGTTCTTAGGATATCGACAAAGAATATGCATGAGAGTGGTTTGCATGCACTGCCTCCATTGAATGTAAATTTATTTCATCCTACCACCCAACATACAGCTTTTACCAAAGGAAGAGAGATAGGAGATTCCAGCCCTACTAGGAAACCACTCTCTATCACTAAGGAGTGTTAGGTCTTTTCCTTCTGCTTGCCATCTAAAGGGACACTGACTCAGCTCATATAACTGAAAAAAAAAAAAGAGGTTCTTTTGGACTGTTTATTTTTGTAAGAAAGATTATCTGGAGAATTTTTTTTGTGATTTGGAAAATACTTTTGGTTGCAGTAAACTTTTTGTTGCACACACGACCAGAGTATCCAGCACTTTTCTTCGATATCAACAGTACCCTCAAGCAAAGACATCCTCCAAGCAGAAGTTCTGTGAACCAAGAGAGATCAAAGGAAGTGAGAGACTGTATGTCTAGGACTCCGGAGGTATATCCTGCTTTCCGCAGGAATGAACCCCAGCATCCCGTAACCTGTTTTGGTGCAAAGGAGGAGGATAGCTGGAAGTAAGAGTGGCCTTGGGGACAACAGTAAGTAAGCCCTGCTGCATTCTGGGAGATCCCGAAGAGAGGATTACAATCAGATCTGCCTAACTGCAATTTTCATATTAGTGGACCCTGAAACAAATCTTTTAAAATATAAAAGCGTCCAGCCAAAATTTTATACATGAACTAAAAATCAGAATCAAATTGGCAACCATTATTTTTCAGGAAAAATACCAGAGTTCTTTTTTGTTTATATATTGCTCTCCATTTGGTTCTTGTCAGGCTATCAGTATTCCCTGATTTTTCTTCATCTGTTCCTTACCTATAAGCAGACCATCTGAGATGAAATTCCATTCATGGTATCTGCAAATGCTGCTGCTTTCAGGTAGGCTTCATTGCACAAATTATGCTTGCTGTATTCCACCTGAATCTTGCTTCAAAAGTCAAAGAAGCAGGAGCTTGGGAATAGAAATCAGTTCTCTCAAATAGTACTTTAGAGCAGTGGTTCTCAACCGGTGTGTCGCGACACACCAGTGTGTCGCCAAGAACACGCAGGTGTGTTCCCACACTTCCTGGTCCCCCCCTGACCGAGCTGCTCCCCGGTCCTCCTCCGCCCGGGCGGAACGCGGCAGAACAGGTGCCGTCAGCGGCACCGGCATGGTCTCTTCTTCCTGCCCCCCCCACCCCCACCCCGCGGCCCGGAAGAGGAAGTGGTGAGCAGCGGGTGTGCGCGCGGGAAGAAGAGACCATGCGAGTGTGGTCAGCATCGGCCCGAAGAACAGAAGAGAGACATGGCCGGAGGAATGAGCAGCGCGGCTCGGAGAAAATGAAAAATGAAGGAGAACATCAACCCCCGCGGCCCATGGGACTCCTTTCTCCGCGCGAGGGCTGAAAATGAAGGAGGTTAGGGTTGGGAGGAGGCTGCTGCTGCCGCTAGTTCCGGGGAGGGAGGGAAAGAGAGAAAGTGAATGAGCAAGCAAGCTTGCATGTTTGAGATCCTGTGTGTGTATGGTGTGAGTGAGATAGTATGTATGTGAAGGATTGAGAGTCTGTATATGTGAAAGAGAGTATGTCTGTGATGGAGAGCCTGCCTGTGAGAGAGAGAGCATGAATGTAAGTTTACGATTGGGAACCTGTATGTGTAAGTTTGTGATTGAAAACCTGTTTGTGTGAAAGAGTATGTGTGTATGATTGAGATCCTTTGTGTGTGAGAGAGATCATGTGTATGTATGATTAAGAGCCTGTGTCTATAAGTAAGAGAGAGAGCATGTGTGTCTGTGTGTGATTGAGAGCTGGTTTAGGTGAGGGAGCATGTGAGTATGTGATTGAGAGCCTGTGTGTAAATGAGAGAAAGAAAGAGAGCATGTTTGTAAGCATGTGAATGAGAGTCTGTGTGTGAGAGAAAAAGACAGCATGTATGTGTGTGATTGAAAGCCTGTGTGTGTAAGCGTGAAAAGATAGACAGCATGTGTGTAAGTGTGTAATTAAGAGCCTATATAAGTGAGAGAAAAAGCATGTGTATATGTGAGTGACTGAGAGCATATGTGTATAGGTGTGTAATTGAGAGCCATTGTGAGAGAGCGCTGGTATGTGACTAAGAGAGAGGAGAAAGTTCCAAGCAAACCACCCCTCCTCCTGCTAATTCAAAACAATCTCAGGAGATCTGGATATCAAACGTTCCCAGGTATGCAGAGCAAAAACATTTTTGTATCCTTATTTTTCATTACTGGGTCTTTGTGTCTGCTATTTTGAAATATTTTATTGTTATCTAGAAATTTTTTATAAGAGTTTTTTTAATTATTGGATATTCCACTTAGCAGCTGTTTCGAAATAATCTGTTCTTTTTGTTAGTATGGTTTTACTGCTACTGATTTTATATTTCTTGATTTGTTTTATAAGGATGGGTGATGTTTCTTTTTTCCTTTATTACACTGCATACAGAGACTCTGGCTTGTTGCAGTTTCCAATTCAGTTCTTGTCTGCATGCTTCTAGTTATGCGTTTTGGTCTCTTTATTTTATGTTAGGTGAGGGTCAGCACATGTGATTCAGGTGAGGTTTTCTGCTGGCGTGTAGTTTCTGTGTAGGGCTCTATAGCAGCCTGGCTTGGTCCATTTTCCTAATAGGAGGTGTATTTGTGTCTTAAGGCCTGGTGTAATATTTTCAGTGTTGCCTTTTCTTAGGTAAGGTGGTTACTGTTTAAGTGTTGGAAATTGGTGCTGTTTTGGTGTGGGATGTTTACTATTTATGCAATTTCTGTTCAGACAGAATACAAATCTTTTCCTTGTGTCATTTTAAACAATAAAAATAATTACCAGACCTTTACTTTTTATTTCCGCCGTGAATTGTAATGAGCAGTGTGTCACACATGTGAGCTTGGCCTGTCAGGAGTGTCACGATGGGAAAAGGGTTGAGATCCACTGCTGTAGAGTACCTAGCAATGTAACCATGTCACTACTAATTAAAATAACCTAAACTCAACCGTGAGTTCAACAGACGTTCTTCTTAATTAACCCTGTAATTTTATCTTGAATTTTATAAGTTCAATGCCAGTGTGGCTGAGGAATTGTTTCCCTGGTTGCAGCATGCCTTTATTTCACTACATGCAATTTTACTTTACAAATCCTGGCACAGAAGACAGTCCACAGTGCTGCAGGGCTGGCCAAGAGCAGTTAATGTGCATGGACTCACCTCTATCTCCATGCACCTTCCCATCATAGTTTTTAATAAGTTCTTCAATGAAGGTTCCATCTTGGTCAAGGATTTCATCCCCCATATAAGGAATGTTATGTAAAACAGTTTCATCCTCCACCTAAAAAGAAAATCATACATGGAATGTAATTTGTCTACATCAGTTGCATTACAAATACCAACAGAGCTATACCCTTTTACAAAGCAAACTGATAAACACGGCACAATAAATTTCAATGCGACAACAGTAGCGTGTGTACTATACATTATTAAGACCAAACAAAGGCGTCACATACATTCAGAAGCTGCATGGTACTACTACAAAAATCTAAAACGATTTAAAAACCAATACAGAATATAGAATGGAATAGGTTTCATTTTTTATTTCAACTCATATGGTTAATTTATTTGGTACAGAATGGACATTTGCTTTTTTGTTTCCCACCCTTCTATTCTGCAGTCAGTCCAAGTCTTCTAGATATTCTGGAAGGCTCCTAGGCTATCTATTCCTCCATCTAGCTCATGTACAACTTAGGAGTACTCTTGGCTAAATCTGGGCATGGGTCCCATCATTAAGACTCAGCTCAAGTAGCAAGGGCCAACTAGTGCTGCAAGGGATGGAGAACCTCCTCTCCCCAATCCCCAGAATGAACCACCTGCAATTAAATTTCACTAGAGTGAGGAAAATAGAAAGATCTACATCCTACCACCCTTCTTTCTCTTTGTCCCCAAGAAATACCGTCACCTCTCATTAGATGGAACCCATCCTCCACCTTCTCCCCCTCCACTGAACCACCTGTTGCCATGATGGAGAGAAAGAGGAAGGGTCAGTGATGCTTTCCCCCAAAAAGCTATAGCAGTTGGAAGGGAAGAGGCGAGAAAGCACAGGAGCAAAACAAAAAGGAGACACACTGAGAAATGAGTTCTGGAGGAAAAGAACAGAGCATATAGAAGGAAAATGGGTAAGAGGCAGCTGAAGAAAGAAAATTAATTTTAAAAAAATACACCGTTGAACAATACACAAAGTAGGATACAGTAGCACTGAACTAGAAAATAAAAAGGAAAACACCAGAGAATGAGAATAGAGATGCAGTCAGAAAATCAAGCCAAAGACACTGAAAGGTGAGAAAATTATTTTTTTGCTTGAAAGAGATTATAAATGAATTACTCAAACACAAAATATCCAGAGACCCAATTTAATGTATCATGACCTGGATGGTATCTCCCTCAGAGAGAATTATATGTTGGAAATAGGTGAATCTGTTCGATTTGGCTTTATTCCATACGTAAGGCATATGTGGCTAGTCCTGAAAGTAATGGGACCTTATATCTTATGGTAACAAAACATGCTTTTTATTTACTGGAAATTGGATATTTTGAGAATAGATTTCTACAATTTTTTGCCTGGACTATCTACAAAAATTGCTTACTCATCGCCGATACTACATGAACAAGTATTCTAGATTTGCCCACCAGAACTCTGGTAACCTCACTGATCAACAGCCACACCCTCACCTACTTACCACACAATTCTAGAAGATCCTGGAGCTGCAGATAGAGAACAAAATCACTATCTACCTCCTTAAAAAAGTAGTATAAACTATCAATGTAAATTTCACATATTGTGACTTTTCCAATTATTTTGAAATAAACAAAGTAGTAATAGATGATAATCCTTTTATTGGACTAACAACACATTTCCTAACTAGCTTGAGAGCTACACTCCATTTGGTCAACACAGAATTATTTGGAAAATTGTTTTACTTTAAAAATGATTTTAAATGTAATTGATTCTTATATGTCCATCTTTTAGTTTTTAAATGTGTGTGTAGGTGACCACTACAATTTGACTGTTGGTGCCAACCCAGAGATGAGGGATTTCCAGCTGCAACTATAGCTGGGCTATGGGAAGGCAAACAAGATACTGAGGCTGTTTCACAGAGAAGAATCTATCCCAGCAGCTAGATATCACCCAAAAAGGAAAATATGCTGCAGCCCCTGAGCTGCCAGAGACAGAGATATTGTTTAGGTAAGCCAAGGGTGGTGAAACTACGGCCCATGGGCCAAAACCAATCCCTCTCTCTCTTTTCTGCAGCCCATCTACCTCAAAACTCCTTCCCTATTGCATCTAGCCAGACGCCATCTGTCACTAGCAGCCACCCAATGTCATCAATGCATCATTACGGGCCTCTGCTGACGACACTGAGCAGGCTGCAGTAAGATGGCAGTGGTGTAGGAGTAGTAGGCATCACCGGTGTCATCTCTGATATAAAGGCAGGAAATAACGATACCTGCAGGGGGTGGGATGGGGCTTAGTCAGCAATCACAGCAGAGTCACAGAAGGCTGGAAAATGATCCCAAGGCCCACTTAGTCCAGAATCAGCACTGTGTGAAGCTAGACATGAATTTTTACTACGATGGTACACATAGGGTATGTTTTCCTCATTGTTGCCACTGCTTTAGTCCTTAGAAAACCACAATAGTAATGTGTTTTTTGGGGTTTTTTTGTTTGGTTTTTTTTTTAAGGGTCCCCCTGCCACCCCCTATCCCCCCAGTGCAGACAAAAGCCAGTACTTGATTCTAGTTAAAAGAAAAAAAAAAGGTTTGCCCACCTGTGAGATAGATAGAGGTTGCGAGAAAGAGACTGGGGGAAGGAAGGAAGAAAAGAAGAGCAGCCTGGAAGAGGAAAATAAAAAAAAATACAAACCTCTCATCTCTCCACCTCAAAAAAAATGCAAAGCAACCATAACAACCATGAATTTAGGAGTACAATAATGGAAAATCAATAAAAAGCAAAACCAAAACAGTATAAATAAGGGAAAAAATATCATACTTTCCCTGGCTCCTAAATATATAGAATGGTGCCTAACTTTTCTACCACATACATATGCAGACACACACGGCCATATATTTTATATCAGTGCCTGTTTTCACACCCATCCTTCTTCAGTAAATAATTAGCTTTTTAATCACAAGGAAATAATCCAGCAAAACTAAACATTTTCCCACATTAATAATCTGCAAATGACTGACTGGAGGAAGCTAGAAAGTTTAACAAATATTTCTTTGGCCTTTCCCTTACTTCCTATGGTATAGGGACCAATTTAAACACTGGGCTTCTAGTTCTACTGGTTCAGATTACAAGTGTCATCTCACCTTTCCACAGCAAGGGAAAAAAAGGACATCTGTTTTCTCTTAAAGCATGCAATGTTTAGCAAAAGCTAAAGCCTTAACTAGTCTGAGTTTAGATTAACATGGAAGTTTTAGATTCCATACCATAAAATTCTGCTGGAGGGGAGACCAGGAATACATTATAGGCACCGAAGCAACTGCATTCAGAGTTTTCAGTGGGATGACCTGCTTAGGAAACTCCAAGTCGCTGATCACAGAACACTAAAGAAAAAAAACA
This sequence comes from Rhinatrema bivittatum, assembly GCF_901001135.1. Lineage (NCBI taxonomy): Eukaryota > Metazoa > Chordata > Amphibia > Gymnophiona > Rhinatrematidae > Rhinatrema > Rhinatrema bivittatum. The sequence goes on from NC_042616.1 coordinate 288,344,292, forward strand.
AAACAAAACAAAAAACAATTTCTATAAATTTTCAAAAAGCAAGGGCAGGGAAATGAGTCTTTTCTTCCAGATTGGTAGTCCAGTAATAAAACTGCTATGTTCTTAGGTTTGGTTTTCCTATCCTTCTTCTGAGGATGAAGGCATGGGTGATCACAGCCCCATCATGGTGCCTGCAACTTTTTTGTGAGAGAATACTGCACAAGTTTGCCATCGTCTTCTGCAGCCCATAACATTTGGTCTTTCCCACTGCTCCCCTATCCAGGTATTGGCTAGGCTTGACCCTGCTAAGCTTCAAATCTAATAAACACTGGCTCTCCCAAATCAATGTGTAGCTGAGATGGGGCACAGAGAGTTCCACAGATTAAAAAGATTTAAAATTCACATACACATAATCCACATAAAATAAAAATTTTTAAAAACACGCACAAAAAATTAAACAGAAGACAGATGATAGGAAATTTTGTTCAACAACATGGCTACTTCCAGGACAGTCACCATGTCAACTATTTTTAAAGTGTGTAAATTTATATTGAGGCTTTCACCCAAACAATTTCAATACAACTTAATATCACTTAAAGGAGTTCTTCATGCTAAATGTGTAAAAACTACAACAAAACTACAACAAAACTACAACAAAAACTACAACAAAACTACATTTGTGCGCGCCGGGTAGCACGCTCAAATGTACCTCACGCACGTAGGTTTTAAAATCCGGCCCTAAGGAAACACCATACACTTATAGGGGAATTTAAGAAAAAGAATGCTCCTAACTCTAGTACCTGTGTTCTTAATTCCAAAAAATCCTCTCTTTTCAATTTACGTTTTCTTACATAAATCTGAAAAAACATTAACCCTACCACATAAAAAAGGAAGGGATCTGTTCTTTTAAAAAAAAAAAAAAAAGTCATAACTAAATCTATATCCATTTCCAAAGGAAATGTTACTATCAAGACCTCTAAACCAGAATTTCTGAGATATGTTTCTAATAAATCTGTCAAATTGTAGAAACACACTCATTGTGATGGAGACCCTCATAACATCTGAGCTTTAATATCTCTAAATTCTTCAGTGCCTTCAGTGCTTTCAAACTATTTTTAAAACATTTTTGCACACAAAATTGCACTCATCTCAAGTGATGCACCTTCTGTAGCAGTGTCCAACTTTGTTAACCCTATGCAGGCTGTATTAAGTCTAACCATCTTCCTATTGGTCATTTTTTCAAATTTTGTTATGACATGTGCATGGGAATATCCTGTCACCCATTTTGAAATCAAACAAACTTACACAGATTGCAAAATTTTTATGGTTTAAAAAACTTTTATTCATTGCATATACCAAGTTTACATAAAATACAACATTTAACCTGTTGCGTTCGTGCCTCTTCTCGCCCCTCGCTCCACCCTCTTTACCTTGGGAGCGACTCCCTTCGGCTCTGACGGAGTGTTGCGGCAACGGCTTCTCCCTGCTCTTGGTCCCGGTGTCCTCGGGCTGGCTTGATGCTACGGATCCGCCATGCTCCTGATGACGTAGGGTGCGCGCGCGCTCCAGACTTTGTACCAGCAAGGGCGCGAACCTCGGGGGCGTCCTCCCGTAGTGACGCCCCCGAGGGCGTCTTTGTTTAAAAGTTCTTTGTTTGCTAACCTCTAACGAGTTAGCAAGGAACTCCAACAGGACTTGCTTCGGCAGTCCACGATACTTGCAACAACGATCCGCGTCAGCCAGGGGAATCCATCCCCACGGCTCGGCCTTTTCAAACTTACCAGAGTACACACTCCACGGGGGCTCCGCTCTCTATCCTTGATTTCAGATTGCCGGAATACTTAGAAGACTTCTCATTGCCTGGAAGCGATCGCGGATGTGAACACAGTGAGTTCTATTGTACATAGGAATCGGTACTCACTCCACGAGGGCCTAAATTCCTATAGCTCTGAAGACTCCCTTCATCCAAGACGCTATCGCAGGTACGGAGATCGAGAGTTACATTGGCAAGATTGCAGATAGGAACCGGTACTCGTTCCACGAGGCCCATGTTCCTAGAATCTTTTACAGACTCTCTTCTACTTTAGAAGCCATTTCATATACAGCTATTGTGAGTTCTTATTACAAACTGTGTAGAGGAACCAGTGCTCGCCTACGGCTCCTGTTCCTGAATATACTGAAGACTCTCTGTGGCATAGAGACCATTGCAGACATCTACTATTGTGAATGTACCATCTTGTATCCAGTATACCTTGTCTACTCACTCCTTCTAGGCTCTCTCTACAGCTCAGCGACCCAGAGATTACATTCCAGTATCAGAAGGACTTCAGCCCTACCGGACACCTCGACTCACTACTGCCACCTCTGGTGGTCCAGCTTCCACTTAATAAAGAACTGTGTTTATCTCATATTCTAGCCTAGTCGGTGGTTCCTCTCAGGATCTCCTCCTGAGGGCGCTGTCATCTGCCATCGGCCCAGGGATTCACCATTTCCTCCTAGTGCTCATTCCTTACACTACTATCACTCTGTGGGAGCCAACCACTACAGACCACTAACACTGCTCACGGAAGTATTATATAGATAGCTACCTTCTCTTTCTATGGGACTTGCCAGCAGCCTATATATAACAGATTACTACTCCGTAGCGGAGGCATGATAGATTGCTAACTCAGTAGCGAAGTACAATATCCTATTGTTAGCTCTTCTTAGAGTATCATAGAACAGATTGTCAACTCCTCTTCTCTGGGGAGTTGGTCCATAACAGCTTGCTACCTCCTTTCCTTACAGGAGCATCTAACAGTAGTTCGCTACAGTTTACTAACTCTGCTTTCCTGGCAGGACCAGAACTACAGATAGCCAACTCCTCCCTTCTGGAGGAACAGATCATGACAGATTGCTACTCCTCCTCCTCTCAAGAGAAAAGCAGAACAGTTTGCTAACTCCGCCCTCCTGGCGGAGTGAGTGACAGCAGATTGCTAACTCCTCCCCCTCTGGAGGAGGAGAGCGTAACATAACCAATGTTCAAAACAATGAGAATTTTTAATCCCCTTTTACACCCTTATTAAACAAATTGCAATAAACAAGAACATCACAATTCAAGTCTGAGAGAGCAAAAATAATTAAATATAAGTCCATATAAGAGGGAAGAGAAAACAAGTAGAGGCCAAGGATACCTGATACTGCTTCCAAAGATCCATTTGTCACAAGGGGGTTCATAGATTTGTCCAAACTTAGCGAAACAGCTAAAGATAATTTTAGCTCTTTCTATCCAACCAACATTGAGGAAGGTGTTGCAAGTTGGGCCGCGCTCTTAGAAGATTCTTTAGACAAGGAAATTCCACTAGTATCGAAATTGAAATCGAGAAAAAAATCACTCATCTTGGCTTACCGTCAACATCAGATCTTTGAAGATATAGCTGCGACATAGTGAAAGTTGTTGGCGAAACGTACGCTCCCCTAACTCATTATCGGCTTATCGCCCTCTATTAAATTCATACCGTATCGCCATCCAGGATTCCAAGTGTGCTTTCTACTCCAAATGTATTCACGACATTGGCTATAACCCCAAAGAACTGTTTAGAATAGCTAAAACTTTGACAAAAACTTCCTCTGCACGTCAATTCCTACATGCAGCTTTAATTGTACTAATTTTTTGAATCACTTTGTAGGCAAAATCTCTACTCTTTCAGCCTCGTTTTCCTCTGTCACAGATCAGCTCCAATCGGATTCAATACTTTCCGAACCTACATGGAATGACTTTGATTCTGTTTCCTCTCTAGAACTAGAGCAGATCATCTCCAAATTAAATCCCGCTCGATGCCACTTGAATCCTTGCAATATTGCGATACTGAAGGGGATTTACTACCATCTCTATGAACACTAGTCAATCTATCTTTATCAGAGAGTTCACTTCTGGAAACACTTAAGGAAAACAGTGGTGAAATCTCTTTTAAAAAACAGACCAATTTTGGTGGGCTATTGGTGGGATCCAAGATGGCCGACTGTGCAGGACGTGCCTGAGACGCTCTCATCAGGCCCCGAATCATTTCGATATGCCCCATTCCAGCAGGAAACACGGGCTAGGGAGCGTGAAACTTCGCCAGTTCCTCTTTCCTCACAAGTTGAGGGGCCTGATGGATACCCATGTGTGCCGGGGATCTTTTGTACCGGGATCAGGCTCACTGGAGGTATCGGGAAGAAGCGGAACCTGACGCTCTCCCTGAGCTATTGACATCTCTCTTCCCGGAGCAATGGACTGCCCCGGTAAATCCCGTGGAGGCAAGGATAATTCAATCAAGTTTTTTTGGCATCCTAGATGGTAAAGGGGACAGCCATTCATTTCTCGAGGCTGAGCACATATTGGGGCAAGATCTGGAGTCTTTGAGCCCCTTGTAATCCAGAGGATAATGCTGTCAGCGCTGCAGCACGGCAGTTGGAGGGAGAGATATTGCTACACCTGGAGTATCTATGCCTGAATTGGTAAGACCTGCTTCTATTACCCTGGAATCCATTTGGGAGGTGATTCAGACTTTGAATCATAATATAGGTTAAACAAATACATCCAGGTGGTTACCTCTTTGGGACAGCTAGATAACAGTTTTGAAAATGGGAGAAAGAGAAGTTTCCATAAATAAAAATTTGTCAGCAAACCTTATATTGGAAAATTGGAAGTGTATCCGCAATACAACAGTCTAAAGAAAATCAATTCCTAATTAATAGGATGGAGCAGCTGGAAAACCAAGAGCGGGGGGAGGAATTTACATATTAATTTTCCTAAAGATCCTCAATTTCCCCTAATGATATGTGGAAGAAACATCTGCTAGAAGTTTTAAAAATTCCTGAACAAATTCTTCCCCTGGGTACTTACAGTTTATTATATCCCACAGTTTAAAAAGGTCTCATCAGATCAAAAGGGATTTCAAGTCTTTTTCACCTACTGACTCTCCTCAGATGGCTTTAATATGTTGGAGTCCACTCAAAAGGATTTGATTTCTCCAGCTACACTTATTGTTAATTTTCAACTGGAGTCCAATAGAGAGTGGATATTGAAGATGTTTTTTTCATCACTGATTGGACACTTTTTTTTTTAGATTACAAAGTCTGTATCTACCCAGATTTGGCTAGGCAAACCCAATGGAAAAGAAAGCAGTTCCTACTATTAAGACCTAGGGTTTGAGAAATAGGAGCCTTTTTTCTTTTTTCAATTTTAATCTTTATTAATTTTTCATTGATTACATCATGAAAAAACATTAACAAATATGTACTCCAATATTTAAAGCAAAAATTTTACATTCAAACACATTTATCAATTGGTGTACATAAAACATAATTGGGGGAGAATTTCAACTTGAATATTAAGGAAAATGAATATCTATAGGTCCCTCCAAAAATCACTGGGGACTATACCTAGATATTACTTAAACATAAATAGGAGAAAGGAGATTCTAATTCTTTTAAGGACCCTTTACCTTAATATATTTCAAACTTCTGAAAACCGATTTATCTAACAGGAATGTCTCTAAATGCACTGGATCCGTAAAACCAAATTTTTTCCCCCTATAATTTATATACATATGCAGGGAAATTTTAAAAAGAAAGTTGCCCCCAGAGCCACAACTTGATGTTTTAAAGCAAGGAAGGTTTTTCCTCCTTGCTTGGGTGGCTCTGGCACATCCGGGAAAATTTGGATCTTGGATCCACAAAAAGAAACATCCTTTTAGGAAAAAAATTTCCTGAATAGTTAATCTTTGTCCTGTTCTGACTGGAAAGAGATAAAAAGAGTAGCCATATTCTCGATTATGTCCAGAGACTCCTCCAAGAAGGTAGAAATACCTAAACTTGGAGGATCCTCCAGCCCACCATTTTGAATATTTCTCTCTTTCTTTCTTCCTACTGAAGTAATATATTTTAGATAGATTAGGAAATTCCTCATCTTTATACATTAAATACTTCCCTGAAAAATGTTTTTTAAACATTTCTAATGGTGAAAGTAAACGTGTAATTGGGAAGTTTACCAATTTCAAATTTTTTAACCTCAATGAATTTTCCATTTGTTCTAATTCCTTATGAATATTTAAACTATCATGTATAAATGTATTACCTGATGATTGAACTACTTGCATTTTCTCCTTCAAATCCAATAACTCTCTCACACATTGAGACTCTTGTCCCTTGCTCATTAATTTTCTCAGTATTAGCATTTATCATAGTAGACAATGATCTATTCATTATAGCAATGTTATTATCTAGTTTAGAAATAATCTTCCATACATCAGATAATGTAACATTATCAGGAGTAATATCCTTGATAATGCTACTAGAAAGAGCTGGTAAAGATTCTCCTGATAAAACTTCAATTAAGGATTTCTCGGTCCCTTGGTTTCCAGCTCGAGTTAACAAGCTTACTTCCAAGGGATTAATTCCTACCAGATCCGACGCCAGTTCAGCGGATGGGCTCTTACAAGGCTGTGGTGGTAAAATGGGTCCTTCTCCTGGACTAATGGAAGCCAACGATGAGCTCCCCATTACTTCCTCATTTGGATCAAACCTCCTGCCTTACCACATGTTGATCCATGGGCCGGTGCTTACTTGAGGCACTGGTGATGATGTCAAAGTCCTTGCCTTTCTCTTCTTCCCCATCCGAAGAATAGTTGGGCAATGACAAGACTCCTGGCCAAACACCCAAACTCACCCGGACTAAGCCGGACCAAGCCGCGTGCCCCTTCGGAGCGCGCGGCTTAGGCGTCGCGCCGGCGGCATCTAAGCACCACACTGCTGATGATTTTAAAGAGCGTAGCCATGCCCCTTCCGACGTGCTCTACGTTGTCTTTCCCTGCCACAGCTGTTACAAAGTCCCAGGGCTTCCTCTCAAAGTAAGTACCCAGGTCTCACCAGATGTAATTAGCGGCAGTTACGGGGAGAGGTGGCCGACAGCCCGCTCCTTCTCCTCCTCTCTCTCCCCGGCTAATAGAGCACCGCTGATGATTTTAAAGAGCGTAGCCACGCCCCTTCCAACATGCTCTACGTTGTCTCTCCCTGCCGCAGCTGTTACAAAGTCCCAGGGCTTCCTCTCAAAGTAAGTACCCAGGTCTCACCAGATGTAATTAAAGGGAGCCCTCCTTAGCAGGAGCCTTTTTTCTGTTGAAATTTCTGTGCAAATGTATTATTAAAAACCAGAATGTTTCCTATATTTTTTTCTTACCGTTGCAGCTTACATCTTTTTTTGGCAGTTAAAGTTCTTCCTGTTTCTAATGCTACTTCTTCCCCCATAGCCTTAAACTGAGCACTTGGGCCTAGCATTGTTACCATTGCAATTGTGTGTGATTCCTGATCCAGACCAATTTAGACCCAGCAGATCTTAACAACTTTAGGCCTATCTCCTCACTTCCTTTTCTGGGTCAAACTCATTGAAACTAGTGTCTTTATCCAATTGACTGATTTCATAGAGTCTAAGCAAATTCTGGATCCCCATCAGTTTGGATACAGAAAATCCTTAAGTGCCAAATTTGCTAATTCTATCTTTAATCTACTCATTTAGAAGAGGGTCTCGACTCAGGCCATAGTTACATCTTGGTGTCAGATATCACGGCTCCATTTGACATCATTGATCATGCCATCCTACTACAACGCCTCCCATGAATGTGGCATTTCCGGAATGGTTATACAGTGGTATTCTTCCTTTGTGTCTCATTGACTCAAGCGTTGTCAAGTTTGAAAATAAGTCTTCTCAATGGGCCAAAGTTACAACCAGACTGCCTCAAGGTTCGGCACTTTCAGCTATGCTTTTTAATATGTACTTTATACCTTTGTGAAGTTAGCCAGGTTGTGCGAAGGTTATAAACTGTACGCAAATTACACTCAATTCTTTGTTCGAGTGCATCCTTCATGGACAGATAGTTTATTTAGTGACCTTATGTCTAACAACTATTAAACAATGGTTATTCTTCAACAAGCTATCGCTAATCTATCTAAACGCAATGCCTGTTGATCCAGCGTCCTTTGTCTAAGATCTTTCACAATTCTATTGTGATCGACAACATTTCTTTTCACTGAAGTCTATTTGTAACTTGAGTGTCTAAATTGACCCACTTTATCCTTCCATCCATTTGTTAAAATAGACTCAAGGCAGGATTTTTCAAACTTTGAGTGCTATGTGGCCTTAAACACTTGCTAGAGAAAGCAGACTTTCGAACAGTGGTGGCAAGCTTCCATTCTCTACCCTTAGTAGACTACTGTAATTCTACACTCCTTGGGCTTCCAGTAATAATGCTTAGACCCCTCCAACTTCTGTTGAATGCTGTGGCGTGACTTACTACCGGCATGAGCAAGCGCAAGCACATCACCCAACTGCTCTTTGAGTTACACTGCCTTATGACTGCAGAACGCATAATAATATAAGATTGCAAAACATCACTTTCAATCTGATTTCCTCCCTGGAGCAATTGCTTTACTACGGCTCGACTATCAGTCTCCTCAGCTGCGTTCCACACAACAGGGCCTGTTTAAATGTGCCTTCACCATTGCATGGCAGGCTCGGTATTACCAGAGATTGCGCCTTCTCTGTGGCCACTCCTGTTATCTGGAATTCCTTTCTTGAAGCTCTCGTTGGCAGACAGTGCTAAGTCCTTTAAGACTGTTAAAAAACATGGCTATTCAGACAAGCATTTTATTAAGTCTGCAGAAATTCCCCCGTGCGTTTAGTTTTATTGTTGCTGCAAATTTTTGATGCTTAGTGTGTCTCATGGAAATATTGTGATTGTTTCTACGTACATCGCCCAGGATACGGGCGATTAAGAAATCCAAATAAAGAAAGATAAAAAATCAATCTCTAAAGCAATTGACAAAAATCTTCAGAAAGACTTGCTATGGCAGTCAGTGTAGTTGTCCATTGCTATATATGGGTCAGACTAGAAGACCAGTCAAAGTCCATTTACGAGAACACCAGAGCTGTTTAAAAACTCAAAAGGAACAAGCACCAATGGTTAAAGTTGCCAATCGAGAAAGTCGTGACGTTATCCACCTTCAGGGATGTCTGAATCCTTGCTCCTTGCCTCGAGAGACTCAATTTAACTTTAATCTTTGACTTATTGATCTTGATTACAGTATGAGGTGTTAGCTCATTGACAAGCATTGCCAGCAAGCAGAAAACTATGGATTTGAAACAGTTTTCATTTACAAAATTTGATAACCCGAACAAGGTCGGTGACACAGCTGATCGGCAGGTCTTGGCGAACAGCATGAAGGAGTTTTGGCCCTGTCAAATATATTTATTTATTTATTTAACATATTTCTATACCAGTCTTCATGAAGGGATTCATATCAGACCGGTTTACATGGAACTTAGGGGATTAACTAATTAACCAAACAGGAGAGCCGAAGCAAAGTTACATATAACAAGGAGATTGAACTTGGGGGCTAGAGTAGCCAGGAAGTAGAAAGACAAAAATTAACTAGAGGTAAAATACATATGAATAGTACTGAGACTAATGCGAACGTCCCATCAGTTGGGCTGAGTCTGGAATGAACACTTTAGAAATTAGGGGAAGGCTTGGAGGAAAAGCCAAGTCTTAAGTTTTCGTCGGAAGGTAAGAAGGCATGGTTCCAGTCTTAGGTCAGGCGGCAATTTGTCCAAAGGACTGGCCCGTTGTGGAGAATGCACGCTCTTTGGTGGAAGTTGGAGGCGGGCGGATTTATTTGGTGGGACTAGTAGCGTCCTTTATATGCTTCTCTGATGGGTCTTGCGGATGAGTAGAGTTTGAAAGGGATCTGAAGGTCTAGTGTCAGCTGATTGTGAATGGTTTTGTGGATTATAGTGAGTGCTTTATGTAGGATTCTGTATTTTATTGGCAGCCAGTGCAGATTTCGGAGAATAGGGGTGATATGAGCTCGCCGGTTGGTGTTTGGTTAAGATTCTGGCTGCTGCATTCTGGAGCATCTGTAGTGGTTTGGTGGCGGATATGGGGAGCCCCAGGAGTAAAGCATTACAGTTGTCAGTTTTAGAGAATAACGCTGACTGAAGGACTGTTCTGTAGTCCTGGAAGTGAAGAAGGGGTTTGAGTCTTTTCAGAACTAGAAGCTTATAGAAACAGTCCTTAGTGATATTGTTGATCGATTTCTTTAAATTCAGATGGTTATCTAGGATTACGCCTAAATCTCTTGCTTGGGATATCTGTGTGTCAGGGACTGTTTGATCGGTGTTGGCAGAGTGGTCAGGGGAGATAAGAAGGATTTCTGTCTTGGCTGAATTGAGAACCAGGTTCAGGCTGGTGAGGAGGCTGTTGATGGACTTAAGGCAATTTTCCCAGTAGGTAAGCATTTTTGGAAGAGATTCTTTTATGGGGATCAAGATCTGCACGTCATCTGCATAGAGGTAGTGTATTAAATTTAGGTTAGTGAGAAGTTGACAGAGGGGCAGTAAGTAGATATTGAAGAGGGTGGGAGATAAAGAAGAGCCTTGGGGGACGCCTAGCGTTGACTTGAAACTTGGGGATTCTTTGTATTGACTCTGACCTTGCAGCTTCTGTTGTTGAGGAAGGAGTTGAACCATCTGAGGGCGAGTCCAGATAATCCGATATCTGAAAGGCGGTTTAGAAGAATGGCGTGGTTCACAGTATCGAAAGCCACTGAGAAATCTAGGAGGACAAGTAGTAAGAAAGCCCTTGTCTAGGCCCATAAGGATGTGGTCTGATAGGGAGATAGAAGGGTTTTCTGTACTGACGATTTACGGAAGCCGTACTGGGAAGGGTTTATAGTATTTTATGTTCCTCCAGGTAGTCTGAGAGTTGTGTGTTCACTACTTTCTTCTGTGAGCTTCGCTAGAAAAGGGAGGGTTTGGATATAGGTTCTGGAAGTTGGAGAGTTCTTTTGTGTCCAGGTTGGGTTTCTTCAAGAGAGGTTTGAGGAATGCCGTGTTTTAGCTCATCCGGGTAGATTCCATGGGCTAGGGAGCAGTTTCTGATGTTAGCCAGTGATCTGGAGATGGTGCTCGGGGATGAGGAGTAGCAGTTAAGTTTGGAATTTATTTATTTTATTTAAACAGTTTTTATATACCGGACAAACCGTTTGCACATCGTGTCGGTTTACAAGTTAACTTACTAACCAAAGTATATATATGCATTGCCTTTACAAGGAACAGAATAGCAATCACACACCAGTAAACAAAGCAAGATTTAGATGAGTTTAGTGGTAGGGATTCAAACTGGGAATAATATAAGTTGGGAGCGGGGAGAGAAAAAAAAACAATATAACGAAAACGTAATAACAGTTATGTACAGTAGTTTCATGATGTCTTCGTAGAAAATTGCTGGGTCTTATTTGTGGGAAAGGAGACGGGAAGAGGGCTAGTGGGGTAAATGTTAGAAGTATGGTCAGAGATGGGAGGGGTCAGTAGGCGAGGATGAAGGGGGGGTGGCTTGAAGGAAGAGCAGGTTTTTGAGTTTCTTTTGAAAATGGGTGTGGAGGAGGTTTCAGTGCGTAGGTCTAGGAGGCATGGCGTTCCAGAGGGTGGGGCCAGCGAGAGAGAGGGCTCTATTGGTAGTGGAGATAAGTCTAGTAGATTTTATGGAGAGCGAAACTAGGGTTCCACGTAGGGAGGAACGGGTTGGTCTAGTGGAGATGCGGGGGAGGAACGGTGGGTTTATCCAGTTGAAATGTTTGTTGGTAATGCTTTTGTGAATGAGGGTAAGCGTTTTGTATATGATGCGTGATTGAATGGGAAGCCAGTGGAGATCAATGAGGGTGGGAGTGATGTGGTCTTTCTTATTGACATTTGTGAGGATGCGTGCAGTGGCGTTCTGAAGGAGTTGTAAAGGTTTGATGTAAGGGAGGCCAAGGAGGAGAGAGTTGCAGTAATCAATCTTTGAAAAAATAATAGATTGGAGTACAGTACGGAAATCAGAGAAGTATAGAAGGGGTTTGAGTTTTTTAAGGGTTTGTGGTTTGAATAGCAGCTGCTGAGGGATGGATTTGATGTAAGGTTTGAAATTGAGATGGTTATCAAGTAACACCCAGGTTTCGTGTATTGGATGGGAAAGTAGTAGAGGAGAGGGTTGGGGGTATGGGTGTGACGAGTGTTTAGCAGAGATGAGAAGGAGTTCCGTTTTTTGAGGGATGAGGGATAAGTGCATGTCAGTGAGGAGCTGGTTGATGGAGGTAAGAATGGTGTCCCATTTTTGGAGTGCAGTGAGAATGGAATTTGTGAAAGGAATGAGGATTTGCACATCGTCTGCATAGATGAAGTGTGTCACGCCAAGGTTGGAAAGAAGGTTCGTGAGAGGGAGCATATAAATGTTAAACAGGGTGGAGGAAAGGGAGGTCTGTTGGAATGTGGCCTGTTGGATGGCTGGAAGGTTTCAATTTCCTGAGGGTGGATTCTATCTTGGAGGGTGGATTCTATCTCCAAATATATCATCATCTTCAGAAGGTGATATCTCGTATAGAGCGGAATTCAGAGAATAATTTTGCCAACTTCAAGAGATAATAAAGCAAACAAGATTTATTAAATATGGCCGAAATGCAAGAAGAAATTGCAGAGGTTGACAGGCGTGTCGAAGAGAAAGACACATGGCTCGAAGCGCACACTGGTATCTTAAACAATTCGAACACGAAATATACTGAACTTCAAGCAGATCATCTAACACGAGCTGACAAATTTGAAGGCATAGAGAATCGCATGCTTAGATGCAATTTGCATTTTCGAGAGATACCTGAGATCCCAGAATATTCAGATTGCAAATTGACTATTCAGAGACTTTGAAATGACCTAATGGAAGAAGCTGATGCTGAAACAAAGGATAAGGATTTTTCAATAGATATCAATATGCTCACAGGGCATTGGGACAGTGATATGGTAAACAAGCCATGGGACATTGTGGTTTGCTTTCACAATTTTGTAGTGAAAGATCATATATTTTCATGCGCTAGAAAGATGGCATATTGACAGTGGGAACAACATCCTACTGCAATCTTTGATGACCATCTCTCCCATTTCATTAGGGAAAAGACAAAGAATTTCAAGAGATCACAACATTACGAAGGGAAGGATGCAGATACTGCTGGCTTAGCTCTCACTATCAACAGTTCGACCTACGTGGTGCAGAAGATATAGGAAGCTGAAGATTTGATCAGAGCAGCAGGTTACATAATAAAGAGCACCTCCCCAAGGCCTAATGCCTCTGTAACTACTAAAGACAACAGATCAAGATGGCAGAGAATGGATAAAGGAAGAAGGCAGCTACAGAGGCAATCGGAAGGCTAAATGACTGCAGATGCATAAGCGACATGAGGATATAAAAGGATTGTTCTATGAGTTATATCTCTTGGTGGTATTTTTGCATATTCATCAATGAAAGAGAGTATCATTTATACTCCAAGACGCACAGAGACATCAATGTTTTTTTTCAATTTTATAGGGATCTCTATAGTGCCTACACATCCATTCAAGATTCTGATAGAGCAGAATCTATATAACTCTCCTGTCAATGACTGAACAGCAGCAGTTTTTGGATTAAGAAATTCAAACTATGGAAGTACTACAGGTCATCAAAAATTTTAAAGTGGGAGAGTCCCCTAGCTTAGATGGCTCTACTGCCAAATTTTATAAGGTGTTTGCATTCAATTTGGTTTGTTCCCTTAACTAAGATGTTTTAATTTTTTTGTGAGGTGAGGGAACTTTGCCTATATGGCTCCAATCTAGCTGGTATTACAGTTCTAATAAACCCATCTCTTTGTTGTTCTTATCAACCAATTAAATATTTATCTTATGATACTGGCCAAGGTTTTATCCGACCGTTTAATAAAGTTATCAAAGATAATCAGAGATCAGGTAGGTTTTTATGCATAAGCGAATGTCTGCTGACAATGTACACAAAATAAATTATATAATTTGGTGGTACAAAAAGAAAAGATACCCTCAGTCTTGCTGTCCGTAGATGTGGGAAAAAAGCTTTTTGACATGGTTCATTGGTCATTTTGCTTAAAACTTTATATAAAATGAACTTTGGTCAGATCTTTGTAAATGGAATAGAAACTGTATGATAGCCCAAAGGCCTGTGTGAAGTCAGCGGGAGTTACTCTGAGCTATTTGAAGTAGAGGAGGGAACTCGACAGGGGTGCCCACTCTCCTCCGATACTATTTACCCTGTTTCTGGAGCCTTTTCAGTAAGGAGTCAAGGCATAATGCTATTCATGGAGACAAACAGGAACAGTTTCCTATAAGCTTTCTTTATTCATGGATGATATCTTGTTCACACTGATTGATCCGGGGACACTTCTTTGGGAGAGGGCAGTATCAGAAATTCACAATTTCAGTAAGATCTCTAGTTTCAAAGATATATTCAAGATCTCAGAATTCACAAGATTTATCAGTTCTGGAGAGATAAATTACATATTACAACAAAACTTCAATTCAAAACATTGCTAAAAAGTATATAAATATTTGGGAATAGGAAAAAGATGAGTGATCTATTTGAATTTTAATTACACTTCTCTGTTTAAAACCATACCAGTAATCGGACAAGTAGGATAGGCTTGGTTTATCCTGGAGGGGAGGACAGCAATGATCAAAATGAATATTTTACCTAGGTTGTGTATCTTTTTCAAACTTTACCAGTACCTATCCCTAATCAAATATTGAAACCATGGCAAAAACGCATATTTGACTTGATATGGAAAAGAAGGTCTCCAAGGATGGCTCGAGAGTAATGTTTTTGACAAAGTTGAGAGGAAGGCTGGGAGTGCCTAACATTACCTAATATTACATTGTCTCTCAACTACAAGCTATCAGATTGGCACATGAAAAGGGAAACCAAACATGGGTGAACATGAAACAAGATCCAGGTGAAATGCCTCTTGTAGGATTTGCCTTGACAACCTAAACAAACCTGGAGAACCCTAAAAATACTTCCTCCCAAGGACTTCCTTAACCATACAAATGTGGGCTAAATGGCAAAATAAGTTAGCGGGTTGAAGAGAATATTTTTATGGTTCTGCACTGTATCATAATATGGATTTTACTCCAGGCCTACAACTGCAATATTATAAGACATGGTAAGATAAAGGCTTATATCTCATGCAACATTTTTGGATGCGGCAGATGTGAAGCTTTTGAAGATTTAAAAGATGAGTTGCTAGCAGATCCCCAAAATATTTTTCTTATATTCTCAATTTACAGGAAGCCAGGGTGAAGAAGGATTTACTAAAAAGAAAGACTTTTTTTTTTTTTTTTTGAGGGTTATGGTACTTTAGCTGACACTATTAAGGGGACAATGTAAAAAAATTATGGCTTATTAAATAAGGATTTATCAATACCACCAACTCATATACAATTTTGGGAAAGCAATTTTGGAGAGCCTTTCTCATCACTAGTAAGAGTTCAATTTCAATCTCTTTAGTTGAAAATGGATAGAAAGCTCTTCTCAGATGGTATTTGATACCTGAATTATTACATAAAATTTTTCCTTCTCATTCGGAGAAGTGTTGCGGTATGATGAGCTCATTTTTTCATATTTGGTGAACTTGTCTAGTTATCAGGATTATCTAGGGCAAGATTTATGAGATAATACAGGATATTTTGGGGTCTACAACTAACCTCCACAATCTAAATTAGCTTAGTTAAATATCCCATATATTCAGGTGGATGTATCTTCTGTTATTGATTGAACAGATATTACTTGTGGTTAGATGTGAAATAGCCTACCACGGAAAAATATTGGTAGCTCTCCAATAATGGCAGTTACGAATCATTTAGATCACATCTATAGCTTAAGTAAGATCTTTGTGCACTATAATAAACGTGGATAAAGGTGAACTGGTAGATGTAGTGTATTTGGATTTTCAGAAGGCGTTTGACAAAGTCTCTCAAGAGAGGCTTCTAAGAAAACTAAAAAGTCATGGGATAGGAGGCGATGTCCTCTTGTGGATTACAAACTGGTTAAAAGACAGGAAACAGAGAGTAGGATTAAATGGTCAATTTTCTCAGTGGAAAAAAGTAAACAGTGGAGTGCCTCAGGGTTCTGTACTTGGACCGGTGCTTTTCAATATATATATATATATATATATATATATATATATATATATATATATATATATGATCTGGAAAGGAATACGACGAGCGAGGTTATCAAATTTGAGGATGATACAAAATTATTCAGAGTAGTTAAATCACAAGCTGATTGTGATACATTACAGGAGGACCTTGCAAGACTGGAAGATTGGGCATCCAAATGGCAGATGAAATTTAATGTGTTGCATATAGGGAAAAATAACCCTTGCTGTAGTTACACGATGTTAGGTTCCATATTAGGAGCTACCACCCAGGAAAAAGATCTAGGCATCATAGTGGATAATACTTTAAAATTGTCGGCTCAGTGAGCTGCACCAGTCAAAAAAGCAAACAGAATGTTAGAAATTATTAGGAAGGGAATGGTTAATAAAACTGAAAATGTCATAATGCCTCTATATTGCTCCATGGTGAGACCACACCTTGAAAACTGTACAATTCTGGTCGCCGCATCTCAAAAAAGATATAGCTGCGATGGAGAAAGTACAGAGAAGGGCAATCAAAATGATAGAGGAGCTATTCCATCCCCTGTATGAGGAAAGGCTGAAGAGGTTAGGGCTGTTCAGCTTGGAGAAGAGATGGCTGAGGGGGGATATGATAGAGGTCTTTAAGAGCATGAGAGGTCTTGAACGAGTAGATGTGAATCGGTTATTTACATTTTCAAATAATAGAAGGACTAGGGGCATTATGAAGTTAGCACATAGCACATTTAAGACTAATCGGAGAAAATTATTTTTCACTCAACGCACAATAAAGCTCTGGAATTTGTTGCCAGAGGATGTGGTTAGTGCAGTTAGTGCAGCTGGGTTCAAAAAAGGTTTGGATAAGTTCTTGGAGGAGAAGTCCATTAACGGCTATTAATCAAGTTTACTTAGGGGCAGATTTTCAAAGGGATACGCGCGTAACCCCCGAAAAGCTGCCCCTTCCACCCCCTGCGCGCACTGAGCCTATCTTGCATAGGTTTGGCGGCACGCGCAAGCCCCGGGACACGCGTAAGTCCGGGGGCTTTCCTGGGGGGGGGGGGGCGTGTCGCAGGGGCACGACATTGGGGGCGCTCTGGGGGCAGGGCCGCGGCCTTCGGGCCAGCCCCCGGACCGGAACATGGCGCGCCAGCAGCCGGCTGGTGCGCGCAAGTTAAAGGTGGGGGGGGGGGGGGATTAGGGCTGGGGGCGGGGGCCGGAAGGAAAGTTCCCTCCAAGGCTGCTCCGATTTTGGAGCGGCCTCGGAGAGAACGGAGGATGGCTGCGTGGCTCGGTGTGCGCAGGCTGCCGATTTTGCGCAGCTTTGCGCGCACCGACCCTGTATTTTATAACATGCGTGCGGCAGCGCGCTCATGTTATAAAATCGGGAGTAGATTTGTTCGCACCGGGTTGCGCGAACAAATATACTCCTGCGCGCACCTTTTAAAATCTACCCCTATGGGAATAGCCACTGCTATTAATTGCATCAGTAGCATGATCATCTTAGTGTTTGGGTAATTGCCAGGTTCTTGTGGCCTGGTTTGGCCTCTGTTGGAAACAGGATGCTGGGCTTGATGGACCCCTTGGTCTGACCCAGAATGGCAAGTTCTTGTGTTCTTATAAACATTCACTTTCCAATCTGAGAAAGTGTGGGCTCCCTACATTCAATGGAAAAGTTCTATGTGAGATTTTTCTATATCACCTAATCTTGTTCTATTATACATCATTGTACTTTATTATGGAAAATATTATTGGTGAATATACAATATGGGGCAAATGTGGAGTTTTCTTCTATATTAGCCGCTTATTTCTATATTGTCTCTCTATCGCCCTATTATTATTATTCCTATTGTCTTAATAGGATGATCCCTTTTTGGTGAGGTCTTCTCACCCAGGATACTGGATTGTATTGTACTATATCACATTAAGCTGACCGACTGTTTAAACTGGTTTAAGTAATGGAATGGGGGGATGGGAGGAGATTGAGGTTAATAGGTGTTAGGTGAGGGAAAAAAATTTGTGCTGTTTTGTACTGTGTTGTACAATACTTTTATTGAAGACATGTATGCCTTTAATATGTTATGTGCTGTGGAATGTGAGATGATGAAACTTTAAATTTAAAAAAATTGTCTATCGAAAAATCACTTTTACAGATTTATGATGATCTGTAATTGCAGGATTAAAACAGATGGATGGAAGACCAAATGACTGCCATGATAGTTAAAAGATGAGGTGAGAAGCTATATTAGCCAAAATAATTATCTTTCAAAAAATGGAAAAGGGATCTGAATGAAGAAAATAGAAGCAGCATAAGCACTGGCAAGTTAGATGCAAAGCCTTGATAAGGAAGGCAAAGGAATAATTTGAAACGCTGTGGAAGCAAAAATTAATCATAAAAATCTTTAAGTACATTCAAAACAAAAAGCCTGCGAGGGAGTCAGTTGGACCATTAGATGATTGACAGCTAAAAGAGAACAAGGCCATAGCAGAGAGATTAAATGAATTCTTTGCTTTGGTCTTTGCTGAGGAAATTTTAAGCAATGAAAACGAGTAGATAGATCGGAGTAAACAAGAGTTTTATTCAAGCATGCCCGACTCTGGCCGAGTTTCGCTCAGAGAGCTGCCTCTGGGGCTTACAAGCCACATCAGTTGGCTTAAAACTTCACAAGTAAAATCAAGTTGAAATGGCACGAAGAGTTTCTTAGGTTTTGGAGCAAGCTCTGAAAATACTGGTATTGCGTACCAATCAGTAATGCTTTCGAGGAAGAGAGCTCACATCGTCAGCATTCAGCAGCGGGTAATCGCCAGAAAACATGCTTGAATAAAACTCTTGTTTACTCCGATCCATCTACTCGTTTTCATTGCCTACAGCCACCTTTGATCGGCTACCGGTTTGTTTTCTTGAGGAAATTTTAAGGCAGATACCCATGCCAGAAGTGATATTTAAAGGAGATGATTCAGAGGAAATGATACAAATCCCAGTGAACCTGGAAGATGTAATAGGGTAAATTGAAAAACTAAAGAGTAGCAAATCACTTGGTATACATCCCAGAGTTCTGAAAGAACTGAAAAATGAATCTGCAGACTTATTAGTAATCTGTAAAATATCATTAAAATCATCTATGGTAACTGAAGACTGGCAGATATAATGCCAGTTTTTAAAAAGGGTTCCAGGAGTGATCTGGGAAATTAGACCGGTGAGCCAGTTGTCAGTGCCGAGAAATATGCTTGAAACTATTATAAAGAACAAAATCACTGAACATATAGTCATAGTTTAATGAGACAAAGACAACATGGATTTAGCTAAGGAAAGTCTTGTCTCACCAATCTGCTACATTTTTTTTTAAGCGTGAACAAACATTTGGATAAAAGAGAGCCAGTTCATATAGTGTGTCTGGATTTTCAGAAAGCATTTAACTAATGACTTCATGAGAGACTCTTGTGAAAAAGAAGTCTTGGATTAGGAGGCAATGTTGTATTGTGGCTTGAGAAAGAGTTAAAAGATAGAAAACAAAGAGTAGGGATAAATGGTCAATTTTCTTAATGGAGAAACATAGAAGCATCACAGCAGAAAAAGACCATGTGGCCCATCCAGTCTGCCCATCCATCAAATTACTTTAGCATTATATTTCTCATAATTTCCTTCAAGATCTCCTGCATTTATCTTGTGCTTTCTTGAATTCAGATACTGCTTTTGTATCTACCACTTACACTGGGAGGCTGATCCCCTCATCCACCACCCTCTCTGTAAAGAAATATTTCCTAAGATTTCTCATGAGTCTACTCCTTTCAACTTCATCTCATGAGCTTCGTTCTAGAGCCTCCTTTCCATTGAAAAAGGCTCACCTCCTGTGCATGGAAACCTTTGAGATATTTGAATGTCTCTATTATATCTCCCCTATCTGGACTTTCCTCTAAGGTATACATGTTTAGATATTTATGTCTGTCCCCATATGCTTTAGAACAAAGACCACTTACCATTTCAGTAGCCACCCTCTGGACTGACTCCATCCTTTTGAAGATGCAGTCTCCAGAAATGTACACAGTATTCCAAGTGAGGTCTCACCAGGAACCTATACAAGGGCAATATCACTTCCCTTTTTCTGCTGACCATTCCTCATCCTATGCAGCCAAGCATCTTCTTGGCTTTTAATGTCACTTTATCCATCTGTTTGGCCATCTTAAGATCATCAAATACAATTACCCTCAGATCCCACTCTTCCTTTGTGCTTAGAAGAATTTCACCTCCAATACTGTACCTTTGCCTTGGGTTTTTGCATCCTAAATGCATTACTCTGCATTTTTTAGCATTACATCTTAGCTACCAGACATTAGACCATTCCTTGAGCTTCACTAGATCTCTCCTCATGTTTTCCACTCCTTCCTGGCTGTTCACCTTGTTAGATTTTGGTATCATCGGAATTAAGCAAACCTTTCCAGACAAGCCTTTCATTATGTTGCTCACAAAAATGCTGAAAAGAACTGATCCACGGACCAATCCCAGAGACACACTGTTAGTAACAACACCCTCCTCAGATAAAACTCCATTTATCACTACCCTTTGTTGCCTCCCACTCAGCCAGTTTCGAACTCAGTTAGTCACTCTAGGATCCATACCAAAGGCACACAATTTAATAATAAGTGTTCTGTGCAGAACCATGTCAAAGGCCTTGCTGAAATCCAAATATACTAAGGGGCTGATTTTAAAAGCCTTACGTGCATAGGGCCTATTTTATAAAGGCCCGGCGAAGCACGTAAAGCCCCGGGACGCTTGTAAGTTCCGGGGCTCTACAAAAGGGGCGGTCCAGGGCGGGGCCAGAGGCCTCCGGCACAGCGGCCATTTGCTGCTGTGCCGGGGGATCACGTGCCGGCACATGCAACCTGCACCTGCCCCGAGGCAGGCGCAGAAGGTAAATTAAATTTGGGGGGGAATAGGATAGGGCTAGAGGGGAGGATAGGTTAAGGGAAGGGGTGGGAAGGTTAGTTTAGGGAGAAGTTCCCTCACAGGCCGCTCCAATTTCGGAGTGGCCTGGGAGAGAATGGGGGAAACCTACGAGCGTCAGCACACGCAGGGTGCACAATTGTGCACCCCCTTGCAGGTGCCAACCCCCGATTTTATAACATGTGCCACCTGCGCCGGGTAGCGCACGCACATGTACGCCTGTGCATACATATGAAAATCTACCCCTAAGTCTAGTGCTCTCCTTTGATCAAACTCTCTGGTCACGTAAATCAAAGAAATTGATCAAATTCGTCTGACAAGATTTACCTCCAGCAAAACCATACTGCCTCGGCTGACACACCAAGCCAGTCAAGTTTTCAGTATATCCATAATGAATATGCATAAGATAGATCTGCATGCACTGCTTTCATTGTATGCAAATCTCTCATGCATATTCACTGTGGATATCCTGAAAACCTGACTGGCTAGGTGTGCCCCCAGTACTGGGTTGAGAAGCAGTGATTTAAGGTGTTAGATAATTGAATAATTGGTTTCTTTAGTAGTTTGATTCTAATTCATGAATCTGTCCCAATGATTGGTCATCCATAACCATATGGTACATATAAAATGGCAGTTGTTGGTAGCATGGATCCAGCACTGCAGGAGCACTCAATTTAGACAGCACACTGACTTTAGTTGTTAGATACACCTGAAGAAGCTCGCAAAACACCAGAGTCACATTATAGAATTTGAGTGACACTGGAGCTCAGATGTTATGAGAGTCTCCATCACAATGAACGTTTCTAAGATTTGCAGGTTTTTATATTTATCGGTAATATTACAACCAATACTGGGTTGTTTGTTTTTTTTGTCTAATAGAGCTGTAACATCTAAATTATCAGTTGATACTAATAGTTCAATATTCCCCTCCTGAACATCAGAAGACCATTTCCATAATGGAATACAATATGCTTTACATATTGGTGGTACATTCAGACAACATTTTCAACAAAATATATGTTTTAACCATCTCTTACAATGTCAACAAATTTTCATATGAAAATTCAAAAACCATAAATTTTAATATCTAGAATTATTTTCAAGAAATTCAATTCTAGTGCGAAGAGATATATTATTTTAACACACTATTAGCAGTACGGAGGTCCAAAACCTGACTGGGAAGAGACCCTAACCTGGCCTGTGATTCTCCAAACAAACCATGAGCCTCAATCTGAGCTGAGGCATCAGCAGAAAATTTACATAATTGTGAAATACAGTCTTCCAGGAGAGGAACTGACCCAGGGATATGCTTTTACATAAACAGCCAACTTTGCTTCTCTGCAAGTCAAGGGCATAACAAATTTGGGGGAGGGGGAATAACCCACAGTTCCCTTCTCTCCCCCACAGACTCACTCTCTCCATCTACTGTATGAGTATGAGATGGAGAAGACATATCAGAATGGTACAAATTAAGTTCCCTTCCATGTAGTTGAGACTCCGACCCTCCAGATACTTCTCCAAGAAGATCAAAAGTAGTCATCGAACAGAAGTCCCCACAGAAAGAAGCAGCTGAAAATGGTGACAAAGGAGGGTTCCAAGTCTCAGGGCTAAAGGAACAATCAATGCTCGAGGGTGTCATCATAGATGCTGCTACTGGTGTCCCTCCTAGAGCAGCCCTGGTAAGATGGCATGCTGAGAAAGCTACCCAGGAATTCAAGGATCCTGTCACTGTGACCGGTCACTGCAGGAAAGAACATACTCATTAAACATCCTGTCCTGGCAAAAAGAAGATAATCACAGTCAATCAGAAGTCCTCCCCCTACACCCATGGGACTCCCAAGAAACTTACAAGAGGCTCGCGCCAACTGCTCCATGCCACAGATTGAGGCATAAGTAGAGGATCCAGTCACGCTTAATGGTTACAATGAATCCATTAAGGCTGGAAAATTAATTGGCCAATATCACAGCTACTATATATGGCAAAACTTATTGAAAATGCAGCATTAAATCAGCTTCAAGAGTTTGTGGAACAACATTTCTCTCCTAAGGAGAATCACTCAGGATTTACAAAATACCATAGTATGAAGACTATTCAGGGCCATTTTGGATTATTTTTAAATATTTAAATCAGGGATAGACTCACTATTGTTACTTTTGGATTTAAGGGCAGCTTTTGATACAATAGACCATTCTGCTCTGATAAGGCATTTAGCATCGAAGGGAAATGGAGAAGTGATACTAACCTGGTTTGATTCCATCTTAGCAGAAAGACATCAATGTGCAAGTGTGGGAGAAAAGTTATCAAAGTTGTACCCACTGCTAACTGGGGTTCCTCAGGGAGCCCTACTACACCCCTATTGTTTAACATCTACCTAGAGCCACTCACTACTATTATTTCTTCATTTGGTGTCTCCTCTCACATATTTGCAGATGATGTTCAGTTATATATATCCCATTAGCAGATAACCTGAAAAAGCAGCTGAATGAATTAGGCAAGTGCCTACAAGTGAATAAAGGTTAATTGATTTCAAATAGATTGAAGATGAACACTCAGATGGAGATCTTGTGGGTTTGAAGAACCAGTTATTTTGGCCAGTAGAGTGTTGGAAGGCTGATATTATTCCAACTAGAGATCACGAGAGAAGTCTACTTGATGCATAGAAGCTATTTAAAAACACTACTTTGGAAGGCCAAACAATATGCATGCTACAAATTAAGAAAAGTCAAAAGAAAATGAAACACAAGAACCCACCAGTATGGCCTAATGGTGCTGTAAAAGAGGCCATCAAAGACAAAAAAGCATCTTTTAAAAAATGGAAAACAAGACCCAATGAGGAAATAGAAAGGCACATAAGCACTGCCAAATTAAATGAAAACAGTAATAAAGCAGGCCAAGAGGGAATTTAAGCAGAACTTGCCAAAGAGGCAAAAACTACTAATAAAAACCTTTTCAAGTATATTAAAAACAAAAACACCTGTGAGTGAGTCCATTGGGCCATTAGATGACTGGGGGTAAGGGGGGAAAAAGGGATGTTTAGGGAGGATAATGCCATAGCAGAAAAAGTAAATGATTTCTTCACTTCAGTCTTTACAAAGAAAGATGGGGATATCCCACACCTGCAGTGTTTTCATTTAGATAATGACTCAGAGTAACAATCAAATCAGTGTGAATCTGACAGAAATGCTAGAGTAAACTGACAAATTAAATAGCAGCAAATCACCAGGATCTGATGGCATTCATCCCAAAGTTCTAAAAGGAAATCAAATATGAAATTGTAGATTTATATTGGCAATCTGTAACCTGTTATTCAAATCTGCTGCTATACCTGAGAACTGTAGTTATCAAATATTACACCAATTTACAAAAAGGGCTCCAGGTGTGACCTGAGCAACTACAGACCTGTAAGCCCGATGTCAGTGCCTGCTAAAATTGTAGAAACTATAATTAAGAATAAAATCATTGGTCATATGGCTAAGCATGCTTTAAAGGGAAAGAGCCAGCATGGATTTAGGTAAGGTAAGTCAAGACTTACTAATCTCTTAGAATTATTTGAGGTATAAACAAGCATGTGAATAAAGAAGAGTTGATTGATATAATGTACTTGGATTTCCAGAAGGCTTTTCACTAAGTTCCTCAAAAGTGATTCCTCAGTAAACTAAAATGTTATGGCATAGATGTGTTGTCTCAGTATGGATTGGTAACTGGTTAAAAGACAGGAAACAAAGAGGACTTAATGGTCAGTTTTTCCAGTGGAGAAAGGTAAATAGTGGAGTGCCCCAAGGATCTATCCAGGGACCAGTACTGTCCAATTTAATCATTAATGATCTAGAAAAGGAGGTGATGAGTGAAGTGATCAGATTTGCAGAAGATACAAAAATATTCAGGGTAGTTAAAACACAGGCAGACTGTGAGGAACTACAGAAGGCCTTGCAAGACTGGAAGACTGAGCATCTAAATGGGAGATGAAATTTAATGTGTTCAAGTGCAAAGTGATGCAAATAGGGGAAAATAACCCTAATTTTAGATACTATATGATGGTTTCTGCACTAGGAGTAATCACCCAGGAAAAGGATCTAGGAGTCATTGTCAACAGAACACTGAAATCCTCAGCTCAGTGTGTGGAGACAGCCAAAAAAGCAAACAGAATTCAAGGAATTATTCAGAAAGGAACGGAGAACAAAACAGAGATTATCATAATGCCTCTATATAGATCAATGGTGCAGCCGCAGCTTGAGTACTGTGTGCAATTCTGGTCCTCTCATCTCATCTCAAAAAAGATATAGTGAGTTAGAAAACATACAGAAAAGGGCAACAAAAATGGTTAAGGGGTTGGAACTTTCTTATGAAGAAAGGCTAAACAGGTTGGGGCTCTTCAGCTTGGAGAAGAGATGACTGAGGATTTGACTGAGGTCTACAAAATTATTAGTGGAGTAGAATAGGTCAATAGGGAATGGTTATCTACCCTTTCAAACAACACTAGAACTGAGGTCACCCCTTTAAGCCAGCAGGTAGCAGGTTTAAAACCATCTGGAGAAAGTATTTTTTTTTCATTCAAGCCCAATCAATCTGTGGAATTCATTGCTGGAGGACATGGTCAAGGCAACTAACATAGTTAGGTATAAAAAAAGGTTTGGACAAGTTCATGGGAAAAGTCCATAGTTATTAACTAGCGGGCCGATACAGTACAGTGCACTCCGACGGCGTGCACTGTTAACCCGCCATTGGACGCACGTTTTCCCTTATCCCTTATTCAGTAAGGGGCCGAAAACGCGCATCCAACCCGCCGAACCTAATAGCACCCTCAACATGCAAATGCATGTTGATGGCCCTATTAGGTATTCCCGTGCAATTCAGAAAACAAAATGTGCAGCCAAGCCGCACATTTTGCTTTCAGAAATTAGCGCCTATCCAAAGGTAGGCGCTAATTTCTTCGGGCACCGGGAAAGTGCACAGAAAAGCAGTAAAAACTACTTTTCTGTGCACCCTCCGACTTAATATCATGGCGGATATTAAGTCGGAGGTCTCGAAGGGTAAAAAAAAGTAAAAATAAATAAATAAAATTTGAAGTCAGCCTGCAGCTGTTGGGTCGAAAACCGGACGCTCAATTTTGCCGGCGTTCCGGTTTCCGAGTCCGTGGCTGTCAGCGGGCTCGAGAACCGACGCTGGCAAAATTGAGCGTCAGCTGTCAAACCCGCTGACAGTCGCTGCTCCGGGCCAAAAGGAGGCGCTAGGGACGCGCTAGTGTCCCCTAGCACCTCCTTTTGCCTGTTTCTACCGCCGGGGCCTCATTTAAATACTGAATTGCGCGCACAGGCGACTGGCCTGTGCGCGCGCCAGGAGAGCGGGCATTCGCCCGCTCTCCCGCGGAACTTTACTGAATCGGCCCGCTAGTGAGTCACAGAGACCCATCACTTGACATAGCGACGGTGAGCAGTAAGAAACTGAATCTAGTTTTAGGGACTGGTACTGTTTAAACAGGATGCTGGGCTCAATGGACCTTTGGTCTGCCTCAACATGGCACTTATGTTCTTATTTAGTTTGGCTCAAAAAATAATAGATATTTGTGCCACAGAGGAGGAAACCACCATACACACTCAACAGAGCTGCTGCTTGGTTGAAAGTATAATTCTCTATTCCATGACCAGATGTAGGATTACCAATTCACCCCGTCATTTCTGTTTCTATGATCCAGTCCTGATTTTTTTCCATTCCATGTATGGAGTTGTAGTTCTGACTGTCTAGCAGAAAGCAATGGGACAATAAGAACTACAGTGCCATGAGCACAACCAGGACTGGATCAGCCTGTTCAGTCAACCAGAACCAAGTTGACAATTCTAGCCAGACTGCCAAATGAAATTTTTAATGTGCGAGATCACAAGTTCATATGTTGTAAGAATAAAAACCTGAGTCTTGACCTATTTCAGAAAGGACATCTGAAGCTAACATGTTACCTGAGAACCGCAGTTTTAACACAGATCTCCCTAAAGCTTCTCTAGCTGCATTCTTCACTATATCAGTTTGTTTCTTTAGTTATGTTGCTTCCTTTCTTGTCATACTTCTAGGTATCCCTTCTGACAAAATATATTTTCTTACTTTTTTTTTTTTTTTTTAAATAAGTTATGGATTTAAAATATGTACCTTGGAGGTCACGTTGACACCTTGCACGAGGAAGACGTTATTTTCTGTGCTCCGTGCTACCTCCTGCCACATCTACCTTTATCCTCTATCTTCGCTGCCTTCTGTGCCCATATTGTGGGTGCCTCTCTTGCCTTCACCTGGAGTTTGTTTTTGAGGCATGTCTACTCGTCTCGCTAGTGAGATAAAGATAAAGATAAGGAAAAATCTCGGGCCGGGGTCAGCAAGATGGCGGATGCCTCCTCAGTTTCCAATGCATCGTCATTGTCTGGGTCAGTGATCACTGAACTGCAAACAGCGGTGGGTAACTGCTCTGGAGCCCAGAATTTTAAAAGATTTTCGATAAATTAGATATGGTGACCTGAGCGGATGGGCCTCCTATGAACAGAGGATTTCGGACAATCACGATGCAGTTGCAGTTGCATCTGCAGGGATTAGTGAGCTGCAATCTGCTCTGAAAAAGCAAGAAGACTGCTTGGAGGACTTGGAAAACCGTTCAAGATGCAACAACCTCAGGTTTGTCGGCCTTCCAGAGTGTTTACCAGATGCTGGTTTGGCCCCTTTTTGGAAACACGGCTGGCGTCTGAACTGGGCCTTGGTGTGGCGTGGGGACTTACCTATGACAATAAAAACGTCTTAGTGTTCCAAGATTACTCAGTTAAGCTGTCCATTCTCTGAAAGGAATTCTCCCCCGCACATACGTGCCTTCATAAATTAGCCCTGCGGCTCGCACTCATGTATCCAGCCAGACTTCGGGCACAGCTACCGGAGGGTACCCAGTGGCTTCATTCAGCAGTGGTGGCAGAAAAATTGGTTGACCGCCTAGAGGGAGAGAGAGCTGCTCTTTCAGTCCGTTGAGAACCCTTTTCTTTCTGCATTTTTCAAAGTGGCTTAATTTTTGCTTTGTCATCAGTTTCTGCTTCCCTCTCCACGAAGCACCTTGCTTCAGCATTCTTTTTTTGGTGAACACTTGCTACGAACTGGCCAAGCATTTTGTGATTTTTTTTTTCCTTGCTGCTTAGTGGATACCAGAAACTGGTTAAACTCTGCACTGGGAACACAGAGTTCTCACGTTATATAGAGACATTGCTAGGATGATGTTTCTAGCTTGGCGGGTGGGGATGGGATATTTTTTATTCTTCTTTCATTCTACTCCTTTTCTTTTTGGGGAGTCAATTCTTGGTTTAGGCTTGGAAGCACGGGGGGTTTGTGGCAGGGTGGGAGGTGTATAACTCTTTGGGTGACCTTTATTTTCTGATGATTATTTGGGGATATGGGGGTAAAACAGGATGGGGGGGTGGGAGGGTTTCATAGACTTTTTCAATGGTATTTCCTATGGGCGGCTGACTGGAGAGCAATGGGGAAGGGCTGTTTTAGATTTTTGTGGATGCCTTAGCTGGGGAGGTGTCCACTTTCCACTGCTACTCATACCTCTTCTTTGGTTTTTTCCTTTTTTTTTTTTTTTACACTTCCTAATGGGTAAATCACAATTAAAGCTAGTGTCCTGGAACTCCTATTAAACGTCACAGCTTTGAAAAAACAATCAGTGGACATAGGATGTTTACAAGAAACATCTTACCGATATAGAACACCAAAAGCTCATACGAGATTGGGTGGGGCAGGTTTTTTATGCTTCTGCTTCCACTAGATCTGCTGGGGTGACTATTTTAGTGCATAAGAATGTGCCTCTACAAGTCCTTCAGGAGTTTAAAGACCCACAGGGCCATTTTGTGATCTTGGTGGTGGAGATGGGAAGAACACTGTCTACTTTTCGTAACCTTTATGCCCTGAAAACCTATAAACACAAGTTTTTTCTTCAAATTATTCAGACGTTATTATCTCATCGCGAGGGGCCTTTATTTATAGGGGGTGACTAACATTGGGGTGGATCCTGACCTGGATAAATCCTACTCTTGGGTCCCAGGAAAGGTATTCCTTTTTTGCTCTCAGAATTATAACTTGTGGATTCACTCACCTGTCTAGGGCTCACTCCTGTCTAGGATAGACTAATTTTTATGCTCTAGGGATATCCTCTCTCAAGTGGAAGACACAGGAATAGGGAATATAATAATTTCTGACCGTGCCCCTATCTGGTTTATGTTATCTGGTTTGGCGGGAAGATCCTCCCACCTGTCTTGGAAGTTTCCTTATTATTTAGCCACGGACATTGCTTTTTAAGCATATTTGCAGCAATATTGGGCAAATTATGTGGCTTCCAATACCGCTAAAGTGGTATTGTGGGGAGACAATTTCATATTTGGCCTGTAGAAGGAAATCTATGGATAAGCAGATCTATGGATAAGCAGCTGTTGGTGCTGGATCTTAAGCTGAAGAAATGCAAAGCAGCACTGTTGGCCACCAATAATGTTGTTAATGGACAAACTGTCTTATCTTTTTTACATCAAAGAGCTAAGAAAAGTATTTTATATTATAAATTTAAATTGTTCCAACAGGCTAACAAGATGGGGAAGTTGTTAGCTCATCTTATTAAAGGGGCCCAGATCCTAGTGGGGTCACTCTTCTTCGGGATCAGGGAAGGCACTTGACTTATTCCACATCTGGTATTCTGCAATTGTTCTCTGATTACTATGCACAGTTATATAGTTCCGGTGGTTGTGATTTAACAAAGTGTCAAGCTTTTTATCCAAACTTGGCCTTAAAACAGTTTAAGAAATCTCATTTGGTTGGTTTAAATTGGCCAATTAGTTTGATGGAAATAATTGTGGGTATTCGGTCGGCGAAGCCTCTGAAAGCCCCAGGCCCAGACGGCTTCTCTGCCGAATTTTACAACATCTTAATTGATTAAATTCTCCATTTATTTGTCAAAACCTTTGCTGGGTTGATCACTGATGGGCAATATCCTGCTAAAGAGAACAAAGCAATTATTACGGTCATCCCTAAACCCAGTAAGGATCCTACTGCTGTGGCCTCTTATCGACCCATCTCTTTGCTAAACTTCGATCACAAGCTGTTTGCAAATATTCTTGCAGACAAATTAGCTTTAATTTTTACCAGACTATACTGGGCCAGGGCAGGTGGGTTTTGTCCAGGGGAGATATGCATCAGTGAATGTCCACACACTATCTGCCATTTCACTCTGTACTAGTAAAGCTTTGCCATTCATGGTGGTTAGCTTCGATGCGGAGAAGGTGTTTGACAGGGTGGAATTTGCAATGCTGTAACGTGCGATTAGGTGTTTTTTGGGTTTTTTTTTTAAAGATGGGATATGCTTACTGTAAACCAATCTGATTGCTTCAATCACTGTCAATGGAGAATGTTCCCCAACATTTGCTGTTTATAGGGGAACAAGGGAGGTATGCCCTCTCTCTCCTTTGTTATTTCTTTTGGCTTGTGAGCCTCTGTGGAGGGCAATCCAACTTTCGGGCGGGATTCAGGGCATCACATTGGGCTCCTTTCTTTTCAAATACACTGCCTTTGCAGATACACTGTTAGTCTTTTTAAGTGACCCATTCTCCTCTTTAACCCATGTATTGCAACTGTTTCAGTCCTTTGAGGAATTCTCGGGATTTAAGTTGAACCAGGGCAAATCTGAAGCCCTAATCTTTTTAGATGAGCTTTGGGAACGGTGGGTAGGTCATTTTCCCTTAAAATGAGCACGGGATTCTCTCTGTTATTTGGGGATTATTATTACATTGAACTTGGATTGCCTCTATACGCGTAACATTGCTCCTTTGCTTACTTTTACCAAAGAAAAATTAGCGAGGTGACAGAATTGACCATTGTCACGGGGGGGGGGGGGGGGGGGGGAGCGGCGAATTAATCTTTTCAAGATGATTTTGTTTCCCAAGTGGCTTTGTGTGTTGCAAACTATGCCCCTTTTATTAAAGCATCTAGATATCCATCTGGTGGATAATTTGTTTTATCTGGGCGGGTAAGAAGCCAAGAATTACTCTCTCTAAGCTGAAACCTCTATTTTAGAGTGGGCTAGGTCTTCTAGACCTGATTGATTACAATTTGGCCTGTCTTTATTCATTGTGCGGGATTGGTTGTATGATGGCTCTCATTTACCTGCCTTGACTGTGATGGGAGGTTTTTCATAATTTGGACCTTCGCTATTTACTGCATGCATCCCCGCATAGCCTACCCTCTAGTCTTACTAAACATTGGTTACTATTTTCTTTGTGGCGGGTGTGGAGAATTTTGATGAGGAAGTTATCATCGGCCTCATGCACACCTTTTTTACTGTTGCAGGGGAATTTAGATTTCAGGCAGGGCTGCACTTCCAGGGTTTTT
Organism: Rhinatrema bivittatum; assembly: GCF_901001135.1. Lineage (NCBI taxonomy): Eukaryota > Metazoa > Chordata > Amphibia > Gymnophiona > Rhinatrematidae > Rhinatrema > Rhinatrema bivittatum. The sequence continues at coordinate 288,375,620 of NC_042616.1, forward strand.
TTTTTATTTGGAAAGCTCAGGGTATTACACAACTTCAGCAGGTGTTGCCCACTGATGGTTCAAATCCTACCTTTTCAAACTTTACAAACGCAATTTGGGTTGATATCTCAAGATGTTTTCTCTTATGTACAATTACGCCACTATATTCACTCATTATCTGCCACAGAATTGTGACGCATAAATTAGATGATTTTTTTTCACATTGACCGGAGGAAACTTCCTCTGTCCCAGATTAAAAAGACACTATAGACTTTGGTCCATGACGATGGGGTTACTTCTATTTTGGTCGCTGGCACTTAGATAGTGGGGTGCAATTGCTGATCAGAATTTACTCACTTGCTTTAAGATGCTGACTTGTGTATCTTCTAATGGTTATTTATGTGAAATGAAATTCATCCATAGAGCCTTTGTTTCCCAGGTGTTAGCCTTCAGAGCTAGGCTTGTCCCCACAGCTGACTGTTTAAAGTGTTCATCGACCAGGGGCTCTTTTATCCATGCGTTTTGGACTTGCCCAGTTGTATTGTAGTTTTGGGGTAGAGTTATAAAGTATGTTAATACTTTTGAGTAGTAATATCCCTTTAGTGCCAGAATTATTACTGTTCCATGGAGATCTGCCTCGCTATAATTCGGAAAGATAGCGAATGACTGTTGGTACAGAAATTGTTAACAACGGGTAAACGTTCTATTTTATTGGTCTGGAGAGAAAAGTCTCCTCCTTTTGGCAGTGGAGGAATGCGATTCATAATACGATGTTTATGGAATCTCTTGCTGCGCGTTCCTCTGTACCATGTAAGTCTAAGTTTTTGAGGGTTTGGGGTCTGTATCTTGCCAGCCTTTCTACTAAAGCTAGAAGCCTCACAGAAACATAGAAGTGATGGCAGAAAAAGACCTAATGGTCCATCCAGTCTGCCCAGCAAGCTCCCATAGTTATCAGTTTCCCATACTTATCAGATACTCAGACCGCCAAGGTCAGGGCTCTTGTTGGTTACTGTTTGAGTCCCAATTTCTTTGCACCCCCTGCAGTTGAAGCAGATAGCAATACTGGAGTTGCATCAGAAGTGCAGTATCATGCTTTTTGGTTAGTGTAGTAACCGCCGCATCAAGCAAGTTACCCCCATGCTTATTTGTTTTCCCAGACTGTACAGTTCAATGTCCTTGTTGGTTATTGTCTGAATCCAATTCCTTTTTCCTCTTTCCCCCCTGCTGTTGAAGCAGCAAGCAATGATGGAGTTGCATCAACAGTATGAAGGCTTATTTGTTAAGGGTAGTATCTGCCATACCAGCAAGTTACCACCATGCCTCTTGCTTCATTCCACTCCCAATTGCCTTTAGGGATCCACAGTGTTTATCCCATGCCCTTTTGAAATCCTGCACAGTTTTTGTCTTCACCACCTCCTCCAGAAGGGCATTCCAGGCATCCACCACCCTCTCTGTGAAGAAATATTTACTGACATTGATTCTGAGTCATCCTTCCTGGAGTTTCATTTTGTGACCCCCCCGGTTCCATTGGTTTCCTTCCAGCGGAAAAGGTTTATTGTTGATTGTGCATCATTAAACCTTTCAAGTATCTGAAGGTCTGTATCATATCTTCTCTGCTCCTCCTCTCCTCCAGGGTATACATATTTAGGTCCTTCAGCTTCTCCTCATAAGTCATTTGATAGAGACCTCCCATCATTTTGATCACCCTTCTCTGGACAGCCTCCATCCTGTCTCTGTCCCTTTTGAGATATGGTCTCCAGAACTGAACACAGTACTCCAGGTGAGGCCTCACCATGGACCAGTACAGGGGGATTATCACTTCCTTTTTCTTACTAGATATTCCTCATTCTATGCAGCCCAGCTTCGCCATCTTTAGATCGCTAGACACTATTGCCCCAAGGTTTCTCTCTTATTCCGTGTACAGCAGCGTTTCACCTCCCATCGCACACAGTTCCTTCAGATTACTGCATCCCAGATGCATGACTACACTTCTTGGCATTAAATCCCAGTTGCCATATCTTCGACCCTCTTCAAGCTTCCTTAAATCATGACCCATTCTCTCCACTCCTTCTGGCATGTCCACTCTGTTGCAGATCTTAGTATCATCCGCAAATAGACAAACTTTACCTTCTATCCCTTCCACAATGTCACTTACAAAGATGTTGAACAGAACCGGTCCCAACACCGATCCCTGCAGCACTCCACTTAACATAGTTCTCTCTTAAGACTATGTTCTATTTACATCACCTGCTATCTTCTATCTGTCAACCAGTTTGTAATCCATGCCACTACCTTGGCGCTCACTCCCAAGCTTCTCATTTTGTTCATGAGTCTTCTATGTGGGACTGTATCAAAGGCTTTACTAAAATCCATGTAAATCAATCGATTTACATGGATTTTACATTAGTAAACGTTTACATTAGTAAACGAATACTATTTAAAATAGGGATGTTGGTTTACAAACTACACTTGTCTGAGTTTTCATTTTGGTTTAACGCTTTGTTACGGACATATAACCCTGTCCGAACCTTGAGATCTTCCCAACTTAACATGTTAGCCATTCCCTCAGTTCGTCAAGCTCGACTACTTTGTACCAGGGAAACATCTTTTTCTATAGTAGCACCCACTGTATGGAATCTTTTTCCAGTTGACCTGAAATCTCTTGATGACAGTAAAAAATTCAAAACAGCTTTGAAGGAACATCTGCTTCATCTAGCATTTAATGGTAAATAAACAGTATGAATATCATCATTCTGTTTTCACTGTAAAAATGATGTACTAACATTGTGATTTTAATGGTAAAATTGCAGAGTTGTTTTAATATTATATGCACCAATAATATCTGGTATTATTGTTTTGGTTTCTGTGAAACTAACATTTTTGTTTTCACTGTATGTTTTTGTTTTAATATGTATGTATTTTTGTATATCGCCTAGGCCTTTTTAAGTGTTAGGCGATTAATAAATTTTAATAAATACAAATACAATCAAGCACTCACCCAATCAAAGAAATCAATCAGATTCGTCTGACAGGACCTTCCCTTGGTGAATCCATGCTGTCTCGGATCGAGCAACCCACCAGATTTGTAGGTAGTTCACTATCCTTTTTTTCAGCAGAGCTTCATTAATTTTCCCACCACCGAGGTGAGGCTAACTGGCCTGTAATTTCCAGCCTCCTCTCTGCTCCCACTCTCATGAAGCAGGACCACCAATCTTCTCCAGTCACTTAGCACCACTCCCATTTCCAGAGATCTATTGTACAGGTCACTCAGCAGACCCACCAGCACATCTCTAAGCACCCTCAGTAACCTAGGATGAATCCCATGGCTTTGTCCACTTTCAGTTTTCCTAACCCTTCCCATACATTCTCTTCCGTAAACGGGGTTTCGTCAAATCCACCCCCATCCACAGCCTTGTTAACCAGCGACGATCCTTCTCCACAGTCTTCCTTCTTTGTCTCTCTCCACACATTGATCCTTTTCACCTTTTAGTTTCTCTATACCACTTCAGACCTTTCTCTGATGTACCTGAAAAAAATATTTTGTCACCTCTCTTTACCTATTTGGCAATCCATTCTTCCTCCAGACTTTTTGCTTTCCTGATTACTTTCTTCATCTCTCAGTTTAACCAAATATTCTTCCCTGTGTTCCTCTTTTTGGCATCCTTTATATTTCTTGAATGCTGTTCTTTTTATTTTTTATCAGCCACCTCCTTTGAGAACCACATAGGTTTCTTATTTTTCTTGCTTTTGTTTACTTTTCTAACGTAAAGATTAGTTGCCTTTGTAATTGCTCCTTTTAGTTTGGCCCACAGTTCTTCCACCTCTCCCATTTTCTCCCAGTCTTCAAGTTCCATCTCCAGGAATTTTCCCATTTCAGCAAAGTCCGTATTTTTGAAGTTCAAAATTTGGGTCTTCGTGTGATTTCTCCATATCCTATTTGCAATATCAAACCATATTGTTTGATGATCACTGGTGCTAAGGTGGGCCCCCACCCGGACATTGGAGATGCAATCCCTGTTTGTGAGCACTAAGTCGAGAATAACTCCCTCCCTCGTGGGTTCCATTACCATTTGTTTGAACAGAGCCCCTTGCAGGGCATCCACTATCTCTCTACTTCTGTTAGATTTCGCAAAAGGGATACTCCAGTCTACGTCCGGCAGATTAAAATCTCCAACAATCAACACATTTCCCTTCCTTCCCACCTTTTGGATATCTTCAATCTGCTCTCTGTCTAGTTCTTACGTTTGAGTCAGAAGCCTGTAAACCATTCCAGTAAAAATGGATGCACCATCCTCCTTTTTAGGACTGCCCATAATGCTTTTTCTCTACCCCCTATTCCTTGCAGTTCAGTTGCCTGGATATTGTTTTTATTTCAAAAAGCTGGAAGGAATTGTGACTTAATACATATAAGCTCTTGAAAAGGAAGTCACACTTATATCACAGTTTTTTCGGTTTACCCTCATAAATGGGCTGGTATTCACTTACGCTGATTTTAGCGTTTTATCTGACTTAAAGCCAGGGAATCTCTGGCCGCCCTTTAAATTTCAATCACCGGGTAACCTTTTGAACAAACTGTGATAAACACTGCCGCATATGAATTAATTTTTTAAAAGTTCAAATTATTTTGAAGAAATATTTTGTGAACTTTTAAAAAATTAATTCATATGCGGCAGTGTTTATCACAGTTTGTTCAAAAGGTTACCCGGTGATTGAAATTTAAAGGGCGGCCAGAGATTCCCTGGCTTTAAGTCAGATAAAACGCTAAAATCAGCATAAGTGAATACCAGCCCGAAAATCTGGATATTGTTTTTGACATAAAGAGCTACTCCACCCCTTTTCTGTCCTCCCTGTCCTTCCTTAACAAGTTATAGCCGGTATGGCCATATCCCAATCATGAGATTCAATGAACCATGTCTCCATAACAGCAAGAATGTCCGAGTCCACCTCCACCATTAGGGCTTGCAGGTCTAGGATTTTATTGCCCAGACTATGAGCATTTGTGCTCATAGTTTTCCAGTTTCTCTCATTCCATTTACTGCTTTTCTTGGACTTGTTTTTTGCCTTATTCAGCTGACTTTTAATCGCCATTACCCTTTTCCTTTGTTTTTGTATTTGGTTTTGTTTTTATTGTTGTTGGGGGGGTGACATTCCAATGTCCTCCTGCCACTGCCGTCATTTAGTTTAAATGCCTTATGGCATAGGATTTCATTTTATCCCTTAGTATCCTTTTTCCTGTCACGTACAGATGTAAGCCATCTTTGACATGGAGTCTTTTTCTGTTCCATAAATTGCCCTGGCCTCCAATATATCCAAAACTTTGTTCCTTACACCAAGTTTTGAGCCATGTATTGAATTTATGTATATTGCTAAGTCTCTCTTTCCCCTTTCCATGAACAGGTAAGACTTCTGAAAAGGCAATAGTCTTCGCCATGTGACTAATCTGCTTTGCCAGAGACTGGAAGTCTCTCTGTACCACCTGGATGCTGTTTCTACAAAGGTTGTTGGTTCCCAGATGGATGATAATATCAACTTCAGAGTCCTTGGCTTTCTTCTTTGATCGCATTGACTATCTGAATAGCGTTTCTACTGGCAGATGATCCCGGAAAGCTTTTAACTATAGTGCTCCCCTCGAAAAAAGTTCCCAAATTAGTGCCTCTGATGATTGAGTCATCTAGTGCAATGAACTTGGTCTGATGATTATTGTTTGCACTCTGGAATTTTTGCGTGCATTGGGTTTCTTCGTTCTTTTCAGATGCCTCTTCAATCTGTTGCTTTAGCTTCTTCATTATGTAGTACAGAGAAGGCATTTTGTATTTGTGTCACTTGAGAGGGTGTGTGTCTCGTCTTAAATACCTTATATGCTCTATCTCTGGTTTGGGTTTGCCCATTTCATTGTGAAGGATACAGTAAAGAAGGTGTTGGGGTGAACTTGGGGTGGGGAAGGGGAGGAACATCCATATTATTACTTGCAGTGGTTTGATGTACAAGAGAGTTAGGTGTCTGTCCTACTGATTAAATCCTTTGTTCTTATTCTGCTATGGATGTGAATAGGGAGTAACATTGTTAAATTTGTTTCTGGACATTTTCTGTATGTATCCTGGTTTTCTTAATAAAGATATTTTCCAAAAAATAAAAATATATGTACCTTATATTTTGCCTATACTCCCAATTATGAGGCAGCTCTTTTTTTCTAGGTCCACTCTTTCGTTGTTTATGCTGCATTTATACTGTGCTCTTATAGCTATGAAGCCTGTACAAAGGCTCCGATAATGGTCAGTTCCAATTTAGATTCACAATAGGGTAGTAGCTAAGAAGGAGCTTTTGAAAATTAATCTCTTCTAAATAATGGGAAAAAAGTCAAACAAACAAGGGGAATCTTAATGATTTCAAATATATGTGCATGCATTGGCAGTTCTCTGTATCTGAACACACTTTTCTTAATACGACTTGTTTAATAACCCATTATGCCTCTTCAGGTCACTGTCACCCAAACACAGGCTGGCTCTGATCCTGGTCTCCCAGCTAATGTGTGTGCTAAAAACAATAGCTCTGTTTTTTTCATTCTTATAACTTTCTATTCCAAGTCTCAATTTTCCCTTCATTAAAATCACAAACCTCCAACATAATCCTTCCAAATACTCAGAAGATACAGAAGCAAGCAAGCAAACCTTATTGTCAAAGCAAGTGCCTGCCAGTCAAAAAGGAGATGCCAGAAAGCTTATGCAGTCTGTTGTCCCCTCCCAAGGCTAAGAGAGTGTAAGCTCTATAGCCTTTGTAACTTATAGAGAATGTGTATTTATTCACAAGCCCAAGCTATAACTGGTGATAGTAGCAACTGGCTAATGATGGATTTTCTGCTGAAAGAATTTAAGCAATGTCACTTCAAATTAAAAGATTAAAAATTTTAAGTAAAAACAATTCTTCTAAATTAAGATTTGCTTTGATGATGGAAAGACTATAATGTATTAACATAGTAAATGATGGCAGATAAAGACCAAAATGGTCAATCCAGTCTGTCCGACGAGCTGTTTTGCCTGTAACTGCCGCTCCATGCAGATTAGCCTAAGTATTAGGAGGTTTCAGTCAAGCCGCAAAGCAATAATGGCCACAACTTTTTTTTCCCTTTTCAACTTTTTGCCTGTGCGCACACCAAGGGTAAGCAAGCTGCATACAAGTTATACATGCAGGTGATGGTTGGGCCTCCACATCCTAACTTTATTTATTCATTTCTTATTTCAGAACACCAAAGGCCTGCTGCCGGCCGTAAAAGCTTAAGATTCAACTTCACCTGCTCTAACGCCAACATGAATGAACTTGATAGAACTTTTAATGAAGTAATGTAAACATCCATATAGCTCAGGGGTTGGGAACCTATGGCTCGCGAGCCAGATGTGGCTCTTTTGATGGCTGCATCTGGCTCGCAGACAAATCTTTAATAAAAAAGTAAAAATCTTAACAAAACCCCCACCCTCGTGACCCCCCCCCCTCCCAGACCTCCAAAATCCCTGGAGGTCCAGCGGGGGTCCAGAAGCGGTCCGGGAGCGATCTCCTGGACTTGGGCTGTCGGCTGCCAGTAGTCAAAATGGTGCCGACGGCCCTTTGCCCTCACTATGTCACTGGGGTTGACCAATGCCGGCGGTAGCCCCTGTGACATAGTAAGGGCAAAGGGCCATCGGCTGCCAGTAATCAAAATGGCGGACGGCCCTTTGCCCTTACTATGTCACAGGGGCTACCGCCGCCATTGGTCGACCCCAGTGACATAGTGAGGGCAAAGGGCCGTCGGCCCTGGACCCTCGCTGGACCACCAGGGACAAAGGGCTGTCGGCTCCTGGACCCTCGCTGGACCACCAGGGACTTTTGGCAGGTCTTGGTGGGGTTAGGGGGTGGGGGGTTGTAGTAAATTAATTTTGGAGGTCTTGGGGGGCGTCAGGAGGGTGGAGGGTTTTGTTAGATTTTTACTTTTTTTTATTAAAGATTTGTCTGCGAGCCCTGGACCCCCGCTGGACCACCAGGGACTTTTGGAAGGTCTTTGGGGGGGGGGGGGGTCAGGAGGGTGAGGGGTTGTAGTAAATTAATTTGGTAGGTCTTGTATGGCTCTCACGGAATTACATTTTAAAATATGTGGCGTTCATGGCTCTCTCAGCGAAAAAGGTTCCCGACCCCTGATATATAGAAACATAGAAACATGTAGAAACATAGAAATGACGGCAGAAGAAGACCAAACGGCCCATCCAGTCTGCCCAGCAAGCTTCACATTTTTTTCTCATACTTATCTGTTTCTCTTAGCTCTTTGGTTCTATTTCCCTTCCACCCCCACCATTAATGTAGAGAGCAGTGATGGAGCTGCAACCAAGTGAAATATCAAGCTTGATTAGTTAGGGGTAGTAGGGGTAGTAACCGCCGCAATAAGCAAGCTACACCCATGTTTATTTGTTTTACCCAGACTGTGTTATTCAGCCCTTATTGGTTGTTTTTCTTCTCCCCTGCCGTTGAAGCAGGGAGCTATGCTGGATATGCGTGTAGTATCAGTATATAGCTAATCACACTTAATTTTAAAATATTGAGATGGGTTCTTTGAATGCACTAAGGCTGATAGTAACTGCAGGTCCATGCAAGTTACCCCCATGCTTTCTGCTTAAGGTTGTAACTGCCACTCCATGAAGGTAATTCACATGGAGAAATGTTACACCAAAATTTACCAGAGGTTATGACAGTTGACCATGTCCATCCTCTAGCCACTAGGGAATTCCGAGTTCATCCGATGCCCTTTTGAATTCCATTACTGTTTCTAGTCTTCACCACTGAAAAAAAAGATTTCCTGACATTCTTGAGTCTACACCCTTGGAGCTTCATATCATGATCCCTCGTTCTACAGCTTCTTTTCCATTAGAAAAGGTTTCATTCTATGCATTAATACCTTTCTGGTTTTTAAAAGTCTTTATCATATCCCCCATCTCTCCTCTCCTCTTAGTGGAGCACAGGATTTGGTGAGAGGTTACAATGGTGGGGCCACTTAGTAATAGAGATCATAACATGATCAAATTTGAATTAATGACTGGAAGGGGGATGATAAGTAAATCCAGAGCTCTAGAACTAAACTTTCAGAAGGGAAACTTTGATAAAATGAGGAAAATAGAAAAAAAAATGAAAATGTGCAGCTACAAAGATTAGAGTATACAACAGGCATTAACATTATTAAAAAATATGATCTTAGAAGTGCAGTCAAGATGTATTCCACACATTAAGAAAGGTGAAAGAAAGGCTGAACGATTGCTGGCATGGTTAAAAGGTGAGGAGAAAGGCTATTTTAGCCAAAAGATCTTCCTTCAAAAATTGGAAGAAGGATCCATTTGATGAAAAGAGGAAAAAGCATAAGCACTGGCAAGTTAAATGTAAAACAATGATAAGACAAGCTAAAAGAGAATTTGAAGTTGGCCACAGAGGCAAAAACTCATAATAACAACTTTTTAAAATATATCCGAAGCAGGAAGCCTGCGAGGGAGTTGGTTGGACCATTAGATGATCAAGGAGTTAAAGGGCACTTAGGGAAGATAAGGTGTTTACAGAGGAGGAGGATGGGGAGATACCCATTCCTGAGATGGTTTTCAAAGGTGATAATTCAGAACTGATCCAAATCACGATGAACCTGGAAGATGTAGTAGGCCAGATTGACAAACTGAAGAGTAGCAAATCACCTGGACCAGATGGTATACATCCCAGGGTTCTAAAAGAACTAAAAAATGAAATTTCAGACCCATTACAAGTAATTTGTAACATATCATTAAAATCATCTGTTGTACCTGAAGACTGGAAGGTGGCCAATGTAACTGATATATAAAAAGGACTCCAGAGGTGATCCGGGGATCTATAGATTGGTGAGCCTGACTTAAGTGCCATGAAAAATTGTGGAAACTATTATAAAGAATAAAATCATAGAACATATAGCTAGACATGATTTAATGTGACACAGCCAGCATGGATTTACCCAAGAGCAGTCTTTCCTCACAAATCTGCAAAAAATTTTTTGAAGGCATGAAAAAGTATGTGGATAAAGGTGAACCACCAGATGTGGTGTGTTTGGATTTTCAGAAGGCATTTGACAAAAGTCCCTCATGAGCGGCTTCTAAGAAAACTACAACGTCATGGGATAGGAGATGTCCTTTTGTGGACTGCAAACTGGTTAAAAGACAGGAAACAGAGAGAATGATTAAATGATCTATTTTCACAGTGGATGAAGGTAAACCAGTGGATTGCCTCATAGATCTGTACTTGGATAATATATTTATAAATGATCTGGAAAGAGGTACGAAAAGTGAGGTGATCAAATTTGCAGATGACACAATATCTTTCAGAGTAGTTAAATCACAAGTGGATTGTGATAAATTGCAGGAGGATCCTGCAAGGCTGGAATATTGGGTATCTGGCAAATGAAATTTAATGTGGACAAGTGCAAGGTGATGCATATGGGGAAAAATAATCCATGCTGTAGTTACATGATGTTAAGTTCCATTTTAGGAGTTACCACCCAGGAAAAAGATCTGGGCATCACGGTTGATACTACATTGAAATCATTGGCTCAATGTGCTGTGGCGGTCGAAAAAGAAAACAGAATTTAGGAATTGTTAGGAAGGGAACAGCAAATAAAATGGAGGATGTCACAATGCTTCTGTATTGTCAATGTTTAGTTCATACCTTAAATACTGTGTGCCGCATCTTAAAAAAAGATATAGTTGCACTGGAGAAAGTACAGAGAAGGGCGACAAAAGAAATAAAGGAAATGGAACGGCTCCTCTATGAGGAAAGGCTAAAGAGTTCAGGGCTGTTCAGCTTGGAGAAGAGATGGCTGAAGGGGGATATGATAGAGGTCTACAAAATCATGAAAGGACTTTAACTGGCAAATGTGAAAGAGTTACTTATTCTTTTGGATAATACAAGCACTAGGGGGCACTCCATGAAGTTAGCAAACAGCACATTTAAAACAAATCTGAGAAAATTCTTTCACTCAACGCACAATTAAGCTCTGGAATTCATTGCCAGAGGAAGTGTTTAAAGATGCTAGTGTAGATGGGTCTAAAAAAGGGTTGGCTAAGTTCCTGAAGAAGACGTCCAGAAACTGATAATAATCAATAGGTAATATCCACTACTAATGCCCTTTAAATGTATTAGTGTATTCACTATATGTCTGGTAGTGGCCTACAGGGGAATGATCAAACTCTCAATAAGGTGTGAGATTTATTTAATGTCTGCGTACTTGCAACTTGGATTGGCCACTGTTGAGAGACAGGATACTGGGATTGATGGACCCTTGGTCTGACTCAGTATGGCATATCTTATGTCCTTATGTAGAATATATATATTTAGGTTCTTTAGTCTCATCTCATATGACTTCTGGTGCAGATCTCACATCATTTTGGTTGCCTCTATTTGGACCGCTTCTATTTTCTCTCTTTTTTGAGACACGGCCTCCAGAACTGAACACAGTACTCCAGTGCCAATGTCCCAAACAGGGGCATTACAATCATTTTTTTCGCATTGGTTAGACCTCTCTCTATGCAGCCCTGTGTCTCTCTGGCCCTAGTCACACCCTTGTCATATTACTTCACTACCTTCAGGTCACAAACACACATACACTCACTCCAAGGTCTCTTCCGCAGTCCGTACATGAGTCTCTCGCTCCCATTATGTACAGTTCCTTTGGATTTCTGCACCCCCACCTGCACGAGACTGCACTATTTTGCACCGACTGTTAAATATGAAGTATTCAATCACTCCTCAAGTTTTTAGATCACTTCTCATTTCTCTAATCCTCCAGAGGTGTCTATGCTGTTGATCTTAATGTCATCTAAAAAACAAAGAGACTTCCTTCTAACTTGACTCTTACATTGAAATAGTTGGCTCAGTGTGCTGTGGCGGTCGAAAAAGAAAACAGAATTTAGGAAGGCAATGGCAAATAAAATGGAGGATGTCACAATGCCTCTGTATTGCGCATTGTTTAGATCTCCTCTCAGAGAATTCCATCTACCAGTTTCTAATACATTCTACTACGTTAGGACAGGGGTCGGGAACCTATGGCTCGCGAGCCAGATGTGGCTCTTTTGATGGCTGCATCTGGCTCGCAGACAAATCTTTAATAAAGTAAAAATCTAACAAAACCCCCCACCCTCCTGACGCCCCCCAAGATCTTCAAAATTAATTTACTACAAACCCCCCACCCTCCTGCCCCCACCAAGACCTGCCAAAAGTCCCTGGTGGTCCAGCGGGGGTCCAGGAGCGATCTCCTGGACTTGGGCTGTCGGCTGCCAGTAGTCAAAATGGCGCCGACAGCCCTTTGCCCTCACTATGTCACTGGGGTCGACCAATGGCGGCGGTAGCCCCTATGACATAGTACGGGCAAAGGGCCGTCGGCTGCCAGTAATCAAAATGGCGTCGACGGCCCTTTGCCCTTACTATGTCACAGGGGCTGCCGCTGCCATTGGTCGACCCCAGTGACATAATGAGGGCAAAGGGCCGTCGGCGCCATTTTGACTACTGGCAGCCGACAGCCCAAATCCAGGAGATCGCTCCCGGACCCCCGCTGGAACACCAGGGACTTTTGGCAGGTCTTGGGGGGCGTCAGGAGGGTGGGGGGCTGTAGTAAATTAATTTTGGAGGTCTTGGGGGGGTGTCAGGAGGGTGGGGGGTTTTGTTAGATTTTTACTTTTTTATTAAAGATTTGTCTGCGAGCCTTGGACTTCCGCTGGACCACCAGGGACTTTTGGCAGGTCTTGGGGGGGGGGGGGGTCAGGAGGGTGGGAGTTGTGGTAAATTAATTTTGGATGTCTTGGGGGGGGCGTCAGTAGGGTGGGGGGTTGTAGGAAATTAATTTTGGAGGTCTTGGGGGGCATCAGGAGGGTGGGGGGTTTTGTTAGATTTTTACTTTTTTATTAAAGATTTGTCTGCGAGCCCTGGACCCCCACTGGACCACCAGGGACTTTTGGCAGGTCTTGGGGGGGTCAGGAGGGTGGGGGGTTGTAGTAAATTTATTTGGCAGGTCTTGGGGGGCATCAGGAGAGTAGGGGGTTGTAGTTAGTATGGCTCTCACGGAATTACATTTTAAAATATGTGGCGTTCATGGCTCTCTCAGCCAAAAAGGTTCCCGACCCCTGTGTTAGGATCTACTCCGAAGCTGCTCATTTTATTGATGAGTCTCCTATGTGGGACTGTCACATAAGGTTTGCTGACATCCAAGTAGACCATATCATGTGCCTACCCTTGAACTAATTCCCTAGTCATCCAATTAAAAAAAAGTCATTGCAGATTTGACATGACCTTCTTTGCGTAAAAGCATGATGCTGCATATCCTGCAACTCACTGGATTGCATATAGTTCATTATCCTTTCCTTCAGAGTCTCCATTAATTTTCCCACCACCAAGATAAAGCTAACTGACTTGTAGTTCCCACCTCCTCTCTGCTACCACTTTTAAGAAGTCCTTCTCCAATCTAGCACACCACTCTTATCTCCAAGGATCTAAAGAACAGGTCCTTCAGTGGACCCGCCAGCACCTCTTTAATCTCCCTTAGTATCCTGGGTAGTATCTCATCCTGGCCCATGGCATTGTCTATTTTCAGTCTTGCTAGTTCCACCCAAACACTTTTCTGTAAATGGGCTGGTATCTACCCCACACACTTCTCAACTCTTGCTAACCAGCAACAGTCCTCCAATGACACCTTTAGTGAATACTGAACTACAGTATTTGTTAACTATTTCTGCATTTTCCTTGTTTTTCTCTATACATTGTTCCTTGTCACCTTTCAGTCTTATAATTTCAACTCTGGCCTTCCTCTTTTCTCTGACATATCTAAAAAGTACATTTTGTGTCCACGCTTTACCTCTTCAGCAACCCTTTCTTCCACTTGAACATTTGCCATTATGATTTTTTTCTTGTCCCTTTTCACGTCACCAGATATTCTTCCCTGTGTTGTTCTTTTTGAATGCTAGTTATCTTGCCTTTTATTTTTTTAAGTCAGCATTTTGAGGAACCATATCCATTTCCCTTTTTATTTACTTTTCTCATATAAATATTTGTTGCCTTTAGCTTGGCCCACTGTTGTTGCACTTCACTTTTCTTTTCCCAACCTTCCAGCTCTCCTCAAGGTACTTCCCCATTGTACAAAAGCTTTGAGCTTCATGTGACTTTTCTACACCTCAGCCATTATATCAAGCCATACTGTCTGATGATACATGGTGCTCAGGTGGGTACCTACCTGGAAATTAGAAATACGGTCTCCATTTCTAAGTACTCTGTCCAGTATCGCTCCCCTCCCTTCGTGGGTTCTATCACCATTTATTTGAGCAGAGTCCCTTGATGGGCATCCAAAATATCTCTGCTTCTTACAGATTCTGGAGAAGGGATATGCCAATCCACATGCGGAGGTTAAAATCTCCAACTAACAATACTTCACCCCTCCTACCCACCTTCTGGATCTCTGGCCTGATCTCTGTTCAGTCCTGAGTGGGAGGCCTGTAGACCACTCCAATGTATTTATTTAAAAATACTTATAGCTAGCACATCCAGAAATCTTGTTCTCAGCAGGGTACATTCATAAAAAAAAATAGTTTTACGTAAAGATTATGTAAGAGAAACAAAACATCTTAAAATACAAATACTTAGGCACTGCACAAAAAGTACTAGTTAACATCTTCAATATATAGCAATTTGGTAGGCAGAGACAAAAACACCTGTTCAAACAGAAAATATTTTACTTTCTTTTTAAAAGTCATAACATTCTAACAAATGGATTTCCACAGAATTCCATAACATCGGAACATCGATAACATGCATTTGTGCAAGTTTCCATCAGTCGAGCTGTTTTTGTTGAGGGTCTTATTAGTAGTATTGTTCTTTGTGATTGCAATGAATGCCCAGAAGTGTAAATAGTTATAGCAGAACGCATAGAATCAGGCACAGTTCCAGCGTAATGGAATTGCCATTGTCTCTTTAAGCCAGCCCATAATGCTTCCTCCTTTCCCCATGCTCCCTGCATCTCTGTTTGGATATCATGTTTGACATAAAGAGTTATACCTCCCCCTTTTCTGTCCTCATTATCCTTCCTGAGCAAATTATAGCCTAGTATGGTTGTAGCCCATTCATGAGATTCACTCAGACATATCTCTGTATCCAAGTCGGCTTCCACCTTTAGGGCCTACAGATGTGAATTTTATTTCCCAGAGTATGAGCATGTGCGCTCATAGCTTTCCAGCTGTTCCTCCTGGTTTTTCTTTTCTGGCCCTTTGCTGTAGCTTGGATTATTGAGCAGATTTCTGTTCTGTCCCACTGAGAACATGCTTGAGCTATAAATATTTTTAATAAATGAAATAAACTCTGCATGTGATCTAACATGTCTTCACTAAATATATTTATTTGAAAGCTTTTATAGACCAGTATTCGTCGAAACATATCGGTTTACATGGAACTTAAAGCGTAATACATGGAACAGGGTGCTTGGAACTTGGAGGGGGTGTAACATTAAATGGGGGTTGGTATTACCTCATGGGTATGAAGATGCATATACAACTAAGTAAGGATATACATACAGAGCATTAATGATACATAATTACAGTGGAAGGCATTCACGGATAAAATGATACAAATTCGCTACAATGGTACAAGTTACACTTTTTCACTATGTTTTCCCCAAATGACTGCAATATCATTTTAGGATGATAAAGTGTGCAAAATCATCTTGCCCATTTCCTTCGTTCATTGTTTTTTCACTTTCATTCTTATCTAATCCTTTTATGTCCCTCCACTGTCTCCATTATTGTTACGTTGGCTAGCCGCAGCAACATTCGGCCGACCTCGCTTACCCGGCCGAACCCCAGAGCCAAGCCGTCCTCTCTTGCAGTGACGAAGAGACACCGCTGTGATCTCCTGGCTGGTCGGCACGCCTCCAAATCCACCCAGGCCAGATGTGACCCAGGCGCGCACCCCGCACCGGCTCTTAAAGGAACCGCGACAGGAAAAGTTCCCATGGTTCCTCCCTGATGTCATCCAGTAGGGACTATTTAAACCTAGTCCCTACTCTTCAGCCTTGTCGCTGCAACAGGTCTCCTGAAGCTGCTGGCTGCGTGATCTCCTCGTCTTGATTCCTGCTCCTCTCCATTCCTGCCCTGCTCCCTTCCTTCTGGATTGTCTCCCATCTCTGACTTTGGATTGTTACTGGACTCTGCTGCTCGCTGCCTGCCTCGATCCTTGGATTCTCACTGGACTCTGCTGCTCATTGCCTGCCTCGACCCTTGGATTGTTACTAGACTCTGCTGCCTGTTTCGACTCTGTGTACTGGATTCCGCTACTGACCGCTGCCGAACTGACACTGAGATTCTGCCTCACAGACGAGAGCTCAGGAAGTCTCCTCTCAGGTAGGCTTTGCTCTCTTGGCTTAGGGGTCCACAATCACAACAATTATATACAACTATATCTTATATATATTCATAATGGATATCTTGAAAATCAGAGCTATTTGTGACACTTAGGAATACAGTTGCCTACCCCTGTTCTAGGATTTCTTCTTAACTTTTCTCAGTAGAAACAGGACTATAAATCCAAAATTATTTGCAAAAGCAAGCATCAAAAACATCCGTTTATGGTGTCATCGGCCTATCTCATGCTTACCGCAGTCATTCTCTAATTCAATACATTTACAAAGCACACAAAACTTAAAAAAATAAATAAATACTGAATGCAAAAGATGACTCGAATGACATCAGCACAGAGCACAAAAAATTAAATATGGTGTTGTGTTGAAAATTCAATAAACAGTTTTTTGCCAAAAAAAAAAAATTAAATGTGTTCTATCAAGGCCCAGATATAGGCATAAAGCGGCATAAGCAACATAGGCAAATGCCCTAGGGCGCCAAATATGCAGACCAAAAAAAAAAAAAGAGATGCTTTAGGGCAATATACTACCAAAGCTTTAAAAGGGGTGCTGTCATTGGCACTGGCTATGGTTGACAAAATCTTATATCCAGTCCTGGGTGTATCACAATATATAAACAGAATAAAAGTGCTATATACATGTCAAGCCAGTGTGAAAAAAAGCAAGTTTTTCTTACTGTAAACGTTTTTTTCCATAGATAGCAGGATAAATTTGGCATGCTGTCTAGGTGACATCAATCTGATGATGCACCATGCGGAGCTCTCTAAGTATTCAGAGCTTTTGCTCTGTTGGTGCCTCCGCGGCAGTTCAACGCATGCGCCATCAGTTACTCCTCAGTCAATGATTAAGCATTAGACAAGTGCTGTCCAGGATGCAAGGTAAAAAGCTGCCCAGGGAGGCAGGCGGGTGTTGCTTGGATAACTCATCCTGCTATCTTCGGAAAATTTGATAAACAGGCTGAATTAGCCATGCTGTCTGGGGAGTCCCAAGCTTAGGAAGCACTGCTCAGCTCTAGTTCAAGACCACTTGTCCCACTGCACTGTCCAAGCAATAATGGAAAGTGAATGTGTGTAATGAAGACCAGGTGGCCCCCCTGAAAATCTCTTTGATAGGAACATTGTGCAGGTACGCAACCGAGGAGGCTGTGGCCCTCACTTCATTTAATGTAACTGAGCTGGTCAAGGAAGAGTGTGTTGAAAGGTAGCAGTGATGAATGGGGCAGAAGATCCAATTAGACAGTGTCCTTTTGGTTATTGCCACTCCCAAGGCATTTGGATTTTAGGTGAAAACAGTTGTTAAGATTTCATATGCCTTTAAGCCAACACCCTTTTGAAATCCAGAGTATGCCACAGTCTTTCCCTTTCTTTCTTGTGGGGCTTCTGGAAAGAGTTGGAAGTGTAATGCCGTGGTTGATATGAAAAGCTGACACATCCTTGGGCAGAAATTTTGGATGCGTTCGAAGAACTACCTTATCATTGAAGAATTGTAGATAGGGAGAGAAATGAACCAAGGACTGTAGCTCACTCACTCTTCTTGTTGAAGTGACGGCTACTAGAAATAGTACTTCAATGGAAACCGATCATTTTGAAGGGATCCCTCATGAAAGATGTCAACACCCACGTTTATGTTCCCATGGGACGGGCCGGTTTCAAGAGGAGTATTGAGATGGAGAAGTCCCTTATAAACTGAGATATAAAGGAATGAACCGTGATGGAAAAAATCAGTGTTTTCATCATAGTAGGCTGCAATTGCACCTAGATGTACTCTGACCAAGAACGTTGCTAGTTCGGTCCTGGACAAATGATGTAGGTAGATAATTCTTTCGGCGAAGATGTAAAAGAGTCAATAGAGTGAAGGGCACACCATCTCGTGTACAGTTTCCATTGAATGAGTATTTGCGATGAGTGGATTGTTTTCTAGAACCTATATTGGGACAGGAAGGGTCAGTTTATTCAGAATGTCGCATTCAACATCCATGCTGTTAGATGAAGTGAAGACTGCAGAGGATGAAAGAGTGCCCCCCCCCCCCCCCCCACTTCCCAAGTCAGAAGTTATGGCTCGTGATCCAGAGACCTTGGACTCTATATTCAATATTGCACGAGATAAGCATACCAAGGCTGTCTTGGCCATGCTGGAGTTATGAGAATCATCTAGGTTCTGTCTTGAATCAACTTTTAAACTGTTCGAGAAATAAGAGGAATTGGAGGAAAAGCGTACAAGAGTCCAGTTGCCCATGAGATCAGGAAAGCATCTGGAGCTTCCCTGTGTCGATTGGGCTGAATGAAACAAAACCTCTGAGGCTTCCTGTTGTGCTCTGTCGTGACCAGGTCTATCTCCGGCAGGCCCCAATCAAGAAAGAGTTTGTTGACTATTGCCTGATTTAGGGACCACTCAGTCTGCCAGCATATTAAGAACATAAGAACATGCCATACTGGGTCAAACCAAGAGTCCATCAAGCCCAGCATCCTGTTTCCAACAGTGGCCAATCCAGGCCATAAGAACCTGGCAAGTACCCAAAAACTAAGTCTATTCCATGTTACCGTTGCTAGTAATAGCAGTGGTTATTATCTAAGTCAATTTAATTAATAGCAGGTAATGGACTTCTTCTCAAAGAACTTATCCAATCCTTTTTTAAACACAGCTATACTAACTACACTAACCACATCTTCTGGCAACAAATTAAAGAGTTTAATTGTGCATTGAGTGAAAAAGAACTTTCTCCGATTAGTTTTAAATGTGCCACATGCTAACTTCATGGAGTGCCCCCCTAGTCTTTCTATTATCCGAAAGAGTAAAAAACCGATTCACATCTACCCGTTCTAGACCTCTCATGATTTTAAACACCTCTATCATATGCCCCCTCAGCCGTCTCTTTTCCAAGGTGAAAAGTCTTAACCTCTTTAGTCTTTCCTCATAGGGGAGCTGTTCCACTCCCTTTATCATTTTGGTTGCCCTTCTCTGTACCTTCTCCATCGCAACTATATCTTTTCTGAGATGCGGCAACGAGAATTGTACACAGTATTCAAGGTGCGGATTCATCATGGAGCGATACAGAGGCATTATGACATTTTCCATTTTATTCACCATTCCCTTTCTAATAATTCCCAACATTCTGTTTGCTTTTTTGACTGCCGCAGCACACTGAACCAACGATCCACTATGACGCCTAGATCTCTTTCTTGGGTAGTAGCACCTAATATGGAACCTAACATTGTGTAACTATAGCATGGGTTATTTTTCCCTATACGCATCACCTTGCACTTGTCCACATTAAATTTCATCTGCTATTTTGATGCCCAATTTTCCAGCCTCACAAGGTCTTCCTGCAATTTATCACAATATGCTTGTGATTTAACTACTCTGAACAATTTTGTATCATCTGCAAATTTGATTACCTCACTCGTCGTATTTCTTTCCAGATCATTTATAAATATATTGAAAAGTAAGGGTCCCAATACAGATCCCTGAGGCACTCCACTGCCCACTCCCTTCCACTGAGAAAATTGTCCATTTAATCCTGCTCTCTGTTTCCTGTCTTTTAGCCAGTTTGTAATCCACGAAAGGACATCGCCACCTATCCCATGACTTTTTATTTTACCTAGAAGCCTCTCATGAGGAACTTTGTCAAATGCCTTTTGAAAATCCAAGTACACTACATCTACAGGTTCACCTTTATCCACATGTTTATTAACTCCTTCAAAAAAGTGAAGCAGATTTGTGAGGCAAGACTTGCCTTGGGTAAAGCCATGCTGTCTTTGTTCCATTAAACCATGTCTTTCTATATGTTCTGTGATTTTGATGTTTAGAATACTTTCCATTATTTTTCCTGGCACTGAAGTCAGGCTAACCGGTCTATAGTTTCCCACATCACACCTGGAGCCCTTTTTAAATATGGGGGTTACATTAGCTATCCTCCAGTCTTAAGGTACAATGGGTGATTTTAATGACAGGTTACAAATTTTTACTAATAGGTCTGAAATTTCATTTTTTAGTTCCTTCAGAACTCTGGGGTGTATACAATCCGGTCCAGGTGATTTACTACTCTTAAGTTTATCAATCAGGTCTACCACATCTTCTAGGTTCACCGTGATTTGGTTCAGTCCATCTGAATCATTACCCATGAAAACCTTCTCCAGTACGGATACCTCCCCAACATCCTCTTCAGTAAACACCGAAGAAAAGAAATCATTTAATCTTTCCGCGATGGCCTTATCTTCTCTAAATGCCCCTTTAACCCCTCGAGCATCTAACGGTCCAACTGACTCCCTCACAGGCTTTCTGCTTCATTTATATTTTTAAAGGTTTTTACTGTGAGTTTTTGCCTCTACGGCCAAATTCTTTTCAAATTCTCTCTTAGCCTGTCTTATCAATGTCTTACATTTAACTTGCCAACGTTTATGCATTATCCTATTTTCTTCTGTTGGATCCTTCTTCCAATTTTTGAATGCAGATCTTTTAGCTAAAATAGCTTCTTTTACCTCCCCTTTTAACCATGCCGGTAATTGTTTTGCCTTCTTTCCACCTTTCTTAATGTGTGGAATACATCTGGATTGTGCTTCTAGGGTGGTAATTTTTAACAATGACCACGCCTCTTGCACACTTTTTACTTTTGTAGCTGCTCCTTTCAGTTTTTTTCTAACAATTTTTCTCATTTTATCAAAGTTTCCCTTTTGAAAGTTTAGCACAAGACCATGGATTTGCTTACTGCCCCCTTCCAGTCATTAAATCAAATTTGATCATATTATGATCACTATTGCCAAGCGGCCCCACCACAGTTACCTCTCTCACCAAATTCTGTTCTCCACTGAGAATTAGATCTAAAATTGCTCCCTCTCTCGTTGGTTCCTGAACCAATTGCTCCATAAAGCTATCATTTATTCCATCCAGGAACGTTATCTCTCTAGCATGTCCCGATGATACACTTACCCAGTCAATATTGGGGTAACTGAAGTCCCCCATTATTACCGCACTACCAATTTGGTTAGCTTCCCTAAATTCTCTTAGCATTTCACTGTCAGTCTCACCATCTTGACCAGGTGGACGGTAGTATACTCCTATCACTATAGTCTTCCCAACACACAAGGGATTTCTACCCATAAAGATTCAATTGTACGTTTAGTCTCATGCAGGATGTTTATCCTGTTGGACTCTATGCCATTCCAGACATAAAGTGCCACACCGCCTCCCGGGTGCTCCTCTCTGTCATTGTGATATAATTTGTACCCTGGTTATAGCACTGTCCCATTGGTTGTCCTCTTTCCACCATGTCTCTGAGATGCCAATTAAGTCTATGTCATCATTCACTGCTATACATTCTAATTCTCCTATCTTACTTCTTAGACTTCTGGCATTGGCATACAAACATTTCAAAGTTTGTTTTTTGTTTGTATTTTCATTCTGCTTTTTAATTGATAGGGATAAGTTAGAATTTTTTAGCTCAGGTGAGTTTTTAGTTACAGGCACTTGGGACTACTTTTCTTATTATTGGAACCTCACTGTCGGAATACCCTAATTCTAATGCATCATTAGTATCCTTTGACGATACCTCTCTCCGAACCATGCACTGCTGAGTGACTGTCGGCTTTCCCCTTTGTTCTAGTTTAAAAGCTGCTCTATCTCCTTTTTAAAAGTTAGCGCCAGCAGTCTGGTTCCACCCTGGTTAAGGTGAAGCCCATCCCTTCGGAAGAGACCCCCCCTTCCCCAAAAGGTTCCCCAGTTCCTAACAAAACTGAATCCCTCTTCCTTGCACCATCATCTCATCCAAACATTGAGACTCCGGAGCTCTGCCTGCCTCTGGTTACCTGCACGTGGAACAGGGAGCATTTCAAAGAATGCTACCCTGGAGGTTCTGGATTTAAGTTTTCTACCTAAGAGCCTAAATTTGGCTTCCAGAACCTCCCTCCCACATTTTCCTATGTCGTTGGTGCCCACATGTACCACAACAGCCGGCTCCTCCCCAGCACAGTCTAAAATCCTATCTAGGTGACACGTGAGGTCCGCCACCTTCACACCAGGTAGGCATGTTACCAGGTGATCCTCACGTCTAACTTCAGTTAGTCAGCCAGAGTGACTCACTGCTCTCTTGATTAACAAATGTTGGTACCTATTGAAACCAAATCACACTACTTCAACACCTTTCCAAGGTGAGTAACTGAACTGAACTTTTCAAACTTTTTACTTAGGTATACACTGCTCCTAGCTTATTTCTAGCTTCTGGCTACTTTTTTGGGGTTTGTTTTTTTGTGCGTTTGGTTTTGTTTTTTTTTAAATACACTCAATTCTGCTTACTAGCTGCCTTACAGACTTTTAAAAATAAACACACTACCTACTGTTTACTAGCTGCCTTATTAACTATTTAAAAATACAGTCTAACTTGTTTATACATTGCCTGACTATTAAAAGCACAAACACACTAAATAATATTCCCAAATAGTTAACTTTGCTCCAATACTTTTAAAAAAGACAATGTCCCAAGCAAAAACTTACTGATTCCTTTCAGTGATCCTCTCCTCTCAGTGATCCTCTCCTCTCAGTGCTGCCTCTGGAATGTGGGTTACTGAGCTCTTCCCTTGAATATACAATGTGCTTCGAAGGTAATGGAAATCGTCTGGTTGATGGCTAACTCCCAAATCAAGAAAACTTGCCTGCACAGCATCCATGAACCGGACCCTCCCTGCTTGTTTATGTAAAACATAGCTACCTGGTTGTCCATGTGAATCGTACTGACTTGTTCTAAAACAGGTGGCTGAAAGTGATGAGAGCATTTTTGATGGCTCTGAGGTCCAGTAAGTTGAACGTGTCTTGTACTGGAGAAGATGGCATCTGTCTGGAAAGAGTCAAAAGATCGGTGTAAACCTCTTGAACCTCCCGTGGAGATGAGGACGCCGAGCTTAAGGAGTAAGGTCTGAAAGCAGATCTTACTCAAGCTGATAAAGTATCCAGAATTGGATCCATAAACTGACGAGAAGGCATAGACAGATCTTCCCTCCTCCTTTTCTAAGAGGGCAGAGTCCTAATTTGTAAATTGGAATCTTGAGGCTGCTTGGAAGAAACCGACTGGGCATGCCTCTTTTCCAGCGATGGAATCTGCATCGGGGTGCCTTTCTGCATTTCCTGCTTTTGCTTTGATGCAGTACTTGTCTTTGCAGCAATGTGATGTGCGTTGCATTGTGCCGATGCTACTCTATGCCACTTCGACGCAGACCTTGGTTTGCATTGATTCAAAGAGACTCCCTCTCTGTGTCGTTTTCTGAGCCTCGTGAGCTGATGCACCGTGAGGCTTTTCTTGCTTCGTGAGCCCAGACAACTTCTTCCCTTCGGTGCGTTCGGAGACATTATGCTTCGATGACACAGCTAGGTTGTCTTGGAATGGGGTTCTTTGGTGTTTTTGAGACCAGGAACCCCCAAGGCCTCACTCACCCTAGCCAGGGTAGAGGGCTGAACAGGATTCGAAGCCTTAATCTTAGGTCTGGACTCAGACAACAGTGCGTCAAGTGCCTGGATGACTGAGCATAGCTACCAGCCGGTGACCTTCCATCCCCTCTCTCAAAGAGTTGCGATCTTAGACGCTCTTTGGTGCTGCGCTCTAGGAGACAGACATGATCTGTCCGCACTGACAATACTTAAAGCCAGGCTTTTTTGGGGATTGCTTGCGTGAAAAAAATTTTCTGAGGAGAAAAATATGGTGGAAAGGAGCCTTCAACATGTCCATGCGAAGCGCGGGAAAAAAATGACTGAGGAGTAACTGACTGCGTGTTCATGCAGCAGAGGAAAGCTCTGAATACTTGGAGAGAGAGCTCCACGTCATGTGTCGTAGGATGCCGTCACTCAGACAGCATGGCTAATTTAACCTGCTCATCGATGGAAAAGAAACTTTCCAGGAATGCTCAGCAGTACATGAGCACTCTAGCTGAAGTAGTGTTCAGAGAGGAGAAGTCAGCAGCTGCAATATAGCAATGTGACAATTCAATTTCCTGCAAACTGCCAGCCTATTTTGCACTGATAAAAAAAGGAAACATGCTGACAAGTTTGTAATTGGAAATCAAATAACATGCTTTGCTAACCAACCTCCCTGGTCCCTCGTAATGAGCTCACAGAAGTCATGATGTGTACAGGCTGTATCCTACGCTGTTTCCACTCCTGATTCAAGATATCTGTCCTCTCCACAATTTTTTGTCGGTTGGAATTAAACATGCTCTGTAAAAAAGGAAAACACAAAGCATAAATGAAGTAACGAGACAACTGAAAAGCATGTGGTAGTGTCTTAAAAAAATAAAATTCCCTCTGGTCCAACCAGTAAAACTGGGAAATGTGTAACTTTGGGAACCCAGAACCTATTCCCAAAACAATAGTAGGCAGAAAAGGGCAAGAGCATCCTAGTGGAAAACAGTGCAACATAGAGAATCAACGTGGCAAAAGGATCCCACCAAACATGTCGAGAAAAAGGGAGGCAGAGGGATGGGGTTATAACCAAATCTCTTGTTCGAATAGCAACTTCACAAACCTGCATCCTGCGCCTTGCAGTGGGGTTATACTGTACAAGACACAGATTCTCATTCTGCTCAAGAGTCTGCCAACAAAAAGTTCATTTCAGAATTTCAGCACATTGCATACTGTTCGGATCCACATTAGTCCATCTTGATGTACATCTAAACAATGTATAAAACCTAAACAGTGTTCAAAATCTCATAATTTAGTGCTCATAGAAATACTGCAGTAGAAATACACCAGTATTTTTAAACCTGTACCTACAACATACCATTTATGGGGGTGGGGGAAGAACAATTTTCATATACAAATCTACTGAATGAATTGCTGGGACCATACCCATATCATTAAGAAGCTGTATCTATGACAGCCAAGCAGTACTTTCTATATTATTGGGATTAATTTAAATTACCACAGGATTAAAGCAGCAGTACTACCAAAATATTAAATAAATAAATAAATAAATAAATAAAAACCAAGAATAGAATATCTTCCTTTTTATTCAGATTTTCATTTCATTCCAGAGAAGAGACTAGTGCCTAAAGCTTTTTAAAATCTCTGGTTCTTTAATTGCTTTAAACATTACAAAAATTTAAAAGATGGGTTGCTGCTGCGATGACCCTTAGATTTAGAAAAAGTTGCTAAAATAATAAAAATTGCACATATCTTATTACAAAATGCTATAAACCAAAAAGGAGACATAAAATAAAAATAAAGTAATAATACAAAAAAATTAGAAAAGAATATTAATATACTTGAAGTATTAATATATTTGTTGCTTTAAATTAGTTATAAAGTAAGTTTCAAGTAACTTTCCATTACCTCATGTTATTAACCCAGTTTAAATAAAGAAAAATTAAAAAAACCAAACAAACTGTACCACTGCCAATGACTGTGATTCAGTTAATACTTTGGCACTGGAGAAAAAGTAAGTAACAATTTAGACTAGCCTGAGGGAAGTCACTGGGACCAAGAGGAATTTAATTTTGCCTGAAGATTTCCAGGCATCTACTAATTCAGAATTCAGTAATAAAAACCAAACAAGCAATAAAACATCTTGAGGTAGATACTAATCAACAAAGAGGCCAGCTGAGTGAGTCCAATAAACTTATACTGGATATTCAGTGGCACAGGTGCACTGCTGAATAGACCCGGTTAATTAAGTTAGCCGGATACATTTATCTAGCTAACTTAAAGACTGCTTTAAGGAAGTCTTAAAAGTTATCCGGCTAACTTAACCAGATAATTGTACTTCATCCCAACACCCCAAACTTTATCCAGCTAAGTAGCCAGCCAGCTAACTAGTCAGATAACTCAGGACAGGTGAAATCAGCAGGATTTATAAACACCTTTCAATATGAACTTCCTTTATTCATGATT
This sequence comes from Rhinatrema bivittatum, assembly GCF_901001135.1. Taxonomy (NCBI): domain Eukaryota; kingdom Metazoa; phylum Chordata; class Amphibia; order Gymnophiona; family Rhinatrematidae; genus Rhinatrema; species Rhinatrema bivittatum. The sequence goes on from NC_042616.1 coordinate 288,401,883, forward strand.
TCTCATTTCAAGGGAGCATTTGAAGAAGGCAAGCAGGAAAACAAAGTAAAAGGAGGAAATGCATTTGAACAAGGACTCATCTGTGGAACATATAGACTATTATTAAGTGTACCTTTTATTCTCATGGCTTATTCCTTGATAGTGAGACTCCTCTCAAAGACCAACAAAAACACTATTTTCTTTACAATTATTCACTGAATTCTTTCAACATGCTTGGTTTACATTCACTGTTCATTATACAACTAAGGAAGGATGTTCCTTTGTTGTAATATTGAAAGTATCACTTAATTTTACACGTCTGAACTTTGCGTGGCATTATACAAAGTAGAGTCAAGATTTAGCTTGTTTTGTTTCTAAATTCCCTGACTGACATAAAAGGTGTGAGTTAGTTTTGCATATTAAGCAATTAAAGTAGAACAAGAGCAAACACACTGGGATGGATTTTTGATCTAGCCAATCAACTCCAGAGTTAGCCAGCTAGATCTCAAAGGTAGGAAGAGGAGGAGGAGTGGAATTTTCCCCTGCTGAGTGGTTAAAATTGAAACCACCTAAATTCACAAGGATGCTAAATTTAGCCATTTAAAAAAAAAAAAAAAAAAGTCAGTTCCAGAATTTTTCTGGAGGCAGGCTTACGACTTAGCCAGCTAGTGTCAATTTTCAGCACTAGCTTGTTAACTATAGGCAGTCAACCCCAACCGCACAAATTAGGAGAATTTCCAGTTGCAAAGTCCAAAAATGTGCTTAAGATCGCTGGTTAAAAAACTAAGCCAGCAATCTTATGTGCTTCTGGCATGTTTGAAAGTTTACCCTTTTGTGCTTATTTTAAGAAAGTGCATTATTCTTAGACTTTTAGAGCTTTACAAACTGTTAGCAATATGTTGCTATCTGGGGGGGGAAACCAAACATATACAACTGAAAATTAGTCTTGGGCTCTGTTTGATTTCTCACTGACAAGACAGCAGAACAGGTATACCTTCACTTCATCAGCCCGCCTGAACCTCTTCAGCTGCCTCAATCGCATATATTCAGACTTCACACGCTTCCGCCAGCACACTGGTCCCTTCTCCATCCTCTTTCCAGTCTGACCCATGATCACCCTGCAATGGCACAGTAAGATTCATTGACTAGACATGCTCAGCAGACCAGCAATTCCTACAATAGTTTAGGATCTCACACTGGCTGAACAGCACAGAATATTCTTCTAGGACAGTGGGGCTCGCTAAAGATTGCATCAATTTTGCACCAGATCTTTCAATAACATTTCTCATTATTTACAAAGTGACTACACTGGAACAACAAACCCCAGCCTGGGATACTAAATAATAATTCCCAATGGGTAAGGCACTTACTGACAATGAACACCTTAGAAATAAAGGGGCGGATTTTAAGAGCCCTGCTCGCGTAAATCCGCCCGGATTTACGCGAGCAGGGCCTTGCGCGCCGGCGCACCTATTTTCCATAGGCCTGCCGGCGCGCGCAGAGCCCCGGGACTCGCATAAGTCCCGGGGTTTTTCGAGGGGGGCGTGTCGGGGGCGGGGCCGATCGGCGCGGCGTTTTGGGGGCGGGACGCTGCGTTTCGGGGGCGGGTCCGGGGGCGTGGCCGCGCCCTCCGGAACCGCCCCCAGGTCGCGTCTCGGCGCGCTAGCGGCCCGCTGGCGCGCGGGGATTTACTTCTCCATCCGGGAGGCGTAAATCCCCCGACAAAGGTAGGGGGGTGGGTTAGATAGAGGAAGGGAGGGGAAGGTGAGGGGGGGGCGAAAGCGAGTTCCCTCCGAGGCCGCTCCGATTTCGGAGCGGCCTTGGAGGGAACGGAGGCAGGCTGCGCGGCTCGGCGTGCGCCGGCTGCACAAAATCGGCAGCCTTGCGCGCACCGATCCTGGATTTTAGCAGCTACGCGCGTACCTACTAAAATCCAGCGTACTTTTGTTTGCGCCTGGTGCGCCAACAAAAGTACGCGAAGGCGCACTTTTTTAAAATCTACCCCACAGCTTATATACATATGCACACACATTTCAGATGACGGGCAATCTTAACAGTTGGTTTATCATGCCTGAAACAATACTGAAAGCTCTTCCTACTTAGCCACTCATCGCTATAAATTAAATAAAATCAAGGTGTTACTATAATGATAGAAGGAGAATGATGTCATAAGAAAAATGTGCAAAAATTGCCTCAGACCGATATTACAATATTTGGAACAGAATTCATTATCAGGTGAATTTTCAAGAGCTATGTATGTAAATGTAAATACTATTATAGCCATTTTCAAAAGCCATTTACCCACATTAAGTGCACTTAACGGAGGTAAAATATATGGAGAATTTAATGGCATATATTGAAGCATTTTTAAAAGCCCAGTTACATGAGTAATAATTGTGTAAATCCTTTTGAAAATTACCCCCTATCTCTGTAACCTCTTGCTGATCAGGAAGTAGATGTGGGACAATCTGTGAAGATCAAGGATCTCTTTCTTGACATGGAGAGAGTGACTGTCAAAGCTTTTTACATGGATAATTATTTACCTGCATAAAAAGCCCAACTGAAAATGGTCTCATCCCCTCTCCCCCATCTGTGAGTAAAAATAAATGGGCTGATCTTAATATACACGCTTTACCCACACAAAAAACGGAGCACAGATTGGAGAGATCAGGGGAGGCAAAGTATGTGCAGTGTTTTCATTTTTGAAGCTCCACACATACTTTCTGCAGGTATATTTTAATCCGAGAGAGAGAGAGAGAGAGAGAGAGAGAGTTAAATATTAGTGCAGGGGGGTAGGGGCCACTTTGACATTCAACGTGAGATGTACGAACAGAACAGTGGTCTCTTGTGAAGATTTGCTGGCCTTCGGAGTGAGGAAACTCACTCCAAGATGAGATTTGTGCAGTGTTCTCTCAACCTAGCTTGTTGTTACCCAGGAAGAGAGTCCATCAAGCTAGGTTGAGAGAACATTGCACAAATCTCATCTTGGAGTGAGTTTCCTCACTCCGAAGGCCAGCAAATCTTCACAAGAGACCACTGTTCTGTTCGTACATCTCACGTTGAATGTCAAAGTGGCCCCTACCCCCCTGCACTAATACTTAACCCTCACCTCGAGTTACTAGGTGGGCCTCCCATAGGGATACAAATACCTGTCTAGGGAGGAGGCACTATAGCAAGGCGCGCTTCTCTCTCTCTCTCATACTGAAATAGGCCTGTCCGAAAACATCGTGAACCACTATAAACCTTTACCGGCCTCTAGCGCACAACGTAACGCAAATGAAAGAGGTGTAGTTATTGGCCGCGTTAGGAGCCGCACTAACACTGCGGCTGTTTCGCGGCACACAATAAATCCTCCCTACTTTACATTTGCTCCGCCCCCTGAATACAAAATTAAAAATTTGCATTCGCAAATCGCGTTAACGGCTGTTAGCGCGATTTGCGGAATTATCACCCGCGGTAACTCCTTGGAAAATGAGGCCCATAGACAGGACCAGTTTTTGGGGTGGGTCACCTGGGACATCATTAACTGAGGGATGCCCTAAGGACCACGAGGATAGAGGAGAGGCCCAGTGTGGTTACACTGGATCCATTCCTGCCACGGCCAAAGGGAGCAATCACATGCCCGCAGAGGATCCCATCCTGCCACAACCAGACACAAAAGTGTCCTGGCTACAGGGATGGAGGAAGAGAGGCCCAGCGTAGCCATGGTGGATCTCATTTCACTGTGACCTAAGAGAGGACCAGGGGAGGGGGTTGCTTTTTGCCCTGGGCACCATCCCCCCTAAATCTGGCCCTGCCTGCAGACTGCAAGTACCACAGGCATTATAAAACAGTTTAATTTGATTTACTGATATTTATATACTGTCAAGACCTCTCACAAAACTGTAGGATCTTCCAGTTGAAGGTTTTCTAGAAGACATAAGCACATCCGCCACTTTCTTTGGAAGGAGTAAAGAGGAGTCTACTATGTATTCAACATGCACACTGTGATGGTCAATAATAGAAGGTTGGTGTGGCAGAACCTGTCATTCTCCTGTGTGATGAGAGTCTGAGATATCCTCAATGGAAGTGGAGACTAAACTAATAGATGAGATATGGAAACCACACTTGCCACAGCCAGGCAAGTGCAATAAGGTGCAATAAGGACCTTCTAAACAGCGCTGGCAATTAAACTGTGGATACACAGTGTAGACAGTCATTCTAATTTAGAACAAAACCATTGGGAGTTGATCTTAGCTGCTCGGATGCCTGGAGCAGAACATTTCGACTTTCCTGTTGACTTCTGAAGCAAACAAGTTGATCACCAGCTTTCTCCAGCAATTGGACAAGTCATCTGTGATTCTTTGATCCAAGGACCATATGCACAGCTGCAACACTCTGCTGAGCCGGTTCACCAATGTATAATCGATGCCCAGAAAGTAGGTCACCTAGAGATGGGCATTGTGATGTCTTGCTGATGACCAGATTCAGATAGCATCCTAGCAGGGGGCATAAGTTGGGGGTGGGCAAACTACATCTCTCAGCCAGAACTGGACAGTCTGCCCCATCTTTTTGGCCTGCCTATCTCCCACAAACTAACTACAGGATCCGGCCTACCATCATCCTTCAACAGCCTGCCTGAACAGCCTCATGTCATCAGCAATGGTCTGTAATGAGGTGCTGACACGTGTGATATGGGCCACAGATGATTATGTCAGGTTGTGTCTCTGACAGGCTGCTGGATGAAGGCAGCATAGGAGCTCACTCAATAAGAGCCAGCAAATCACGGAGCAGGCTGTGTGGGAGGAAACTTTTCGAGTCAGCAATGAAAAGCTTTCTGCTACCATCGCCAAGAGCCGTTCACAGTCCAAGCCATCCCCAGTATCACTGTTTACTGTCCCCAGCATGCTCTAAGTAGCCACAGAGAAGATGGAGTCTAGGGGTGACAAGGAGGAGGGCCAGCAAAACCTGGAAGGAGTTACAGCCAACTTAGATCTAGGCCAACAATATCATCAGGCCCCAAGTGAGACTGCCAGAGCTGGCATGCGGCACGAACACCTGCCAGCAAAAACCCAAGTGAGACCTGGAGCCGGACATGAGCAGGGCCTAAATTAGAATGTGTAGCTGCTGGCAAGGCTTGCTGGTGAGGAAAATAGGTGGTCTCCATAGATAGAAAGGAAGAAAGAGACGGGCTGTGTGGAGAGTCATCTGCGAATCCCTATTTCATTCATGAGTCACTGCCAGTGATTCAGCCAAAAGAAGATGGGACCCAGAGGAGAAGTTGCTGTTGATGCAGGCCACACCACAGCTAGAGGTGAGAAGAGCTCAAGAGGGCTATCCTCTTACCCTCCATTACAAAGGGGAGCCACTAAGGTGGTCTCAGTCAAAAAAAAAAAAAAAGTTTGCCCACCCCTGATATAACAGCCCATACCACCCTGCTTAATTGAGAACATGGCCACTTGATTATCCATCTGGATTAAGATTCTCTTTCCTGAAAGGATGCGAGAAAAAGCTCTCAGAATAGAGTGAATGACTGAGCTCAAGGTGGTTGATTTGCATATGACGCTCCACTGGGTCTACATCACACTGAGCTCTGAGAGCTGGGTTTGTGTCAGTACAGTCTGATGATGTTACCCATGTGTAAAGCAGAGTTGCTCACCTGTAACAGGTGTTCTCCCAGGAGAGCAGGATGTTAGTCCTCACATATGGGTGACATCATCAGATGGAGCCCTGTCATGGAACACTTTTGTCAAAGTTTCTAGAACTTTGACTGGCACACTGAGCATGCCAGCATGCCACCAACCCTGTGGCCACACGGGTCCCCCTTCAGTCTCGTTTGTAATAAAAAGTAAGAGCGAAAAATAACATAATAAAAGTGAACCCAACTCTGCGGGGTGGCGGGCGGGTTTCCTGAGGACTAACATCCTGCAGTCCTGGGAGAACACCTGTTACAGGTAAGCAACTCTGCTTTCTCCCAGTACAAGCAGGATGGTAGTCCTCACAAATGGGTGAATAGTGAGCTACAGGATGCCTGAAACAGAGTTAACCAAGCAGCACCCAAAATGTGCAACAGGCACAACAAAGGGGTGCTGTTGGGTTTGGAGGGCAGCCTGAAATTCATAGTGGACTGTAGGTAGGAAGAGTTGGGTTCCTAAAACTAGAAACAAATTTCGCAGTACAGACTGGCCAAAGATGCTGTCCTGCCTGCCAGTTTTGTCCAGACAGTAATGAGCTGCGAAGTTATGGAGAGAGCTCCAAGTTGCAGCTCTACAGATGTCGGCAATGGGTACAGAACGGAAGTGCGCTACTGATATTGCCATTGCTCTGACTGAATGCGCTTTCACGCGTCCCTCTAGTGGAAGGCCTGCTTGCTGGTAGCAAAAGGAAATACAGTTCGCCAACCAGGTAAGACAGGGTTTGCTTGCCCACCGCAACTCCGAGTCTATTTTTATCAAAGGAGACAAAGAGTTGGGTGGACTGTCTATGGGCTGCAGTGCAGTCTAAATAAAACGCTAGCGCACGTTTACAGTCCAAGGAGTGCAGGGCCAGTTCACCTGGGTGTGAGTGAGGCCTTGGAAAAAAGGTGGACAGTGATATGGATTGATTCAAGTGGAAATCAGACACTACCTTTGGCAAGAATTTAGGGTGAGTGTGAAGCACTATCCGGTCGTGGAGAAATCTTGTATAAGGTGGGTATGTCACCAGTGCCTGGAGCTCACTGACTCTGCGAGCTGATGTTATAACCACTAGAAATATAACTTTCCAAGTGAGATGTCGTAGCTCGCAGGAACATAGGGGCTCAGAGACCACATGAGCCTCGCTGGGACCACATTGAGGTCCCAGGCCGCAATTGGGGGACGCAGTGGAGGCTTCAGTTGTAATAAAGCCTCTGATAAAGCGCCCTACAAGGAGTTGCGCCGAAATTGGGGCATCCCCTATACCTTTATGGTAAGCGGCTATGGCACTTACATGTACACGGATGGAGGAAGTCTGGAGGCCAGACTCCGGTAGGTGCCAGAGGTAGTCCAGGAGCCGTGTGTTGTGGGGCAGGAGAAAGGACCTAGACCTTTTGGAGTGCACAACAAGGAGAGCCTTTTCCACTTTGATTGGTAAGATCTCTGAGCAGAAGGCTTTTGTGAAGCTACGAGGACCTGGGACACATCATTGGAAAGGCCAAGGGATTGCAAAATCAACCTTTCAACATCCAGGCCGTCAGACAGAGACTGGAGGTTCAGATGACATATCGCACATAACGTATCGCAGATAACGTTCTGCATTATGAAAGTTGGCGCTGTGCCCAAGCGAAGAGGCTGCTGGACAGAGAGGTCACGAAGAATGGGAAACCAAACTTGCCGCAGCCAATACTGAGCTATGAGGATCATTGTGCCCCAGTCCTGACGTAACTCCGTGCTCCATGAATGGGTGAAGGCATCCATTGTTGGTGTCTTGCGGCTGCAGAGCAGAGAGTAGTATCTGTCACTTTGCGGTTGTGAAAAGTCGCAAAGAGGTCGATGTCTGGGGGACCCCACTGGTGGAAAATCCTATTTGCCACAGAGGGGTCCAGGGACCATTCGTGGGGATGAAAGATCCGGCTCAGACAGTCTGCCATCACATTCTTTGTGCCCGCCAGGTAGGTGGCTCTCAGTAGCATGGAATGTGAGAGCGCCCAGGCCCAGATCTGCTCCGCCTCTTGGCAAAGCAGATAAGAGCCTGTGCCCCCCTGCTTATTCAGATACCACATCGCTACATGGTTGTCTGTTTGAATTAGGATTACCTTTTTGGATAGGCAATCCTGGAATGTGAATAGGGCATACCGTATCGCCCGGAGCTCCAGAAAATTTATCTGGTGGTCCGCTTCCGCCCTGGTCCAGGTTCCTTGTGTTTGCAATCCGCTGACGTGGGCTCCCCAATCCAGGTTCGAGGCATCCATGGTCAACGTTATTTGTGGTTCTGGTGGTTGGAAGGGTACTCCTGTTCGTAAATTGGACTCCCGTGTCCACCAAGCCAGTGAGTGACGAAGCTGGCTGGTTATCTGGACTACCTGTGAAAGGTGTTTAGTGGCTTGGGACAACTGGGATTTTAAAGTCCATTGTGTTACCCTTATGGCAAGTTGAGCCATTGGGGTGACGTGAACTGTGGGTGCCAAGTGTCCTAGCAAGGTTAGGAGCAGACGAGCCGATGCTGTCTGACGACTTTGTACTGTCTTGGCCAAGGTGGACAGTGTCTTTGTGCGGTCCTCTGGGAGGGCCGCTATGGCCATGGTGGTGTTTAGGTCTGCTCCAATGAAAGAGAGCTTTCGGATTGGAGTCAGATGGGATAGTTTATCAGAAATCCTAACGACTGGAGCACTGTATGGTAAGATGGAGGGAGTGAAGTGCTCCTTCCTTGGATGGACTTCTGAGGAGCCAGTCGTCCAGATATGGATAGACGTGGATACTCTCCCATCTTAATTGTGCTGCCACGACTGCCAGACACTTCTTGAATACTTGAGGTACAGAGGCAAGACCAAACGGGAGCACTCTGTATTGGAAGTGTTTGTGTCCCAATACGAATCGAAGGTATTTGCGATGAGGAGGGAATATCGCTATATGGGTGTAAGCATCTTGAAGATCTAGAGAGCAGAGCCAATCTCCTTGCTGCAGAAGTGGAAGCATGGTCCCCAAAGAAACCATGCTGAACCGCTCCTTGCGAAGGTATTTGTTTAGGGCGCGGAGGTCCAAGATAGGACGTATACTGCCGTTTTTTTTCAGGATTAGAAAGTATCGAGAGTAGAACCCCCTTCCTCGCTGCATTCGGGGAACTGGTTCTATGGTTCTGGACTGCAGTAGGAGAGTGAGTTCTGCCTCGAGGAGCAGTGTGTGATCGTTTAGGCTGTGCTCCTGGACTGGTGGAGAGTCTGGGGGTACAGCAAGGAAATTTAGATGTAAGTTATAGACAGTACCCATCGGTCGGTGGTGACTGAATGCCATTTGGTCGCAAAGTGGCATAGGCAGCCTCCCACTGGTAAAGTGGCTGAAGGGTGCAATGGAGGTTGACTGCTGCTCTCTAGAAAGGAGTCAAAACCTCGCTGCAGGACCAGTCTGGGGGGCTGACTGTGCCTCTAGGGGTTCTGTGCTGACGAGGTTGGCCTCTGTGAGAGGGTCTGGCCGTCCTAGCACGGGAAGGAGGAGGGTAGTACTGCGTGGCCTACAGGTTAATTCCTGGTATCCCATCTCGTGGCTCTTCGAGCTATATATAGCCAAGGTAATCTGAAAGTGACAGTGGACAGTTGGCGCAGGGTTTCATGGTGATCCTTCAGGGGCTGGAATCAGCATATATTCAAATTCAAAAGGTTCTTTCTTTTCTTTTCAGTCCCATTTTAATTTTTTTTTTTAATAAACAGTTTTTATTATAAAACTCAAACAGATTCCATTTGAACAATGTAACAATAAAACTAATAAACATTACATCAATGTAAATCATTTGTGTCTGATATGCCATGTGGTTTAACTTCTTATTCTGTATATTATGTATACTGATTATCAAATTGACAGTATTGTAATGTACAATCTTTACATCTGTAAACATGAAGCACATTGTCTGAACTGTATGCTATTAAACAACCATTTCTTAACCGCCCAACAGTATCATTTATGTGTATGCATTATTTACCTCCCCCTCCCCCCATTCCACTTTTTTGTAGCTATGAAAAGTGGGTCTGGGAGGTAGCCCTCCCTGTTAGTGCCTCGTTGGCAAGTTCCACTTATGGAGTCTTAGTCTACGGTAGCTGATGTAGCAGCACTTTTTAACTCTATTGCTGAAAGCTGCTTGAAGAGCCATAGTTCATATGGAGACCAGATCTTATGAAATTGTGATATTCGTTTTTATGTGCTGTGATTTTCCCCAGATTATATACTGTCTGAATCCTGGTTTGTATGAACGCCATAGAAGGGGTTTCTTCAGATTTCCAAAATTGTGCTATAGCACATCTAGTGGCAACAATACCAAATTGCACGAAATGCATATGGATTATCTTTTCCTTTCCAATCTCCAAATTGAGGAGTGCCTGAGAGGCATTGATTATAATTGGTTCATGAAGGATTTCTCCCAGCCATTCAAATAACTGGGACCACACCTTTTGTATCTTAGGGCAATTCCACCACATATGTAGAAAGGAGCCCATATCTCTACATAGTTTCCATCATTTATTGGATATATCTGGGAACATGTGATGTACCTTGTCTGGGGTAATATGCCATCTATATAGCAATTTATTTCCATTTTCTATATGGCCAGCTGATATCAGGCTCTTTCCGATGTTTTGAAATATATGTGTCCATGTAGTCTCTGTTAGTGTATCTGGTATGTCTCAATCCCAGGCCTTCAGATGTGAATGCTGGAAGTTAGATTTCCCAGCTAGCATAGAATATAGTTTTGAAATCATTTTTCCCGTCTTAATCGGCATGTCTACACATACACTCAAAAGCCGATATACCCTGGACAACATCATCCCCTATCGCCAGACTATGAAGAAAATGCCTAATGTGTAAATATGGGAATATTTCTCTAGGGGACAATTGATACTTGTGTTGTAATGTCTCAAAAGGAATCCAACCTCCTGGATCCCATAAATGTTCCATTTTATATATCCTTTTGTTTGCCAGCAGCTAAAGCAGACGGGTGTTGACAAGGCCCAAACAGATTATTATGAAAAACATGGGAACTATGAAAATAGGTCTTGTTTCCCACTAAGAGAGATTTCCAGCATGACCATGTGCTGTATGTGATTTGAACTGTTTCAGGAAGTATGGTGAGCATTCGCCAAGAGGCTTTAGGTTTCCACACCAAAGCTGATACAGGCATAGAACCAATGATGGCCTGTTCAAGTTTCATGTCTCAAAAAAGAACTAAAACAATTTCCACAATATCAAACTATACAAAAAAGGAAATGTCACATCAGAAAATCTTATATTGAATTACCGCTTCCCAAAATATAAATATTTTAAGTAGATTGAACACAAATATAAAACTGAAAAATTGAAAAAGAAAAAAAGAATACAAATGTCTGCCACAGATGATTAGAGGTCCAGGCGGCTCTCTTTTTGAGGTCACAGAGAACCCGCTGTCAGGCTTGATGATGCGGCTATATACTTAAAATATTTATATTTTGGGAAGCGGTAATTCAATATAAGATTTTCTGATGTGACATTTCCTTTTTTGTATAATACTGTTCAAGTTTCACCCATAGCGGTTGTTTGCACTGTTTATTCCAATCTATAATCGCTTTTAGGTGTGCTGCTGCATGGTACCAATGTAAGTTCGGAACACCCAATTCCTCCTTGCGTCTTTGGTAAATACAGTACTTTTTTTTTTGCTATTCTTGGCAGTTTTCCTTTCCATATAAATTTAAGAAGCCGCCTCTGCCATTTTTCTATGATTTTTGGCGTTAAGGCAATTGGAAGTGTTTAGAAAAGATATAAAAGTCTGGGGAGGATATTCATTTTAAGGACCGCTATTCTACCTATCCAGGATATATGGTAATGATCCCATTCCTCCAGATTTTTGTATATTTTTTCCATTAGTGGTGGGTAGTTTAATTTGAACAAGTCATCTTGCCTACCTATGTATATTCCAAGATATTTAATCTTAGAATTGTTCCATCAAAAGGGGTGATCCCTTTTGAGTCTGTCTACCACTGTTTCTGTTACTGAGATGTTAAGAATTTCAGATTTTTCCCAGTTTACTTTAAAACCGGAGACTTGACTGAAGTTAGAGATCTCTGTACATATTGCTGACAATGAATTTAAAGAGTTGGAGAGAGTGAATAAAATATCATCGGCAAACAGCGATAGTTTAGAACAAAAATTTCCCACCCTGGATGCCTTTTATGTGGTCCTGATTGCGAATTCTGTGTGTAATGATTCTAAGAAAAGCGCAAAAGAAGGGGTGAGAGAGGACATCCCTGCCGAGTTCCTCTACCTATGGGAAAGGTGTGGGAGTAGAACACCCATTAACTTTTAAGCAAGCAAGAGGTGCTGAATATAGTTTCTTAATCCACCCAATAGAGTGATTCCCCATCTGCAGAGTTTGGAGAGTTTGGAAAAGGAATGGCCATTGGACGAAGTCAAACGCTTTTTCGCGTCTATTGCTAACAACAGGCATGGAATATTATGACATTTAGACCACCAAATGGAATTAACAGTTTTGCGGACATTATCCGATGCCATACACCCTGGAATAAACCCCGATTGGTCCCGGGTGCACTAATTCTGGTAAAATGGCATTCAATCTGTTTGCCAGTATTTTTGCTAGAATTTTCATATCGAGGTTGATTAGTGATATTGGTCTGTAAGAACCACAGAGTGCTGGGTCTCGACCAGGTTTAGCCAGAATTGTTATGCCTGCTGTGTTTGTTACCGATGAGACTTTGTCTGTGCCCCTTAAAGAACTAAATACTTTTAAAAGCAGAGGAATCAACTGGTCAGCGTATTTTTTGTAGAAAGCAGCTGTGTAGCTATCTAAACCAGTGGATTTGCCTGATTTTAAACTTTTAATAACCCAAGCTACTTCAGCTCTGGAGATCTCCTTATCTAACATGTCTCTTTGGGATTCTGAAATCTGGGGTAGGGAAGCATTAAGTAGGTATGTCTTAATCTGTTCAGGGTTTATAGCTCCATCTGAAGCATAAAGATCTGTATAAAAGCGTAAAAACGTTTTCTGATTTCACTATTCGTTGTTAAGTTTACCCTGTTCATCTTTAATTTTGACTATATTGTTGAGGGAGCGTTGTACTTGTTTACGGGCTAGCTGTTTACCTGCTTTACCACCTCCCTCATAATGAGTCTGTTTTAATAACTAGATGATGGGCTATAGCTGCTGCTTCTAAGGCTTCCAATTGTTTCCTACATTGATCTAGATTCTTCAGTGGTCTGGCAGAACCTATGCGTTTATGTGATTCTGCAAGATGTTTAATCCTTGCCAGAATGTTTCAGCTTCGCTTGTTTTTTTTACATGGGTCGCCCTTGCAATTAATTTACCCCTGAGCACTGATTTTAAACAATCCCAAAGTGTCATCGGAGTGACATCCCCTGTGTCATGATGAGCTAGATATTCCTGTATCTCTTCCTTGAGTGTCAGGAAAAAAAGTTTCATCTTCAATTAAGCTTTCATTAAGTTTCAATATTGAGTACCTTTATCATAGTGCAATACTCGAAGTGTGATACCTATTGGGGCGTGGTCAGACCAAGTTATAGAGTCTATATAAGGTCTGGTCACATTGTTTATATTGGACTTATCTACTAGTAATAAATCTATGTGGGAGTAAGATTGGTCCGCCCGGGAATAATACATAAAGTTTTTTGATGTGGGATTATGTACCCTCCAGGTATCAAGGAGTCCTTGCCTCACAAGAAGAGCTTTGCTGGTGGTCGTCTCTCGCCCCTTAGTGTTGTCAATGTGAGGGTTTATTGTCAAGTTAAAATCTCCCCCTATTATCAAACATCCAGAAGAATGCAATTCTATCACTTTTTCCATTTTTTTCCAGGAAAGAACCTTGATTGTTATTGGGTGCATTGATATTTTAAAAAGTATATGTTGCCGCCGCCTAATATAATAGTAAGTAATATATATCTACCTTCTGGATCCGATAGGTAAGCCTGCTGCTCATATATGATATCTTTATGAATGAGAATCCCTACTCCAGCGTATTTATGAGATTTAGTGCTTGCTGCCCAGTATTGATGAGGGAAAATTGCAGATTTCATCGTATGCTCATATCTGCGTTTGAGATGGGATTCTTGGATAAAGCCTATAGCAGTGTGTTGTTGTTTCAGTTCAGCAAATAAAAGTTGCATTTTTCTATAGGAGTTAAGTCTCTTCACATTAAGGGACAATATTTGCAGCTCAGCCATTGAAAAGATTTATATCCTTAATGTGCATTTGCAGTGAAGGAAACCCCCCTGAATTCGCCACCACATCTCTTTATAAACCTCCTAAGCCAATGTTACCAACAAGTACATACAGGAAATGAAAGCTACGTAGATCCCTCGCCATTACCCACCCCTAACCCTTAATTTCTTTGACCCCTCATAGGCTGCCTCTACTAGTCCTAATCCCTAGCAGACAGGCCTATAACCTGTATGCTATGTCAGGAGAGAAATCAGTCATCCCCACCCACGACTTCTCTTCCCCCCCCCCCCCCCCCGGCCAAACTTCCCCCAACTTATCTTTTTAAACAACATTATTTTAATCTCTTCTGTATATAAACGTTACCATTACTCCAGCTGTGTGGCTGTGTTTTGTCCATCCATGGCTTGTCCTTTGGTTACTGTGACTACTCTCTCTGAAATCAAGATGTCCAATTAGTTTGAAAGTCTTTGTCAAATTCAAGTGTCTGGTGGTAATGAAGCTCCATCTTCATGGTTGCGCTGCAGTCTCAGTCCACCTTTGTTGAACCTCTGCCACCGTGGATAGTCCTCGCGACGATTGGGTCATTTGTCCAGTTTGCAGAGTGTCTTCAAATCCGGCATAACCAGCTTCTTTTAATATGGCTGCTCCTTCCTGTACTGTTTTAATTTTGTGAAAATTTCCATTTAGGGAAAAACCCAGGCCAAATGGGAATAGCCATCTATATCTAACATTGCTTTTCTTAATGTTTCAATATAGGTTTCAGTTCCTGGCGTTTGCGAATGGTACTGGAGACAAGGTCTGCAGGTATCTTGCTTTCGGGCCACTGCGGATATTTTATCTTTCATAGAAAAATCATGGTAAACTTGCTATAATGTCCCTTGGACGGTTACCTTACTGGGGCACCCAAAGCCCAATGTGCTCTGTCTTTCTGATATCACTGTTGGCTGGGCGCCTCTGGAAACATCCGGGAGTGTTAGCAATATGGCGCTAATTTTTGTCACTACTACCTGACAAATGCAGTCCTGGTATTCTGCAGATTCAGGAATGCCTCGAAAACGAAGATTTTGCCTCTAGACCTATTTTCGAGTGGACAGCTCTTGATGAATTTTAAAGTGATCTTCTTGCGCTATTTAATAGCCTCCATGAGGGCGTCCATCCTGGTTTTCGATTTCGAAGAGACGGTGGCATTTTTCCGCCATCTCTTCTTAATTTCTTCGATAGATGACATTATTTCTGTTTTGTGCGCTTGCAAGTCCTGCCGCAGTTTGGCGAACCAGTGCTTCATTCTCTTGTCGGGTCGGCAGTTCAGCGATCGATGGTGAGTCCTCTGGATGCTCACTCGCTGGGCACATCCTCTTCGAGCACCGCCATTTGAGAGAGGCCGGGTGCTTTCAGTTGCTCTTGCTTTCTATAAGAAAGATTTTTTTAAATCTGCCGATTTCATCGCATCGACATTAGGGACTTTCAGTCCCAAGCTGGGCTCTGGTACAATGGGTCCTACGAAGTCTGATGGTGGAGATTTACCACGATAGAGAGTTGTATGGGGTGGGAGCTCAGATTTAGTCAGCCATCCACTCTGATGACGTCTTTCAGCGATAAATCAATGGTGACTCTTCTGTTCCCGCTCGCTTGCATATCCTCTTCGAGCGCCGCATTGAGAGAGGCCGGGTGCTTTCAGTTGCTCTTGCTTTCTATAAGAAAATTTTTAGTCTCATTTTAATTTATTGATTGAAGTGGCCGTTTCACCCGCCAGAAACTGAGCGTTTCTGGCTTTGTGAAGAAATGGTCAGCCGCTTTAAATCAATAAAATTAAAATGGGACTGAAAAGAAAAGAAAGAACCTTTTGAATTTGAATATATACCGATTCCAGCCCCTGAAGCAGCAGTTTGCGAAACATGGTACCGGTGCTGGGCATGAATTAACTTCACACAAATGGGGAAGTAGTGCACTTTGTTAGTAATTTTGTGAAAATGCTTTAAAAAAAATCTTTAAAAATTGGACCAAGATTAAAAGTGTACCCCTTTGATTTGTTGATGGAGCATAAGCAAGGCTCTAAAAGATATCAAAGTGAGGGGTTATATGATAGTCCCTGATTATTATTTCATTGTAATTTTGGCTGGATACGTCTTGTTGTAATTAATTGCATCAGTAGCATGGGATCTTCTTGGTATTTGGGTACTTACCAGGTTCTTGTGGCCTGGTTTGGCCTCTGTTGGAAACAGGATGCTGGCTTGATGGACCCTTAGACTGACCCAGCATGGCAAATTTTCTTATGTTCTTATCCCTAAAAGGGGGAAGTATAGTTCGCTAGCCACATCCTTCAAAGCCGCTCCTCCCTCCTCAGGGATAGTCCTATCCGCTTAGAGATGGCATAGACCAGCGCATCCACTTTGGGAAAACTCAAACGCTCTCTCGCCAATGAATCCAGGGGGGTACAGACCTTCCAATGTCAGACTCCCTTTGAAATTTGCCTCTTGAGGTACCCCATTCAAGATCAATCAATTCCTGAATGGCATCCATAACAGGGAAAAAACAAGAGGCTTTTTGCAAGGAAACCAAAATAGGATTCTTCTTCGGCTCAGACATGGAATCTGCCCCAGTAACACCCAGCATCTTTAATGGCTGGGAAATCAGGGGCCGGCAGTTTCATCTCTATGAAAAAACCGCAACATGGTTCAATATGGTTCCAGTCCCAGAGGAATTTCCCCATCATCCAGGGAATCAGGATCTGTCTCATCATCAGTGTCATCCGGTTTCCTGTCGGGAATATCTGCAGCAAACAGAGGCGTGCTCCGGAGCTTAAACATAGGACTGGAAGAGGGAGGGGCCACTGGCTAAGGGTCTGACCTGACAGGACAGGGCGAAACTGAGGACTGCGCCTGAAGAAAGGATTGGCTAAACCCAGAAAGAACTGGAGCGGGGGCCCAGTGAACCACCATCCCCTGCGGAGAAACTTGTCAAGGGAGTTCCAAGATCTGGCATACCCCAGGACAGATCCTTAACCAGACCATCATCAGGCTGAGAGGATTCAGGCTTAGTGAAATCAGAGGAAGACAACTCTCCCTGAACCTCTAAAACAGCGCAGACACATGTTAGAGGACACGTCAGGCTGAGATGACCGAATATGACTGGCAACACCAGAGAGAAAGGCGCTTAGGTTTCTTGTTCACCAGCGCCATCAGTGCACAGTCGACGGATAATGTGCATCTAGCCAGCTTGAGCTGAAAAATTTCAAGCGCCCAAAATTTACATGCACAGAATTTAGGAGCACCGATAGTAAGTGCCACAAACATGCACACCAACTGTGCCCCAAAACCTGGGTGCACCACCAAGCTTAAAAACTTGTGTAAACAAAAGTTGTGCCCCAAACTGATGGAGTGCACTGTTAACCTGCATTTGGACGCACATTTTCGACACGCTATTACCCCTTACTGAATAAGGGGTAAAGCTACCCCTCCAGAGACTAATAGCACCCGCAACATGCAAATGCATGTTGATGGCCCTATTAGTCATTCCCGCGCGATACAGTAAGTAAAATGTGCAGCCAAGCCGCACATTTTACTTTCAAGAAAATAGCACCTACCCAAAGGCGCTAAATTCTGCCGGCCCCGGGGAAATGCACAGAAAAGCAGTAAAAACTGCTTTTCTGTGCACCCTCCGACTTCATATCATGGCGATATTAAGTCAGAGGTCCCAAAAGTTAAAAATAAAAAAAATAAAAAAATTTTAAATATCAGCCCGCGGCTTGCGGGTTGAAAACCGGACGCTCAATTTTGCCGGCGTCCGGTTTCCGAACCCGTGGCTGTCAGCGGGCTTGAGAACAGATGCCAGCAAAATTGAGCATCGGCTGTCAAACTCGCTGACAGCCGCTGCTCCTGTCCCAAAAAGGAGGCGCTAGGGACGCGCTAATGTCCCTAGCGCCTCTTTTACTGCGGGCCCTATTTAATATTTGTTTTACTGTATCGCGCGCACAGGACACTGGCCTGTGCACGCGCTGGGAGAGCAGGCACTCGCCCGCTCTCCCGTGAACTTTACTGTATCAGCCTGTAAGAGAGAGAAGATCATTCAATGCTGCCAGATGACATCATCCATATGTCATGGCTAATTCAGCCCTGCTTATCAATGGATAAAAAAACACTTTGAAATTCTTACAGACAGAAATTCCAAAGGGTAAAAGGGAAGAGAATAGTATGGGGATATATTGCCACCGCCTTGCCAGGATAAGGAAAACACTATAAAATGCTAACAGAGAGCCTGGCTAGTAAAATGGGCAACCCAATAATAATGGCAGAGTTCAGTATTGATTGGGAAATGTCACATCAGGACATGCAAGGAAGGTTTCATGCAGCATTTCTGTGGAACTAACCAGAGGGGGAACCACATAAGATCTAGTTCTCAGTGGAATGCAGGCTCTAGTACAAGAAATAAACGTGGTAGATCTGCTTGAAAATAGTAACCATAATGTAACTGAATTTGACAATCACTGAAAGGCAAATACTAAGGAAAGCTAGTGAAGCAGCATATAAAATGAGGACTTTTTTAGAAAAAGAAAATAAAAAGAGCAATTCACAAGGTTAAAAATTTGCAAGAGACAAGGACATTGTTTAAAATTACCATCTTGGAGGCCTAGAAAAAAATATATTTATTGCATTAATAAAGGTAAAAAGAAAGCCAAACAATGGCCAGAGTGAAAGAGGCAATTAAGGCCAAAATGGCATCATTCAAAAAATGTAAAGATGAACCAAATGAGGAAAACAGGAAAGAGCAAGTTATGTTTAAAAAATAATTAAAATATTCTTTGAGAATTTGAAAAGAGGCTTCCATAGAGATAAATATTGGCAATAAAAACTTTTTCAAGTTCATTTGAAACAAAATGCCAGCAAGGGAGTGAGCTGTGCCACTAGATATCTGTGAGGTAAAAGGGTTGTTCAGGGAGGATAAGGAAACAGCAAAAAAAACTAAATTGATTCTTTGCCTCTCTCACTCCTGAGGATATTGAGGTTATACCCACACCAGAAACATTTTTTGTTGGTGATGATTGCGCTACTAAATGAATCACTGTGAAACTGGAGGATATAATAAATCAGATTCCAGACTAAAGAATAATAAATCACCAGATGACATTCAGCCTAGAGTTCTGAAGGGACTCAAACATGAAATTCCAAACCCGTTTCTGATTTAGTTAATTATGGATATTTGATATTCTGCCTTTTTTCCCCCCCCCAAATTGGTCTCAAGGCAGATTACAATAATTTAAAAAAAAATAGAGGCATTTGAACAGCTTACAATTAATCAGAATGTATTCCATGCAGCATTTCATGATGATTTGTAACCTATCATTTAAAGCAGTGGTTCTCAACCTTTTTTCTGTCGGGACACACCTGACAGATGGTTCTCACATGCGTGACACACTGACCCATGATCGTCACGGGGCTAGATGTAAAAGTACAGTTTGCATCCACGGGAACCCCCCCTGACCCATAATAATGGATGTAAAGCAGTATTATGACATTCCCCACACAACTCACCCTACAAAAAAGATATTCTGGTTCTGGTGTCATCTCAGTAACAGCAACTCAAACTCCTACTTCCATGCTCAATAGCCCTACTTATGAAAAGACAGCAGTTTACCACCAATGCATGTCCTCTTGAGAAAACACAACAAATAAGGCTGATACAAACGCTTACATGCTAGTAAAATATCTCTCATCTTGGTAACACACAGAACCGACCTAACATACTCCCAGGATCTGTAGTAATGCACATAAACTAATCTGCACACAGTTACACCTGTATTATGGAATACACTCAAACAGGAGCAACCCTATCTATGAAAAGGCAATACTACAAATATTAAATCAGGTCCTAAAAACCAATATACCTCTTATTAGGAAAACTGAACTAGCAAGCAGCTATAGCTTCCCACACAGAAATAATTGTAAAACTATACTAATAAGCAGAATAAATGTTTCAAAACAGCTATGAACAGAATAACATCCAACAATTAAAAACTCATAAAACTATTAAAAATTCTCCAAACACCAATAAAATATTTCAAAAAAGCAGGACATCACATCATATTAAATAATTAAATGGCAGACAATCAAGAAAATAAAAATTAAAAAGCTTATCTTTACTTACCTCCCTCCAGCAGCTCTCCTACTCCTCTTCCATGCAGGCAGTAGCTCACACCAGAAGCAGCAGTAGTGGCTAAGCTCTATACTCATGGTCCTCTTCCTTAGGGCCCATGTCTCTCACACACACACCATACCAGTCATGCCCCCATGACCAGTTTCTGTCTCACACACCAATCATCTCCCAAACAGTCTTTGACACACACACACTCACCAGTCACCTTCCTGAACAGTTTCTCTCATGCCATACACACACACAGGCTTCCCACTCCTGTGTTCTACTTACATATATGGGCTTCTCACTCTCATAATCACTTTCTCTGTCTCACACACACTCACCAGTCTCTCACTCCTATGCTTATTCTCATTCTCATAATCACTTTCTTTCTCTCACACACTCACAAACACACACCAGTCACCTGATCTCTCTCATGCATACACACACACAGGCTTCCCACTCCCATGTTCTCTTTCAGATATACAGGCTTCTCCCTCCCATGCTGTGTCTCACATAAACCCAGGTTTCTCACTCCCATGCTCACTCTCTTCACATGCACAGGCTTCTCATTCCCATAATCACTTTCTCTCTGTTACACACACACCAGTCTCTCATTTCCATGCTCGCTCTCCATGTGCACAGGCTTCTCATTCCCTGAATCACATTCTCTCACATTCACACACACCAGTCTCTTTCTCTCACACACACCGTCACCTTACCAACCAGTCTCTCTCTCATGCATGCACACACACAGGCTTCCCACTCCCATGCTCTCTCTCACATAATCAGGCTTCTCACTCCTATGCTTTCTTTCACACACACACCCACAACACCAGGCTTCTTACTCCCATGCTTTCTCACATACCCAGATTTCTCACTTCCATGCTTTTTCTCACACATACACACACCTCAGTCACCTCCCTAACTAATTCTCACACTCTCAACATACACATCAGTCATCTCCTTGAGCAGTCACTTTCATTGACTCTCACATACACACACACACACACACACACATCAGCTCTCTGACCAGTTTCTCTCAATCACACACACATTCTCTCACTTACAACACAGACTGACTGGCTGGCTTGCTTCTCTCTCTCTCTCTCACTCCTCATCTTCCCTCTCTCCCCCCCCCCCACCCCACAGCACAAATGGTAGCTGCAGCAGCCTCCTCCTCAGCCCCCGCAGGCCAAGAAGGAAGAATTCCATCGACCGCGGGAAGCTCATGCTGCTGTCTCCTTTCCCCATTACCAGCTGCTTCGATTGCTCGGGGGCCCATGGTACTGGTCGCCGCTGCTATTTTTTCACGTGGCACGTCTTTCTCCTTCCCACGCACCGCATATCACTTCCTGTTTCTGGGGGGGGGGGGCACGGGAAAAATCAAAGGCCAGCCGCGGATGCCACAAGCTTTTTCTAGCACCGCTGCCGTTCCCGCTGGGTTTGAACGTGCTGATAGCCCGGCGGCAACGGCAGCAGGGAAGGAAGAGCAGCGGGGAGGAGACCAGGAGCACGCGACACAACCTGCTGGTGCTTGGCGACACACTGGTGTGTCCCGCGACACACCGTTTGAGAAACACTGATTTAAAGTAACCATGGTACCTGAAAGTAGCCAATGTACACCAATTTTTTTAAAAGGGTTTCCAAGAATGATTTGGGAAACTACTGTCCAGTGAGCCGGACGTCAGTGCCAGGTATAAATCATGAGACAGTTGGAACTGGTTATTTACCTTTTCAAACCACATTAGGATTATGGGATACTCCATGAAACTAGTAACCAGCCGACTTAACGAAAATCATAGGAAATATTTTTTCACTTGGCGCACAATCAAGCTATGAAATATGTTGCCAAAGAATGAGATCAAGGCAATTAACACAGTGGGGTTCCAAATAGTCAGACAAGTTCCTGAAGGAAAAGTCCATAGACCGTTATTAGACAAGTAAACTTGGGAAAGCCAGTGCTTATCCCTGGGAGTGAGAAACAAGAACTGATCTTCTATTTGGGATTTGATGGGTACATGTAACCTGGACTTGCCACAGTCGGAAACAGGATGTTGGGCTTGATGGACCATAGTCTAACCCAGCATGGCACGTCTTATGTTCTAAAGTCCTGCAGGAGACTAAATGCACTGTGAAATCTCTATGGGCAGAAATTACACGCATGATGTGGAAAAATAGTGGCAATGGGGATCTGCCATCCACGAGGCCAGAATGAACATAGAGACGTTAACAGAAAATAGGAAAGCTAACAAATTAGGAAACACAGTAATGGGATATTTTCATTACACAAATACCAAGTAGGTAAAAGCAAGTTTGCTTACCGTAAACGGTGTTTCCGTAGATAGCAGGATGAATTAGCCATGCTGTCATGGGAACTGTCCATCAGGGCCCAGGAGTGCGGAGCTTAAGAAGCAGAGTGTAGAGTTTCGAGACTCTGCGGCTGCACGTGTGTTCCCTCGCGGGAAGAACCAGTTCTCCTCAGTCTGTGATTAAGCTTGATGTAGTTGATTTAGTACGACTACCAGGGAGGTGGGAGGGTCAGCATGGCTAATTCATCCTGCTATCTACAGAAACACCGTTTACGGTAAGCAAACTTGCTTTTTCCCGTCGATAGCAGGGCTGAATTAGCCATGCTGTCATGGGAGTCCCAAGCTCCCGATCACGCTGTTGACTGATTGTCGCGTGATTATATGCGTGTGGTAGTCGGTTGTTATTGAGGTAACGCATGCAGAATCTCCTCTGACCCAGTGTTGCATCTGCTGCTGACTGTTTGTCTAAAGCAGTAATGAGAAGTGAAAGTATGTAGAGAAGACCATGTGGCCGCTTTACAATGTCTACTGGGTTGACATTCTTAAGATGAGCTATAGATGTAGCCATAGCCCGAACTTGATGCGCTCGTGGAAGCGACTGAAGTGGGGAATTTCCCTTGTGACAATACTGTATACATTGAAACAATCCAGCTTAAATTGTTCTTTTGGCCACGGGTAGTCCCGGGGCTCTTGGGTTGAATGAAACAAATAATTGAGAGACTCTGCTCGTAGCATGAGTTTGTCTTTTATAGTAAGCCAGTGCTCTCTTACAGTCCCAATGTGTGCAGTAAGCGTTCTCTATCGTTTGCATGAGGCTTTGGAAAAAAGATGGGTAATTCTATGGATTGATTGAGATGGAATGCCGAAATTACTTTTGGAAGAAAGGTAGGGTGCGGCCGTAGGATCACCTTATGATGAGGGAATTGTAGATATGGTTCGTAATGTACGAGTGCTTGTAATTCACTTACTCTACGTGCCGATGTTATTGCTACTAAAAACACTACCTTCCAGGTAAGATATTTAATATGTGCAGATTCCATCGGTTCGAATGGTGGAAGCATTAGCTGCTCCAGAACGATATTAAGGTTCCACGGAACTGGTGGTTTTGCTGTCGGTGGACAAAGGTGCATTAATCCCTTGATGAATCTGGATAACAATGGGTGTTCAGCAATGGAATGGTTATCTACCGGTCGGTGATAAGCTGCAATTGCACTCAGGTGCACTCTGATGGATGAGGTCGCTAAACCATCATCATACAGGGCACGCAGATAGTCTAGTAAAAGAATTGGTGAGCAGTCCATGGGTGGAATTCCTTTTTGAATACACCAGTTTGGAGTATCGTCTCCATTTGAAGGTATAGTTGCCTCTAGTGGATGGTTTACGTGATGCGATAAGAACTACTTGTGCCACTGTTGATATGCCTTGTGCTGTCAGTAATGCCCGCTCAATCTCCATGCAGTCAGGTGGAGCGAGGAGTGGAGAGGGTGAATTAACATTCCTCCGTTCTGACTGAGAAGGTCTGGCCGGTCTGGAAGACGTATCGGGTCGGTTATTGACAGTCGCAAGAGATAGCTGTACCATGGTTGTCTTGGCCAGGCAGGGGCCACCAGGATTAGTTGACTGTTGTCCAAAATGCATTTTTGCAGCGTTTTGGTTATTAGTGGAATTGGTGGAAAGGCATATAGAAGATCTGCTGTCCATGGAAGTAGGAATGCGTCCTGGGCGAGGCGTGCTGAGCTGGGGCGAATGTAGCAAAATTGCGGTAGTTGGGCATTCTCTTCCGTTGCAAAGAGATCTATCGTCGGGGTCCCCAGCGATTGAAAGATCTGTTGAGTCACCTCTGGGTTGAGGGACCATTCGTGTGGATGGTAAATGCGGCTTAACCTGTCTGCTCTGTTGTTTGCTAATCCTGGCAGATAGGTTGCTTGAAGATGGATTGAATGCCGGAGTGCATGATGAAAGATTTGAAGAGTTTCCCTGCAAAGGGTCCATGAACCGGACCCGCCTTGCTTGTTTATATAAAACATTGCCACTTGGTTGTCGGTGTAATCATTACTCTTCGTCCCTTCAATTGTTGTTGAAAGGTTCTCAGTGCATTGCGTATTGCTCTGAGTTCTAGCAGATTGATTTGGAGACATTGTTCTGATGGCATCCATAGACCCTGAGTTTCCAGGAGGTCTAAATGTGCTCCCCCATCCTGTCCGAGATGCATCCGTTGTGAGGACTGCATTGTGTGGCGGTGAATTGAATAGGGCCCCTTTTGTCAAGGTGTAGTCTAGGAGCCACCATTCTATGTCTTTCTTCATCTGAATCGTGAGTGTGACTCGGTTCTGCAATGGTTGTATGTGTTGTTTCCACTGCCTTTTGAGACCCCATTGAAGTCGTCTCATGTGCAGTTTTGTGTTTGGTACCATGAAGTTCGCTGCTGCCATGTGTCCTAAGACTATTAGTATCTGGCGAGCTGTCGGGTATCTTGTTGTCTTCAGTGATTGAAGGAGATACCGAATTGTTATCTGCCTGTCCTGTGGAAGGAAAGCTCTCGTGCGAACAGTGTCCAGGCGAGCTCCTATGAAGTGGAGTACTTGAGTAGGTTGTAAGTTGGATTTGGGATAATTTATGAGTAATCCCAAAGTTTGAAGGCAGTTGATTGCAATTGTGAGATGATGCATTAACAGTGTCGGGTCCGATGCTACCAGTAACCAGTCGTCCAGGTAGGGAAATACTGTCAGACCTTTCAGTCTGAGGTGGGCCACCACCACTATCATACACTTGGTGAAAATTCGGGGTGCTGCCGAGAGACCAAAGGGGAGCACCTTGTATTGGTAGTGTTGGCTGTTGTGTAAAAAACAGAGGTACCGCCAAGAGGATCTGTGGATTGGGATGTGTGTGTATGCCTCCTTGAGGTCTATGGAGCACATCCAGTCCTTGGGTTGCAATAGTGGAAGAATGGATTTCAACGAAACCATTTGAACTTTTTCTCGAACTATCCATTTGTTTCAATTCCCTGAGGTCTAAGATAGGGCGGTTGCCTCCCGATTTCTTTGGAATTAGGAAATAGGGGGAGTAAAAACCTTTGTTCCATTCCTTTGGGGGAACATATCTGATCGCCCTTTGCTGGTAGAGGTGCGCGATCTCCTGTGCGAGCTGAGGTTGAGGTGTTTGAAAACCTCGTTGTGCTAGGTGTGGAACTGGGGGATTGTTGACGAACTGAAGCTGATAGCCATTCTTCACTATTTCTAGTACCCACTGATCCGTTGTTATCGATTCCCAGGCAGGAAAGCGGGCTGTGATTCTGCCTGGGGGTGCTGCTGAGGGAGGTGGTGGTGGCCTGATGACTAAAAAGATTGTGAAGGCTTAACCGCAGTTGTTGCCTGTTGTTGCGGTTGTTGTCTTTGTGACCTCGGTTTACCTCTCCTTTGTTGTTGGAGGAGTCTGAGTTTGTTGCCTTTGGTACGTTGGATAAGGCTGCATTCTGAAGGGCTGGTAATTCCTATAAGGACGTCTAGAGAAAGATTGGCGACGAGACGTTTGATAGTACTTCCTTGAAGGAGTTGGCGTGGTTATCGATTGGACCGCCAGCGCTTGTTCTTTCAACTTGCTTACGGTATCATGGAAACGGTCACCAAACAGATTGTCTCCCATGCAGGGAAGATTGGCTAGTCGATCATGTAAATCATCTCGAATCGAGCTAGCTTTTAGCCACGCCAGTCTGCGTGCTGCTATTGCAGTAGCTGATGCCCTTGATGAATTCTCGAAGCCTTCATAGATTGCTCTCAGCAAATGTCTGGAGCATTCTTCCATGTCAAGAATAGGGGAAGGAATGTCCTTTCCTGCGGTGAGAAACATCCCTTTTGTTGCTTGAACACATTCATACATGTATTGGACCATGTAGAATTGATGGTGACAAATGCGTGAAGTTAGCATCGCATTCTGATAAACTCGTTTGGCGAAATCGTCCAAGCATTTATTGTCCTTACCCGGTGGGTTTGAGGCGTGTGTCCTTGCCTTCTTGGCTCTTTGTAAAGCTGACTCTACGACTAAAGAGTCGTGTGGCAATTGGGTATTGGAGTATGCTGAAGTTTTTTGTAACTTAAACTTTACGTCCGTTTTTCTTGAGACTGCTGGGATCCCGAAGGGCGTTTCCCACGATTTCTGCAGTACCTTGTGCAGCACACTGTGGGGGGGCAAAGATGTAGGCTCCCCTGGTGTGTCAAATATTTTTAATAACCCTAAGGTTTCCTCTCTGGGTTCAGGCAGCTTTTGAACTTCCACTTTTAATATGGAGCCCATTTTTTCAACGAATTTGGGGTAGGAGAGATCTTCCGGGGGAGAATACGGCTCCGCTGGTGTTTCTGGCGGGTCTGAAGGGTAGCCAGTAGATGACGAAGGTGAGGCGTGCGATGATAGAGATACATCCTGCGAGCCCTGAGAGTGAACAGGGGAAGACGGATGTGTATGCACTGGCTCAGACCTTGGTAATGGATCCACCGGCCCTTCTAGTATGGTGTCCGCCGGTTTTGATGGGGCAGACTTGTCCTCTGGTGGTAAGACAAAAGAGGTTTGCAGTGTCTCAAAAAATCCAGCTAGGGAATGCGAGAGATCCCAGAATGCCTTTTGGGTCTGTTGCGGCATATTGCGGCGAGTGTGAGGGGATAGTGGGAGTTCCGGTCCCGGTTGATCCTTTCGAGGAGATGACTTAGAATGTCTTCTCTCGGTATCGCTGGAACTTCTACGAGAGGAGTGTCTAGTAGAAGACTTAGAAGGTGTACGAGAGGAGGACGATGATGTAATTGAATAGTACGTCTCTCCAACGGTGTCAATCGTCCCCTAGATTTTGAGGAAGAGGATGCTATTGAACTACTTCTTGTATGGTCCGAGGAGTAATGCCGTCGATGCCGCTTGGCATGTGCGGAGGACGATGAGGATGATCTATGGCGCGAGACTTTTGTCTGGGAAGTTTCACTATCTGCAGGAAAATCTCTTCCCGAACGAGAAGGTCTGGATGGAGTGCGACTCCTATCGTCTGAAGACTTTCGGGAATGTCGTGATCTTTCCCGTCTTTTGCAGGGCTTTGTTCCCGACGCCGGTTTTGGCGCCGACTGCGCCTGTATTATCGGCTCCGGATGTGTATCCCCCGGCTCCGATATCGGCTCCGACGGCGCCGGTTTACTCGGCCCCGGTCTCGGCTCCAACGGCTCCGGTTTCCTCCTCGGCCCCGGATGCGGATCCGACTGCGCCGGCTTACCCGATCCCGAGTTCGGCTCCGACGGCGCCAGTTGGTTATGGCTCCGTTTCTGCTCCAACGGTGCCGGTCCGCGATCCCTCGGCGCCAGCTGTACCGTTGTATGTGCCGGCTTCGATGAACTCGGGGATCTATGTGTCTGAGAGGAGAGTCTTTTAGCCTGCTCCGGCCTACTATGGCCTGTCGAGCTGCGGCGTTTTTCGGCCCCACGGTGACCTTTGGACGTCGAATGTCTAAGAGAACCAGATCCCTGGTTGTCTTCTCTCCTTCGCTTACCTCCGGTCCCGGAGGTTTGTTGATCCCATGAAGATGATCTTCTTTTTAGAGGAGGCGTCCGTACTCCAGTACCGGGGGAGGAACAGATGGTTGACGGTCAATTAGTCAATTTCAGCTCCATCATCCGGTAGGCCCGATGACGCCGTGCCCTCGGGGACATCCGTCGACAAAAACAACAAGTCTCTTGATTGTGGTCCGGTCCTAGGCAGCGGTAGCATCGATCATGTCCATCTGTGACGGACATGATCTTACCGCAGGGACAGGGTTTGAATCCGGACTGATTTTTGGACATTTTGAAAACTTTCTGAGGAGAAAGAAGCTCCGCGTGCGCTCCTGCGCGCGGAAAAAAACAGACTGAGGAGAACTGGTTCTTCCCGCGCGGGAACACACGAGCAGCCGCAGAGTCTCGAAACTCTACACTCTGCTTCTTAAGCTCCGCCTCCTGGGCCCTGATGGACAGTTCCCATGACAGCATGGCTAATTCAGCCCTGCTATCGACGGGAAAATGTCTCAATGGGACATGCTGGGAAGGTAAAGTTTCTAATGCCATACATAACCGCTTCATGGTGCAGCTAGTCCTGGGACAGAAATAGGCGAAGTGGGGTGGGGGGGCAGGGAACAGTCTAGATCTAAGGTTTGCTGCGACACTGGATCTGATGCAAGAGGTAACAATGGTAGCACCACTTGGCAATAATGATCATAACAATCAAATTTAATGATAACAGAAGGGAGAACATTAAGAAAAAACAATAGTAGCAATTAACTTTAAAAGGGAGACTATAATAAAATGAGGAAATTAGGGAAAAAAATAAATTAAAAAGAAGCAGTTGCAAAAGTTAAGTTTGCATGCAGTGTGGATGATGTTTAAAAACATCTTGGAAGCCCAGACCAGATGTATTCCATACATTTAAAAAAAAAAAAAAAAAAAAAGGTAGACAGACCACCAAATAACTTCCAGCATGTCTAAATAGTGAGCTGAAAAAAAAAAGCTATTAAAGCCAAAATAACATCCTTCAAAAACTGAAAAAACAAATAGTTTTGGCACTGTATGCTTCTTTCCAACTTAGATTCCCATACAAATGCCATGCAGAATTTGTTTTCTATCTGGGTTGACATACTGTTTCCTTTTGGTATTGCACTCTAATGAAAAGAAAATTAGCTAAAAGTTATGAAAATGTTCTACAATGCTAGAAACAAGAACTTGCAAAAATCAATTTTTGTTATGAAAATCTCTGTGTCTGATGTTTATGTGAAATATAAGGTGACCACAGGAACCTTGGGACTTCAATTTGGGGTTGAAAGTATATCACTCAGTTTTGGAACGACAAAGTGGACTATATTTATGAGGTTTCACATGCACCGTTACCCTTTAATGCCAACATGCTCTTGTTTGACGATTTTCAGGGAAATGTGGGGATGGACCTCAATATTGGAGGATATGGGTCCATAAGACTTTTCTATTAGCAAAAAATCTATATTACAATGTTGGCAAGCTGAAGACCCACAGACACCAACTCAGTGGCGGAATGAGCTCCATCAGATGTGTTTATTCAAAAAATACATGGCAAAAACTGATATCAAGAGAAAGAAAAAATGTTCTCTCTTATTTAAGACTGGTATCTGCAATCCTTGCCACACAGGGACAGAAGTATGATCCTTAATGATTACTGATTGAGGATACTGAAGGTCGCACACACAGACCTTCAGTATAATAGCTGAGCATACAGCTTTAGGGGCGGTTTGGAATCCATCCTTGGGGAGAGGGAGGGGGTTTCATACAGCTGAGATTTTGTTACACCAAATGTAACCGGATACAGGGAAAGAGACAACCAAGTATCCGGGATTGTTTGTGGAACTGTTCATGTTTGGTGAACAGTTCCACATTTTCTTATGTTCTTATGGTGTTTGAAAATTTAATTTAAAAAAATTGAAATATACATTTATTTTCTTTGATCTTAAGCAATTATAAAGATTTCTCTAGGGTAAGGAGGCTATTTTATGAGGTTATTTTTTGGTCAATTGGTTAAGTTCAAGGGACATTTTCCTTTGTTCCTCATCTTTGATTTATACACATAGCAGTTAGCTTTAATTTTTGAATACATATTTTTTTCTTATATTTCTGTGGGAAATTAAGAAGTTACTTAGTTAATATGAAGAACTTTGTAACGCAATACAAATTAGTGGAGCCAAGATAATCACTGACTTCTGGTTATGCTATGATCAGGGAGGTCTCTGCTCGTTTGTGCTCCCGCTCAGATTCACACAATTTTCAAAGGGGGGGGGGGGGCAGTTGCCAGAAAAGTTCCCAGATATCACATTCTAAAGGTTCTTATACCCGATCATTGCCAGTGATGTGGGCAGATAAAGCAGCAAACAATTTTAAAATGCCTGCAAATGCTTCGGAAAAGTGAGTGGCCTGCTCTGAGAGTCGACCTCAGAGGAAGATCCTGCAGCGGAAACAGACAGAGGTGATGCCTGAGCATGAGGAATATTTACATTTATTTGAGAAATTTGTTGACTGAATTTCGCAAAAGTTTGATAAATGTATGGACATTATTGTTGACAAGGTTGCTGAGCTTGTTAAAACTGTGCAAGAAAATTCCTATAGAGGAGGCCAAAATGCGTATCTCAGAGCTTTGCTCATCGACGTCTGCCAGCACTAAATTGGAAAAACTGGAGCGAAATGTTACCCTAATCCATGATAAGATGGACAATCTGGAAAATAGATCCAGATTCGTATTATAGGGTTTCCTGAGCACACTGAAGGCAGGAATGTCTGTGTCTTTTTCTCAACGTAATCAGATTAGTCTACTGGTGTATTTCTCAAATTCTTCCTTCTCCCGTATAGCCACACTTATTTTATCCAAATATATATTTTTTTATATATATATATATATATATATATATATATATATTTATTTATTTATTTATTTATTTATTTATTTTTTTTATATATTTTTGTAGGACCCACACAGAGTTTGTATGTCAATCAAACCCCAAATTAGTACTAGGTCACTTTACTTTATTATCAATATAATCAATTTTATCTAAAAATGTCTCTCAAACTTGCTGACTAACTTCCAGTCTTAATGGTCACATTATATCAATCATAAATTGGTCAATATTCATCTCTATAGTCTGACCCCGACATGATCATGTTTCGAACTATACAGTTCTGCCTCAGGGGGAATCTTCTCTCGAAAAGTTTTGCAGTATCAAACGTTCCATCAGCTTAATATCAAAATGGCAATCTTCATAGTTTTCTATTCCGATCCGACTTCAGAATCGCCACCTTCATTTAGACTCTTATATAGGGCAGATTTTGTGATTAATATTGTGTTTTTTTCTCAACATGGCTCCCAGAAGTGCTTAAAATCTCTTGTAGTAAAGGCGCCATGAAGATTGATAGGGTGCAAACACTTGTGCCGGTTCCCGCTAAGGGTGACCGGCCGAGAACAGTGCTTGTTAAAATGCACTATTTTCAGGATAAGCAGAAAATCCTGTCAGCTGTAAGGGAAATGAAGGAGATGATACACAAGGGTGCTCGGTTGATGTTCTTCCCTGATTTCTCAGCTGAACTCCAAAGCAAGAGAAAAGCTTTTATAGCTGTGAAACAGGAAATGCAGAAATGCAACATTAAATATGCCTTGCAGTACCCTGCTAAATTGAGGGTGAGTGATATGGGGAGATCAGTGACTTTTCAAACCGTAAAGGAGTCTGAAATGTGGTTACAGAAGTGGTGGTCCCAGAAGAATAACAGCGTGTTGGCGCCCTGATTCTGTGCTGGCATGAAACCAAAGAAAGTATGGTAGGAAATAGCAAGCAGCAGCTAGAATTTACAGAATCTTTGCTACGGAGGTCAGCTATGGGAAGTGTGTGAAGTTATTTTTTCTTTCTTCCCTGTTGGTATTTTTTCTCCTTTCTTTTTCTTTTCTCAATTCTTTCGATGTGGTAGCTGGAGTTCAGATGCAAGCTGGAGTTTTTCAGAGCATGGAACCGTGCGCTACCATGACTGGCTTCTTTTCTCTTTTTTATTCCTCCTGGCCTGGGTTGAGTTGCCAATTTGTGATTTGCAATGCGGTGTTTGTAACTAACGAATATCATTGGTTGAAGTTTTTTAGCAATGTCTTTTCATTGTATGTTACTTTAAAAGCTGAGTGGCACTCCTGTTTTTTACACTCTGCTGAATTTGATTATAATGTTCTGATGCCTGTCCTGCAGAGAGTGACTGAGGAGTTCATCTTTTCGACCCCTCTTTGGCTGCTGGGGTGGAAGTTGGGGGCACTGAAAAAATAAGGAATACCTACACAGACACTGCAACAGTTCACTGGTCAAGTTCAGTCAAGAATTTCTCTTTTTTATGGTCTTGTTTTCTTTATTTTTCATTTGCTATTGTTTGCATGCCTTTTTCTTTCCTTTTTTTTCCTCTTGGGTTGCTCCAGCTTCTCATGTTTTGCTTATGGTTTTTCAGAGCACGATTTGGGCATGGAAGCATCTCAGGTGTTAATCTGAGGGGGTCTATGGGTATTTAAGACTAATCAGAGAAAATTCTTTTTCACTCAACGCACAATAAAGCTCTGGAATTTGTTGCCAGAGGAGGTGGTTAGTGCAGTTAGTATAGCTGTGTTTAAAAAAGGATTGGATAAGTCCTTGGAGGAGAAGTCCATTAATGGCTATTAATCAGTTATACTTAGGGAATAGCCACTGCTATTAGTTGCATCAGTGGCATGGGTTCTTCTTAGTGTTTGGGTAATTGCCAGGTTCTTGTGGCCTGGTTTTGGCCTCTGTTGGAAACAGGATGCTGGGCTTGATGGACCCTTGGTCTGACCCAGCATGGCAATTTCTTATGTTCTTATTTTGGGTAATGGTTGGGTAGGGTTAGTGGGCAGGCGTTAATAGCTGAGCGCATGCAAAAGAAAAGCAGAAAAAAAATGCTTTTCTGTACTCCTTAAGTAAAAAAAAAAAATATATACCTCGGCAGACCGAGAAGTTGAACCCATCAATTGAAACGGAACCTCCATAACAGCATTCAATACACTAGTTAAACCCCAAAAAGGCAGTGGGTCTTAATAGCTATCAGGGCCGGTGCTAGTTTTTTTGCTGCCCTGTGCAAAATATTACTGTACTGCCCCCCCTCCCCCCAATTCATTCAGTGTTTGTCCCGGGCCCATCAAATAAAGCCCAGCTCTATCCTGCAATCTATATTTTTAAAAACTGACAACCCCCCCCACCCCAGAACCTATGGATAGGGAAGGTATTAGGTACCCTAGGCAAACCTTTCAGCTGTACACACGCCACCCCACACACCCTTTACAGAAACACACAATTATGATTATGCATTTATAATAAATTTTACATGAAAAAGAACATTCAAAAGTACAGTTTGCTGAAGAAAAAGAAAAAACAAACAAAAAAAAAACTTACAACCTGCATATTATATTTACGTGCACTCCTGTGGTGCCACCCAGAAAACTGTAAAAAAGACACTTGGAACTCCTATGGAATTAGACTTTTTAGAATGCGTATTGGGCGTGAGCTTAGCCCTCAGAAAGCCATGAACAAAACAGAATTACCATTACAATATAGTAAACCTCCCATACCAAAACAACCCTAATATTATCTATGAAAAGGCAACACTGCACACAATACACCAGGCCCTAGAACACAAATAAAACTCTTATTAGGAAATAAGGTTGCTATCGATTCCTCTCAGAAATTACATGCCAACAAAATACCTCACCTCAATCACATATGCAGTACACAGACAGACCCTCACCAAATACAGAATAAAGAGAACAGAAACATGCTGAGAGAACGGAACTGGAACCCACCACAAGCCAGACTCCTCATGCAGAGCCGCAATGGAAAAACAAAAACATTACTATTCTTCATAAAAACATTAAATAATAAAATCAAGAAATAGAAAACAATAGAAAAATCATATTCATAAAAAGAATCAATATTTCAAACATATAAAATTTCCCAAACACCAATAAAATATTTCAAAACATTTGATGAATAAAAAATCAAATTAAAAAATGTTCTATTCTGCCCAAAAAATTATTTTCAAAAAGCAGAATTATCAAATTACACCCAATAATTAAAACTAATAAGGATTAAAAAATCTCCTGCTCTCCATACCTGTGATCTGATTTCCAGTCACCCTAAGATTATCATGGATTGGGGGAGGTAGGGACACCCAAATTTTATCTTCTCTCTCACACACACACACTAACACATTAATTCTCTCACACTCCCTCTCAGATACATTACGTGTGTGTGTGGGTGCCTGTGCGAGCCTATAGGTGACACATGGGCTCTCACAGGCACACAAATATGGGCTGAAGTGATCTCAGTATCCTATTGATGTTTTGTTAGTTAGGCTGTTTTGATTGGTTTTAAACCTGCTGATATATAGCACAGTGACTTAACTGTTGACTATTTTTTCTTTCTGATGTTCCTAGTGGCAAAGTGACATGATTCTTGCTATTCACTTTATATGCCTGAAAATATTCAAATAAAGTTTGAAAACAAGAAATGGACTTCCTACTATCGTCAGGTTAACCAGATTTCATTCAACTCATTGTCAACAATTTTTTTTTTTTACCTAGCATTTTCTTTCTGCTCTTTTGGGCTTCCAGCTCAGTTAGAATCAATCTCTACTGAACTACAGAGTCTTCAACCTCAACTAGGAAGTTCTTCTCCCCATTTTATAATATCACTCCCCTCCCATTTAGCCCATCATTTGAAATAAGGCCATTGGCAGGGGCTAAAACCTAGTATGCATGCACCTTGAAACTAACCATTAAGATGTCACTGTTTGCAACAGACACTCACTCCTCCCCCCAGAGGCTATAATTGCTGCCTCTGTAGCATCCCCAGCCAGCCTATGGATCATAAATCAGGCTCAGAAATTTAATCCAGTTCACCTAACTCAGAATCTCGAACGTCTCCTAAATCATACTGGCAGTCCTTATGCCATCTAATTTCTTTAAATAGCTTGTCACCACATTGTTAGATCTGATCTTGGAAAGTAGCCAAGACTCCAAAGTAAGCCCTCATATCCAGGACATTCATCTGTAGGGACATGTTTTGTGAAAACATTTCAGCAAAAACAACCCCTCTGACATCTGTAGAGGCCATTGGTTCAAAAGTCCATTACCTGCTATTAATTAAGTTGACTTAGATAATAACCACCGCTATTACTAGCAACAGTAACATGGAATAGACTTAGTTTTTGGGTACTTGCCAGGTTCTTATGGCCTGGATTGGCCACTGTTGGAAACAGGATGCTGGGCTTGATGGACCCTTGGTCTGACCCAGTATGGCATGTTCTTATGTAACTAAAACCCCACTGTAGCATACGCAAATTCATCCCTCATTTTAGCTGTGATCACTCACCCAGCCTAATGTTGTGTTAAGCAAAGGCTCCTTAAAAGTATCAGGATCCAGAGTACTCACTTGGGGTCAAGAGCTCTCTGTACAGCACTGCACTGGTTCATCCTCCAAATCCTCTGAAAATCCTGGGGGGGGGGGGGGGGGGGGGGGGGGGAAGATGCACAGTCCTCAGTGCTTGCTTTGCTAGCAGAAAGTTTTGACAATTTAAAGGACCTTTCAAAAGACCTTCATCTTAGTCCCATATGAAGAACATTGAAGACCCTCACCAAATATAAAATAAAGGGTTCACAAATTGGAAACAAAATATGTAGACAAGATATGAACTCTGCTCTGTTGTCCATGTCAGTCTCACCCCTATCCTCCTGTTCTCTGCAGATAGATAGGGAAGAGAAGGGAAGGGGGGGTAGGATTAGGGAGCAGAGTAGCACCTCTTTGCTCTGCTCTATCCACTACCTCACTTTTCCCTTTTTTGTTGCCTGCACCCTGCCTGGAAGGGGAGAAGCTAGAGCAGGAAGCAGAAGGCTATACTTCGGGTGAGATCTGAGATACTA
The DNA here is from genome assembly GCF_901001135.1 of Rhinatrema bivittatum. Taxonomy (NCBI): domain Eukaryota; kingdom Metazoa; phylum Chordata; class Amphibia; order Gymnophiona; family Rhinatrematidae; genus Rhinatrema; species Rhinatrema bivittatum. Next base: position 288,437,636 of record NC_042616.1, read on the forward strand.
GTCAAAAGAGTTATCAGGACAGAATCCTCTGTGTTCATGCCTAGTAAAATGGTGCCACCGCCCTTCTAAGTACAATACTTTTCACCTAATGGAAGAACCAGATCTGCTCAAGACTATTGATTTTAACCATATATAATTTTCAAAATTAATTACCAGTCACATAAATAGGGCAAGGCAATTCCAGGTTAACAAGCTGTATCATCTTACCCAATTTTTTTTAAAAATCATGTTTTATTCAATAGTCACTGGTCACCAGTCGAGTGGTGGATCAAATACAATGTTGGTTCATAGGTTGCTTTCACTCAAGTAATTTGCATAGATCAATTTGATGCTTCATGTTTACAGCCCTTCAAGATCATTGTATTCATCACAAAGGGGCCTGCTAGATATTCCCTCCATGTGTCATGCACGATTAGCTGAAACACACGAACAGGCATTTTCTACAGTTGCTCCAGTTCTCTGGAACTCTTTGCCACAAGAGCTGCAGCTGACAACGTGTTCTAAAAATTTCAAAGCTTTGCTAAAGACATTTCTGTTTGGACAAGCTATTTTTTGTAATGCAGTGGCATGACTTTATTCATGACCAGGGCCACTTGTTATATACAGCTGGCAGTTGTGATGTTGTGAATTTGTTTTAAGATTGTTCATTGAAGATGTCATCTTTTTGTAACTTCATTTTATTATGAGTGATTATGTACATTGCTTAAGGCTGTTGCAACAAGCACCATATAAATGCAGTAAATAAATGAAGGTGCAGCTTTGTTCCATCTTTATCCTCACTCTGCTGTCACACACTATTTCCATGTGAAGAACAATCCTCTCAAGGTCAACAGCTGCTTCTGTGCCTCAGAAAACAAAAACAGATTGATTTCTAAAATCCCTTGCTCCATGTAATATGAGAATTTAACATACTGGCACCCCTTCCTTACATATACTTTTTCCACTAATAATCAAGAACTGAATACTGCTTCAGATTAAGTCTTCCCTTCTGCAAAGATTGGTTAACAAGGCTTTTCTTTTTCACAACAAATCTCCAAGGTAGCAACAACTTTCTAAAAGGCATCTTAAGTTACTATACATCCTAACAGAGAAATTTAATGCACTGCTGCTTAAACAAAAAAAGAACCTATAAGGATTATTTAAAAAAAAATATATATATACATTTTTAAGAATATCTGCTACAAGAGGCAGAGTACCAAAACAGCCCACTCATCTTGCAATGACACAGGCAAGGAGGCTCTTTGAAGACAAATGTATTTGAGAGCAAACACAAGAATACAGTGGGTCTTGCTTCAACCACTGAAAGGCAAACTCAGATTACAGCTGCCAAAATGTAAAAATAAAAAATAAAATAAAAATTATGGCTACTTACTATGTGAATGTTTGAAATCTTTAAATATATAAAATTCTACAAAATCCTAATTGCCTCCCCTAGAAACAAACTATTTCATAAATATAAATATTAAATTGCTTTGTAAGTACACAGAATGCTGGGTCTTGATTCTTTCCTATGAATTAATGCAATGCTTCAGGTGCATAATCCAACTTGTGCGCTCTCCAGTCATCGCAGCAAGGCTTACTTGAAGTTCCTTCAGCTCATCAGGGAAAGGGCTTTTTCTGTTGCCGCTCCAATGCTCTGTAATTCTTTAAATGAGAATCTGCAGTTTAAGCTTAAATGTGTAGGTATAAGGGATATGTTAAACACTTTTTTTTTATTTCAACATGTGCTCTGGAACTTTTTGTTATGATTTATGTTGCTGTTATCTTATCCCAGTGAATACTTTTGTTTATTTTATACTAGTTTTATGAATAAGTGTGTGTCACTTAGAGCTTCAGCAGTAAGCAACTAATAAATGCTAAAATATAACAAACATTTGGCTCAGGCTAAGAAAACCAATACAGCAACAAAAACTAAATGGAAATCTGAAGACACAATATGTACGTTAAGTATGAAGCCCATCTGCTCCCATCACTGCCAATAACCTTGCCACTGAAGCAACTGTCACATGGGGCCACAGAATGTGGCATTTGCAACAATGTCTATATGTAGTATAAGCTCCACTTACAGGTGTTGCTTTTGAATGACAGCTAGAATCCCACCTTTCAATAATTACACCAAAATCCTGTAAGCAACTGCTCAAGCTTTAGTCAGCCAGTGTACCAGCAAGTCTGTGCAGGCAACCCCCTTCCCCTACCATCTCCATCCGATACCTGCAGTGCTCTAGAAAGCAAACTCTGTTCCAGGACAGGTTCCACAAACCATGAAGTGCATCTGAGAGAATGCTCCACAATCAAAAAGTTATGGAACAACACTAGGTTACTTCTAAAGTTCTGGCCTCCATTTGCAACTGTAGAGCACAATATTTTAGCACGCTTTACCCTTGCAGCATTTCAGTTTTACTGACTTTTTATTGCAGCTGATAAGCATCCATATATCTGCCAGTCAATGGCAGGAGTAAAAGTCTTTTGAAAAAGAGTAAGTGTAAGCATGAGTCAAAATGTATTGTAGAAACCAAAGGAAGGTTTTTACAAACAATTCTGCTCACATTTTGGAAGCATTTCTTTGTTTTGAATGATGTTTAGCTTCTTTGTTCCTACCCTATCTTTTTGCCTCTCTCACTACCTAACCCAGGGTTTGATTTGGGCCAAGGAAAAACAATGGTTCATCCATCTTCATGCAATGCCTGTGCCAGATCTCCATAACAGCAGCAGCAGCTTAGCCTCAACCCAGCAACTAGCTCCCCACTTGCGTAGCCATCAAGGCTGTTTGCATTTAGTTAGTGGTATGCCCTAGGGGCTATGAATACTATCACTGCAGTATTGCTACCCAAGCAAATTGAACCAAGGACACCCTCAAGATAGTTTACAGCAATACCACCAAACTAATCCCAAGATCTATGTTTTTAAATCCACACTACTGTGGGAAAAGCTTTTAAATTTTGGATTGAACAATCTAGAAATAATTAAGATTCTTTCATTTCTGAAGTGTTATTAAGACTAAGTTTCCAAAAACTCTTACTACTTATCAATTTTCATTCTAAATTGAGTAAATATAGGGTGCTACTACATCAACCACTCAAACACAGGCACTGCATTAATACCTAAAACATAAATACAGAACAGTTTAAACTAGGATGTGGTAAAGTGGATTTTCAGTCACACACTTAATCAATATCTAGTATCCTATGCTGTATATATTTAGGAACAATCAACTTGACAACTAATAAAGTTCTTAAGAGAATGCACATAATTCTAGAAGAGATTCAATAAGCATCTGTATAGTAAAGAAAATTAGATTTGAATCCCCATGTACATTACTCTACATTTATTAATAATGGAGCCAGGGTGAATGCAATATAAATCAGCTAATGACCCTGTCTCACCAAGATCCTCCTCCTAACCCCGGCACACTTTTAACCCATCCCCCATTTCCCCACTGCCACAATTCTCTTCCTCCTGCCAGCAGAAGAGCAGCACCTCTTGCTTGTGTCTGCTGCAGCCTCTTCCTCCAGCTTCAATTTGAAGTTTAAACACATGATGCCAGTAGGTCCCATAGGATTATGGAGTACCACATGCTCAGACTTCAAACTGAAAGCAGTAGGAGGTAGTGACAAATGTGGTACTCTCCTTCTATTAGTGGGAAAGATGGGAGATTGGGAAACAGAAAAAGATAAGGGTGCTTCTTGTTTAGCTTGATATATCTGCAGCTTTTGACACCCTGTTAGATGGAGTTAATGATCACAAAGTTAAAATCCATTGGTTTAAAAAAAAAAAAAAAAAGACACAAGGAACTTGCATGGTTTACTTTGTTTTTTTAAGAACAGGATGTAGCAGGAAAGAATAAGTAACAAGGGTTTAGAGTGGAAGTTGTTAAAAACCAGAGTGCTGCAAAGATCAGCATTATCTGCAGTATTTTTTAATTTGTATTTACAACCACTAGGGAAAATCTGGTCATCATTGGGAACAGCAAGTTTACTGAGAACTCCGTTTATGATAAGCAAACAGAAGGATGAATTAGCCACGATACGTAGGTAATGTCATACAGTGGCACCGTAACAGACCCCGTCTAAGATAGTAGAGCTTTTGCTCTGCTAAGCATGTGTGGAATTCCCATGTGGGCATTGCCTTGTGTGACCTTTCAGTCAATTTTAGAGCTAATTTCAGCTAGATAGTCAACTCTCAGGGGAGGTGGGCAGGTATTTAACATGGTTAATTGATCCTGCCATCTATGAAGAAAGCAAGTTTGTTACATAAACAATGTTTCCATAGATAGAAGGATGGATTAGCCATTGTGTGTCAGTGATATCATCCGGTGGTACCGAAGAGACGACTCTCGAAGCTAGTAGAGCTTCACACAGACGTTGCCTCACAATTCTCTTTAAGTTCATACCAGAGCTAATCTAGCTATGTAGTCTACACTCCAGGGAGGCAGGTGGGTATTCTATGGCTAATTCATCCTTTTATCAATGGAAAACACAACTTAGCATAGCAAAACTGCTTTTCTGATAAGCAGGTTGAATTAGCCATTACCTATGAAGAGTCCAAAACTGAGGGTTACAGCAGAGCGTTTACTTAGTTAGCAACCTGGCACTCACCATGGAGAGTCAACTACTGCGAGACCAGACTTTGCAAAACCGCTTGTCCAAATTTACTGTCAGTCTTTGAGATGTTATCAAGACAGAAGTGTGACGTAAAGATATGAACAGAAGACCAAGTTGCAGCTTTGCAGAAGACATCAATAGGTACTTTTCGAAGATGCGCAACAGAAGCAGCCAAAGTTCCCACCTGATGAGCCTTCACAGAGTTTGTGATTTTAATCCTGCTAAGCTGTAGCAGTGATGAATGCACTCAGCCAGCCAATTAGACAAGGTACACTTGCCAACCACTGTTCCTAGTTGGTTGGTACTATATGATATGAACAGTTGGGAAGTTTTCCAATGTGGCAGTTTTTTCTTGTAAGACACTAAGGCCCTTCTGCAGTCCAGACTATGCAGGGCTTTTTCACCTTCATTCACATGGGGCCTAAGAAAGAAGGAAGGTAGTACAATGGATTAAAAATATGAAAAGCAGAGTTAACCTTTGGAAGAAATTTTGGGCAAGTACAGAGAACCACCCTGTTGTGGAAGAACTGCATGTACAGAGAATATTAAACAAAAGCTTGGAATTTGCTAACTTTTCTAGCTGAAGTCACTGCAATGAGGACACTACCTTCCATATGAAGCATTTTAGAACAGACTCCATTGATGCAAAAAGAGGCTTCATTAGTTGAGAAAGGACTATATTCAAGTCCTATGGAACAGGTGGTTTTTATAAAAATCAGGGTTTGGCATGCCATGAAGCGAGATAAACAGGTGAGTAGAGATCGGGTTACTGTCTACTTGAGAAGAGTAAGCTCTTATAGGGCGGAGATGCACCCATTCAGAAGAGATGGCAAGGCCTGAATCAGAAAGATGGAGCAAGTATTTCAGCATATGCTTAGGCTCACAGGAAAATGGGTCCAAAGCATTTTGTCACCACTTCTTCCACTGGAAGGAATTAAACAGTACAGGCAGGTTTCCTAAAGACGACAAATATGTCCACAATTTCTGTAGACAAGTGAAGATCCTTGATTAATGAGCATTCAACATCCAAGCTTTGAGGTTGAGGCTCAAAAGACTGGGATGGTACAATGTACTGTCTTCTCGAGTTAACAATGCAGGATCTGTTACCAGATGTAAGGGTGGACTGCTCGAAAGTTGTATGAGATATGCATACCATATCTCATATTAATAAGGCTGCTTTTTAAAAATTTAAGCTTTTTAGTGGACGTACCAGCTTGTTACCTCCAACTTATTTTCGTTCTGTGGTACAAGCCTTGGTCCTATGTCATCTAGACTATTGTGGGATATTATACATTAGATTCCTGGATAAATTGATACATGTATTACAGTTGGCACAGAATGCAACTGCAAGAGTCCTGAGTTACCCAAAAAAGCACGTCAGTCCAGTTTTGAGGAAATTACACTGGCTTCCAGTTAAATGGAGAATAAAATTCAGGCTGGTGACCATTGTTTTTAAGCTTTTGAGGAATGCTTTCCCTGGCGTTTTAAAAGATTCCATTGATTTGTATATTCCAGGGTGATCATTAATGTTAGAGAATTCTTGTTTATTAGCCACCCCTCAGGTTAAAAAGTACAGATGGGTGCAAACTAGAGCCAGAGCTTTCTTCTCGGTTGCTGCCACTGAATGGAACAAACTTCTGGTTAAGCTTCGGCAGCAACAGGATTTAAAGAAATTCAGAAAGGCCCTGAAGACAGTGTTTTTTGAAGGTACATTTGATGAGGCAGATATACTTATGTGCAAAAACATGAGTTAATTAATTTCATTGTTTATGTAAGAATGTAAAATTTTATGCTTATTTAAATTGTGTGTTAATTTGTGATTGTTTTATTGTAATCCGCGCTGAACACATTTTTTCAAAAGAAGCAGTTTATAAGCAATTTAAAATAAATAATATCTGCCTGAGCCATGAGGCTCAGACAAGCACGGTACTAAAGAACTTTCTGCACTGTCTTTGCATTAAGAGGTAAGAGACCGATGCTAGCTGAACGCTGGAATGCGGATGGAGTATTTACAGTGTCTGAAACCATGATCCGTTCCAGTTTTCACTCATTATCCACAGTGTCGCCCAACATGTATTTCCGTGAAACGCAATATAAGTTCTTATGGAAAGCGTTCATTCCCACCACGCTCGCCTTCCATTTTCATTTGGTCTCCTCGTCAATGTGTGGGAAGTGTGGGCAGGCGGAGGGTTCGCTCTCTCATCTATTTTGGGACTGCAGTCATATTAAACGGTTTTGGCATAAGATTGTGCGATATCTGACGGCCCTCTTAGATATTAATATGACACCCACACCTCAACTGCTGTTATTTGACAGTATTCCGTCCTCACTAATACAAGGTGTGGGTTTGCGCACCTTTATTAAGAAAGCGTGATACATAGGGATGAAACTCATCTTGCTGCACTGGAAGGATTCAGCTCCACCCTCCTTCTGGCCTTATTTATTTATTTAACATATTTCTATACCGGTCTTCATGAAGGGATTCATATCAGACCGGTTTACATGGAACTTAGGGATTAACTTGTTAACCAAACAAGAACGCCGAAGCAGAGTTACATATAACAAGGGGATTGAACTTGGGGGCTATAGTAGCCAGGAAGTAGAAAGAAAGAAATTAACTAGAGGTAAAATACATATGAAGGGTACTGGGATTGGTGCGAGGTCCCGTCCCTTAAGCTGAGTCTGAAATGACATTTTCGGAATTAGAGGAAGGCTTGGAGGAAAAGCCAAGTCTTAAGTTTTCTTCAGAAAGTAAGAAGGCAGGGTTCCAGTCTTAGGTCAGTCGGCAATTTGTTCCAAAGGACTGGGCCCGCTGTGGAGAAAGCACGTTCTTTGGTGGAAGTTAGGCGGGTGGATTTAGTAAGTGGGACTAGTAGGGCTCCTTTATATGGTTCTCTGATGGGTCTTGCAGATGAGTAGAGTTTGAAAGGGATCTGAAGGTCTAGTGTGAGCTGATTGTGTATGGTTTTGTGGATTATAGTGAGTGCTTTATGTAGGATTCTGTATTTTATTGGCAGCCAGTGTAGGTTTCGGAGAATGGGGGTGATGTGAGCATGCCGGTTGGTGTTGGTTAAGATTCTGGCTGCTGCGTTCTGGAACATCTGTAGAGGTTTGGTGGCGGAGATGGGGAGCCCCAGGAGTAAAGCATTACAGTAGTCAGTTTTCGAGAATAAAGTTGACTGAAGGATGGTTCTGTAGTCCTGGAAGTGGAGAAGGGGTTTGAGTTTTTTTTAGAACTTGAAGCTTATAGAAACAGTCCTTAGTGATGTTGTTAATTGATTTCTTTAAGTTCAGATGATTATCTAGAATTACTCCTAAATCTCTTGCTTGAGATATCTGTAGGTCAAGGACTGTTTGATCGGTGTTGGCCAAGTGTTCAGGGGAGATAAGAAGGATTTCTGTCTTGGATGCATTAAGAACCAGGTTCAGGCTGGAGAGGAGGCTGTTGATGGACTTAAAGCAATTTTCCCAGTAGGTAAGCGTTTTTGGAAGAGATTCTTTTATGGGGATCAAGATCTGCACGTCATCTGCATAGAGGTAGTGTATTAATTTTAGGTTTGTGAGCAGATGACAGAGGGGCAGTAAGTAGATATTGAAGAGGGTCGGGGATAAAGAAGAGCCTTGGGGGACGTCTAGCGCTGACTTGTAACTTGGGGATTCTTTATCATTGACTCTGACCTTGCAGCTTCTGTTGTTGAGGAAGGAGTCGAACCATCTGAGGGCGAGTCCAGACAGTCCGATGTCTGAGAGACGGTTTAGAAGGATGGCGTGGTTCACAGTATCGAAAGCCACAGAGATATCTAGGAGGACAAGTAGGTAAGAAAGCCCTTTGTCAAGGCCCATGAGAATGTGGTCTGATAGGGAGATGAGAAGGGTTTCTGTACTGGATGATTTCCGGAAGCCATACTGGGAAGGGTATAGTATTTTATGCTACTCAAGGTAGTCAGAGAGTTGTGTGTTCACTACTTTCTCTGTGAGCTTCGCTAGAAAAGGGAGGTTGGATATAGGTCTGAAATTGGAGAGTTCTTTAGTGTCCAGGTTGGGTTTCTTCAAGAGGGGTTTGAGAGGCGCCGTTTTTAGCTCATCCGGGTAGATTCCTTGGGCTAGGGAACAGTTTATGATGTTGGCCAGTGATCTGGAGATAGTGCTCGGGATGAGGAGCAGAAGTTTAGTTGGAATGTGGTCCGTCGGATGGCTGGAAGGTTTCATTTTCTTGAGGGTGGATTCTATCTCCAGGGGGGGTAGTGGGTTCGAAGGAGTCGAGGGTGGCTCCAAGGCAATGGGTAGAGTAGGTGTTTAGGGCAGAGGGTATTGGGTTGTTGGGGAGAAGTGCAAGTGTATTTGTAATTTTATCCTGAAAGAAGTGTGCTAGTTCATTAGCTTTGGATTGTGCCTGTTCATCTGGGATGGTTGGGGCAGAGGGTTTTGTGAGTTGGGATACGTAGGAGAACAGAGCCCTGGCATCATATTGTATATCGAGGATTCGGCTTGCATAAAAATCTTTTTTGTCTGTAGAAGAGAGATCTTGTAGAGATGGAGGGTGCGTTTATAATCGGATAGTGTTGTGGTTCTTACGCCATGCGCCTTCTTTGTGTCTGAGATCTAGCTTCATCCGTTTAAGTTCTGGGGAGAACCAGGGTTGTTTCCTTTTTTGTGACCAATTGATGATTTGTCATTGTTTTAGGGCAGAGTTTATTGGCTATTGATTCCGTGGTACTGCTCCAAGAGAGAAGGGCTGAGTCGGGGTTGGAGATATCCAGATGAGGAAGTTCTTTAGATAGATGTTCACTAAGAGTGTCGGAGGCACATGGTTTCCAGAAGTGGATGGTGGAGTGAGGTTGAGGTTTAACAGGGTATACTTGAGTCATGAGGGTAGTTGATATCAGGGAGTGGTCAGACCAGGGGACGGGGGTGCAGTCTAGGGAGTTATTGTAAGACAAGTCTGAGTTAATGAAAATGAGGTCGAGCGTGTGTCCTGCTTTATGGGTTGGTATGTTGATGATTTGTTCAAAGCCCATAGCTCTGAGTGTGGAGAGGAAGGTTTCGCAGTTGGGAGAGAGTGGCGAGGCGTCAACATGTAGATTGAAATCCCCCAATATCATGGCCAGTGAGTCTGTGTTGATGTGTTTGGCAATGGATTCTATGAGAGGGGATGCATCGGTGTCAAGTAATCCTGGTGGAGCATAAACTAGAAGAATTTGAATATGTTTTGACTTGAACAGACCTAGTTCCAGTTTATTTGAGGAGGTCTTGACTGGTTGATGGTTGAGATGGGGAGTTCTTTCTTGGTGGCCAGTAGAAGCCCTCCTCCTCTTTTTTTGTGTCTTGGGATTGAGAAGAAGTCATAGAGGTGTATTGGTAGTTGGTTTATCAGGGGAGTGTCAGAACTTTTTAACCAGGTTCCTGTGATGGCACAGACGTCTGGTTTGGAATCAGCAGATAGTCATTGAGGATGTGGGTTTTCTTTGTAAGGGACTGAGCGTTGAAGAGTGTCAGAGAGAATATCGTGAGTCCTAATAGCTGGTGCAAATCATCTCCATAGGGTGATGCAGATGGACTGTTTGGCATCAAAAGCATCCCCTGCTCAGTGCCGGAACTTTACAGATCTGGGACCCTTATGTTCAATCCTTGCCACATAGATCCAGAAATTTGATTCTGAACAATTGATAGGAAAAAGTCTTTATGCAGTCTAAGTAACAGAGTGCCTCTCAATGCTACTGTATTGTTCAAGGTGACTTTCATCTCTAACTCCTATCTGGGGGGTGGGAGGAGCGAGGAAGGGGGAATAATCCATGGGAGGTAAATGGATTGGCTATGATGTTACCTTGTTATGCCCCGACGCTGTTAATCTGTGTGGTTGCATAAGGAATCCCGCATCCACACAGCGGTTGTGTTTTAAATGCAAAACAATAAAAGTGGTTAATTAAAAAAAATAAAAAAAGGAGGTAAGAATGGAAAAGCATACATGAGGTTTTTTCCTAGTCAAGGAGGAAAGCATCTTGAGCCAACCTCTGATCGCTTGATAGAATTGATCAAAACTGATTTAGTTTTGGGTTCTGCTATAAGGTGTATAGATCCACCAATGGTAGACCCCATAAGATGAAGAGCTCGTCAGCCACAGACTGCTAGAGACCACTCGTGTGGTTGAAACACTCCGCGGAGATGTCCAGCAGATAAGCGGCTTGAAGACAAGCTTGATTGTTTCGCCCAATGCCAGATTTTTAGGGTCTCTTGACGGAGGCCATGATCTCAATCCTCCTTGCTTGCTGATGTAAAACATGCCAAGCTGGTTATCTGTTTGAATCAGGATGCTTGTTCTCTGAAGAAGGATGCACAAAAGGTTGAGAAAGTGTAACTGATTACTCTCAACTCTAGAAGGTTTCATCTGATAGCAGCTCCCTTGAAGAATCCAGAGGTCTTGTGTTCAAAGAGTTATGGAATGCACACCCCATCCTTTGGTGGAGGCAGCTGTCACAAGAAATAATTCGTAGGGAAGCAATTGAAGAGGAGTTCCTTCTCAGAGTACTTGTAGGTGAAAACCACAACTGCAACTCTCATTTTATAGTAGTCATGATGTACACTAGGGATGACAGAGGCTTATTTTGTTGATCCCATTAGGAACGTAAACCTACTGGAGATAATGAATGTAAGACAGGTAAATGGAACCACATGGATGTTCAAAAACCACTAGGAGTCACTTTGCAGACAAGCAGAGAGAAGAGAGCAGATTGCAGATGAGCAATATCATGATATATGCTCTGTCTGTGTTGCAACCGTCCCTTCCCGACGGCTTCACTCCGCCTTTCTTTCTTTGCACCTCCTCTTGCTGTGGATGGACACCTGGCTGCCGCAGCATCTGGCTGCCGTCCTCTCTGGCGTCCCCGGACCAGCTTGGGCGCTGCCTCCCGCCATGCTCCACTGGTACCTTAGGGCGTGCGCGCCGCGTGGCCCTCACTCATTTCCTACTTGGCGCGAACCTCAGGGGCGTCCCCTTGTGATGATGTCACACTGCCCGGATCTTTAAAGCCTACAATGTTTGCTAGCCTTTGAGTTAGAAAGGGTGATTCTTACAGATGGGATTCGCTCTCCGTGCCCAGCTACTCTGCCTCTCCAATCTTCCACTGGACTCTTAACGCTAACGGGGTACCTGCTCCTCGGGGGCCTCACTTGCTTTTCAGGTCGCTATCAGGAAACTGGTACTCGCTCCTCGAGGGCCCATGTTCCCTGACTCGCTGCCTGCTCCTACCTTCTCTTCTGCCTGGAAGGATTCGCTATCTTCAACACCAGTGAGTACTACTATCTTCACCTCAGAGCTGTTCCCGGGAACCAGGTACTCGCTCTTCGAGGGCCTGCCTCCATTCCAGCCCTAGTGCCATCTCCTATGTGGAACCACTGTGTGAGTACATTACCTTCAAGCCTCTCAGCTCTCAGGTACTCTCTCCTTAAGGATCTGCTCTCCCTATCCTGGGGTTCTCCATACTGGGGCTTTGTGCATATTCCACTGTACTCATTCTCAGTTCTTTCCACTACAGCACTGCTACCGGAGGAGTCGCTGTTCCAGAACCTGAGGGATACTAGCCAACTGGGCTATTTCTGCTGCTCACCACTGCCACCCCTGGTGGCTTCACCACATTGTCTAATAAAAGATCAATCTCTGTGTTTGTGTGTCCTAAGCTGAGCCTGACCTGTGGCCCCTCACGGGACTTCCCCCCATGGGCGTGGTCAGCTGCCACAGTGTCCAAGGGTCCACCCAAACCTCACTAATTATAACAGTCGGGAGGCAGGAATGCTCTTTCCTGTATTGAATTTAAAGCAAGCCTCAATTCATTTGAGACTAAGTAGGCTCCATGGTTGATTTCTCAAAATTGATAAGAAAATCTGTGCGTTCCAGCAGAGCTATAGTTGAGCTTACAGAACATAATACTTTGTCCCTTGATTTCAATGTGATGAACCAATCATATGGGTACAGGAAGACTTGTATTCCCTAGTGACAGAATGAGTTACCCATCCCCCAAGGCATTTCGTGAAGAGTACCAGGAGTACTTTCTACTGGTAGTGGAAAAACTCCATCTGAAAGTGGAGGTAGCGCTAATACAAAGGGTGAATGTATGCATCTTTCAGATCCAAGGCACATAAGCATTTGTCCTTCTGTATATAAAAAGATAGAACAGTGCTGACAGAATTAATTTTGAATTTCTCATTAGTATATGTTTACTCAGGTGTCTCAAGTTGAGAATGGACCACAGTCCCTTCTTTTTCTTAACAGTTGTGGAAATTAAAAAGGAGTTGGAAGATCAAGGAAAAAGAATAGATTTATTAGAAACAGCGAACACTTTTTCTAATTCACAAATTTCGTCTTTGCAAGCTTCTGGGACTGCTTTTATTAAGGACTCTTTGATTCTTTATAGGCAATTGGAAAATCTAGAGAATAATATGAGAAATAAAAATCTATGTTTCCTGAACTTTCCAAGTACAAGACTTTTGTCTGCACAGGAATTGTTCAGGAAATACGTGAAAGAGATTCTTGGGATATCTAAAGAATTATTGATCTCTAAAATGTATTATTTATCAAGACAGAAAAGAGCTGAACTAACCCCTGAGGGAGGTGTTGATGTTATGTCAAATCAAAGCCCTAATTTAACAGCTTTTTTAGAGGCGTCAGTAGACGATATACAAACTCAAGCAACGTTAATTGTTGCTTTTAGTTTAGAGCAGGACAAAAACCTTGTTATGCAAAAATACTTTAGAAATAAAGAATTTAAATTTTGTGGACAATCAATACAGGTGTTCCCTGACGTCTCAAAAAATACCCAGGTAAGAAGAAAACAATTTCTTGTGTTGAGAGAGAGTGTTAGCCATTGGTGCTACATTCTCTCTCAAATTCCCTTGTAGATGTCTGATCATGTGTAATAAAAATATTTTTTTTTTCCTTGAGCCAACTCATTTAGAAACTTTTCTTGGTGATAAAGAAGGATGAGAAGTTTATAATAACTATTAGAAATATTGGTCAAAGATATTAAATTCCACAGTTACCATGTTTATTGGTATTTTTTCTTATGATTTTTATTACATTAAGTCCTCCCAATAATGTGGACTGTATTTGAGTTTATAAAGAATTTGTTTTCTTTATAAAGAATTTCCCTGGGATGGTTTTTTTTTTTGTGGTAAATGTAAACCAAATATTCTTATTTCTTTTTTCATTGTAAAATGTTTAAGAAATTTAATAAAGGTTAAATTAAAAAAAAAAAAAAAGAAGTATCAGGAATAGAACCCCAGAGTATCTTGAGACTGTGGAACTGGTTCCAATCACTCATTGTTGGGAGAAGCGCTTGGATTTCCAGTCGAAGCTGCGGTACATGAGATGGATCTAGATGGGGTGCTGAACAATGTGTGATGGATGGATGCTGAAAGAAAGGCAACCAGCACCCATACTATACAAATTTGATGGACACAGAGGTCCTTGGTGATTAGACGCCACTCCTCCACAAAAGGTCAGCTTTTTCCCCCTACTGGGAGAGTCAGAAACTGATTATTCGGAGGGATCAAAAATCAGGCCTTGATTTGTTGTGTAGATGTCTGATGCCAGTGTTCTCTTTGATGAGGCCTGGCTGGAAGTAGTTGCTGATGCTGGGCCAGAAGGAGCAGTAGACTGTATTGTTCAAAAGACTGGCAAGGCCTCTGGTGGAAGTACAGTTGCTTGTATAGTTAGAAGTGACATCATGCTGTGGAGGGGTTTCCAAGATTTATCGAGAGCGATTGCACTGCTACATTCTGGTCCTTTATTTGGATGACCATTTCACGTAGTTTTTCACCAAAAGGATTGGTGTTTAAGCAGAAGAGGTCCATTAGTTTTTAAAGGATGTCATTATAGTTGCTACTTGCTCAAAGTCACGCCATACGTCTAGTCCCAACAGAGATGGATGAAGCATGTGAAACGGAATCAAAGGATTAATATAATGATCAGAGTAGATGCCCTCTTCTGCGTCTAGAAGTGGGTCTAGATAGCAACTGTCTTGCTCCATGGCAGTTAGGAAAGGCTTCAAGTTTTGAATGAGTCGTGTATGTACCGCAACACGTAAAACTGATGGATGGTAATGCGAGCAGAAAGCATTGCACTTTGAAACATTTTCTTGCCAAAGTTATCTAGAAGCTTATGGTCTTTTACAGGAGGAGAGTGAATGCTTATCTTTTTCGCTTTACAAATATAGCAGATTCAACTATTATGAACTAGTGAGACAGCTGGACCACACCAATGCCTAGTGAATTTTGGACTCTGAATTGAAGGTCTAACTTCCTAATGGTTGGGGTGACTGAAATGAGAGTTTCCCACATTCTCATTTGTAGAGCACCGAGAATGTTGTGAGCTGGAAGGACTGCTGGTTCAGCTGCAGTATCCAATACCTGAAGAAGTCCCAAGAGCTCAGATCAGAGGTCTTTGGCTTTGCAGACATGGATGCCCAGGAGAATACCCATCTTTTCCATAAACTTAGAATAGGTCAGATCCTCTGATGGCGAGGTGTGGTCCAGAGCATCTGGAAAAGGATTGGAGGGTACATTTAAGCCCAAATGGTATAGGGTTATTTGCTGAGGACTCCAATAATAAAAGGTGGTGAACCAGGAGGGGCTTCCAGTTGACTCTGAGGAACAGCTGCCTAGTCTAACATATCCGACCTATTCAAATCCACTGCATCAGATGACAAAAAAAACCTCTGATCAAGGGTTCTGATGTTGAATGCACCCTATAGGTGATATCAGGACTCCAGTCTGTGGTACAGCCGTAACAAGAGTAGAGAGGAGAGGCTGGAATGTTCCCTCCGTATCCTTGGTCAGAGAGGTACAGAAACTCTAAGTCTGTGTTTTGACGGTACGACTGATGTGTCCTCTGGCCTGGCATAGAAGGCAGAACATCCTTTTCTGAAACCAGGATAGGGTTCTGCATGAGGAGATATAGCCTGATAGAAGTGAGTGGTACTATAGAGGTCACTGGGTCTGCAGTCGCCAGGAAAAGACCCTCAGCTACTAGTCTAGGCAGGATAAGTGACCAGTTATTGGAGGCGGCAGGGGCAACTGACCCCCTTCTCTCGTCCAACTAGGATGGGCTCCATAGAACTGTTTTGGTAAAGCAGCTTAACAGACCGAAGTCTGAGGTGGATGTGTTGATGGTTTCAATAGGGTAGAATGTTTGGACACCTTGAAATGCTTAGACAGGTCTTTAGAGACACACATCGAGGAGTATGGCACAGGTCAACTATATTGTGTCCATGGCTTTGTATGTGTGCCATGGGTTCTTGTACTGCATCAAGCATTGAGTGCGTCATGCAACGAGTGATACATCCTACGGCACCTCGATGTGCCAAGCGGTGCTGGCATCAATGGAAACTACATGGGGCGAGTTAATGTGCGAGTTAATGTGCTGTGCATCACAATTGCTGATGCATAATTCTTCGATGCAGACAGTGAGGTTCCAGTGACTGATGCAGCTTCTCCTTTGATGCTGGGTGGCTGGCAAAACTCAGCCTCACAGTTTCAGCCTTAGCGGACAGGGGAGTTTTTTTGATGAGCTCCTACTCAATTTCTTTCCCAAGGCTGCACTGTAGGACAAGGACCTACTGTGACTCCAGAGAAATTTACCCAATTCCTCCATTTTAAGAGGCCTGGACCTCTGTGAGCACAGGGACATCCAGGGGGCAAGCATAGCAGTTCTTCTGGTCATCATACAGTTATGATTTGTTTATAACAAATTACAGTTATTGGCATATAGTTTTACTAGCAATTGTACCCGTTTTACACCCGGGCAGTGAGCATTTTTATTGTCACATATTCTCTTATATGGAAGCATTAGCTGAAAAGGAAAAACAAAATTATTTTCACCCAGGGCAAGGGACGTGGAGGCACATTTAAGAAAGCCATTTTTTTTGCTGCAATTTCATCATCAGTTGGTGGTTGATGGCGTTTAGGAGACATATTTCCTACGTTCCTCTCCTCAGCGGCGTTGGCGTGCAGCACCTACACACAGAGCGGGGGTGGAGGCATGGCCAGATGGAGGAGGCTCCTCTGTCTGACAGATTAGCAAGCGCGATGTATGTGCCTCCAGGGTGGCCAGGGAGCCGCCTGCACCATCTATCGTCAGGCTGGGGAACACGCGCTGACCAAGCAAGCACTGACAGACACACTACCAAGCCAGATACTGGTTTAATCACACTACAAACCCCTAACAAGGCTTACCAGATTGTGGTTCCTCTCCTTGGGTTCCAATAGCGCCTTTGTTCATGGGTCATATGTTTACCCCTAAGCACCAACAATGTAGCAAGCTAAAAGAAGCTATCACGTAGGACCCCTTAACCTTAACTGAAAGAGAGATAACCTTACTGAGGCTTCAGCACAGTTTACTCCTGGGGAAATCTGCATTAAAAAAAAAATCCTTAAGATTCTACATACTTTATATTGGTCAAAATAACAATATTCATGACTGTCTTTAATTAATTTAAAATGTCATACAGAAAAAAAAAAAAACATTCCTACTTAAAGATGAGGAGTTTTAAATATTTTGAGTAGAATTTTCCAAGAAGTTTCCTGTAAGAGAGTGTCTCTTCCACTTCTTTTCCAACAACCCTGGCCAGTCTCCTTTCACTTTTCCCTCTGAGGCCCCAACTCCTCTGCCTGCCATTATCTCTCCCCTCCCCAACTAGGCTTAATCCCTCCCACTCTAACTCCACTCCCAGAGTTTGACCCCTCAGTACAGCACCTCATACAGGTTCCCTCTGTCCCTCTCTCTCACCCACATACGCACACATTACTTCTCTCTAGTGCACATACACACCCCCCCTCATACAGGCTCCCTTCCTCTCTCACACAGACACCCCCCCCTCTCTCGCTCATGCACACACACCCTCCCCATCTCTCCCCCCTCATATAGGCTCCCTCTCTTGCACCCCCACACACACACACACACACACACTCCCTTTCTCTGACATGCATCACCCTCACACACCCCTGCACACTGGCTCCCTCTCTCGCTTACCCCACCATTCACATAGGCCTCCTCTCACACTACCCTATACATAGGATCCCTCTCTCTCACACACATCCCTTCACACAGGCTCTCTTCCTTACACATACACAACCTCTCACACAGGCTCCCTTGCTGGGACGGATTCGGTAAGGCAATCCGAGCTGTGGAGACCTGAATTTAAAGATTTTTTCTTACCTAGTCTCAGCGTTTACCGATTGTGTGCCAGACGGTCTCCAGCTGCGGGGGGCGAGGGAATTACCTTCACCGCCACGCTCATTTCTGCACCCGCTGCCTTTCAGCCACACTGGGGGGCTAAGTCCACATCAGGAACCGGCTACCGGACCAAGACACACCTCTGAGGAATATCAGGAGATCAACCTCAGGACTTCTCGACTGGGGAAGGGACCCTTAGATATCACCGCAGGACAGCAGGGCTCGATCTTCCTTAAGGTAAATTTTGTTTTTGCTTTGCTGTAAATTCTTAACACTATTCTAGTGTGTGGGACAGTGTCTGCATCTGCTAGGAGA
The DNA here is from genome assembly GCF_901001135.1 of Rhinatrema bivittatum. Classification (NCBI taxonomy): domain Eukaryota; kingdom Metazoa; phylum Chordata; class Amphibia; order Gymnophiona; family Rhinatrematidae; genus Rhinatrema; species Rhinatrema bivittatum. The sequence goes on from NC_042616.1 coordinate 288,455,777, forward strand.
CGGAGAGATACTGAAGAGCTGAGGTTACTGCAGGGGTATATCTAGAGCAGGGGTCAGGAACCTTTTTGGCCGAGAGAACCATAAATGCCACATATTTTAAAATGTAATTCCATGAGAGCCATACAATATGTTTAAAACTAAATACAAGTAAATATGTGCATTTTATGTAAGATCACACTTTTAATGTACAATAAGTCTCTGAAAATATTACACCAGGCCTTAAGACACCAATACATCTCCTATTAGGAAAACGGACCAAGTCAGGCTGCTGTAGAGTCCTACACAGAAACAACACGCCAGCAGAAAACCTCACCTGAATCACGTGCTGTCCCTCACCTAACATAGAATAAAGAGACCAAAACGCATAACAAGAAGCATGCAGACAAAAACTGAATTGGAAACTGCAACAAGCCAGAGTCTCTGTATGCAGTGTAACAAAGGAAAAAAGAAACATCACACATCCTTATAAAACAAATCAAGAAATATAAAATCATCAGCAGTAAAACTGTACTAACAAAAAGAACATATTTCGAAACAGCTGATGAGTGGAATATCCAATAATTAAAAACTCATATAAAACATTTCCAGATACCAACAAAATATTTCAAAATAGCAGACACAAAGATCCAGTAATGAAAAATAATAAGGATACAAAAATTTTTTTGCTCTGCATACCTGGGAACGTTTGATATCCAGGTGTCCTGAGATTGTTCTGAATTAGCAGGAGGTGGGGTGGTTTGCTTGGAACTTTCTCCTCTCTCAGTCACATACCAGCGCTCTCTCTCACACTGGCTCTCAATGACACACCTATACACACATGCTCTCAGTACTCACATATACACATGTTTTTTCTCTCTCACTTATATAGGCTCTTAATTACACATTTACACACATGCTGTCTATCTTTTCACGCTTACACACACACACACAGGCTTTCAATCACATAAATACATGCTGTCTTTTTCTCTCACACACAGACTCTCATTCACATGCTTACAAACATGTCCTCTCTTTCTCTCATTTACACACAGGCTCTCAATCACATACTCACATGCTCCATCACCTAAACCAGCTCTCAATCACACACAGACACACATGGTCTCTCTCTCTCATTGAAACACAGGCTCTCAATCACATACTCACATGCTCCCTCACCTAAACCAGCTCTCAATCAGACACAGACACACATGATCTCTCTCTTACTTATACACACAGGCTCTTAATCATACATACACATGATTTCTCTCACACACAAAGGATCTCAATCATACACACATACTCTTTCACACAAACAGGTTTTCAATCACAAACTTACACATACAGGTTCCCAATGGTAAACTTACATTCATGCTCTCTCTCTCTCTCACAGGCAGGCTCTCAATCACAGACATACGATCTTTCACATACACAGGCTCTCAATCATTCATATACATGCAATCTCTCACTCACACACACAGGATCTCAAACACACATGCTTGCTTGTTCATTCACTCTCTCTCTCCCCCACCCCGGGAACTCGCGGCAGCAGCAGCCTCCTCCCAACGCTAACCTCCTTCATTTTCAGCCCTGGCGGAGGCGGAGTCCCATCGGTCGCGGTTGAAACTCTTCATTTTCCTCCGAGCCGCGCTGCAGTCTTCTTCCCGTCGGACATTAGCGTGGCCTCTTCTTCCCGCGCAGGCACCCGATGCTCACCACTTCCTCTTCCCGCGGCCCGGAAGAGGAAGTGGTGAGCATCAGGTGCCTGCGCGGGAAGACTCCCGCGCAGGCACCCGATGACTCCCGCGCTGGCACCCGGCTGACACCCGATGACTCCCGCGCAGGCACCCGGCTGACTCCAGTCGTGCCGCTGACTCTCTCTTCTCCTCTCCCCCCCCCCCCCCCCGCGGCCCGGAAGAGGAAGTGGAGAGCATCGGGTGCCTGCGCGGGAAGAAGAGACCACACTAGCGTGGTCTCTTCTTCCGCGCAGGCACCCGATGCTCTCCACTTCCTCTTCCGGGCCGCGGGGGGGGGGGGGGGGGAGGAGAAGAGAGCACGCCGGTACCGCTGACTCCAGCTGTCCTGCCGCGTTCCGCCCGGGCTGACAGCATTTTAAGCCCGGGCGGCGGAGGACCGGGGAGCAGCTGGGTCAGCGGGGAACCGCGAAGTGTGGCGACACTTGTCCGCGAGCCAGATGCAGCCCTCAAAAGAGCCATATCTGGCTCGCGAGCCATGGGTTCCCGACCCCTGATCTAGAGTGACGTCAGCTTTGAAAACTGACTCAGTCTCCCATCTGCTAGCAGAAGAGCACAATACCCATTGGTCCTGAGTCCATCTGGCTACATGCTAGGAAAATAGGGAGTTAGTAAAAAAGTGGACCAGAAGAATTTTGTATGCGCAGTTTGGTTAGTAGAACAAAGCAATTAAATATGGATCAATATATATTTCATAGCTTAGTATAGAATCATTAGGCAATGTACTACAGCATGATGTCTTTTTTTTTTTTTAAAGTCTGCTTAGTAAGTAACAAGTGGAAGTAGGAACAGGAAACATCTGCTGACTGTTTGATAAGGGTCAGTGTCTGAGCTGTTTGCAACTCATGCAGTAACAGAATGTCTCCCAGCAGAAACTACAACTCAAGGTATAAATCTGCTGAAGTTGTGAATTCTAAATAAGACAACTTGCAAAAATCAGGACTAGAGCTAGAAAATGAGAATATAAAATTAAGTACAGTTAACAGCCAGAGAAAGAATGCTGATAGACAGAAACAGGACTGGAGAAACATCAAGAAAAGATATGTTGATTTGCAATAGAAAGGCTTGTGAAGCAGGTATCTTTGTATAAATCTTATGCATTAAATTGCTTTATTGCTGCTATACTATTTAAGCTTACTCATATTTATTTACTGTGATATTTGTCTTTGCTGATTTTTTACCATATTTTACAATATTTAGTAAACCAAGTATTTGATTTTACCAGTTTCTGTTGTTATGTTCTATGGCATAATATACTAAACACTCAGCCCACCATTTACAGCTCTGTACAGTACACTGCCATAACAAGGAAGTTTTATGACAACATAAATCCAGTTTGAGAAGTGAAAGTAAAACCAGCAGATATGCTTAATGAGGTTGATCTAGAACAGAGGTAGGTCTGTTGGACCTCCAAGTAAAAACCCACTAACTCATATACACCTGACTAGGCCCCTACTTGGCTCTTACAAAAATAAAATTTAAAAAAAAACAAAAAACTTTGTCCTCCCCTGATCTACACAGATCTACTGGATCTTGAAGAGGGGGCTGGGGGAGAAGGAAGAAGGATAGAGTGGCTCTTTTGTCTTTTTCAAGGAAGTCTCTGAGCACCATAAATGTTTGGGCTCCAAATATAGTCCATAGCCTGAATTTCTAAAAAGATTACATGACTACAGAGATTGCAATATACCGTACATTAAATATAATAAGTATAGAAAATCTTATCAGAAGCACAAAATGCCTTCTAAAGACAAAAAAGTCATAATATACAATAAAATTGCAAAATTACAAAAAGCACAGTGAAAATTTTAAAAAAGTTAAACCCATGCTAATATAAATTTCCCCTATTATTTCATTTCATTTATTAATTATATATCACACATAACATACAATAGCCTATCAAGGCAGTATACAGCATATAAAACAATTTAAAACTCTAACCCCATCCCCCCATTCTTTTTCCAAGAAAATCTAACACAAGAACAATTATGAACTAGTCAGAGCAAAATCCACTCCAGTTTCCCCCTTCCTTATCCCATCCCAACCCACCCCCATATCTGCCTCTATCCAAAGGATTTAGGGCAAAACACTCTTCCTCCCCAGAGAGGATGGGTCAGAACTCCCTAAACGGCCACCAAGAACTCCTCCCCAGCAGAGGTTCCAGACCCATTCTTAACCCCACATCCACCCTCCAACACATTTCTTTCCCACCCCAAAAAGCAAAGGTATGCATGACTGTTGCCTTGAATGCCACTGAACAGCTGTCTAATGCAGTGGTTCTCAACAGGTGTGTCGGGACACACTAGAGTGTCATGAGGTCCCAGGAGGTGTATTGCAGAGCATAAAAAACCACCAAAACGTTCAACAAACCAATTCTACTATACCCCCGGAACAAGCAGAGGACAAGGAAAATTGCTAGTAAATTTATAACATTTTGTAAAAGGACTAATGGGAAACCTGTGCCATTCTTCTGGATTAATCAGAATTATTACAGTATACAGCTCAAGCAGACTCTCCAAAATCTCCTCTTCCCCATCAGACGGGATTCTGGACTGATCTGTGGTACTACAAGAACGAAAATTAGCAGGTAAGAACCAAATTTTCCTTTTCCAGATCAATCCAGACTCCTGGGATGTACCAAAGCTTCCCTAACCGGGGTGGGACTCAGAGTCCCGTTCGCAGAACATTTTCACCAAAATTGCCGATGTCCAGGGCCTGGACGTCCAATCGGTAGTATCTGGCAAAGTATGCAAAGCCTTCCAAGTAGCTGCCCTGCAAATCTCTTGCGGTGAAACTAGTTGGCACTATGCCCAGGAGGCTGCTTGCAAACAGGTAGAATAAGCCCTTAATCCCTCCGGGATAGGTTGACCGTGACAGATATGCAGAACCAATAGCCTTCTTCAACCAACGTGATATCGTGGCCTTTAATGCTTTTTGGTCTTTTTTTTTTTTTGCAACACTCCAAAGCACAAAAAGGTGATCCGACAATCTGAAACAGTTAGTGACCTCCAGATAACGCAACAAAGCCCTTTGGGCATCAGTCTTAATTCCTTTGCAAGAGGCATACCAAACTCTAGATTTGTAAAGGCCGGAAGCTGCACGACTGACTTAGGTGGAATGCTGAAACTAACTAACTTCAGCAGAAAGGATGGGATCATCCTCAGAGACTCCAGAATCTGAAATCCACAAAAAGGGTTCCCTACATAACAAGGCTTGAAGTTCAGACACTTTTTTGGCTGAACAAATTGCCACCAAGAAAACAATTTTCAGAGTTGTATCTTTAATGGTAGCTCTCTTAAGAGGCTCAAACTGAGGTTCACACAAGCCCTTGAGGACCACATTAAGGCTCCAGGAAGGGCACACTTTATGAACAGGGAGAGCAAATGCTTCACTCAGTGGAGGAAACACACCACATCTGGATGCGCAGCTAGAGTTGCTCCTTGAACCTTGCCCCACAAGCAGCCCAAGGCCGACACCTGCACTCGCAGGGAACTAAAAGGATAAACCTTTCTTTAGGCCTCTTTGTAAAAGGCCAAAATCTGCACCACTGTAGCCGATAAAGATCAACCCCCTCGTCTGTACACCAGGACTCAATGACCCTCCAAACCCGGACATATGCCAAGGAATTCGATGTTTTACGAGCTCACAGCAAAGTAGAAGTAACATTCTCCAGATATCCCTTCTTTCTTAATTGCCTCCTTTCAAAAGCCAAGCCGCTAGACTAAAGCGATCCACTTTATCAGAAAATATAGGGCCCTGCCTTAGAAGATATTGTAGATGGCCCAGCCTCAGAGGGCCGTCCACCGCTAGATTGAATAGATCCGCAAACCAAGACTGTCGTGGCCACTCCAGAGCCACAAGAATTACCTTTCCTGGGTGGACCTCTATCCTCCTTAGGACCTTGCCCACCCGAGGCCATGGAGGAAACACACAGATCAGAATGTTGTGTGGCCAAGAAAGCACCAGGGCATCAACCCCTTCCACTCCATGCTCTCTTCTGCAACTGAAGCAACGCGGTGCCGTAGCATTCCTTTAATCCATATGAGGCATGCCCCAGCTGTGAGAAATGAGGATCATTGCCTCCTCCAATAGCTCTCATTCTTCTAGATCCAATTGTTGTCGGCTAAAAAAAAAAATCTGCCTGCAGTCGGACCCTGCTATGTGTGACGCCGCTATCAAGGCCAAATGTTGCTCCGCCCAGGACATTAGCATCTCCACTTCCAGAGCAACCGCTCGACTCTTGGTATCTCCCTGGCAATTGATGTAGGCCAGCATCGTCGTATTGTTTGACAGAACTCTGACTGCACTGTTCTGCAGCAGGGGAAGAAACTCCTCCAGAACCAGACACACTGCTCTCGACTCTAGGCGATTGATGACCAGGTCGCTTCCTCCATCAACCATTGGCCCTGCACCAACTGGGAATGACACCATAGCCTCCCCAACCGGTGAGACTGGCATCAGTAGTCACTACCATCCACTAAGGCACCTCAAGATCCACCCCATGGCACAAATTGTCCCAGCCAAGCCTCCACAAAAGACTGGACCTGATATACTCGGTAAGCAGTAGTGGAAGGTGAAACTGCTCTGAAAATCAGATCCCACTAGGACAGCAAAGCTTTCTGTAGTGGTCTCACATGAGCAAATGCCCACAGGACCAGCTCCAAAGTCGAGGCCATGGAAATGTGGACATGCAAGTAATCCCAGACCCTGGGCATCGGGGACTCCAACAGGTTCCGAACTTGCATTTGTAGCTTGAGAATCCGCTCCTCCGTGAGGAAGACTTTTCCCATATGGGTATCGAAACGCACGCCCAAGAATTCCAGAACCTGTTTCTAGCTCTTCAGTTTTGCACTGCATGCAGAAGGTCTTCTTGGGGTTTCCATTCCAGTTTTTGTTTCCACATTTGTAATCTGTGGACTTTTATTCTATATTTGGTGAAGGCAAGTCTGTCTGTGTTCTGTGTTTATATGACTGAGATGAAGTACAAACCCCTACATGCTAGTAAAATATCAGCTTATTTGTTGTATTTTCTCAATATTATATTACACTGGTGGTAAACTGCTGCCTTTTCATGAGAAGGGCTATTGCTGTTTCATTTCTTGGAGTTAGTGCTTCTGAGGTATGGCAGGTTTGATAGACGTACACAGTGGGGGTTTGGAGGGTTTTTTTTCCAGGTTTTATATTAATTTTACAATGCTCCTGGTAGCAGAGGGAGTTTGTGATGAGACCAGAATCAGAATATAATTTTTGTTTGGTGAGCTGTACAGGGAAATGTCTTAGTTCTGTTCTGCACCCATTGTTAGGAAGTGGGGGATTCCTGTGGATGCAGAGCATATGCTTATATTTACTCCCATGATGGTTATATGTTCAGTGTGTCAGCATCACCTCTCAGATGTGTCCTGATAGAAAAAAGGTTGAGAACCACTGGTCTAATGGACAGTTTCCGAAGCCCTCTAAATATCTGGGAAAGAGAGGGAAGAAGTACCAGCTGCAATCAGCAGGCCAAGCCCAGCCCCCTCCACCAACAGTTCCAGCTGGAAAATATCCCCATCCCCTTTTTAAAAAGTTACAATCCTCATTCTGATCTTTTTTGAGTTTTTTTCCATGTTTATTAACCACCAACCAAGAGGTACAAAATTTCTAAATTCAATGTAACATATACAAAACAGGCAAACAAAATTTTTCATTTTCTCTCTAACCATCCTCACCCAACTTATTTAGAAAATGAAATGCCAAGGCATATGCCAAAAATAGTAATTAAACCTGTATAAATAGCATATTCACCTATATGATCATGCAGCTCGCACAAGTTCACAATTTCCACAGTGTGAGAGGGTGCCTATCCTTATATAAAGTGGTTACTTTTTCCATGTGATATATGTTCCATATATGCTTAGTTAGCATCTCAGTATCCAGTTGATCAGTCTTTTTCCATACTAATGCAAGTTCACATCTCGCTAACAGAAACTGCATAATTAACTTGTCTATTTTGGGGGGACACAAAAAGGAAACAGAGCATTTAATAGAAATATTTTAAGATACCATTTTAAAGGAGTCTTGATTATGTCATGCACAAGATCTTGTATCTTTTTCCAAGAAAATCTAATACAAGGACAATCCCAGACAAGAAACATTGTACTCTTCCTTTCTAACATGTGAGCCCCAAAAATTTTCACTCACCTGTAGAAACATTTTTTGCAACCTGCAGAAGTTAATTACCATCTAGAATACACTTTACAATTGCTATCTGTTAAATTCCTCCAATACCAATGACTTTTGGATTATTCTGTGGCTGGACTGCCATTTCAATGAACCCTTTCCAACCTGCAATTCCTTTGGAACAATGCTTATAGTAGGGGCTGCGAACCAGGAAAGATAGGGTTCAGATACCACTGCCACTCCTTGTGACCTTGAACAAGTAACTTTACCCTCCATTACCTTGGGCAAAAAGTTAGGAGCTCATTTACAAAGCCACATTAGGCCATTTACCATGCAGTAAATGGCTCAACATGGGGATAATATGAGATATTTGAAATACCTTGTGTTATTTCAGCCCTGGCACATGTATTATAAATTATGCAAATCATCTCATTTATACCCTAAACAATGCAAACTAATGCTTTAAAAAAAAAATCACAAGCCACATTATTTGACATGAAACTAATTACAACTCAAGAGTTGTAATTAACTTCCCCAAGAGTATCAGTATGCTAACACACGTCCCAATGTTCCCATGGCCATAACTTAAAAAGGGGCCAAAAGCCCTACTAACTAAGCCACCCCACAAAACTGAAGGTTTTTCAAGACTCCCTCTTATCCTGATACCGCTGCTGCTGGAGGCAGCCCATTGTAAAAATATTTTAAAAAATAAAATGTTTTAAATTGGCCCAAGGCCCCACCTCCCAACCAATCTCTTTCATTATAAAAATCCAGCTCCTGGAGACTGGGACCCCCCCCAAGCCAGCCTCTTTCTCTGGCCCCCCCCCCCCCCTTACTCACAAAATTAGCCCTGTTGTTCCAGTGAGGGCCCAGAGCACCCCCCTAAGCTCTGGGCCTGGCGCTGGTCATTTTTCAAAATTGTGCCACCCTGACTTTGCACCCTACAGGCACAGATTTAAAATAGTTATTTCTTTTATATTTTTATAAAGGACCACCTCCAAGGGTGGCAAGGGGTACGGAGGGGTCTATGGAGGCCCCTCCCCCAGGGCTTTTTCATACTTTCGGAGAGATGAGCTTACCCAGTGAGGCCATTGGCCCTATAACAGGCCAATACAGTACAGTGCGCTCCGACGGAGCGCACTGTTAACCTGCCCTTGGTCGCGCGTTTTCCCTTACCCCTTATTCCGTAAGGGGCGGAAAACGCGCGTCCAACCCGCGGCACCTAATAGGGCCATCAACGTGCATTTGCATGTTGAGGGCGCTATTAGGTATTTCCCGCGATACAGAAAGTAAAATGTGCAGCCAAGCCGCACATTTTACTTTAAGAAATTACCGCCTACCCAAAAAGGAACGCGCTAGTTTCTGCCGGCACCGGGAAAGTGCACAGAAAAGCAGTAAAAAAAAAAAAACTGCTTTTCTGTGCACCCTCCGACTTACTATCATGGCGATTAAGTCGGAGGTCCCGAAGAGTAAAAAAAAAGTAAAAAAAAAAAAAAAAAAAAATTTAAAATGGGCTGGCGGCTGTCGGGCCAAAAACCAGACACTCAATTTTGCCGGCGTCCGGTTTCCAAGCCTGTGGCTGTCAGTGGGCTCAAGAATAGACACCGGCAAAATTGAGCGCCGGCTGTCAAACCCTCTGACAGCCGCCGCTCCGGGTCAAAAGGAGGCGCTAGGGACGCACTAGTGTCCCTAGCGCCTCCTTTTGCCCATTTCTACCGCACCACCTAATTTACATACTGAATCGCACGCGCCGGCAAGTGGCCGGTGAACGTGCCGGGAGAGCGGACGTTTGTCCGCTCTCCCGCGTTTTTACTGAATTGGCCCGTAAGTGATGGCAGCCCTACAGTCCTGGGGCTGCCATCACCCATTGTTTGGGGGGCATTAACTACGATGAGGAAAAATACTGTGGGAATCACAAAGCGGCAGGGCCATTTATGGTGGCTTTGTGACTCCTGCAGTATCTTTTCTCTTGGTGAATGAGCCCCTTAGATTGGAAACCCTCTGGGGATAGGGAAATACATACAGTACTTGAATGTAATCCACATTGAAGTGCCAAAATGCAGAATATAAATAAAATTCATGTTTAAGTTTACTGTTAGATATATTGGTAACAGAAGTTCATTTAATAGCCTATTGCTTTAAATTTACTCTCTACCTGGCATTCAATAATCAACCTTAATTAGGAAGCTAGATAATACAACTTAAAATCAGGTACTACTCCCACCTCTTCCGACAATGGGTTTGATGCAATGTTGTCTTTACAACACTATGGAGAGGTAGGGGCACCTCCTCTAGATAAAGCTCAATATATTTTTCTCAAAGGAGGCATTTTTGTTCAGAATTGTCACCAGCAGTTTTTTGAAAACAGCAGCACAGTGGGAGAATTAACATTTTGACACTAGCTATAAGTTCCAGCCAAGAGTGATTTTAACACAGTAAATGGTCATCCAGTCTGCCCTGCAAGACGTTTAGGATTGTTCCGCCACTCCATGCAGGTTACCCGAAGGATAAGGAGGCCCCATCTTTTTTAACCATCTCTGTAGAGCTTTAACAGATCTTAAATTTAGAATTTTGTCAATATGCACCTTTTGTTAAAAATAGCATTTAAAAAAAAAAAAATTGTAAACCAATTTTTGCCTTCCTGGTCTTTAGCATTTATTTAGCAGGCAGGGGTCCTGCAATTTCCTGTTCTTTTTTACTCCACTTTGGTCAAATTGAGGCCAAAGTCTGGCACCAAGAGCCTTCATTCACAGCAGCCTGATGATTTATTCCTCAACTTATTTTAATCCAGTCATCACAGTGACAGTCCTCAGTCAGGTACCAATAATCAGGACTCTTTCTGGAACCCTGCAATAATGGGCACTAGAATTGACCACAAGGCCCTAAGTTTAGCTACTTGTCATCACCAATATGAAATGACTGAGATTGCCTCCCCCCAGGGGTTTTGAATGCTGCCTCTGCAGAATTCCCAGCCCAGGAAATGGAAACAAGCATGCAATTTGGGAAATAGTGAAAAGGAAGGTCAAAGTTAACAGTATAAAATATTGAGCCTTATATAAGGAAAGATCACCAAGGGAATAGTTACCTGCCTTTGAGGATAAAATTTCAACATCACTTGAAAAGCACGTACTTTTTCAAAAAGATGTCTGCCATTTCAGGTTCCGCTTTAACATGTGGTTTAGGGATAAGACGTCTAGTTCATGCAGCCTCTTCCTAGATCATCCTTGTAGATCTTTTCCCTAATTATAGATCATGAAGACATAAGTTAATCATCGGATACTCTTAAGCTTTGTATTGCTTCCATCAAAAAGATGTATGTGAGCCCATTAATCAGATTCACTCGATACAAAAGAACTTTATTAATATATATGGTCTGGATATAAGAAACAGTAATTCAAGAAAGACCATAACGAATAGTTCTTTAGAACAGTGTCAGATTTAAATATAAAAATGAAATACATACTAAAATGTTAAGTGCTGCGCAGGCTCTTTAGTTTACAGCAACCAAAGCTACTGGCTTCATATATTTTTCTAGCAACAATCTCAAGTGGCTGCCCAGTATATTGAAAAGATTTTCATAAGACCAAGGGTTGTTGAAGTACTTTTGAGCTGGAAATTGGTCTTATCTTATACTTTTTTTTTTTTTTTTAACAGGCAATTTTCAAAAAACTATCCGCATTGGAACAAAGATTGCACAAACTTTTTTCTCTGCAGGCTTTGCACCAATATTTAAAGCGAAAGTACACATTTATTTTAACTTTGAAACTTGCTGCCGATACACAGTACATGTGGTCATTTGCACCTACTTTTTGTGCTGGTAGACTTCTGCTGTATAGGTATGTGCAAACATTTGAAAATGCCAGCTACAGGCCTATTATTCATCTCTTATAAACCGTTATGATGGCAACACCGAATGACAGTATATAACCCTCAACAAATAAATAAATCTCCCAATTCAAACATACACCTGAATGTAGCCGAAAAGTAATGTATTAAGGGGGGGGGGGGGGGGGGGGGGGGAATGACAATTTTCAGACAAATGGTTGATTAACACAGGTGATCTTCTTCACGCATGTAAACAGCTTTTAAAATTGTCCTAAGAATGACCTGAGTTGCTGAGGTGTCAGCAAGCTAGCTTCTTATTAAAAGGATTATGACATTGGAAACTAGTTAAAATTCAGAACTTGCATTAAAATACAAGACAAATATATTTGTCAGAGCTTTCAGATGCAGAGATATTGGAAATTGTGGCTGCAAAGCCAAATGCTATAATCTCCACGCTTCCTCACAATTAAAAAAAAAAAATAAACAAACTTTCCTGAAGTTTTCAAGAGGTTTTTAAAATTATGAAATTTATTTTTCATGATGCTGTGACTTTCTCTTAAGAAACCTGCTTCTGAAGATGATCAGGTTCAATTGGTTATACCCCCCCCCCCCTCACCTAAGCTACATATACAGCTGGAGAGATTTAAACTATTCCAGGGTGTAGAGTGGCAGAAATCCCCTACCTCAAGGCAACATGCAGATGAAAAATATATCTATGACTACTTTTCACAGTCACCACTGTATAAAGGACTTTCGTCATCATAAGGTAGAATCAGACAGGAAAAAAAAATAGCTGGAGAAGTCCACGTTAGCAGAAATCCATATTCTTTATTTGTAGTTTAATGGCAACATTTTGAAAGTATATCTGGAAGAATAAATTTGCTTACTGTAAACTGTGTTAATGTAGATAGCAGGATGAACTAACCATACTGTATGCTGTATAGATGATGTCCACAGCTACCTCTAGGCAGAGCTTCCTCAGGAAAATACATAGGGTTTTAACTCTGTGCGGCTGCGCAGTTCCCTTCCAGTGCAAATCAGGTCTGTTTATATCCAAGCTGTTATTGCATAGCGGAGCATCAAAAGTCTGTCTAGGGAAGAGGGCGGGTTGCATGGCTAGTTCATCCTGCTATCTACGGAAACACTAAGCAAAGTCTATAGCAGGCTGAACTAGCCAAGCTGTATGAGCGTCCCAAGCCCCTGAGTTGTGGAATGTAGCGGTCTTTTCATGAGAGTCCAGAAAAAACACAACCCCCAATCTTAAAGTAGACAGTCTCATTTCTTGAAGGAGTTAGATAAGACTGCAGAACCCACTGCTGCATCTGAGGACGTGTGTTAGTCTTGGCAGTAGTGGGAAGTGAAAGTATGAAGAGAGGAACAGGTAGCTGCTTTGCAAATGTCCACTACCGGTACATTTTTGAGGTGGACCACCAAGGTTGCTATCGCTCTGACCTGGTGTGCATGTGCTTTACTTGTTATCGGTGACAAACTCTGTCTGTGACAAAAGTGAATACACTGCACCAGCCAGCTTGCTATGGTCCTCTTGGAGACTGGTTAGCCAGGAGCATTGGGTTTAAAGGAAAGAAAGAGCTGCTATGGTCTGGAAGGAGCTTGGGTTATTTTTTTATTTTAAAAAAGTTTTTATAAACTGCATACACATACATGAAGTAGATCTAGGCGGTTTAACAAATGAAAGAGTAACATACATAATGATTATAAAGGAATAAAAACAATAAAACACTGAATAAACATGGTTAAAACATGGAGGTGAAACCTTGAGTTGTTTGACCAGAGTTATGGATTAGGAAAGGCTTGTGAAAATAGATAGGTTTTAATTGCTTTTTTGAAGTAAAGTTTCGTGGAGAGTTGTGGGTTCTCTGCTTGTAGTATGCTAGGGCTCCTTTACAGCCCAATGTATGAAGAAGCTGCTCCCTTTCATTGTGGTGGGGTTTTGGGTGAAAAGTAGGTAAGGTTATTGTTTGATTAAGGTGAAAAGCTGACACCACCTTGGGGATGAAGGCGTAGGGTAACTTTGTCATGGAAGTATTCCAAGTATGGTGAATAGTGAACTAGTGCTTGCAGTTTGCTGACAAGTCTGGCAGAAGTGACCACTACCAGAAAAGTCACCTTCCAAGTGAGGTATTTTACATGGCAGGTGTTCAAAGGCTTAAAGGAGGGGGGGGGGGGGGTTTCCCATGAGTCATAAGACAATATTAAGGTCCAAAGGTATTGGCTGTTTGGTGACTGATGGACACAGCCGAAGTATGCCCCGCATGAAATGGGGGACTAGTGGAGTGTTGGAGATTGGTAGCCCATTCTGAGAATGAAGAAAAGCAGCAATGGCACTGATGTGTACTCTGACCGATGCCGTAGCTAGTCCGGATTGCAAGAGAGTGTGAAGGGACTCCAAGAGAAGTACAGGAGTAGAGGAGAATGGGTCGAGGTCCTTTAATGAGCACCATTTAGAGTAGCGAAGCCTTTTTCCTTTGTAATTGGTTCTGGTGGAAGGTATCCTGGAAGAATTGAGTACATCCTCAACATTGGAAGAAGGAAGATTAAGATGGGTCAATATCGTCCTCTCAATCTCCACACTGTGAGGTGTAGGGAGAGGTGCATTGGATGGAGTAATGTTCCATGCTCCTGAGTGAGCAGTGTTGGGCTGCCCCCAGAAGAATGGGTGGGGAGACAGAAAGTCATATTAGATAAGCATATCAGGGTTGTCTCGGCCATGCCGGAGCGATGAGTTTCAGATCTGCTACATCTTGAATTCACTTCTGAACAGTCTGGGAGACAAGGGGAACTGGCGGATAAGTATAGAATAGGCCATACTTCACACAGGATGAGGAATGCAACCTGTGCGTACCTCTGTGTGCTGGGGTAGATGGAGCACAAGGTCGGGACTTGGAAACAGGATGCTGGGCTTGATGGACCCTTGGTCTGACCCAGCATGGCAATTTCTTATGTTCTTATGACTTGGCGGTTGTTTTCTGTTGCAAAATAGATCCATGATTGGGAAGCCCCACTGATGAAAGATAGAGGGCTACAGCCTGGTTCAGAGACATTCTCCAAGCCCAGGAGGTAGTTGGCTTGGAGGGAGACATTGGACGCTTCTGCCCATCTGAGAATCCGTATTGCTTCTTGGCAGAGAATCCAGGAACCGGACCCTCCTTTGTTTATGTAGAACATGGCGACTTGGTTGTCTGTGTAAATCATTAGACATTTTCTTTGATTTGGGGGGAGAAGGTCAGTAGGGCGTTCTAGATCGCCTGGAGCTCCAGCAAGTTTATTTGACAGCGGGTCTCCTCTGGGGACAATAGGCCTTGAGTCTTGAGATCACCCAGGTGGGCTCCCCAGCCCTTCCTGGAAGCATTGGTGGTGAGTACTATTTGATGTGGAAGGGAACGAAAGAAAGAGTGTCCCTCTGGTGAGATTCGATGGAGATAGCCACCAATGGATATCCTTGGTCATAGCCGCTGATAGACACCTTTGTCGTCAGCGGCTGCAGAAATTGAGACCACTGGCGCTTGAGGCGCCACTGTAAGTGGCACATGTGCAGTTTCGTTTGGGGCACTACGTGAATGGCACACACCATATGGCCCAGGAGGGTGAGGATTTGTCGTGCAGGAGGTTGATGACAGGTGATCAATTTTTGGGCCAGAGAGAGGATGGTGCGGGCTCTGTCTTGTGGAAGATAGGCACGTCCCTGTACTGTATTGATCTGTGTCCCAATGAATTGGAGCAATTGGGTGGCCTGGAGGTGGGATTTTTCGTAATTGATGAGAAATCCCAGGTTGCGCAGGCAGTCGATGGTACGAGGAGTGTGCGAAATCAGGGTGTCCACATCCGAGGCTACTAGAAGTCAGTTGTCAAGGCAGGGGAAGAGTTGGATACCCTGTCGAAGATCAGCCACTCCCACCGCTAAACATTTGGTGAAAACCCTTGGGGTTGAAGAGACCAAAAGGGAGCACCTTGTATTGGTAGTGCCTCCCCAGTGTTTCGATACATAGGTAATGCCAAGAGGTACAGTGCATTGGTATAAGAGAGTAGGCATCCTTCAGGTCAATAGAGCACATCCAGTCATTGGGTTGCAGTAGGGGGAAGGATGGACCTCAGAGAGGTCATTTTGAACTTTTCTCTTTGAAGGTATCTGTTGAGGGTTCGCAGGTCTAGAATCGGCCGGAGTCCCCCTGATTTTTTGGGAATGAGGAAGTATTGGAGTAAAACTATGACCCTCCTCGTGGCCCGGAATTACTTGGATGGTTCGGTGATGCAGAAGAGTTGATATTTCCATCTCCAAGAGTGATGTTTCAGCGAACGTCTTCTGAAGAGGGGTTAGATGTGGAAGTTGGGGAGAGCTCTTGAAGTTTAAACGGTACCCTTCCCGAATTATGTCTAGAACCCAACGATCAGTGGTTATCTGTTCCAGGCAGCATAGAATAGGAACAGTCAGCCCCCTATGTAATTGGGTGGGAGTGGCTCAGCAAAATTCGAGATTTTTGAGGGGCAGTTGATGTCTGTCTGGGCTGTCATGGTTGATGAGGGCGTGCACAAGGGGGCTGTGGGTGAGTTTGAGGCCTCGGTCGTGTATTTGGCTGGGGACGGTATGGCATGTATTGCACCCTATGGAACGGCGGTATATGGTATGAGGGGGTAGAATCTCCTAGCTGCTGACTACTGATCCCTGGGTGAAGTCAAGGAGAGCACAGCAATATCTTGTTCTTTAAGATGAGAAACAGTTTCTCCGAATTTGTCACCAAATAAGTTGTCACCTTGGCATGGTAAGTCAGCAAGGTTTTTGTGTACATCCTTGCATATGGTACTGGCTCTCAACCATGCCATATGATGCACTCTGATGGCTGCGGCCGAAGTTCGAGCTGACGTCTCGAAAGCCTCGTAAATGGTCCTGAATAGATGGCGCAAGCCCTCCTCCATATCGAGGAACGGTTGGGGCAAGGAACCCCGAGCCGAAGCAGAGAAGGCTTGTAGGCATTCGTAGAGGTATTGTGCGATATAGAACTGGTGATGTTGAATCTTTGAGGACAACTTCGCAGAGTGGTAGGTCTTTCGTCCAGAGTCATCAAGGTATCTTTTGTCTTTACCTGAGGGCACGTTGGAGTGCAGGCGGGATTTCTTTGCATTTTGCATAGCTGACTCAAACATTACAGACGTGTGTGGTAATTGAATCATGGAATAAACTGTTGAGTTCCTCATTCGAAATTTCAAATTGGTTTTGTGAGAAGCAGGTAGGCTAGAGAAAGGAGACTCCCAGGTCTTATGTAGGACTGTGTGTAGAAAGAGTGTGGTGGAAGATCCCTAGTACATCCGATCTAGGGTCCGGAATCTTCCCCGTCTCTACTTTCAGGAGGGATCCTACCTAGTCAATGAATTTCGCTTAGGAAAGGTCCTCGGGCGGAGAATAAGGTTCTGCAGGTTCTTCTGGTGGATCCGACGGGAAGCCTGTGGACGATCCCGGGGAAGAAGGTGGAGAAATAGGTGAGTCCGATCTCTGTGACTCTGGAGAGGCTGGATCAATTAGGCTCCGGGGTTGAGTCGGTGGAGCATCAGGAGGCGAAACTGGAGAGGAGGGGGCCAGAGGCACCATTCCCGAGACCTTTGATTCAAGATCAGTAATGAAGGTAGATAGAGCCTCTTGAGATATGTAGCATGGCTTGAGATATGAGGCTTCCAGTCTGGGGAGGCTGAAGGCTAAGTGGCCTGGGTCGTATAGGCAGTGCTGTTCTCAAGATGCCTTCCTGGGTCTTTTACCCACCCTGATTGGACGGTTGTATAGTGGGGGAAGGCCTGAGCCTTTTTATGAGAGGCTCCTGCAGTTGAGGTGACAGGCTCTTTCTTCTAGAGACTGAGGACATCCCTGAATAAACTGTTCCCGAGCCCCCTGATGAGCTTCTAGATGGGGGAACTGCCGAGGGGGCTCGGAATAGCAGTGAGCCCCGTGCCGCCGGGCTCCGCTGTAGGGATCGGTGAATCGCGATGTGGTGCATGCGTCGAGTCCCTTCATAAATGCACCAAGTCTTTGGAATGCATCGAGTGAGTAGAGCGATGTGTCGTATAGTCGGGGTGCGTCGACTGATCAGGATGCGTTGTACGCTTCTGGCGTATTTGTGGTGCATCAAGCGGTTGTGTCGGCGTGCGCATCAATTTATGCAGCACACCAGATCGATGTGCGCCAGATACTTTCTCCTTGGCCTGGGAGGACTTGTCCTGGCCGTCCTTTTTCGACGCAAGCCTGCTGGATTTTACTTTTTTTGCCGCATCTACAGATACTGATGTAGAAGGCTCTTCGGGGGGGGGGGAGCTCAGGAAGATCGGGGCGGTGCTCTGTCCCTAGGGTTTGCCATGAGGGCCCAGGGAAGACACCCGCTTTGATTTTGATTTTTGTTTGGCCTTGCCCGATTCGGGTGAAGAATGTATGGAGTGATCCGGCATTAGGGCATAGGAACCCGAATCGGTCTGGAGGTGCGCAATTTTCTCGCTGCGCTGTCTTTGGGCCCGGAACGACATGCGACCACAGTCCCAGCAAGAGGACTGGTCATGGTCCGGCCCCAGGCATAAATAACAGTAATTATGTCCATCTGTGAGGGACATTATTTTCCCACACTGGCAATATTTAAAGCCAGAGGGTTTCAGTGCCATAAAGGCAATCAAAAGAGACAAAAACAGCACAAAAAGACTGAAGAAGAAAACGCTGAAGAGAGACTCCGCGTGCGTATGCCGCGTGGAAAAAAACAGACTGAGGAGGAGGGGGTCCTGATTCGCGCGGGAAGGGAACTGCGCAACCGCACAGAGTTAAAACTGTCTATTTTCCTGAGGAAGTTCCACCTAGAGGTCGCCGTGGACATCTCCCATACAGCATGGCTAGTTCATCTTGCTATCGACGGGAAAAATATGAAATTAAAATTTTTACATTGAATGCAATTCACATCTCCTCTGTAAGAAACAATAGCAACAACAGTCATATTACTCTGACACTAAACCAGGGGTGGACAAACTTTTTTTTGACTGAAGCCATCTATAACAGGGACTCAGGGGGGCCCCCCTTTCAGCCCTTCTCATCTCCAACCGTACTGGGAGTTGCATCAGCAGCAGCTTTGACCTCCAGACCACAAATGCTCTCAGCTGAATCACCAGCAAGACTTCAAACACCGGCAGCAACTCCTTTGAATGAGATAAGACTACAAATAGCCCCATCTCTTTCTTCTTCCCTTTGGAGACCACCTGCCTTTCTCACTAGAAAACCTCCCCAGCTCCTAAATATCCTAGGTCCCCCACTCTAGGACTTGCCAGTATCTTCACTGGCAGGTGCCCTTCCCCCATGCCAGCACAGGCAGTCTCACTCAGGGCCTAATGACACTGCAGCCTTGTTCCAATTTGGCCGGAGTTCTTTCAGAGTCTTGCCAACCCTCCTGTTCTTTACCCCTGAATATCCTCAGCTCTGTGGAGACCAGGAGAGCACTGGCGGCAGTGGACAGCAATGCTGGGGGTGAATCAGACTGTAAAACGGCAGTTAGCATCAGCAGCAGAAAGCTTTTGCACCTCAGACTCTTCAGGTTTGTTTTTTTTCAGGTTTTTTTCCCCTCACCACAATCACTGGTTCTTCTCATCAAGAGCTCCCATGGCACCCTCCTCCAGCAGTCTGCCAGAGCTACAGCCCAACATAAATCAGTGATGGCCCATGTTATGCACATCAGCTGCTTGGGCAAGCTTCTGGTTGACAGCAATGGGCCGAGGCCTATAGTTTATATGTGGGAAGAAGGCCGGGAAGATAGGCCGGTTCTGGCCTACAGACTAGTTTGTCCACCTCTGCACCAAACCCAACTAGCCAATACAAACTATGGTTTGGAATATTACACGGTTGATATTCACTCAACACAATCTTATAGCCACAAAAAACTTACTTATGTAGGCCCCTTACTCTAAGGGTCTGTACATAACAGACTCTAATGTGGTATAGGGTCACCTTGCTTTAATTTTAAACACCTCTCATATATTTTTTATAAATTTTTCAATTTTAATAAAAATGATGTCCTCACTTTGCTGATGGACTTCCAGCTCTTTATGTCAATATCGGCTCTCAAGTTACTCAAATCGCTCAGATGGCTCAAATGCAAATATATGTGAAACAAAAATATGAATACTCATCCATTGAGTCTCCCAATCCAGACACGGTCGCGTTTCGGACAAAGTCCTGCCTCAGGGGATTAAATTCCGTGTTCACATAGCAACCGACGAAGTCCGACCTTTTCAACCCAGCGACTGACATCTATGGCTTCTAGAAGCCATTATTGTAGGGTTGTGGCATACATATTAGGTGACTGGAGTACACTGTTGTGTTTAGGGTATTGATTTGTGATTGGAATATTACACCACATTAACCAGATACAAACATAGGTTATTTAATAAGTGTTGTATCCAAGCACTGCTACAGTTTAAAAGAAAGCTGTGCCTTCAATTATGCAATATTTCAGAAGTGTAATTCAGCAATAATACTTTGCCCCTGTTTCCATTATAGCAGTTTCGGGCGCTAGAACTATACATTTAAAACAACTGTCATATTGTTGGAATGGATTGCCTTCAGAATGCCATTTGCCTTCAGAAGCCATTTGCTTTCTGATAATAAGCTAATTCTTAAAGCACTGAAGACATTTATTTAATGAGACTTTTACGAGGTCCTGAAAACTGATTTTTATTTTACCGTATTTTTCGCTCCATAAGACGCACCTGACCATAAGACGCACCTAGGATTCAGAGGGGGAAAATTTAAAAAAAAAAAAATTGTGCTAAACCGGCTCTGTGTCTGGGCGTCTTATGGAGTAAATTAGGGGAGTGCATAGTTTTTTTTTTTCTCCCCATTTTGTTTTCGGGTCTGGGGAGGGCCATTTCGGTCCACTCCCCAGATCAGAAAACTTTTCTTTCTGTGGGAACCCCCAAAACCCCCCCCCCCATCCCAACCCTTTAAATTAACAACCTCCACCCCCCTGACCCCCCCCAAGACCTGCCGAATTAATTTCCTGCAACCCCCCACCCTCCTGACCCCCCCAAGACCTGCCGAATTAATTTCCTGCAACCCCCCACCCTCCTGACCCCCCCAAGACCTGCCAAACGTCCCTGGTGGTCCAGCGGGGGTCCAGGAGCGGTCCGGGAACGATCTCCTGGGCGTGAGCCGTCGGCTGCCAGTAAACAAAATGGCGCCGACGGCCCTATGCCCTCACTATGTCACTGAGACCGACCGCTGCTATTGGTCGGTCTCAGTGACATAGTGAGGGCATAGGGCCGTCGGCGCCATTTTGTTTACTGGCAGCCGACGGCCCTATGCCCTCACTATGTCACTGAGACCGACCAATAGCAGCGATCGGTCTCAGTGACATAGTGAGGGCATAAGGCCGTCGGCTGCCAGTAAACAAAATGGCGCCGACGGCCCTATGCCCTCACTATGTCACTGAGACCGACCAATAGCAGCGGTCGGTCTCAGTGACATAGTGAGGGCATAGGGCCGTCGGCGCCATTTTGTTTACTGGCAGCCGACGGCCCACGCCCAGGAGATCATTCCCAGACCCCCGCTGGACCACCAGGGACGTTTGGCAGGTCTTGGGGGGGTCAGGAGGGTGGGGGGTTGCAGGAAATTAATTTGTCAGGAGGGGGGGGGTTGTAGGAAATTAAGTCGGCAGGTCTTGGGGGAGTCGGGGGGGGGGGGGTGTTTGTTAGATTTTTGTTTGGTTTTTTTTTTATATTCGCTCCATAAGACGCACATACATTTTCCCCCCACCTTTGGGGGAAAAAAAGTGCGTCTTATGGAGCGAAAAATACGGTATATTGTGATGTGGTGTTTATTTAATGTGCTATAATTTAATTAATTACCATTTTAACTTTATTGTACTTTAATTTTCTGTAATCCACCCAGATAGTCTGACAAGTGGGTGAAATAGAAATGTCAATAAATAAAGTTAAAAAAAAAAAATTAGTTACAATATTTTAAGATGATCCCTTGAACTCTTCAGAACAGACAATTTCAGGACAGTAAGTTAGCTCATGAGCAGCAGTGAAAATTGCACTACTCTCTATATACACAACAAATAAATAAGCAATTTTAAATATCTCCCCCCACCCCCAACACTGTGGTCTCATTTTGGTTTCCCACTTCTCTAATAATTTATTTTACAAAACTTTGTGCAAATCTGTTCAGGAAGAAAGCAGCACAAGCATGGCTATAGACAAAGATGGACAGCACTTTGATATTGTTTGCATACATTATAAAACATGATTAAAAAAAAAAAAAAAAAAAGGACATATAGTGGCATTAGTTTTGTTTTATATCAGTTTGAATCTTTTCCTTTCAATAACATTTATCAATTTCTGCAGTATGTATATGCTCTATTTCCTTTTCATTCTATTCAATATTTATTTTTCTCTCATCCCTATTTCAGATTTTTCATAATAAACATTGTAAATGACAGCAGAAAAAATGCTACATTGGCCTATACAGTCTGCCCAGTTGAGTATAATTCTTCCACTTTGGACAAATGAACATATAAATTCCCACACTCAAGCCAACCACAGCTACCCCATGTCTTTGACCTAGAATATCAACACTTTTCCTACTATTGACTTACATATCAGTCCCAAGTATACCCAGAAGTGTTGGCTTCCACCACCTACACTGTTAAGTCACTTTAGGCCATGTCCTCTTCCTCTATGATTCTTATAAGTTCAATACTAAATCCAACATCCAGGTCATGCTTCTGCTATAGTATAGTATAGTATAGTATATATATATATATATAGTAGCATCTTCTGTATTTATGCCACAGCTTTTTTTTAATTAGTTACTCTTTTAGCTTCCATGTCCTATTTTCATTGCTTCTCAAGCACCCCTATTTTTCTATTTTCTCACTTCCTCCTCGATCGTCTCATTCTCCAAAACTTTAACATTTTGCTTGAATATGGCAGTTTCAGTACCTACAATATTCCCTTCCCCTCTGACCTTTCTTCGCTATCTATCTCCTTATAATTATAGCTTTATGAGTGGCTCATTGAAACTGACTTGCAGGACAAATACAAAAATTGAGTTATAGGAGCTGGGCGAGGAGGCGGCATGCTCAGTATTATGAAAAGTATAATTTGCAAAGGAAAATAGTATTTTTACTACTCATCAAAACTATGTATGAAAAAAAAAAAAGGTAACCCTGGCCAAAGAAAAATAATTCTGCATACCAGTGAACAACCTTACATACAAAAAAAGAACAAGATCATAGGAGAGGGTTAAGGACTAAAGTAAACCCATTCATACCATGGCAGTCTAAGGAGACTGGGTGGAAGAAAAAAAAATGGAAAGGAAACTCCCCCAAAAAAAATCAAAGCATGCAAGCATATAAAGAAAAGAGACTAAAAAGACAAGAAAAGGGGGAAAAAGGTAATTTGTTAAGGAAAGACAAATGCTGCTTTTACCTAGATCTTATAGGCACATAGTCATATAGAGCCAGAGGTATCTACTACCCTTAGGCTATCCTGCCAAAGAAGATGAACACATTCCAGTCTCTTCAGAAGATATTAGTATATATATAGTGATTAGCTAAGTTATCAGAAACAGATTAAGTTACGCCTGTTATGAACTTTTATCAAAATATTTCATACTAAAAAAAAACGTTTTCTTAGTTATTTGAACGACAAAATTGTTTGTACATAAACGTGTGGTTTGTTTACCCTTCCCCGTAGACCATAATTTATTCCTGTGCTATCTCACTAGTCAACGGAAAAACCACCAAAAACACAAATCAGACATAAAAAGCGGACTTCTAGCCCCTTCTTCCCATCAAAGCTTCTTCAGAAATGGACTTTCTGCATGCGGTTATTTTTATTCTCCCTACACTAAGCGGTAAATGAATCACCCAAAGAGAAAAAAACTGAACTAAAACACGCCATCATATTTGAACATTTCGCCCTTTGTCTCACAGCTTGAATCACTTACATACATTATGCAAATAAATTTGAGACAAAAAAAAGTCACTTTTCCCCACACACAACCCCCATTAAACACCGAAAAAAGATCCTTGACTCATCACTGAAGGTTTAATAAAAAGTGACAGAGTAGAACAGTGACTGTAACTATCATGGAGCCCAGTGTAATGTAGACACTTTATTTATAGCTTTGATCTCCCGCCCTCCCATTACGGGACCTCCTGGAAGCTAGTTAGAAAACCGAGAGTACCTAGTCAGTATGTATCCTACCCGGTATACAGGGACCGGGATCATATCAAAACTCTTATTACGAAACGAAAGAGCAAAAAAAAAAAATCACAAAAGCTCGAAATCCAGAGCTATAATACACGCTACACAGAAAGACAATCAATCCCGAAACAAGGAAATCGCAAACAATGGATTCAGATCGTCTCTTTTTTCCCCTGTTAGAAAAGCACAGCTGGGACCCCGGCGGCTCGGCCTTTTCAAAAAACACACATCACCCCCTCCCCCCCCCCCCCCAAGAGAAATAAAATAAAAATCTTGTGGTTGCTTGAGGTTTTTACAGCACTGTGCTCAAAAGCAACAGACAACTTTACAAAGACAAAGAAAGAGACCTACAACCCGGGCAAGGAAGAAGGAGGCTCTACCAGGCAAACAGCACACAACCCCCAAGTCAGAGAAAAACATGCACACACACACACAGCCAGCTGAGGCTGTCACCGAGAGATAAAAAAGATCGCGGAAGAAAGAGACACTCAAACAAAGGGGACCACAAAGAGAGGGCGCGGAACTCCCCCTGCACACAGACAGCCAGACAGCTACATTTATACCCCCACCCTCATGCTGTGTTTCTCCGCCGCCGGGAGGCGACTTCCTTGAGCGCCGGGGGCCACACAGGCGGGATGAGGACACAACCAGGGACAGCAGCACGCCAGGACACAGAGCGTCACTCCGTCCCGGCACCGGCACCGGCACCAGCTCTCTCTCCCTATTGTTGTTATTGTCTCGTCCTCTCGGGGGGGGGGGGGAGGGGCACCCGCCTTACCTACCTCCCTCTCTTTTTTTCTTTCTCCGCCGGCTTCAGCCTGTCCCCCCCCCTCTTCTCTTTTTTTTTCCCTCCCCGGCTGCCGGAACCCGAGTCCCGGACCGAGCGCCAAACGCGCCGCCCAATCGCGATCTTCCTCATTGGCCCCTTTAGAATTAAGCGTCGCGCCCATTGGGCAGCGGAGGAGGCCGCGGTTATCCAATCGGAAGGCGGCGTAAGCGACTAGGCGCCGGCGGAGAGGGGTTCCCCCTTATGGAGGGCGGGTAAAACGGATGCGCGCGGCTGGGGGGGGAGTCGGGTCATGCGTTTCCTTTGTTTCAGTGCTCGCCGATCCTTCATAGATAGTGTTGTTGTTGTTGGGGAGGAGAGGGGGTTAAGTGACTTGCGTTAGACTTATTTTGATTCGG
Source organism: Rhinatrema bivittatum (assembly GCF_901001135.1). Classification (NCBI taxonomy): domain Eukaryota; kingdom Metazoa; phylum Chordata; class Amphibia; order Gymnophiona; family Rhinatrematidae; genus Rhinatrema; species Rhinatrema bivittatum. Next base: position 288,480,916 of record NC_042616.1, read on the forward strand.
CGGATGATTGCTAGTTCATATTGATGAACAAGAAAATTATTGGTTCAGCGGCGGTTCTGCTAAATGTGCACGCCTGGCTTGAATGGGCTTGAAAGTTCTACAGCTGTAACGGTTTCAACGGTCGCGAGCCTTAGTCGAGGAAGTGCCCTCGAGTTTCACATCAGTCTTTCCTCTTGCTGCTGTTCAAAGTCTTGTTATAAGTTTATTTCCTTTCTTGTTTTTCCAAAACGATGGGGATTTTATAGACGAGTGTGGTATGCTTGAAATATCCCCTTTTCTGTTTAAGCTCAAAACAAATGTTCCTTAAAAAAAAAAAAAAAAAAGACTGATTTGGGGGGGATGGGAGGGATTTTGTTTTTTGAGCAGTCACAATTTGAATCTAATCTTTTATTATTATACATAGCTTTTTATGCAGTAGATATCTTTTGTCACTGTTTAAAATAATTGTTTTCTTTGTTTTTGTATCCTGAAATTTCAAAATAAAAAAAGTTAAAAAAAAGACACTGACTCAAGACGAGTCAAACAGTTGAGTACTTTTTGTTTTATGAGAGAAACCTTTTGTCTTAACATAAGGTGTTGACGAAGGAAATCTGGATTTCTTGTTTAGCCGGAGGAAAGGCAATGGCGAGATCAGTTTCTGCATAGTACTAGACTCATTTTCATTTCTTACTATGTTGTAAAACAAGCTTCATTACAATTTATTCCTGGAAGAAATGTTCTACTTATCCACATCTGAAAGTGGTGGTAGTATTTGTGTTAGTCCAAATAATCTCAACTTTGGTGGAAAAAAAATCTTTGTAACGAAATGATTTCATTTGCCTGCTTAAAGTTAAAAACAAAATCCCACATTAAAGATAATTGAAGACTAGTGGATTAATTTAAATCTGTTGATCTCATTAACCTAGATAGAGCAAGTATAATATACATGTAATTTTGAAAGTTGAAATACTTATTTGGCAAATCAGGATCTGGAATATTCAACCTTGTATATTAAAATAGAGAAAATTCACTGATAACTTGTTTTATTATATTTCCTTTGCAGAGCAGGCATTTTTTTTTTTTAGTTTGGTTCATTTTCTCTCAATGTCTAAATCATGTTTTTCAGACCAGTCTAGACAAGTGGGTTATTGTCTTCCATGTGCCAGATGGAGACAAGAAAAAGCTCAAAGCTGCCTTCACACACACCCCCAATAAAAAAAAAAAAAACATAACCAAACCCAAATAAAGTTCTGGTGCTGCCTTCAGTATAACTGTCTCCAGACATGCACTGGTGCTACAGCTAACATAAGAAGTGCTATGCTGGGTTGGACCAGCATTCTGTCAGTCAGTGGCCAGTCTGGGTCATAAGTACCTGTTAGATCCCTAACAGTTAGGTTCTGTTTCTTGTATCTCCCTCCCAGGGATAAGCACTGATTTTTTCCAAGTCTACCTGGCTAATAACTGTTTATGGACTTTATCTTCAGGAGCTTGGCCAGTCCTTTTTTGAAACCCACTATGTTAGTTGCTTTGACCACATTCTCCAGCAACAGATTCTATAGCTTGATTGTGTGCTGAATGAAAAGATATTTCCTCTGATTTGTTTTAACTCTGGGTGCTAGTTTCATGGAGTCTCAGTGTAGTTTGAAAGGGTAAAAAATAACTTCTCTATTTACCTCACATGATTTTCTAAATGTCAATCATGTCCCCTCTGTTTCCTCTTTTCCAAGCCAAAGAGGCCTAATTTATTTAGCCTTTATCCATAAAGGAGCGTTTCCAAGCACTTTATCATTTTTGTTACCCTTTTCTCTACTGTGTTTTTTTTTTTTAAGATGGGGCAACTGGAACTGCACACAATACTCGAGGTGCTGTCACACTAGATCTATAAAAAGGCATTATGGTATTCTCAGTTTCCTTTGTACTCAAGCAGGTCAATCCCCACATATGGGTTAGGCACCTCTACCAGCAGATAGAGACAGTAAAAACTGAGGTCATGGACATATAGCCCTGTCCCAACATCAGCCCGCCAGTATTCTCCATCTCAAGCAGATGGTGGACATACATTCCCCTACTGGGAATCGCTTGTAGTGTAAAAAAAAAAAAGTGGAAGATTTCAGGAGAAAATGAGATGTTGGATAGCACTATTTGACTCCTAAGGTGATACCGGTAGGTCCCTCCCTCAATTGAGGGCCTTGAATCTGGTAGCCATTACTCTTCAGGCCACCTACCTACCTGGCATCAACAACACCAAGGCGGACAAACTGAGCAGAATATTTCACCTTCATGAATGAGAACTTCATGAGGATGTGGCACTCAACTTTTTCAAACCTGGGGCTGGACACTCATCGATCTCTTCGCTACAGCGCGCAACTGCAAGGTCCAGACTTTCTGCTCGGTATTTCCCAACTCCCAGAGACTAAGGCAGGACGCATTTCTCATAGACTAAATGGAGGGTCTGCTGTATGCCTTCCTCCCAAATCCGCTGATAACTCGCACGGTCCAGAAGTGTATTGCAGACAACGCAGATCTCATTCTAATTGCTCAGGCATGGCCCAGACAACCGTGATACGCATATCTGATTCAGCTATCAGTGGACCGACTGATTCCCCTGGGAAGCAACCCCTCTCCTCCTCATCCAAGAAGGATGCTCCCTCCTGCATCCACTCCATTCCTCTCTGAATCTCACGGCGTGGAGGTTGAAAGGCTGGTATTCCAAAACCTAGACATGTCACCCCAGCTCCAAGATATCCTGATCTCTAGAAAGCCTCCATGAGAATAAATTACCGACTGAAATGGACATGATATGTCTCCTGGTGCTCAGACAGCGGAATGGACCCACTCACCTGTCCACCAGAAAGACTATTGGCATTCCTTCATTTACTTTACCAAAAAGAGCTAGCCACGGCCTCAGTCAGAGTCCACCTAAGGGCCATAGCAGCTTACCACTCTGCACAATGAGACACCGATATCCTCTCACCCCCTCATTTCGAGATTTATGAAAGGTGTGCTATGTCTCCACCCACCGATCCAGAAGCCTCCCATACCTCATGTTACCAACATTCAAACCTCTGGATACTTATCATACCAGATTCCTTTCCTGGAAGGTAATCTTTCTAGTCGCACTCACCTCTGCGAGATGTGTCAGTGAGCTAGAAGCCCTGGTACACTATTCTCCATATCTGGCATTCTGTTATAACAAGGTCAAGTTACATACACATCCCAGCTTCCTCCCTAAGGTGTTTCATCTTTCCATATCAGTCTATCACTCTTCCAACCTTCTGCCCTAAGCCTTATAGTAATGACTCAGAATGTAGACTACACACACTGGATTATAAGCGGGCACTCGCTTACTATAAACGCAGAACAGACTCAGACAACAGAGTGTCGCAGCTCTTCGTCTCCGTTAACCCTAATGCTCCAGGACTACCGGTTTCCAAGAGAACCCTGTCAACTTGGATCTCAAACTGCATATGATTCTGCTTCCAGAAACGCTCAGAGTTCTTAGCATCATCACCTAAAGCACACCAGGTCCATGCTATGGCGGCTTCCATAGCTCATCTGCGTGACGTGCCCATTCTGGACATTTGCATGGCTGCCACCTGGTCCTCACTACATACATTAACCACCCACTACTGCTTGAACAAGCTCACAGCGGCCGAGGCTACCATGGGCACAAAGATTCTCGAAACGGGCACTGTCCGCATTCCTTATCCACTGTCTTGAGCGCATAACCAAACTCATCATCAAACATGATCAAGAACTTTGCGCTCAAGTCACCAGCTGGGGACTCCCAGACAGCATGGCTAATTCATGCTGCTTATCTATGGGAAAAGAGCAAGTTTGCTTAACGTAAACGGTGTTTTCCGTAGATAGCAGATGAATTAGCAATGCTGACCCTCCCGCCTCCCCGGACAGTTCTTACTACCTTTCATCTGTTTAGACACGGACTGAGGGAAGCGGGGGAGGTGGCAAGCAGCACTCACAACACCAAGACTGAGTTCTTTATTTTGAGAGCTCTACCATCTACAGGACCAGAGGACATCCCAGACAGGATGGCTAATTCATCTTCTATCTACGGAAAACACCGTTTATGGTAAGCAAACTTGCTCTTTCCTAGCGTGTAGCAGATGGACTCAGGACCAATGGGTATAGTGTACACCTGATAGCAGTTGGAGATGGATCAGATTTCAATCTGATGTCAGCCCCTAGTACATATACCCCTGCAGGAAGTGCAGCTCTTCAGTATTTTCCATCTCCATAGCAGTTAGGGACTATCTGCACGCTCTCACAGCGTTAGAACAAATTCAACAAAGAAAACCAAATTCGGAAGAAAACCTACCTCTGAAGACGAGCCCCGCTCTCCTGCGGTGATACCCTCGGGTCCCTCCCCCAGTTGAGAATTCCCGAGGTGATTTCCATGGTCCCTCGAAGGTGAGCCTCGGTCCGGCTGCCGAATCGCAGCAAGGACCTAGCCCCTGATCTCGGGCGCGGCTGAGAGGCCTCGAGTGTGGCAGTGAAGGTATTTGCCCTCTCCCCCCGCAGCCGGAGACCGCCTGGAACGAAACCAGGAACCGCCGAAGACAAGGTAAGGTAGAAATCTTCAGCATAGACTCCGGTCTCAGAGGTTCGAGGAGTCGCACAGGTCGCCGGCCGGGACCAGTGCTGCTGGGTTGATCTGCCCTAACAGGGCCAGGCCCCGGTTAGTTCCAAGGGTCCTCCCACGTGGAGACCCTTCGAGGTGGTCGCCATATTGCCCGCATGGTCGCTGTCGCCCTATTGGGCGCTCTGCCATCTTGATCCGGATGCACAAGGCCAGCTAGGCGCACAAAATACTTGTGCGCATAAAGTTACACACACAAGGGCCACGCGCATTGGGCGCCTATCGGGCTGAGTGCATACCAACCCGCATGCACATTTTAGACACGCCGGAGCGCATAAGGATTTACATGCCTATAGCCATGGCACCACCGGAAACGGAGCTCAAGGCCTCTGCCCAGCATGCCATATCAGAGCCGCACAAAGCGAAGAGGCCAACGCCCAGTGCACTCAGTGCGAGGAGGCCCTGGGAGATCCAGTCCAGGGCCAGTCCCACCCAGGGCCGAGTACTAGCTCCTCAGTGAGTACCCCGGACCTAGCAAATTCCAGCTGGACACCCCTCAGACAGGGACCTCCAGGGACTCAACGCCCCTTAGCTTGGACGCAGCGTCTATCTCATGGGTGGAATTCTTCAAAGGGCTACACACCTTCGTCCACATGCAGATGGAGCCGCCGGCTAAACAGCCACAGCCTCCACCAGAAGACCTTTATCCCTCAGGCCACGCTAGGCCTAGACAAATGTTTCCACCATCCAGAAGCCCCACCTATGGGGACTCGGACAGCTCTGAGGAGGAAGCAGAGCCCCTAGAAGAGGGGGAACTCCCCCCAGGGACAGAGCCTCACCGAACCATGAGACGCTTCTTCACCAAGGACGAGCTCCCAGACCTGGTCACTCACAGCCTGAAGGAGCTCGCTATCCCGGGCGCAAGTGCATCAGGGGAGCCTAAGACGAATCCCCTGCTAGAGGGACTCCGCCAGACCTCTCGTCATTTCTCTCTCTTACAAGCCGTCCAGCAGCTAATTGATCTGGAATGGAGTACTCCAGAGTCCACATTCAAAGGGGGATGAGCTATGGCAGCCATGTACCCCCTGGACCCGGTGGCCAAAGACCTGACATGTCCAGAAGTAGATGCCATGGTCTGCGCAGTCTCGAAGCGCACTACTATCCCATTGGAGGGAGGAGCAGCGCTCAAAGATGCTCATGACCAGTGTCTGGAATCCATCCTTAAACAGTCCTTTGACGTCGCCGCTGTGTCTCTACAAATAGCGGCCTGCTGCACCATAGTGACACGTGCCTGCCTATCTCAGACCAGGAGCAACACCCCTGGAGAGGCCATGGAACCAGCAGTATCATTCTTTGCGGACGCTGCCTCCGATCTGGTGCGCACAGCGGCCAGAGGAGTGTCATCAACTGTGGCTGCCAGGAGACAACTCTGGCTCCGAAGCTGGTCGACCAACGCATTTTCCAAAACGCGTCTCACAAGGATGCCCTTCAAAGGATCCCTTCTGTTTGGCAGCGAACTAGAGAAACTGGCCAACAAATGGGGCGAGTCCCCATTGCTATGCCTACCGGAGGACAGAAACAAGAGAAACCAGCGACCCTTCCCCCGGGCCTCCAGGGGTAGAGGTTCACAACGCTTCAACCCATACAGAAGCACCTATCAAGCGCCCCGCCCTATGGGCAGGAACCAGTCCTTTCGGAACAAGCACCAGAAGAGGGGAACCAGCTCTGGTCCAGGCGCCAGCCGCACCCCACAATGAGATTCAGCTGACCCGTCCAAGGGAAGAAGCCATAGGGGGCAGACTAGCCCTATTCTACCACAGATGGGTCAAGATAACTTCGGACAAATGAGTCCTAGCCATCATTCAAGAGGGGTAGTACCTGGATTTCCTACAAACCCCTCCGGACAAGTTTATGGAATCCCCTGCCACAACCTCTCCAAGAGGGTGGCAGTGGAAGCTATACTGACCAGACTACTGGCCCTCGAGGCCATAACCCCAGTGCCTCCACAATAAATAAATACTGGGCATTATTCCATTTATTTTATCGTCTCCAAGAAAGAGGGGACGTTCAGGCCCATACTGAACCTCAAGTCGGTCAACCGCCACCTGAGGATTCCCCGCTTCCGCATGGAAACCCTATGCTCTGTAATAAGGGCGATTCAACCGGGAGAGTTCCTCACATCCCTGGATCTTTCGGAGGCCTACCTTCACATCCCAATTCATCAGGAACATCAGCGCTTCTTACGCTTCAAAATCCTGGACCATCACTACCAGTTCGGGGCACTACCCTTCTGGTTAGCCACAGCACCCCGGACGTTCACCAAGATCATAGTGGTGGTGGTGGCAACACTGAAGGAGGAAGGAAGGAATCCTCGTACACCCTTACCTAGACGATTGGCTGATCAGGGTGAAATCCCCAGAGGAAAGCCACCAAGCAACCAACAGAGTCAAAACTCTACTGGAGAGCCTCGGATGGGTAGTCAACACAAACAAAAGTTGTTTGCAGCCGACACAGTCACTAAAATATCTAGGAGTCCGATTCGACACCAAAGAAGACATGGTCAGCCTGACTCCCACAAGGAGATCAAAACTGAGGAACCAATTACAAATCCTGCTGAGCGAACCTCGCCCCACAGCATGAGATTACCTACAAGTCCTCACTCTGATGGCATCCATACTGGAAGAAGTGCCATGGGTGCGAGCTCACATGAGACCCCTGCAGTGCTCACTTCTATCGCGATAGAATCCAATGTCTCAGAACTACGCCATTCGTCTATCACTCCCGGACAGGGTCTGCACCCAGTTACGGTGGTGGCTGCAGGGCAGCCACCTGAACCAGGGGGCAAGGCTATCTTCACCAACCTGGACCCTGCTCACCACAGATGCCAGCCTATGAGCATGGGGAGCACACTGCAAGGGGCTAACTGCCCAAGGGCAGTGGGACGCAGAAGAGTCGGGATGGAACATCAACCGTCTAGAAGCGCGGGCAGTCAGACTAGCCTGCCGACGGTTCATTCACAGACTCCAAGACAAAGCGGTCAGAGTAATGACGGACAACGCCACAACAGTGGCCTACATTCAACCGCCAGGGGGGAACTAGAAGCCAACAGGTGTCTCTGGAAATAGACTCCCTAATGTCGTGGGCGGAAGTAAATCTCCAGGAGATTTCGGCCATCCACATCGCCGGGAAAAACAACATCACGGCGGACTACCTCAGCAGAGAAAGTCTAGACCCAGGAGAATGGAAGCTGTCGACCACAGCATTCCAAATGATAGTGAACTGGTGGGGAACACCAGACATGGATCTTCTGGCAAACCAGTCCAACGCCCAAGTACCCAGGTACTTCAGCAGCAGGTGGGAATCTCAGTCCCAGGGGATCGATGCCCTGGTACAGAAATGGCCACAGGGGACTCTTTTATATGCCTTCCCACAGAGGCCCCTATTGGGCGCAATTATTCACAAGATACAGCTACACAGGGGACTAGTACCTCTGGTGGCCCCGGACTGGCCAAGAAGACCGTGGTACGCAGATATGAGAAGACTAGTGGCAGGGACCCCCCCTGCCACTGTCTCCACACCGAGACCTGCTTCAACAAGGACCGATCCTCCACGAGGATCCAGCTCAATTCTCTATTACAGCCTGGCCATTGAGAGGGCTCGCCTGAGAAAGAGTGGATACTCGGGGGCTGTAATCGACACCCTACTCCGAGCACGCAAGTTCTCCACATCTCTAACGTACATAAAGATTTGAAGAGTATTCGAAGCCTGGTGCGAAGACCATGATGACATACCACACTCAAAGTTCCCGTGATCCTGGAATTCCTGCAGAACGGGCTACAGAAGGGTCTGTCCCTCAGCTCCATCAAGGTACAGGTGGCCGCATTGTCATGCTATGGCCCCAAGAGCGAGGGTGAAAGCATAGCTTCTCACCCGGACGTTTCATGCTTCCTGAAAGGAGTCAAACACATCGCCCACCACTAAAGTGGCCGGTACCTCTTTGGAATCTCAACCTGGTCCTAGATTTTCTAGCCGCAACCTTGTTCAGACCCCTCCGAGGTCTGTCCCTCCGCCTGTTAACGTTAAAGATGGCATTCCTGCTGGCAGTTTGTTCAGCCCGCCACATTTCAGAACTACAAGCACTGTCCTGCCAGGAGCCGTTCCTCAGGCTCACCCCGGGAACCATCCAGCTACGCCCGATCCCTTCGTTCCTTCCCAAAGTGGTGTCACACTTCCATCTTAACCAAACCATCTCGCTACCATCGCCAGATGAGTCGAAGAATTCGGAAGAAGCTCGTAGTCTACTCCACCCAAGATCGGCAGACTCCTATCCAGATACCTGGAAATGTCAAAACCCGTATGAAAAATGGACCACATATTTGTCCTCCACAGTGGGAAGAAACAAGGGGAAGCGGCCTCGCGGGCAATCATAGCCCGCTGGATCAAGGAAGTCATCAAGGCGGCCTACTTAGAAGCAGGCAAGCCACCGCCTCTACAGATCAAGGCCTATTCTACTAGAGCCCAAGCAGTGTCCTGGGCAGAAACCAGAATGCTGTCACCCGCCGAGATTTGCAGGGCGGCGACATGGTCCTCCATCCACACCTTCACCAGATTCTACCGCCTGGATGTTCAGGCTCGGAAGGACACGGCATTTGCAAGGGTAGAACTAAGTGGGTCACGGGCAGCCTTCCACCCAGTTCAGGAGTAGCTTTTATACATCCCATTGGTCCTGAGTCCATCTGCTACACGCTAGAAAATGGAGAAATTACTTACCTGATAATTTCGTTTTCCTTAGTGTAGACCGATGGACTCAGCAACCCACCCTTGGCTGCCGTTACTTATGGAATTTCGAATGATACAAGGGTAAGCCATGCTTTCTTTCACTTTGGACACCCATCCTACCAAGTGTCGACACTTTCCGGTTGAAGGCACTGGCGGTCTCCAGGTATAGCCAGTTCAACCAGATCAAGTTAATCAAGTTATAAAGTTTAACCAAGTTATAAAGTTATTCAAGTTAATCACACATATATCCACAATGCTTTTCGAGGAGAATACTAAAGAGCTGCACTTTCTGCAGGGGTATATGTACTAGGGGCTGACGTCAGATTGAAATCTGATCCGTCTCCAACTGCTATCAGGAGTACACTAGACCCATTGGTCCTGAGTCCATCTGTCTACACTAAGGAAAACGAAATTATCAGGTAAGTAATTTCTCCATTTCCATAGATAACAGGATGAATTAGCCATGCTGACCCACCCGCCTCCCTGGACAGCCTTTCCTTACTGCTATTGTACAGACTGAGGAGAATCTGCCTTCCTGCGCAGGAACACATTTTATTTATTTATTTAACATTTTTTCTATACCGACCTTCATGGTTAAAATACCATATCAGGACGGTTTACATCGAACAGGGGTAAAATAACTAGATAAAGGAAGAAAAAAACAAAGTTACATTACAACGAGGACTGTGAACTTGGAAGCTTAGGAAGCTAGAAGAGAAATATAAAGTTAAGTTAAAGGGAGAGAAACAAATTCCGGACTAGAGGTAGTCCAGACTAGAGATAGCTGCACAAAGCTAAGCTCTGTAACAGCTTGGTTAAGCTCCGCCTCCGATGCCTGACAGTCAGTCCCCATGACAGCATGGCTGATTCATCCTGTTATCTATGGAAACACCGTTCATTAGAAAAAAAAAAAATATTTTATTATTTCAGTAACAGTGACACATTCCTTCCATGACAAGATATTTTGTGAAGTATCACAAAAACTTGCAAGAATGTACTCAGAATCTATAAAGCAAACTTGCCATACCAAAATAGTACTTTCCTAGCATGTAGCAGATGGACTCAGGACCAGTGGGTATAGTGTTCTCCTGATAGCAGTTGGAGACCGATCAGATTTCAATCTGATGTCAGCCCTAGTAGATATACCCCTGCAGGAAGTTCAGCTCTTCAGTATTTTTCCGTCTTCATAGCAGTTCGGGACTCTATGCACACTAGCACAGTGTTAGAATAATTTAGCAAAGAAAACCAAAACAAGAAGAAATCTTACCTCTACAGACGAGCCCCGCTCTCCTGCGGTGACAACCATTGGGTCCCTCCCCCAGTTGAGAATTCCTGAGGTGATTTTCTTGATCCCTTGGAGGTAAGCCTTGGTCCGGCGGCTGACCCTCAGTGGGGACCTAGCCCCCGACATCGGGTGAGGCTGAGAGGCAGCGGGTGCAACTTCGAGCGCGGCGGCGAAGGTATTTTCCCAGATGCACCAAGACAAGGTAAGGTAGAAATCTATTTTAAAAGTCTCCAGTCGCCGAAACTCGAGGAGTCGCACAGGTCGCCAGCCGGGACCAATGCCACCATGTTGGTCTGCCCTAGCAGGGCTAGACCCCGGTCAAATCCAAGGGTCCTCCCACATGTAGACCCTCCGAGGTGGCTGCCATATTCTCCGTGTGGTCGCCGTCACCATTTTGATCTGTCCGCCGCCCTGATCCGCGTGCACAGAGGCGAGCCGTGCGCACAAATATCTTGTGCGCAACGTCGCGCACCCAAATACCGTGCGCATAGCCACGCACTTACTGTGCCGGGCGCATAACTTCGATCTGTGCGCACAACAGCATGCACATCTCGCTGAGCGTGTACCAATCCAATGCGCACAAGCCCTGTATTTTATGCGCACAAGCCATGGCACCACCGGAAAAGAAGCTCAAGGCTCAGGCCTTTTGTCCAGCATGCCACATGAGAGCTGCACAGCAGAAGGAGGCCACGGCCCTGTGTATACAGTGCAAGGAGGCCCTGGGGGATCCAGCCCATGGCCCTCCCCAGCCGGTACCGGGTTCCAGCTTCTTGAACAGTACACCGGACCTAGCGTCTCCCTGCGGGACCCTCTCTCAAACAGGACTCCCCAGGGACACAGCGCTTCTTAATTTAGACCCAGCATCTATCTCCTGGGAGGAATTCTTCAAAGGCCTGCATACCTTTGTCCACATGCAACCCGGGCCTCCGATAATATGGCCACAACCTCCGCCAGAGGACCTCAACATCCCGGGACCCTCTATGCCCAGGGAAGTGATTCCAGCGCTCAGAAGCCCCACCTTCGGGGACACAGACGACTCAGGTGAGGAATCAGAACCCCTGGAGGAAGGGGGAACTCCCTTCCGGGACAGAGCCCCACCGAACCATGAGGCGCTTCTTCACCAAGGACGAGCTTTCAGACCTGGTCACAGCTTGAAAAAGCTCGCTATCCTGGGCACAAGTGCCTCGGGGGAACCTAAGACGAATCCCCTACTAGAGGGATTCAGTCAGACCTCCCATCATTTCCCACTATTACAAGCTGTCCAGCAGCTAATTGACCTGGAATGAGATGCCCCGGAGACTACATTCAAAAGGGGGCGTGCCCTGGCAGCCATGTACCCTCTGGACCCAGCTGCCAAAGATCTGGCATGTCCAAAAGAGGATGCCATGGTCTGCGCGGTCTCGAAGCGCACTACTATTCCAGTTGAGGGAGGAGCAGCACTCAAGGATGCTCAAGACAGACATCTGGAATCCATCCTCAAACAGTCTTTTGACGTCTCCGCTATGTCTCTACAGATCGCGGTCTGCTGTGCCGTGGTGACACGCGCCTGCTTATCACAGACCAGGAACAACACTCCTGGGAAAGCCCTGGAACCAGTAGTATCATTCCTTACAGATGCGTTCTCTGATCTGGTGTGCACCACAGCTAGAGGAGTGTCATCAGCCGTGGCAGCCAGAAAACAACTCTGGCTCCAAAGCTGGTCGGCCGACGCATCTTCCAAAACGAGACTCACAAGGATGCCCTTCAAGGGAACCCTCCTGTTCGGAAGCGAACTAGAGAAACTAGCCAACAAATGGGGCGAATCTCCGATACCGCGGCTACCGGAGGACAGAAATAAGAGAAACCAGCGACACTTCCCCAAACTTCCAGGGGCAGAGAATCACAGCGCTTCAACCCATACAGAAGCACATATCAAGCGGCTCACCCCGCAGGCAGGAGCCAGTCCTTTCGGAACAAGCACAACAAAAGGGGAGCCGGCCCAGGCCCTAGCTGCACCCCACAATGAAAATCAGCTGACCCGTCCAAGGAAGAAGCCAAAGGGGGCAGACTTGCCCTATTCTACCAAAGATGGGTCAAGATAACTTCAGACAAGTGGGTCCCAGCCATCATTCGAGAGGGATATTACCTGAATTTCCACCACCTCCCTCCGGACAAGTTTGTGGAATCCCCTTGCAACGACCCTTCCAAGATGATGGCAGTGGAAGCTACATTGACCAGATTGCTAGCCTTAGAGGCTATAACACCGGTGCCTGCACAACAAATAAATACTGGACATTATTCCATCTATTTTATCGTTCCTGCGAAAGAAGGAACGTTCCGGTCCATCCTGGACCTCAAGTCGCTCAACCGCTACCTGAAGATTCCTTGCTTCCGCATGGAAACCCTACGCTCGGTAATAAGGGCGATACAACCGGAGAGTTCCTTACATCCCTGGATCTGTTGGAAGCCTACCTACACATTCCGATCCATCAAGAGCATCAGCGTTTTCTACGCTTCACGATCCTGGACCATCATTACCAGTTCTGGGCACTACCATTCGGGTTATATATTTATTTCTTTATTTTTAGTTTTTATAGACCGATGTTCCTGTATAATATACATATCACACCGGTGTACAAGGAAGTAAAACTGTCGCCTCGTAGGCGGCTTACATTGTAACAATTAACAAGAGAAACAAGGAGCATAAAGGAGCTTAGAGGAGCTTACAGAAAACAATCATGACTAATTATGTTTTAGTAACGAACTCTTAAGGAACATATGTACAGAGGGGATGGGTGTCAAAGACAAAACTGATAATGTATTTCTTCCTGCTCTTAGTTCTCCGGGAATGCTTGTGTGAAGAACCAAGTCTTTAGTTTCTTTTTGAATGGGTTAGCCACAGCACTCCGGACGTTCACCAAGATCATGGTGGTAGTGGCAGCAACACTGAGGAAGGAAGGAATCCTCGTACACCCTTATCTAGACAATTGGCTGATCAGGGTGAAATCCCCAGAGGAAAGTCACCAGGCGACCAACAGAGTCAAGACCCTTCTGGAGAGCCTCGGGTGGGTGGTCAACACAAACAAGAGCTGTCTGCAACCCTCCCAATCTCTAGAATACTTGGGAATCCGGTTCGACACCAAACAAGACAAGGTCATCCTGACACCGACAAGGAGATCAAAACTTATGACCCAGTTGCAAGCCCTATTGAGCGAGCTTCATCCCACGGCATGGGACTACCTCCAAGTCCTCAGCCTCATGGCATCCACACTGGAAGTAGTTCCATGGGCAAGAGCTCACATGAGGCCCCTACAGTGCTCACTACTATCACGATGGAATCCACTGTCCCAGAACTACACCGAACATCTTCAGCTCCCAGACAAAGCTCAGACCCAACTACGATGGTGACTACAAGAAGGCCATCTGAGCCAGAGAGTAAGACTATCCTCATCAACCTGGATCCTGCTCACCATGGACGCCAGCCTACGAGGATGGGGAGCACACTGCCAGGAGCTAACCGCCCAGGGGTAATGGAACATCAATTGCCTAGAAGACCGAGCAGTCAGACTAGCCTGCCTATGGTTCGGTCACAGACTCCGAGATAAATCAGTCAGTCTATGTCTGACAACGCCACAACAGTGGCCTACATCAACCATCAGGGAGGAACCAGAAGCCAACAGGTGTCTCTGAAAATAAACCCTCTAATCTCATGGGAGGAAGCGAACCTTCAAGAGATTTCGGCCGTCCACATCGCCGGGAAAGACAACGTCGCTGCGGATTACCTCAGCAGAGAAAGTCTAGACCCAGGAGAATGGAGGCTGTCGACCACAGCATTCCAATTGATAGTAAACCGTTGGGGAACATCAACCATGGACCTCCTGGCAAACCGGTCCAACGCCCAAGTGCCCAGCTTCTTCAGCCGCAGGCGGGAACCTCAGTCCCAGGGAATCGATGCCCTGGTACAGACCTGGCCACAGGAAACCCTATTTATACGCCTTTCCACCGTGGCCCCTATTGGGCGCAATCATCCACAAGATAGAACACCACAAGGGACCAGTACTTCTAGTGGCCCCGGACTGGCCAAGAAGACCGTGGTACGCAGACATGTGAAGGCTGCTGACAGGGAGCCCTCTCCCGCTACCGCCACACAGAGACCTGCTCCAACAAGGGCCGATCCTCCACGAGGATCCAACTCGATTCTCTCTTATGGCCTGGCCATTGAGAGGACTTGCCTGAGAAAGAGCGGATACTCGCGGGCAGTTATTGACACCCTGCTCCGAGCACGCAAGTTCTCCACATCCCTAACATACATAAGGATTTGGAGAGTATTCGAAGCCTGGTGTGAGGACCACGACATCGTTCCTCGCTCAGTCAAAATTCCTGCTATTTTGGAATTCCTGCAGAACGGACTACAGAAGGGATTGTCTCTCAACTCCATCAAGGTACAGGTGGCTGCATTGTCATGCTACGGAACCAAGGGTGAGAGCAGCAGCCTAGCCTCTCACCCAGATGTCTCCCGCTTTCTGAAAGGAGTCAAGCAGATCTGACCACCTCTAAAGTGGCCGGTGCCTCTTTGGAAGCTCAACCTGGTCCTAGATTTCTTAGCAGGAACCTCCTTCAGACCTCTTCACGACCTATCTCTCAGACTATTAACATTGAAGACAGCGCTCCTGGTGGCAGTCTGTTTGGCCCATCGTATCTCCGAGCTACAAGCACTGTCCTGCTGGGTGCCGATCCTCAGACTCACCCCGGGAACCATCCAGTTACGCACGGTCCCGACCTTCCTCCCCAAAGTGGTTTCTCACTTCCATCTCAACCAAACCATCTCACTACCATTGCCAGATGAGCTTAAGAATTCGGAAGAGTCTCGCAGTCTACGCCACCTCAACGTCAGCAGACTCCTAGTCCGATACCTGGAAAGGTCTGCATCCGTACAAAAAACGGACCATCTATTCGTCCTTCGCAGCGGGAAAAAGCAAGGGGAAGCAGCCTCGCAAGCAACTATAGCCCGCTGGATCAAAGAAGTTATCAAGGCGGCCTACGTAGAAGCAGGCAAGCTACCGTCTTTACAAGTCAAGGCCCATTCCACTAGATCCCAGGCAGTGTCCTGGGCAGAAGCCAAGATGCTGTCACCCGCCGAGATCTGTCGAGCAGCGACATGGTCCTCCATCCACACCTTCTCCAGGTTTTACTACCTGGATGTTCAGGCTCGAGAGGACACAGCATTTGCAAGGGCAGTACTAAGTGGGCCACTGGCAGCCTCCCACCCGGTTCGGGAGTAGCTTTTATACATCCCATTGGTCCTGAGTCCATCTGCTACACGCTAGGAAATTGAGAAATTACTTACCTGATAATTTCGTTTTCCTTAGTGTAGACAGATGGACTCAGCATCCCACCCACGGCTGCCGTTATTCATGGAATTCTCGAGTGACATCCCCGATAGCGAGTGATTCATGGGCAAGCTATGCTTTCCTCCAACTAGGACACCCATCCTACCAGGTGTCGACGTTTCTCGGTTGAGGGCACTGACTGTCTCCAGATATAACCAATTCAACCAGATCAAATTAATCAAGTTAACCAAGTTATAAAGTTAATCACGTTATCCAAATTATTCAGTCATGCATATATCCACAATTGCTTTTCGAGGAGAATACTGAAGAGCTGCACTTCCTGCAGGGGTATATGTACTAGGGCTGACATCAGATTGAAATCTGATCCGTCTCCAACTGCTGTCAGGAGTACACTATACCCACTGGTCCTGAGTCCATCTGTCTACACTAAGGAAAACGAAATTATCAGGTAAGTAATTTCTCCATTACTCCCATGACTCAAACAGCAGCTACCCTCTATGAAGAAGCAACAATGCAAATATTACACCAGGCCCTAGACCACCATCCACCTCCTAGTGAGAAAATAGAACAATCTGGACTGCTACAGATCCCTACACACAAACTACATGTTTGCAGAATACCTCATCTCAGACACAGATGCAGAAGAAAGACCCTCACCAAATATCGAATAAGTGAACACAAATTAGAAATAGAAATCTGTAGCCATAGGCTGAATTATCTTTGCTGTCCACTCCAGCTTCACCCTTCCCCCTCCTTTTCCCTACAGAACAGAAGGAAAGAGGGAAACAAAAGAATAGAGGCTGGATTAGGGACTATTTGCTTTGCAATGTCTCCTCCAGACTCACCCCTCCCGTTCTGTCCCTGAATGATGGGGGCATGGAGGAACTGGATTATGACATAAAATGCTTCTATGCTTGTCTGCTTCAGGCTTACCCATCCTATTTTGTTTCTGGCACGCTGCCCAAGAGGGAAGGAATAGGAGCAGGAAGGTTATTCTCAGCTGATTCCTACTGTGAGCCCTGGCCAATAAAGTAATCAAGGCATGGCCCTGGGCAGCTGTCTCTTTTGTGCATAGGTAAAATTGACCTTGCTGTGAACTGTTCCCCTCCATTCACTCACTCCGCTTCTTTCCCTTTACTCACTCCCCTCTCTTCCCACCTTGCTCCTTTCCCTTCTCTCTTCCTTCACCTACTGCCTAGGCCACGCCTCTCTGCCAGTGGCATCATTCCTTAGGATGGGTCTTGGGTCATCTCATGCTGGTGGGGCTGGCCTCCCTGCCAGCAGTATTCATCAGGGCAGGTCATGGGGCCTCCACACTAGTCTTTCTACCATGCAGGAGGTAAAAAACATAAAAATGCCTCTGGCCAAATCCAGATGTGCAAATAAAATGCAGGGGCTGGCCAAACAAGCTCTACAGACCTCTATCATATCCCCCCTTCTCCAAGCTGAACAGCTCTAACCTCTTCAACCTTTCCTCATAGGGGAGCTGTTCCATCCCCTTTATCATTTTGGTTGCCCTTCTCTGTACCTTCTCCATTTCAACTATCTTTTTTAAGATGCAGCGACCAGAATTGTAAACAATATACAAGGTGCGGTCTCACCATGGAGTGATACAGAGGCATTATGACATTTTCCATTTTATTAATCATTCCCTTCTTAATAATTCCTAATATTCTGTTTGCTTTTTGACTGCTGCAGCACACTGAGCCGACGATTTTAAAGTATTATCCACTATGATGCCTAGATCTTTTTCCTGGGTGGTAGTTCCTAATATAGAACCATACATCGTGTAACTACAGCGAGGGTTATTTTTCCTTATATGCAACACCTTGTACTTGTCCACATTAAATTTCATCTGCCATTCGGATGCCCAATCTTCCAGTCTTGAAAGGTCCTCCTGTAATGTATCACAATCCGCTTGTGATTTAATTACTCTGAATAATTTTGTATCGTCTGCAAATTTGATAGCCTCACTCTTCGTATTCCTTTCCAGATCATTTATATGTATATATTGTTGCGATACCTGGCCAAGGTAGCCCCTGCCTAGGACCCCTACCCTCGATGGTTCACCGGTGCGGGATCCCCCTCAGACGCAGCGGACGGCATGCGGGCCGAGGCACGACTTCCCTGGTGTCCCTGCAGGCAGCATCGGGGAGAGCGCGGCAGGCTCCGCCCCTTAAAGGGGCCATGGCGTGAAAACCAGAAGATGACGTCATCAACCAGGGAGATTTAAACCTCTCCCTGGGACCTAGTAGACGCCTTGCAATGAGGTCTCTGTGGTGTTACCTGCCTTGTCTTTGTTATTGTTTTCTCCTGGCTTGACTTCGGACTGGTTTTTGGTTTCTGCACTTTGCTGCCTGCCCTGACTTTGGCCTGGACTCCCGACTCTGCACTTTGCTGCCGGCCCCGGACCTTCTGCCTGGACTCAGACTCCACACCTTGCTTCCAGCCTCGAAGTTCCGGTTGGGCCCGTCTCTGCCTTTCTCCACCTGTCTCAGACCCACGGACTGGTCTGTTCCTTCGCAGTACCTGATATCCATAGGAACATCTGTAGTACCCGCTCCTCGGGGGCTCCTGACGATCCCAGGCTATCCACTCCTCGGAGGGCCTCCTGGCGGTACTGTGGGACTTTCTCTTCAGTAGGACTGTCGCCCATACCACCTTCCAGAGACGAGTTCATCGGGGCTGACCCTCGGTGGAATATCATCCTTTGCTCCGGACTAAGGGTCCACACTCAGTACATATATATTGAAAAGCACCGGTCCAAGAGATCCCTGAGGCACGCCACCGTTTACCCTCTTCCACTGAGAAAATTGACCATTTAATCCTACTCTCTGTTTCCTGTCTTTTAACCGGTTTGCAATACACAAAAGGACATCGCCTTCTATCCCATGAATTTTTAGTTTTCTTAGAAGCCTCTCATGAGGGACTTTGTCAAACGCCTTCTGAAAATCCAAATACACTACATCTATCGGTTCACCTTATCCACATGATTAACCCCTTCAAAAAAATGAAGCAGAATTTGTTAGGCAAAAATTCTCTTGGGTAAATCAGTATTGACTGTGTTCCATTAAACCATGTCTTTCTATATGCTCTATGATTTTGATCTTTAGAATAGTTTCCACTATTTTTCCCGGCATTGAAGTCGGGCTCACTCGTCTATAGTTACCCATATCGCCCCTGGAGCCCTTTTTAAATATTGGGGCTACATTGGCCACCCTCCAGTCTTCAGGTACAATGGATGATTTTAATGATAGGTTACAAATTTTAACTAATAGATCAGAAATTTCATTTTTTAGTTCCTTCAGTACCCTAGGATGCATACCATTCGGTCCAGGTCATTTGCTACTCTTTTTAGTTTGTCAATCTGGCCTACTACATCTTCCCGATTCACAGTGATTTGGTTCAGTTCATCTGACTCATCACCCCTGAAAACCATCTCCGGAACTGGTATCTCCCCAACATCCTCATTAGTAAACACAGAAGCAAAGAATTCATTTAGTCTTTCTGCAATGGCCTTATCTTCCCTAAGAGCCCCTTTAACCCCTCAGTCATCTAATGGTCTAACCAACTCTCACAGGTTTCTTGCTTCGGATATATTTTAAAACATTTTACTATGAGTTTTTGCCTCTATGGCCAACTTCATTTCAAATTCTCTCTTCGCCTGTCTTATCAATATTTTACACTTAACTTGACAATGCTTATATTTTATCCTATTTTCTTCAGATGGATCCTTCTTCCAATTTTTGAAGGATTTTCTTTTGCTAAAATAGCCTCTTTCACCTCACCTTTTAAGCATGCCGGTAATCGTTTTGCCTTCCTTCCACCTTTCTTAATGCGTGGAATACATCTGGACTGCACCTCTAGGATTGTATTTTTAAACAATGTCCATGCCTGTTGAACACTTAATCTTTGCAGCTGCACATTTCCATTTTTTCTAACTATTTTCCTCATTTTATCAAAGTTTCCCTTTTGAAAGTTTAGTGTTAGAGCTGTAGATTTACTTATTGTCCCCCTTCCAGTTACTAGTAAAAATGTGATCATGTTATGATCACTTTTGCCAAGTGGCCCCACCACCATTACCTCTCTCACCAAATCGTGAGTTCCACTGAATCAATTGCTCCATGAAGCAGTCATTTATTACATCCAGGAACTTTATGTCTCTAGCAAGTCCTGATGTTACATTTACTCAGTCAATATTGGGGTAATTGAAATCTCCCATTATTATTGCACTGCCAAATTGGTTAGCTTCCCTGATTTCTCTTAGCATTTCATCATCTGTCTGACCAATGTGTCCAGGAGGATGATAGTATACTCCTCTCACTATACTCTTACCCAACACACATGGGATTTCTACCCATATATATTCTACTGAGCATTTAGTCTCTTGTATGATCTTTATCCTGTTGGACTCTCTACCCTCCTGGACATAAAGTGCCACACCCCCACCAAGTTGATCCTCCTTATCATTGCGATATAATTTGTACCCTGATATAGCACTGTCCCATTGGTTATCCTCCTTCCACCAAGTCTCTGTGATGCCAATTATGTCAATCTCATTTACTGCTATGCATTCTAACTCTCCCATTTTACTTCTTAGACTTCTGGCATTGGCATACAGACATTTCAAAGTGTGTTTTTTGTTTGTATTAACAACATGCTTTTCAGTTGTTAGGGATAATTTGGAAATTATTAGCTTTGGTGATTTTTTACATATAGGCACATGTACTATGTTTGCTTTTATTGCAACCTCTCTGTTGGTATGCCCTAACTCTCCAGTTTCATTAGTATCCTTCAAGGATACATTTCTCCGAACCATGCACTGCTGAGTGACTGTCGGCTTTCCCCCTTGTTCTAGTTTAAAAGCTGCTGTATCTCCTTTTTAAAAGTTAGTGCCAGCAGCTTGGTTCCACTCTGGTTAAAGTGGAGCCCATCTTGTCGTAAAAGTCTCCCCCTTCCCCAAACTTTTCCCCAGTTCCTTACAAAACAGAATCCCTCTTCCCTGCACCATCATCTCATCCACGCATTGAAACTCTGGAGCCCTGCCATCCTCTGGGGACATGCACGTGGAACAGGAAGCATTTCAGAGAATGCTACCCTGGAGGTTCTGAATTTCAGCTTTCTACCTAAAATCCTAAATTTGGCTTCCAGAACCTCTCTCCCACATTTTCCTATGTCGTTGGTGCCTACTTGTACCACAACAGCCGGCTCATCCCCAGCACTGTCTATAATCCTATATAGGTGACGTGTGAAGTCTGCCACCTTCGCAGCAGGCAGGCAAGTTACCAGGCAGTCCTCACGTCCACCAGCCACCCTGCTATCTACATTTCTAATAATTGAAATACCAACTATGATGGCCGGTCTAACCCTTCCCTCCTGGGCAGTAGCCCTGGGAGACTTGTCCTCAGTGCAAGAGGAAATTACATCACCTGGAGAGCAGGTCCTCGCTACAGGATCATTTCCTGCTACACCAGGGTGGTGTTCTACTGGGAGACCTTTCTGATCCAAGGCAGCACTGGAGCTGCCAGACTGGATTTGGGACTTGGCAACTATGACCCTGAAGGTCTCATCAATGTACCTCTGTCTGCCTCAGCTCCTCCAAGTCTGTTACTCTAGCCTCCAGAGATCGGGCTCGTTCCCTGAGAGCCAGGAGCTCTTTGCACCGAGTGCACACATACAATCTCTCACCGGCGGGTAAAAAATGATACATGTGACACAATGCAAAAGACTGGAAAGCCCCCCTCTTGCTGCTGGACTGCTGCCTTCATCTTAGTTTTATTGAGTTCCTAGTTAAGTTTAGGATAGCAAGGGAGTTGGAATTAGAGTACTTTAAATTTACAGTACAGCACAGAATTAGTACAGAATTTACTAATTAATCAGCTAGTGTCCTACAAGGGGATGATTAAACTTTCAATAAGGACTGGTACAATAGTATGATTTAGATAAGACCCTGATTGATTTTTAATGGGAAAGTAACCCGAGCGGATGGCAACTTGGGTAGGGGCACAAAGTGGGCCATCTTGGAGAAGCTATCCACGGTGACCCAGATTACCGTCTTACCGTGTGATGGCGGTAGGTCGACCATAAAGTCCGTGGCGAGGTGGGTCCATGGTTCCGTGGGAATCGGAAGAGGTTGCAGGAGACCGCACGGGGGTCCTGGACTGGGTTTCTGTTGGGCACAGGTAGGGCAAGAATTCACGTAGGTGCGGGCGTCCTGCTGAAGGTTGGGCCACCAGTAGAACCGGTTAAGGAGCTCCAATGTTCGCTCCCGACCGGCATGACCTCCTGTAAGAGAGTCGTGAGCCCAGCGCAGAACCTTCACCCGATCGCATCGGGGTCCAGGATGAACTGGGGAGGCTCTAGATCTTCCTCGGACAAGGAGGACCGAGACAGGGCGTCGCCCGGACATTCTTCGCAGCAGGGCGGTATTGTAGAGTGAAGTCGAAGCGGCTAAAGAACAGGGACCAGCGAGCCTGACGAGGGTTCAGGCGCTGGGCTTGAGACAAGAACTCCAAGTTCTTATGGTCGGTGTATACTGTGACCGGGTGGTTGGCTCCTTCGAGCCATTGCCTCCACTCCTTGAAGGCAAGCTTGATGGCTATAAGTTCTTTATCCCCAATGGAGTAATTCACCTTGGCTGGCGAGAACTTCTTGGAGTAGTACGAGCAGGGTGGTAGTTGGCTCGATGTGGAGTGCTGGCTGAGGACTGCCCCGATGGCAACGCTGGAGGCGTCTACCTCTACGATGAAGGGGCGTGCAGGATCCGGGTGGCGGAGGCAGGTGTTGGCCAAGAATGCTTCTTTCAAATCCGCGAAGGCTTTGACGGCCACGTCGGTCCAGGAGTTGACATCGGCTCCCTTACGAGTCAGAGCAGTGAGAGGAGCGACTCGGTGGGAGTAGCAAGGGATGAAGTGTCGGTAAAAGTTAGCAAACCCCAGGAACCTTTGCAGAGCCTTGAGGCCAACCGGACGGGGCCAGTTCGTGATGGCAGAAACCTTCTCGGGATCCATCTGGAACCCCGTGGATGAGATGATGTATCCCAGGAAGGGTAATGATTCTGCCTCGAAGACGCATTTCTCCAGCTTGGCATAAAGGTGATTGTCCCTTAGGGCATGTAAAACTTGCCTGACATGCCGACGATGGGACTCCAGATCCTTGGAATAGATCAGGACGTCGTCTAAGTACACAATAACGTGCGAGTGTAGCATCTCACGCAAGACCTCGTTCATGAGGTTCTGGAAGACTGCCGGGGCGTTGCAGAGTCCGAAGGGCATTACCAGGTACTCGTAATGCCCACCCTGGTGTTGAAGGCAGTCTTCCATTCATCTCCGGGGCGTATGCGGACGAGGTTGTAGGCCCCTCGGAGGTCTAGCTTGGTGAAGAGTTTGGACCCTTGGAGCCTATCCAGGAGTTCGGGGATCAGTGGAAGTGGATAGCGATCTCTCTTAGTAATGGCATTCAGGCTTCGATAGTCAATACAAGGGCGGAGTGAGCCATCCTTCTTTCCCACAAAAAAGAAGCCGGCCCCAGCGGGGGAACAAGAGGGGCGAATAAAGCCCTTAGCAAAGTTCTCAGCAATGTACTGGGACATGGCGGCAGTCTCTGGCAGGGATAGCGGGTATACCCGGCCCCGAGGAGGTGTGGTACCGGGGAGCAGATCAATAGGACAGTCAAACGGTCGGTGTTGAGGAAGGATCTCAGCCATCTCCTTGGAGAATACATCTGCGAAGGCTTGGTATGGCTCGGGTGGTAGAAGGGACGAGCAAAGCTGGATCGAAGGCGGAGGACGCAGGACCTGGAGACAGTGTGTGAAGCAGAAAGGACTCCACTGGGTCAACTGGAGGGTGTCCCATTGGATCACAGGAGAGTGGCGGCGCAGCCACGGCAGGCCGAGGATCAGGGGATGGACTGCCCGCTCCAATACTAGCAGCGTGATCTCCTCCGAGTGGAGCAGTCCGGTCTGGAGAGTCAATGGACCTGTACTGCAGGAGATGGTCCCTGGGAGCAAGGTGCTGCGGATAGAAGAGATGCGCAGAGGGGGGTCTTTGGGCCGTGTGGGTAGAGATAGCTGGTCCACCAAGTCTGCTACTATAAAGTTTCCCTCGGCCTCGGAGTCAATGAAAGCTCGAGTCTGATGTTCCCCTCCGGGGTATTTGAGTGTCACCGGTATGGTGCATTGAGGAGCTGAGCCTGCAACGACCTAGGCTCGGTCGTTTCCCGGACGCTCCGGCTCGGTCGTTTCCTGGACGCTCCGGGCAACTGGTAAGAAGGTGTCCCTTTCCTCCGCAGTAGAGACAAAGGCCATGGGACCGGCGTCTCTTCTTTTCCTCCGCGGTCAACGGTGACCTGCCCAGCTGCATTGGCTCTCCCGGTGTGAAGGACGAGGCTGGTGCCTTGGGTGCCGTGGGCCGGGCGTGACTCTGGGAGGCCGGGGGAGACCTTCGAAAGGAGCGCGTCCCCTTGTCTCGTTGCTGTAGCCGGCGATCCACCCTACCAGCTATATCGATCAAGTCATTGAGGTCATCCGGGAGATCTCGGCCGGCCAGCTCATCCTTGATGCGGCTAGACAGGCCTTCAAAAAAGATCCCCCTAAGGCAGTCGTCCCGCCAACCGACCTCCATGGCAAGGGTGCGGAAGTCTATAGTATAGTCCGCCATCGAACGCACCCCTTGCCTGAGGTGCAAAAGTTCAGAGGCGGCAGTGGTTTGACGCACAGGGTTGTCGAAGGCCTGGCGGAAGTTAAGAACAAATTCCTGGAGGTTATGTAGGAGTGGGTCCTGCCGCTCCCACATGGGAGAGGCCCAGTCCAGTGCTTTCCCATCCAATAAAGAGAAGATATAGGCCACCTTGACCGAGTCCGAGGGGAACTGTGCCGGCAACAGGGTGAACCGGACGTAGCACTGGTTCAGGAAGCCTCGGTACCACCCCTATTGCTCATGACAGATAGGGCCCCATCTGGCAATTTGCAACATGGTCCAATCTATGTGGGGCTAATGTAGCATGAACCATGGCAGACTCAAGATAACTGCCTTGGGTAACAAGTAGAGACTGATCTGCTCTTCATGCAGGACCCCTGTTTGCATGGTCAGTGGTTCTGTGGCTCTTGTGACATGTCTGGATAAAGGTTCTTCGTAAACGGAGATTAAGAGTGGGATTCCAAGAGTACCCTGTATCTGGTAGAGTTGGACCAGAGCCTTGAGGATTAAGCTGGCCCCAGCGCTGGTATCCAGAAAGGCAAGTACATCAGAAAGAATGTTCCCAAGGGTACCAGCAGTTGTGGAGAGGTGCAAGGATGATCTTTGGTGGCCTTGAATTTCCCGGCTTATTCAGGCAGTAGCTTGTGAAATTTCCAGATGCAGAACAGTATAAGCACAGATTAAGGTTACGGCACTTCTGCTTCTCCTCTGCTGATAGCTTGAAGTGATCCACCTGCATGGCTTCTACTGGTGCAGGTCCCGGCACTGAGGCAGAATGTGAGTGTATAGAATGCTGGAAATTCAGAGCGAGGAAGACAGGGTGGCAAGCCAGGCCTCTCTCTCTGGCCCGTTCCTGAAGCCTAACCATATGGCTAGGCTAATCAGGCTTTCCAAGGTATCCAGTAGGTCCCGGGCAGCCAGCTCATCTTTAATGCGCTCTGAGAGTTCTTGTCTGAAAAACACAATCTGGCTGTTACTGCCCCACTGAAGTTCAGAGGACAGAGAGCGGAAGTGCACTGTGTACTCTCCCACAGACTTGGAGCCTTGCCTAATCTGTGGGAATTCAGGTGCCTTGGAAACTGAGCCACTAGGCTCATCAAATATTTGCCAAATTGCAGAAGGCACATCAGGTCCCCCAAGAGCAGATCATCTCTTTTTCAAATGGATGAGGTCCAAGTCAGAATGATGCCGCCCAACAAGGAAAGAATATAGATCACCTTGACTCAGTCTCTCAGAAGCTAGGATGCCTGCAATTTGAATTGCATCTGACATTGGTTGAGGAAGTCTCTACATTTTAGTGGATCTCCATCATACCTCAGAGGCAGAGGCAGGTGGAATGTGAGAGTAGCAGGCTGCAAGATGAATGCCGGAGCCAAACCCAGAGCAGGCCAGGTCACAATGCCCTGGAGATATCCATCCATAGTGTTAAGCTGATCCTGCTGCTGTTGGAGCTGGTATGCTAATCCAGCAATAGTGGAGGCTGGAGGTGAGTCCGCCAAGCTCATGGCCTCAGCAAACTGTGAAGGGTAGCGAATGAGTGAGCCCTTTGTGCTGCAGCATAGTTGACGCAGCCTTGAGGGGGAACTCATGAGGCCTATGCCGGCAGCTGGCAAACACGCCCTGTAGCGGGATAGTTTGGAGCTTCAGCTATACCATCAGTCTCCCCTGCAGGCTGAACCCTTGGGTTCGGGTGGCTGGCAGGTCTTAAGCAGGTCCCTAGGGTGGTGAAGATAATTAAGAGTCCAAAGGCACACCGGAGTCAGGGCAAGCAGCAAACTAACGGAGTAGGAGATAGGCCAATGTCAGGGTAGGCAGCTAGCAAGAATGGTCAGGTCCAAGCAAGAGGTCAAGATCCAGAGAGTCAAGCCAAGGTTGGACGAAGTCACACTGAAGACACTGGACGAGGTGGATAGGACAAGGCAAGGTTGGACAAGGAAGGCTAGAGAAGACAAGGCTGGATGAGGCAAGGCTGAAAGACAAAGCTGGATTCAGGAACTCAAGAGAAAAGGAACCAGGAACACACAACACATACTGCAAGACAGGAGACCTGTTGCTGAGGCCGAGGTAATGCTGCAGGGCCCTTGCTTAAATAGCCCCATCGAGCTGACGTCATTGGGAGGCACTGCTCCGTGTTTCCCACTGTGGGGCCTATATTATGTGTGCATATGCTAAGGGAAAGTATTGGCCTGGCAGCATCAGCAGCAGTCAGCAGCGTGCGGTGACAACTGTGTTCTGCCACGTCAGGAGGCCTCCGGCAGTGTCGGTCAGTGCTGGGAGTGAGTGCGGCAGTTCGGGGGGCAGTCCTGTGAGCCGCAAAATGTAACCGCTTCCTTTTGAGAAAATAGAACAAGCTGGAATACCCAGAAAATACACCTTATCAGAATACTTCATGTCTGTCACACTCATGGAACATAGAAAAATCCTCACCAAACACAGAATAAGTGATCTCAAATTACATATAGTAATAAATATACAGGCAAAAACTGATCTCTTGTCCATTCTAATCTCACCTCCATCCCTCTTGTTCCCTCCTGAACAGGAGGCAAGGGGTAAAAAAAGGAGAGGAGGAACTGCATTAGGGAGCACAGCAGCTCTTTTTTGCTTGCTTTGTGCTCTCAACTCTGTCTGCTCCAGGCTCACCCTTCCCCTCCTGCACACTGCCCGGGATGGGAGTGGCTGGAGCATTGTCCAAATCAATCTTCAGGAAGGGCCTTCTGTACTCATGTAGCAGCAAAACCCCTAGTGCTGCCTCAAAAACTGCTGCATTTTGGACCATTGTGTAAGCCTGCTTACTGGAAGGATTGGCTCAGCAAACAATGAAACAGCCTCTCCCTTCCTCTTCCAGCCCTCAGAATCAACAAAGCTGCCTCTCTCTGTTCTGGCCGCATGGACCAACTAACAGGCCGATACAGTACAGTATGCTCTGGCGGAGCGCACTGTTAACCTGCATTTGGACGTGCGTTTTGGACGCGCTAGCTTTACCCCTTATTCAGTAAGGTGTAAAAGCGCGTCCAACCCCCCCCCCCCCCCCCCCCCGAGACTAATAGCGCCCGCAACATGCAAATGGATGTTGATGGCCCTATTAGTCATTCCCGTGTGATACAGAAAGTAAAATGTGCAGCCAAGCCGCACATTTTACTTTCAGAAATTAGCGCCTATCCAAAGGTAGGCGCTAATTTCTGCCGGCACCGGGAAAGTGCACAGAAAAGCAGTAAAAACTGTTTTTCTGTGCACCCTCCGACTTAATATCATGGCGATATTAAGTCAGAGGACCCGAAAGTTAAAAAAAAGTTAAAAAAAAAATTTGAAATCGGCCTGCGACTCGAAAACTGGAAGCTCAATTTTGCCGGCGTCCGGTTTACGAACCCGTGGCTGTCAGCGGGCTCGAGAACAGACGCCAGCAAAATTGAGCATCGGCTGTCAAACCCGCTGACAGCCGCCGCTCCTGTCCAAAAAGAGGCACTAGGGACGCGCTAGTGTCCCTAGCGCCTCTTTTTACCGCCGGCCCTAATTTAAATATTTTAGTTTACTGAATCGCGTGCACAGGACACTGGCCTGTGTGCACACAGGGAGAGCGGGTGCTCGCCCGCTCTCCCGCAAACTTTACTGTATCGGCCTGTAAGTTGCCTCGTTCTCCTGGCCCAGTGGGCCAATAAAGCTGCTTTTCTCTTTCTCATCTGACTTGTGCAGCCAATACTGAATCATCTCCCACTAAATTCTGCACGAGAGGGGAATTCTGTGCAAACTCTGCATTGTGCAGTTGTACATAATTCCCCCAGGAGTAAAACAGATTCACCTTTGAAATAGTTTCCCTTTTATCTGATAAAATATCAATGCCTTAACTGCTGAGTTTGTGAGCTGAATATGAGCTCTAAATATTGTCCTTACAAGAGATTAATTCCTGATAGTAACAAGAAATAAAGGCTTGGTCATGGCATTATTGGTCATCAGTTTCAAATTTTGGTAAATTCAACCATCTAAAGAGGAAAATTCTATATGCAACTTTTGCTAAATCCAACCATTTTATTATGTGCAGGTATCCAGGAAGAGTAGATAGGTTTTTTTTATGCATTACTGCCATCTACTGTCACTACTGAAATATTTCCTTGTTCATATCGTAAACTAGTGCCATAACACGGTGAATATTAAAGATTAATTGAACAGTGTTCTTAGATTTTAAAATTTTTCATATCTATTAGTATGAAGTTAATTGTAATGTATTGCTTTTAGCAACTTGATTAGCTTTGATAAGTAGGAAATAAGGCAGTTCAACTATGTAAAATTAGCATATATTTCCCATGATGCATTGAGGTACTATTTTGTTTATCCTGTTTTCCTGTTTTCTGTTTCCAAAGTAAATGTAGGAAAATTGTTCCTAGGATGAAGTTTTGCTATACATTATATATACATTTGTTGAAATTATTATGAGGGTTTGGTTAGTTTTCAAAATAAACCAGCATAACTGAATTGGAACCAGAATCTCAGAGGTTTATATACCAGTTTAGCCCCACTGGTTTTCAGTTGGTCCGATAGTAGTGGGTTATCTTATAAAATTGTCATTTGACAATATACTTTCTGCCTCCCTATTGTTTAAATACACCCCACTACCACCTTTGACCACTTACCTTTTTTTTTTTTTTTTTTTTTTAAATATTGGCTTCTTGATTGAATAATTTGGAAGCCCAATTGACAAGCATTTGTTTTGATTATAATATTGAAAGCATATCACTGCTCTTGAATTTAAAATATAAACTACCATACAACCTAATTTTGTACTTGAAAACTACATTTCAGCAGATTAAACAATAAACTGAATTATGTCAACAAACAAAAGGCTAACTTTATTAAAAGCAACTGTCAAAAGACTTGATGCTTAGCTGTGTAAGGCAATGACGAGTCTTAATTAAAAAAAACACTAATTCAAACACATTTTCTGCCATTCCTTTCAGAAGGGGACTGGAGTCATCATGGACTTGCTGCTTATCTTTCTGCCCTGAGTAAGAGGAGAACCTGCGCTAGAGGCCACAGAATCATTGAAAAAGTGACATAAATCTGTGTAGCAAGATCAGGAGTGCGCTCAGATGGGGTGTGGGAAGAAATGTGTGTGTCAGTGTGTGGGGGTGGGGGAAGAGAATATATTAAACTTTGAAAGGCAGAGAGGAACCTGATGAAGGGCAGAGCACCAGTGAATCAGCTGTAAGTAAGTAACACTGTACAAGAAGGGACTTGGGCATACCCGGGAACTTTTGAGTTCTGCTCACCTTGAGATTTCTCAAGATTGAGGGCAGCGGGGGGGGGGGATGAGGACAGCAGGTACAACGACACAACACACTTTCTCTCTTCCCTCCCCCAACAAACAGGCATTCTTTACCACGGACCCTTGCAATCCTCGTGCACACACCTGGGAACTCTCCGGATCTGGCCTGGAGACTCTGGAATTCTAAAAGAATTACCGGGTCAATACCAGAAATCTCTGGTTGCTGCAGCAAAACCAATCTGCTTGGACCCGGAAAGAAGAAAGGAACGCCACTGATGTTGCATGACTGAAAAAGGAGGAACTGGACAGTGATTTCTACCATCTCCTGACCTTTTTAACTCTTAACTTCGCTTCCTCGTGACACCACCTGCTCCTGCACAGCCTGTTTCCTGGATCCAGCCACTTGCCCGCCCCATCCTGTTTGCCTTGGCCAATCGACATTGCGATTTCCTGCCCGTGCATCAAACGAGGAGTAAGAAACAGGCAGCGTCCACTTCCGCAGCACAGGAGAAGGAAAAGGCTGCTGCTGCTCCAGGAGCCCACGTTAGAGTCTGCTGTTTGCTAGTGTGTTTTGAAAGGGGGGGGGGGAGAGGGAGAGAGAATGAATGAGCATGTCTGTGAGAGTGAGTGAGTGTGTATTTGTGTAGGAAGAAGAGATCTGAGAGTGTATGTAGGTGAGTAGGAGAGAGCTGAGTGCAAGTGAGCATGGGTGTGAAAGTGAGTGGGCATGTGTGTATGGAAGAGGGAGAGACGTGAGTGTGTGTGTATGCTGGTGGGAGAATGGCAGAAGTAAAGGTGTAAATGGACGTGAGAATGTGAGAGAATGAGCAGTGAAAGTAAGTGTGAACATGTAAGAGTGTTTATGAGAGCAAATTTGTGAGCAGCCGGACTGTCCCACTGTGCAGTTGCCCCCCCCCCCCCCCACACACTAATCCATGGTAATCTCAGAGTGACTGGAAGTCAAAAGTTCCCAGGTATGCACGGCTGGTGCAAGGGTCTGTAGTGCCCAGGGCAGACCAATGTAACACCATTCCCCACCCAACCCACTGAGTTGAAAGTGCCCCTCTTACAGTGGAAGAGATATATTGAATCATGTTCTCCCCTCCTTACCACCTCATTCTAGTGGGGAGGAAGGAGGTGAATAGTGCACTTCCATAAAAGCTGCACAGTGACCAAAGAAGCAGGAGACAACAAGAAAGTGAATGCCTTGCCTTGCCCCCCAGACAGGTTTCCTAAGTAACAGGAAACTTGTATGCCAGGAAGGGGCAAGACCACAGCAGGACCTGACATGCATCAGCTCAGAGACAGGCCCCACGTTCACTGTCTTTTTGTATCCTTTTGGTTTGTTATGGTCTTGAAGAAACGGCATTGTTTGCATCTCCCTGCCTGCCCCCTCCATTCCAGACTTCTCCCAGATCATCAAAGCCAGTTAGGGAGGAGAACCTGGGATGCTGTGCCCATGGGGAGATGCTGGGAAGAGGAGAGAGTCATAGAGATGCTGGGTAAGGGATTTATTTTATTTAGGCAACCACGTGGGTAACCACGTGCATACATAGTAAGCAAAATACATATATGCAATAAGGGGCGGATTTTCAGAGCCCTGCTCGCGTAAATCCGCCCAAAACCAGGCGGATTTACGCGAGCAGGGCCCTGCGCGCCGGGAAGCCTATTTTACATAGGCCTCCCGGCGTGCGCAGAGCCCCGGGACTCGCATAAGTCCCGGGGTTCTCCGAGGGGGGCGTGTCGGGGGCGTGTCGGGGGCGGGCCCGGTCGTCGCGGCGTTTCGGGGGCGTGTCGGCAGCGTTTTGGGGGCGGGTACGGGGGCGTGGCTACGGCCCGGGGCGGTCCGGGGGCGTGGTCGCGCCCTCCGTACCCGCCCCCAGGTCGCGGCCCGGCGCGCAGGAGGCCCGCTGGCGCGCGGGGATTTACGTCTCCCTCTGGGAGGCGTAAATCCCCCGACAAAGGTAAGGGGGGGTTTTAGACAGGGCCGGGCGGGTGGGTTAGGTAGGGGGGAAGGGAGGGGAAGGTGAGGGGAGGGCAAAGGAAAGTTCCCTCCGAGGCCGCTCCGATTTCGGAGCGGCCTTGGAGGGAACGGGGGTAGGCTGCGCGGCTCGGTGCGCGCCGGCTATACAAAATCCATAGCCTTGTGCG
Source organism: Rhinatrema bivittatum (assembly GCF_901001135.1). Classification (NCBI taxonomy): domain Eukaryota; kingdom Metazoa; phylum Chordata; class Amphibia; order Gymnophiona; family Rhinatrematidae; genus Rhinatrema; species Rhinatrema bivittatum. Next base: position 288,512,990 of record NC_042616.1, read on the forward strand.
CGCCGATCCAGGTTTTTAGCAGATACGCGCGGCTCCGCGCGTATCTACTAAAATCCAGCGTACTTTTGTTTGCGCCTGGAGCGCAAACAAAAGTAGGCTATTCGCGCGCCTTTTAAAATCCGCCCCTAAGTGTACACAAAAGACAGGTCAGACTACAAAATTAGAAAGATCAGTACAATAAAATAAGCAAATAAAGTCTATGTAACAAACTATAAGTAAGGAGGAGGGAAGAGAGATCCTAGGGAAGGAAGAGAATGAGGAGATGCTGGGCAGGTGGGATAGAGGAGGGAACTGCTGGGGCAGGGGAGGTGGCGGAGGATGAGGACGAAAGTCTTGTGAGACAGGGGAGATGCTGAGAAAAGGGAAAGGGGAGAAGGATACGACGCAGGGGAAAAGAAAGGGATGCTGGATAGGTGAAAAGGGACGATGGGTGGGATGGAAGAAAGGGGATGCTGGGTAGGAGTGGGGGAGACAGAAGGGTGCTGTTGAGTAGGGGGTGGGGAGAGAGAAAGGGTGGGGGGGGGGGTAAGGTGTTGGGGGAAACAGGCAATGCTGGATTGGGGTGGGGAGAGAGAATCAGGGCAAGGAGAATGATCAATGTCGTAGACAAATGAAGGTCTGGATTTAGGCAAAGACAATGTAGGTAATTGCCTCTGGCTCCAAGTCTTAATAGGTGCCAGAGCATTGCCTTCATTACCAATATCCAGGCTTGCAGCCTAGGAGCCATGACCTATCTAGTGGTACTAGCCCTAGAGCAACATCTACTAGGAATAGAAACTTCAGTGCAGGACTTCCTACAGCTGTCACATATTGAATAGCTCTACTGTGCTCTGTCCCTTGCACAAGTTTCTATGGTAACAGGAAGCCCATGCAGAAGGAGAGGGATGGGGACTTGCAGGGCCTATAAACACACCCAAATTTTCTATCCCCATTTCCTGCTGCTGCAGAGCCAGAGCTGCTAGGCAAAACAAGCAGCACAGCAACTTGGAAATGAAAGCGGAGACCCCAAGTGTGGAGAATTGGGAAGGACTGATTGGGAGGGAAGGAGGTTATACGGAGGTTACTGATATGTTATCATTCTGGAATTATAATATAAATAATCAATTAGATAATATAGCACCACTAAAACTTCAGAAGATCTTTAAAAAAAATCAGCTGACTAGTATAATGAATCATTAAAAGTATGCAAAAAAAACTTCGAAATTTAGAACGTAGATGGAGAAAAAACCCACTTCCAAATCGAAAACAGGAATACTACACTTACTTACAGAAATACAAGAAAGAATTAATAAAAACCAAAAAAGCCTTCTATGCATCAAAATTAAAGAGTGCCTATGGTAATCCTAAAATTCTCTTCTCAATAGTAAAAGAATTAACTACCATACCAGATGCGACCTCATCAATTATAATGGATGATCTCTGTAATAAAATTGCTAGCTCCTTTAGAGAAAAAAACAGAAAACATATCATTAGAATTTGAGTCATTACCTATCCCAAAATCAAATACCCCACAATTGGCCTGTTCGTTCTCAGATTTTCATCCAATTAATGAAAATACTATCATCAATATTCTAATTAAATTAAAACCATCAAACAGCCCTTTTAATGAATGTCCTGGTTATATCCTCAAAGAGATAAAAGAACAAATTGCTCCTTCCATAGCAAACATTGTGAATGCCTCATTATCTCAAGGTTTCTTTCCAGACGACCTAAAAAAAACTATTCCAAAAAAGAAGAATCTTGATCCATTTGACTTATCAAATTACCGACCTGTTGCTACTTTAACCTCCATAGCCAAAATCATAGAATCAGTTGCATTACATCAAGTTTCAGAATACATTGAAGATAATAATATACTACATAGTAATCAACATGGTTTTAGAAAAGGACACAGCACAGAATCATTACTCATTTCATCTTCTGACACAATTATTAGGGGCTTTGCTTCAAATACAAATTATATATTAGTTTTACTCGATATATTGGCCGCTTCTGATACTCTCAACCACGACATTCTGTTAGCCAACCTATCACAAATTGGTATAAACGGTTTAGCTTTACAATGGTTTTCTTCGTTCATTTCAAATCGTCCACACAGGATAACTATGGGTACACATAAATCTGAATGGTACACAACCAAAACAGGTGTCCCTCAGGGCTCTGCACTTTCCGCTCTACTATTCAATATTTATCTCTTACCATTATGTCGACTTCTTGCAGGCCTAAGTTTAAATTTTAAAATTTACGTTGACAACATACAATTCCTTTCTCAGACTCTTGGGCAAAAACATTTTCTCTACTTCAACTTTATCTGACAACAATAAAAACATGGCTATCACACAACAGATTAAAATTAAACACCACTAAAACAGAACTCATTTACTTATCTACAGTTCCTGAATTAATTCACCAACCACCTCAGTCTTTCACTTTTGAAAATAAACTGATACCTATCAAATCACATGCCAAAAATTTGGGAATAATAATAGACTCTCGATTAACACTATCCAACAACATCTCAGAAGTAGTTAAAAAATCTTTTTACAAAATACATATGCTGAAAAAAAATTAAACCTTTACTGTTACCAGATGATTTCTGTCAAGTCACTCAATCTTTGATACTTACCACATTGGATTACTGCAATGCACTATATCTTGGTCTACCGCTGTCATCACTACAACCACTGCAACTTGTTCAAAATGCAACAGCTCGAATGTTATATAATGTTTTACGCAGAGACCATATTACACCTATACTGTACAAATTACACTGGCTTCCGATATCTTTCCGTATCACATACAAAATATTGTCCACAATTCATAATCTGATACACAATCCTATTTCAATTTGGTTGTGCTCAATACTGAGATTATATAAACCTAATAGACAGCTCAGATCTATGGATAAATGTATTCTAGAAATTCCATCAATAAAATCAGCAAGCTTAGCATTAACAAGAAAACGAGCATTCTCAGTTGTCGGTCCTATACTATGGAACTCAATGCCAGAATATATTCGACTCACAGCAAACCGCAACGAATTTAAGAAAGTACTGAAAACATATTTATTCAATTGTGCTTATAATATACCTCAATGACCTCCTTAATACTAATATAAGCTTGATAATATCTTAGTTTGAATGTATACACACTGTATTTTAACTTGTTGTATTGTTATGAAATTATATATGTTTTTATTATGTGCAACGCCTAGATGGATAAAATATTATCCCTTGGCGCAGTATATAAAAACTTTTAAATAAATAAAATAAATAATAAATGAAGACAGGAGGAAAGAGAAGAAACAGAAAAGAGATCCTGGAAAAGATCCTTGAAAAGAAGTTAGAGGAAGATAGACAAGAGGAAAGCAAATAAAAAGAGACAGGGCCCAACAGGACTTTTACATTTTGGCTTCCAGGTCAATTGGAACCAGGGTTGGGATCCAGTATCTTGACCTTCATTTACAAATACTCGGAGGTTTTTATCCCTGTTTTTATATCCAAACCTCCCTTCCCCCTGCAGCAGCCCCAGCTCCTGCCTGCCTGGGCAGCAGAAGAGCTAAACCAGGAATCAAAGCCTTCCTTCTGCATGATGACTGGCACGCTTTCAACACTGTGGTTCAATGCATGAAGTTTGGGCCTCTCAGGGGAAGAGGGAGGATGCACTGGAGATACTGCAAGGCCTCCCTCCATTCTCCTCCTCTTCATTTTGTCTGATAGGTGCTGGTGAGTGATGGGATCTAGGAGGGGTCAGTGAAGCAGGGTGGAGGTAAAAGAACAAATCGACCAGGGATTTGGGGGGGGGGGGGGTGTGAGTAAACGGGGGTAAGAGAGGTTCGTGGAAAAGGCCTTCGACATGGTCCATTGGCCTTTTCTCTTCCGCACACTTACTATTATGGACTTTGGGGCCCCGTTTCAAAACTGGTTACAGGTGCTCTACAACTGCCCTACTGTCTGCTTAAAAATAAATGGTCAATATTCACCCCCTTTCAAATCCAAAGGGGGGTACTAGGCAGGGGTGCCCTCGCTCCCCTATTCCCTTTGCTATTTTCCTCGAACCTCTAGCCATACACATACAAAATAACCCCAATATTGCAGGCTTTTCTCTCAACTCTCAGCAATATAAATTGTCGCTATTTGCGGACGACATCCTGTTTACAGTTAGTCATCCCTCCACCTCTCTCCAAGAGATAGAAACGGAGCTGGCTCAGCTCACTACAGTGCTGTATCAGGATTTAAAATCAATTGGGACAAATCGGAGATCTTGAACATCTCCTGCCCCCCTGACTTGGTTCTTTTACTCCAGTCCTCCCACCCCTTCAAATGGGCTCCTACTAAGCTCAAGTATCTAGGGGTATATCTTGGCAAGCATACATCCGATTTATTCCAACTTAATTATGCTCCCTTTTTCACAGTATTGATCAGGACTTAGATAGGTGGAACTCCCTTCCTCTAACATGGCTGGGCCGATTGGCGACATTAAAAATGAATGTATTACCTAAATGTCTTTACCTTTTTCAAACCTTGCCTATCCCTATTAGCAATGTAACACTGAAAGTGTGGCAGAGAAAACTACTTCGCTTCCTGTGGAAACGCAGACCTCCTCGGGTGGCCAGAGCGGTTCTCTTCCAAGCTACAGCACACGGAGGCTTAGGCCTCCCCAACCTTACCTGGTATTACGCAGCTGCACAGCTACGCCCAGCTATTGATTGGCACAGAACTAAAGATGTTAAACTTTGGACTCAGATAGAACAGGACTGTTTACCAGACATGCCTCTTTTGGCCCTAATTTGGCAACCAAGCAGCACCTGGAGACCGGCATCCTCCATGTCACCATGCACCAGACACACCCTAAATGTTTGGCGTTTGTGGAAACGAAAACTGGTGGGGGAGGCGGTATACTTTTACCAGACTTCCTTATTTCATAATAACACCTTCTAACCTGGCTTCCCCAAATCAGCTTATCTTTCCTGGAAAACTCAGGCATAACTCAAATATCACATCTCTACTCACTGTCCTCCAAGAGGATTATAATTTCACCCAGGCCAAGTTTTTACCATATATGCAGTTTGGACACTTCTTTCACATGATTCACTCGCTGAGTCTTTTATCAACTGAGAGAACATTATTCGAGGGGTACTGCACCAACCCCTCACCGTCCAGAGGACTGATTTCTAAATTATACAAACTATTGGTGACTCGTCCGCAAAATAAACCCACACATATTGTGGCATGGGAGCGTGATATGGGTAAGTCATACTCTGAGGAGGACTGGGCGACAATCTTCTCACGACTCTCACAAGGCTCGATTTCTGCCCGGATTATGGAAGCTAATTATAAAGTTTCCTATAGATGGCATCTCACCCCGACCTGTCTACACCATTTTCGCCCATCTAATGACCCCCATTGCTGGCGCAACTGTCACCAAATGGGAACGTATTTACATTTATGGTGGGACTGCACCCCCATTCAACCTCTATGGCGGTATATTTCCAGGATACTGACGGAGATTCTTGCTTTTCCAATCCATCTCACCAAGGGACAGGCACTTCTTTGTATTTTTGACGACACTTTATCCCTTCCCACTCAAACTTTCATACAGCAGGTTTGTACAGCTACCTGGAAGAGGGAGCACGGTAGTTTTTTTTTTTTTGTTGTTGTTAGCCATGGCATACGTTTATTTAAAACTTATTAGATTAAGGGGTCGATTTTCGAAGGCCCGCGAAGGCGTCCATGTGCGCGCAGCTCCCGGTGCACGCCCATGGACGATGCTATTTTATAGCATGTGCGTGTTATAAAATATGATTCCCGCGCGTACACACATGCCGGATTTTAATGTCCGTGCGCGCATGTGTGGGCGGGTGACCTCTTCCACGCACAACAGGGGGGATTTTACAAAACAACGTGCAGCGATGGGAGTAGGTTTTTCCCATTTCCCTCCCAGTCCACTCCAATTAAGGAGCGGACCAGGAGGGAACTTCCCTATCCCCCTACCTACTCTCCCCTCTCCTCTCCGACCCTTAACCCCTACCTATTAGATTTGTTTTTGTTTTATAATGTACCTGCTCTGTCGGAGCAGAAGTAAGTTACGTGCATTGGCCGGCTGCTGGTGCGCGCTGGTGCGCGGCTGGCGCGCGCTTCCCCGGGACAGGGCCAGCACTTCTGCGTGTACAGGGCCTTTATTAAAATGCGCTCGGTGCACGCATGGCCCTGCCACACGCGTATCTCCTGGTTTTAGTGTGCACAGTGCTTTGAAAATTTGGGCATATGTCGCTTAGTATTTATTGGCTCCTTGTGAACTATATAGTAGCTAGTATTTGTGTTTTGCTTTTTTGTGTACTAGATTTGCTATTATGCATGTTTTCTTTGTACACTTCCTCGGGTGACCCTTTTTGAGCCTGGAAGTAATGAATATGAAATTTTAAATAAAACGAAACATACGAAATTTCATTTGCTTTTCTTTTGGTTTTAAAGCAAATTGAAATGAAATGGGAAATTTCATGAAAACTTCCCTTTTCATTTCAAACAAATGCACATCCCTAGTAAAAGTATTCTTGCAGGGCACAACGTGCAAACTGTTACATGTATTGGGGAGAGGGGGGAATTTTTCAAAAGAGCTTTTCCAATCCCTTTGAAAATTGGCCCCTTTCCCTTTCTCCACACCCTTGCCAGCATGTACAGCTACCTCTTACTTAGAAGGAAGGGGCCATTATCCCTAATACCTGAGAATAGTGACTTTTCACCTCACTTTGAATGAGAGTATTATTTATTAGTCACGCTGCTATAAAAGAATCTTCAGAACAATAATGCTGAGATAAGAAAGAGAAATCCTAGCGCTCAACTATTTAATGATATTTGTACCCTCAAATAAATCATATGTATTAAAATGCAAGGCATCTTGACAGGTCAGAGCTGTGGTAAAGGCAGATCCGCTTTGCAGTAAATAATGGCCACTTGCTGTGCTGTAAGCACTATATGTTCCTGGCTGCTGGCTGAATAGAAACACACCACTGCTTTGTTAGTTCTCACAGGTCCCCTTGGCTAATCATGCAGGCTTTATTATTATCCAATGATGTTCAGAGAGATCACCCGTGACAGATAGTCCATGGCTGCATGTGACAGACTTCTAGCTTCTTTTCTTGGTTTCAAGAGAGTATTCGCTGAATCTCTTTTGAAACATTCTGTAGTGGCCTATTTTGCATATTAGTTTCCCATCAGGCAACACTGCACATTTCCCTTGCTTCAAATCCTTCCTAAATCTATAATGTTGTAATCGAAGTTTGTTTTATTTGCATTACACATATAAACGTGCAAAACTAGCAATGCTGTAATGATTTGTAAATAAAATTGTTCTAGTCACCCTAAACAAAAAATTCCTTTAATCCTAGGGTCATATATATGGATTGCAGCCAATACAACTAATGGCTGGTCCGATGGCAGTGGTTGTTACAATTAATTGAGTACAGTCAGTTACAGATTTCTTTGTTCTTTCTCCCCTCCCACTGCCTCTCTTGACTAGTCTTTTTTCATGGAGGTATTAAGTTTTGATGCCTTTAATGCAACTGCAACACTTTTCCCATCTTAGACAGCAGGGGGAAAAGAGGATTTGGATTCAGATGACAATCAAGAGCCCCAGCTTCCATGGTCTGGGATACTGATATGCGGACATAAGGGGAAAAGCACAGGACTGCTTCTATAGCCAAGTCCTAAAAGAAACAAAGAAAGCGTGCATGAAGGTAACTTGCTGGCATGGTGGTTACTCCCTTAACCAATAAGCCTTGATATTTTTGATGCAACGGCAACAATGCTCTCTGCTTCAACGGCAGGGGGGAAAAGAGGAATTGGATTCAGACAGCAACCGACCAGGGTTATGGTCTGGGGAACCGATCAGCATGGGAGGGTAACCAGCACAGAGCAGCAGTTATTACCCTTAACCTAAGGCATGGAATTACTGCCCTTAACAAAGAAGCCTTGATGCTTTTGATGCAACTGCAACATCGCTCTCTGCTTCGAAGGAGGGGGGTGAGTGGTAGAAGGAAGAGCAATTCAGATTCAGAGACAACCAACACGAGCCATGACTTTTACAGTCTGGGGTACTGATGTGCAGACATTAAGGATTAAAATGCAGGACTGTTTCTACAGCCAAGTCCATAAGCAAAGCATGTCAAGCAGCACTGACTGATACATGGGGGTAACCTGCATGGTGTGGCAGATACTACTATGAGAAGCTTGCTGGGCAGACTGGGTGTACCATTGGTCCTTTTCTGTCGTCATTTGTATGTTTCTATGGAAGATCTGATTTGGTAACTGTGAAGTTCATAACACTAGCAAGAAAACAACAGATTGGTTCCTCTGCAGTTTGGTGCACACACATTATTATTCCTTTTTACTACTCTTCTTAAAACATCTTTTCCAGTCACATTAGCACCTCTTTTGATGTACCTTATTTCCATTTAGTTTTTCATTTTGATTTATGATCCACCTTTGACCAAAGAGGGAGTATTCATTTTTATTTTCAATTAACCTCATCTTCTCTGACGGTGGCATAAAGAAACATGGTCTGAGAATTGAAATTTCTCTGAATCTGAAAAAATGATTGAGTCTTAAACTATTTATGTCTTTGGCATCACGTGTGGGGCGGCCTCCTGTGCCTGGTATCAGGGTTCTAGGAGAGGATATTAAAAGCCCAGAGGTAGCCATGTCATTAAGCAGTACCCTAAGGGCTTCAGTGTGTCAAGCAGTGACCAGCAGCATTTCCTATTTTTCATGTAATGGATAAACAAGACAGGCTAAGTTGCAGACCAATTGCATGAATAAACTATATATTTGGAAGGGATTTCGTCCTCAGGAAGCCATGACGGCCCTTTTAGACAAAAAAAAAAATCTGAAAACCAAAAGAATAGCGTTCTCATGCATTTCAATCTCTCCTCTCACTTTATGTCAGTTTGCTCCCTTGTTAATTTTCACAACACTTTGGCCCAACTGAAAAACAATTAATTCCCATGGTCAGTATTCAGTAGTATGAAATAAAACATTGTCCATGGAGCAAGTACTTATTAACAAATTCCCCATTTAGGAAAGGTAAACCCTCTTTATTACTTCACAAATGACAAATGTATTCACTATTTTGTCCCTCTAAAATTGTCATACAGTCCAATGCATCAAACAGGAAAGTGGGTATGAGAGGCAGTTGTCTTTCACCATGCCGTTCCCAACACTGTGGCAAGGCTGCAGTCAGCAGTTGGTGCCATTTGGGAATCTGCAATAAACTATAAACAAACAAGTATTATATGGGTGGTTATGCAATTTGAGCATTTTCTTTAGGAATCTGTCTAGGCTATGTGCTTTTCTGGGTTTAAATACAATGTCCTGTTTTATAACAGGAGTGTTTATAATGATGTTTGGTAATCTCTAATTACACTCCACAGCTGGTTTAGTTTCTCTTGGGTTTGTTTTTGATCTTTTATGAGACCTTCAGATGTGATCTCTTTATAGAGGTTTTAGAAATGTTCAGTCCCAGATTTTATCATTCTGGATTGCTAAAACAGTTTTGGATTTTAGGTTTAAAACCCATCCACATATTCCAGCAGGAATTGCTATCTAAGGCCGCCTCGATTTCAAGCAGCTTTTATTTTTGTTCATGAATGCTGTACATTTCTGTCTGTGGACTGCTTTGAAATCCTGGAGCCTGTGCTGGTAGGTGCTATGTAACTCTTTCCTTGACATCTAGTTATAGCAGAATCCAGCCAGGAGCCCTGGGGGACTTGAGTTTCCGTTACCTTGCCCATGAAGTCTAAAACTTTTTGCCAGAAGTCATATATCAGAGGGCAATGTCAAATCATATGAAAATATATGCTCTGTCTAAACAACTTCACCACCACAACCAAGAATTAGTTTTATATACATATACACACACACACACACATATATATCTTACTAAGTTGATCCATCCATGAGTAAATCCCATGCAAGAATCTGTATACTAGTCTAGAATCCTGGTATCAGTCTATAACAGGGATGGCGAACGCCAGTCCTCGAGGACCACAAATGTTAGTCGTGGACCCTTGGGCTGGCTGAGACAGTGAATGGTGTGCTGTGGAGGACCACAGCAAGCGTCACAGCCGGGAGGCGGCACAGAAGAGGCTCGGATGAGGCTTCACCACTGGAAGTCCGAGGTCCCACCAGGAGGAGCCCATAGGGACCCGGACCTCTTGGACTTAGGTGGGATCCTATGCGACCAAGGAACTGGGCTGCGGCTGAAGAGATGGATGAAGGACGGCTGGGCCCAGGTAGCTGGGGAGTCTTCACCCTCGGAAGCCTGTGGCTTCCCCGGGAGGAGCCTGTGAGAGCCCGAGCCGCTGGGACTTAGGAGAATCCTCTGGGCCAGCAAGTACCGGATTCCTGAGGTGAAGAAGAAGCCGAAGTCGGAGTCCAAGAGCGAAGCTGGGTCAGAAGCCAGAAGTCCGAGATCCAAACCAAAGCCAGGGCGAAAGTAGAAGACGGAGTCGTGGGACGAAGCCGGGTCAAAAGCCAGAAGTCCGAAGAAACGATCCAGGATCCTCCGCAGCAACTAGACACTCTGTAAACAGAGGGAACCTCGTTGCAAGGCACTGAGGGAGCCAGATGCAGGGTTTAAATACCCTGAAGGCGTCTGACGTAATCCAAGGCAGGACTGAGATTTTCCCGCGCTGGCCCCTTTAAATGGGACTCCTCACGTGCGCATCAGGGGGCGGGGCCAGCCGCGCCGGATCGTTGGCGTCTCTCCCGAGGAGGGAGAGAAGCTGGAAGGCCTGCAGGCCCGTGGAGACCCCGAAATGGCCCGGGCCATCCCCGAGGTAGATGGAGGGACCGGGGCACGGCCCGGGACTGCAACAACAAACAGGCCAGGTTTTCAGGATATCCACAATGAATGTGCATGAGATAGATTTGCATACAACGGAGGCAGTGCATGCAAACATTCCTCATGCCTATTCATTGTAGATATCCTGAAAACCTGGCTTGTTTATGGCACTCAAGGACTGGAGTTTGCCAACCCTGGTCTATAACCACTTTCCCTATTTCTTCTGAAAGGCTGATCCCTATATCTTCTTCCTTCTTTCCTTCTAGTGAGTCCTGCTTTTTTGAAGGTCACATTATCAAAACACTGTAACTTCTTCAGGCGGTAATTAATGATGTTTTTTCAAAGGTTGCATATTTATCCCCAATAAGAACATAAGATAAGCCATACTGAGTCAGATCAAGAATCCATCAAGCCCAGTATTCTGTTTCCTGTTTCCAAGAGTGGTCAATCCAAGTCATAAGCACTTGGCAAATACCCAAGCATTAAAGAGATCTCATGCTACTAATAGAGGCAACAAGCAGTGGCTATTCCCTATTGATTAATAGCAGTTTATTGATTTCTTCTCCAGGAACTTATCCAAACCTTTTTTAAACCCAGCTATACTAACTGCCTTAAGCATATCCCCTAGCAATGAGTTCCAGAGCTTAATTATGCGATGAGTGAAAAAGAATTTTCTACAATTTGTTTTAAATGTGCTATTTGCTAACTTCATGGAGTGCCCTCTAGTCCTTGTATTATCCGAAAGAGTAGATAACCCATTCATATTTACCCATTCAAGTCCTTTCATGATCTTGTAGACATCTATCATATCTCTCCCCCCTCCCCCCCCCAGCTGACTTCTCCAAGCTGAGCACGCCCTTACCTCTTTAGCCTTTCCTTATAAGGGAGCCATTTCATGCCCTTTATCATTTTGGTCGCCCTTCTCTGTACTTTCTCCAGTGCAACTATATATTTTTTGAGATGCGGCGAATAGAACTGCACACAGTATTCAAGATTTGGTCTCACCATGGAGCGATACAGAGGCATTATGACATCCTCTATTTTATTTGCCATTCTCTTCCTAAAATTTCCTAACATTCTGTTTGCTTTTTTGACTGCCGCAGCACACTGAGCTGACATAATGTAATATCAGCTGAGGCCCATATCTTTTTCCTGGGTGGTAACTCTTAATATGGAATCTAACATTGTGAAACTACAGCATGGGTTTTTCCCCCCTATATGCATAATCTTGCACTTATCCATATTAAATTTCAAATGCCATATGGACGCCCAATCTTCCAGTCTTGCAAAGTGCTCCTGCAGTTTATCACAATCTGCTTTTTTTTTAACTATGAATAATTTTTTGTCATCTGCAAATTTGATCACCTCACTTGTCTTACCCCTTTCCAAATCATTTATAAATATATTAAAAAGCAAGTACTGATCCCTGATGCACTCCATTGTTTACCTTTTTCCACTGTGAAAACAGACCATTTAATCCTACTCTCTGTTTTCTGTATTTTAACTAGCTTGCAGGAAGTCTTGCCTCACAAATCTACATTTTTTCGAAGGGGTGAATAAACGTGGATAAAGGTGAATTAGTTGATGTGATATATTTGGATTTTCAAACGTTTGACAAAGTTCCTCATGAGAGGCTTCTAAGAAAACTAAAACTTTGTCAAACGTTTGAAAATCCAAATACATCACCTTTATCCACATGTTTATTCACCCCTTTGAAAAAATGTAGATTTGTGAGGCAATACTTCCATTGGATAAATCCATGCTGTTTCCCATTAAACCATGCCTAACTATATGTTCTGTGATTTTATTTTTATAATAGTTTCCATGATTTTTCCCAGCAATGAAGTCAGGCTCACCAGTCTATAGCTTCCCGATCACATCTGGAGCCCTTTTTAAATATCAAGCTTACATTGACCAACTTCCAGTCTTCAGGTACAATGGATGATTTTAATGATAGGATACTAATTTCTTGTAATAGGTTTGAAATTTTATTTTTTAGTTCTTTCAGAACCCTGGGGAGTATACCATCTGGTCCAAGTGATTTGCTACTCTTCAGTTTGTCAATCTGGCCTACCTCATGTTCCAGGTTCATTATGATTTGATTCAGTTCATCTGAATCCTCACCCTTGAAAGCTATCTCCAAAATGGGTATCTCCCCAACATCCTCCTCAGTAAATACCGAGGCAAAGAATTAATTTAGTCTTTCTGCGATGACCTTATCTTTCCTAAATTCCTCTCTCCATCATCTAATGGTCCAACCAACTCTCTCGCAGGCTTCCTGCTTCGGATATTTATTTATTTATTTAACATGTTTTGTATATAGTCATTCAGTTTTGCCATCACAACGGTTTACAGGAAAAATATATGAGGACAAAGTAACATTAGGGTTTTAACAGATGTTTTTGTTCAATATGTTTATTGGCATTTTATCCAGATAACAGTAAAGCTAACATAAGTAACAATTCCAGGCATAATCTGATCAACAAAGTACAGATTGACAACTTCCCAACCCCCCCACCCCCACCCTAACCCGCCCCCTTCGATGAATGGAGCTAGAACATTGTACGCTATGAGAACAAACTCAATGTTTAGAGCCTCCTCATTCGGAGCAGCAAAACCCATTTCATCCTTGCTGTGAAACTTGTCCCGGCTCAGGAAAACATGCTTGTGAGTGAGAAATCTGGAGAGAGAAAATCTCTAAATCTGACATGAAATTTTTTATGAGAACTCATTTTAGCAGAGAAAAATTCAAAAGTAGACAATTTGACAAACAGATTGAACCACAGGAAATGCTGAGGTTTAGTTGACCCAACCCATGTAGTTAGTATAACTTTTTTCCCCTAGCAGGCCAGCTTTCTTAAGAAATGCAAGATTGCCCACAGCATCAGTTTGAAGAGAAGACAGAATAAGGCCAAACAATCCACAAAATAGGATCATGAGGGATATCTATTTGCAAAATATCAGAACAGCTTTGTGGTATCTGAGTCCAGAAGGACGGAATGAAGGCACAAGACCAAAAACAGTGAATATAGTCACCAGGGGCAACCACACACTTAGGACATTGATTACTGTCAGACTGTTTAGCATAATAAGCTTTGTCCAGAGACCAATAAAAGTGTCACAGAAATTTGAATTGCAGTTCTCTTTAGAGAACGATTTCATGGTAGGGCCACTGCTAACAGAAGAGCGGTCCAAGTGTCTATCATGGACATAATTAAAGTCCCAACCCAGTAGTAATGGTGTATCATTATACGCTAAAAGCAGGGTTGCAAGCTGGACAAAGAAGGAATGATCATAGGTATTGGGAGCATAGATATTACAAAGGTGCCCACATATACCTTCGACTATCAAATAACGCCCCCCAGGATCTGAAATTACCTTAGAATCAACAAAGGTGACTTGTTTCCCAACCAATAAGGCGACCCTGTTTTGCTAGTACCAGACTGGGCAGAGTATACCATCCCTACCCATTGCTTCTTCAGCTTAGCGTGCTCGGTGATATCTAAGTGTGTTTCTTGGAGCATGGCTATCTGGGCTCCCCAATGTCACAGGGTTTGGAGACATTTATCGCGTTTAATTACTTAGCCAAGCCTCCAACATTCCAAGCAATACAACGAATAGCATAAGTCATCATAATAGGAATTGGAAGAGAATATAATGTAAAAGACAATATGGTATTTTATAAAAGGGTCTGACCCCCCCAGCCTAGGCTGGACCCCAACTGAGCCCAGCACGACAAATAAAAGTTTGAGAACCCAATAACATCTCCCATGCCTTCCGGAGTCGTAACTCTAAATAGGAACCCCCCCACAAACAACAAGAATCCCAGTGCAAAACATAGCGCAAACCACATGCTAGCTAGCAGCTAGAGAGGCTGTGTAAAACATGTGGCGGGGCCCCACTCCCCCTCGCATCAGTGCAAGAATAAACAAGAAAGTGGTCTCAAGAAAAAACACAAACGAAGTATATAAGAACATGTCTGCTTTCACAGGTAGACAAATTATACCATTTCAAAAGCATCTAACCCTACAGAAGGATTCTCATTCACAAAATTAAACAGACACGATCATTTAACAGCGTCCACAAGTAAGCTCAAGTCCTGCAAACGAGGGTGAAGAAACATTTGGGCCTCTGCTGCAGAATCAAATGTATGAGAATCATTCTGAAAAGTTACTCTCAACTTTACAAGGAACTGAAGAGTAAATCGAATGTGGTGCTTTATATGAGCATCGAGCACACCGGTGCAAACTCCCGCCGCTTAATGGAGACTGCCGCAGAATAGTCAGCAAACAAGAGAATCGGGTGATTTTCATACTGCAGAGTTCCATGTTTGCAGTAGCATTGTAGAAGTTCGTACTTATCGAGGAAGTTGAGAAATTTTGCTATTACAGGCTGAGGTCGGCCTGAATCAGAAGGTTCCCCCCTTAGAAGGTGAGCGCGCTCAATTATTATAGGCCCTAGCGAGGCAGGCAGTTCCAACACCCAAGGAAGCCAGGCCTCCAGGATGGTACGCAGGTGGCGATCTGCGATGGCCTCCAGCAGCCCTATAAAGTGCAAATTAATGCACTTCAATCGGTTTTCGAGGTCTTCAAGCCAATTGGAGGCTCTCACAATAGATGCAGTTACCGCAGCAAGGTCACGTTCCAAAGAGTGCACCCTTTCATCCACATCTGTAAGATGCATCTCCACTTCCTCCAGACTGGTGGTGTTGGCGGCAAGAAGGGCTTGCAAAGTGTCAAAACGCTCGTGAATCGCCCCCATTTTATCATAGAAACATAGAAATGACGTCAGAAGAACAAACGGCCCATCCAGTCTGCCCAGCAAGCTTCGCACTTTTTTTTTTTCTCATACTTATCTGTTACTCTTGGCTCTTAGTAACCTTTCGGTTCTATTTCCCTTCCACCCCCACCATTAATGAGGAGAGCAGTGTTGGAACTGCATCTAAGTGAAATATCTAGCTTAATTAGTTAGGGGTAGTAACTACTGCAATAAGCAAGCTACACCCATGCTTATTTGTTTACCCAGACTATGTAATTCAGTCTTTGTTGGTTGTCTGTATATGATCCACTTTTCTTCATTTCCCCTGCCGTTGAAGCAGAGAGTTATGCTGGATATGCATTGAAAGTGAAGTATCAGACTTTCTCCCCTGTCGTTGAAGCAGAGAGCTATGCTGGATATGCGTGAAGTATCAGTCTTTGTCCCCTGCCGTTGAAGCAGAGAGCTATGCTGTTGAAAGTGAAGTATCAGGTTTATTTGGTTTGGGGTAGTAACTGCCGTAACAAGCAAGCTACTCCTCGCTTTTTTGTGAATGCAAATCCTTTTTTCCACATTTACTCTTGCCGTTGAAGCTTAGAGCAATGTTGGAGTCGCATTAACCATGTGTATGTTTATTGAATAAGGGTATTATCTCCAGGCAGTAGCCGTCATTCCCGCGAGCCACCCACTCTTCATTCACGTCCTCTGGACTTTATGGATCCACAGTGTTTATCCCACGCCCCTTTGAAGTCCTTCACAGTTCTGGTCTTCTCCACTTCCTCCGGAAGCGCATTCCAGGCATCCACCACCCTCTCCGTGAAGAAATACATCCTGGCAAGTCTTCTTCCCTGGAGCTTCAACTCGTGACCCCTGGTTCTGCTGATTTTTTTCCGATGGAAAAAAAAATCAGCAGAACCAGGGGTCACGAGTTGAAGGGGTCATTATCGTCCAGAGCTTGCAAAATTGTGCCTGTAACACTGGCAAAATTACCTTCTCCTTTCTTGCTGGTTTAGCACCATCCAGTATGCTAAGCAGCGCCAAAATGCTCCAAAGAGTCTTTGGATAGATAATGAGAGCACTTGCTCACCCATGAACGAACAGCAGACCACTTAAATAAAAGAAAAATCGTTAAGGGAGGAGCGGGGTCCTGGAGTGGCAAGAGCATGTCTGGTTGCTCACATCACACCATGTGACCTCCTTCAGCCTATTAAAAGGGCTACCTTAAAGGATCTCACTTTGAAAGTGGTCTTCTTGGTGGCTATTTGTTCTGCTAGAAGAGTTTTGGAGCTTCAAGCCCTATCCTGCAGGGGGTCTTTCCTCCACATTTCGGACTCGGGGATTTCATTACGGATGGTTCCTTCTTTTCTAACGAAAGTCGTGTTGGTCTTTCATTTGAGTCAGTCAGTTGAGCTCCCTGCTTTTCCAGATCTGGAGGCCGATTCACCCTATGTTAAGGAATTGAGGTGGCTCAATGTTAGACGAGCCTTACTGCGGTATTTGGAGGTTACTAACAGCTTTAGGCTATCAGACCACCTGTTTGTGTTATGGAGTGGAGCCAAGAAGGGTCAGAAAGCATCCAAAGTTACTATTGTGCGGTGGTTAAAGGAAGCTATTACCTCTGCTTACATATCCTGTGGTCGCCCTGTCCCAGAGGGGTTAAGGGTGCATTCTACCCATTTCCCAGGTGGCTTCCTGGACCGAATGTCAGCAAGTGTCACCGCAAGAGATTTTCAGGGCTGCTACTTGGAAGACTTTACATACATTTGCCAGACACTACCAATTGGACGTCCAGGCTTCGGACGTCGGCAATTTTGGGGAGAGTGTCATTCAAGCAGGGCTATCATGGTCCCACCCCGGTTAGGGAAGCTTGGGTACATCCCAGGAGTCTGGACTGATCTGGGTACATACAGGGAAAGGAAAATTGGTTGTTACCTACTAATTTTCTTTCCTGTAGCACCACAGATCAGTCCAGAGTCCCTCCGAGGAGAGGTGGAAAGTACACGTAAAGACCGCTCGATCTTGATTAAGGTATTCTTCCTAAGGATGGCAAGGGTTGCCTCCAGTCAATTATGCTGATTGATGTTTTATTGTTATTCTCTCCCCCTGCTCGTTCTGGTTAACTTTATAATAGTCTATACTTTTTTGTTTTTTATTGTTCTGCTTGGGTACGGAGTAATACTGAGGAGATGCAGGTGGCACACCGGGTTAAGAGGAGATACCTTCAAAACTTTCTCTGTCTCCATTGTTATGGTCACCGGCTGCGGTGGTCCACAGCAGACCACGACTGGGGCAATTGCCTACCCGCAGGGTCCGACAATCTCCCAGGCTTTGGCAGGCATGCTCAGTTCTCCCCCACACTTTCTTCACGGCCGTTGCCGCTGACAGTTGTCCGGCCACATGGTTCCTCGTCAGCTGGGTTGGCTCCACCCCCCTTTGGGGATGACTAGGGCTGCGCTTGCGGCTGGCTGCTAAATGTAAAGGAACCACGACAGGAAGTTGTCATGGTTCCTCCTCTGGACTCCTTCCTGTTTCTGGGTATTTAAGGCAAGGTCTGCTCCTCAGACCTTGCCTTGGTATTGAGACTCTGGAGGGAGCTTGTCTGTGCTCCGTGTTCCTGGTTCCGTTCCACGTCTTGTTCCTGCTTCCTGTGGACTGTCTCCTCAGCTTTTGACCTTCGGACTGGCTTCGGACCTTTCTCTTGACTTCTAAAAACTTTTTAAAATATATCCAAAGCAGAAAGCCTGTGAGGGAGTCAGTTGGACCGTTAGATGATCGAGGGGTTAAAGGGGCACTTAGAGAAGATAAGGCCATCGCGGAAAGATTAAATGATTTCTTTGCTTCTGTGTTTACTGAAGAGGATGTTGGGGAGGTACCCGTAATGGAGAAGGTTTTCATGGGTAATTATTCAGATGGACTGAATCAAATCACAGTGAACCTAGAAGATGTGGTAGGCCTGATTGACAAACTGAAGAGTAGTAAATCACCTGGACCGGATGGTATACACCCCAGAGTTCTGAAGGAACTAAAAAATGAAATTTCAGACCTATTAGTAAAAATTTGTAACTTATCATTAAAATCATCCATTGTACCTGAAGACTGGAGGATAGCAAATGTAACCCCAATATTTAAAAAGGGCTCCAGGGGCGATCCGGGAAACTACAGACCGGTTAGCCTGACTTCAGTGCCAGGAAAAATAGTGGAAAGTGTTCTAAACATCAAAATCACAGAACATATAGAAAGACATGGTTTAATGGAACAAAGTCAGCATGGCTTTACCCAGGGCAAGTCTTGCCTCACAAATCTGCTTCACTTTTTTGAAGGAGTTAATAAACATGTGGATAAAGGTGAACCGGTAGATATAGTATACTTGGATTTTCAGAAGGCGTTTGACAAAGTTCCTCATGAGAAGCTTCTAGGAAAAGTAAAAAGTCATGGGATAGGTGGCGATGTCCTTTCGTGGATTGCAAACTGGCTAAAAGACAGGAAACAGAGAGTAGGATTAAATGGGCAATTTTCTCAGTGGAAGGGAGTGGACAGTGGAGTGCCTCAGGGATCTGTATTGGGACCCTTACTTTTCAATATATTTATAAATGATCTGGAAAGAAATACGACGAGTGAGATAATCAAATTTGCAGATGACACAAAATTGTTCAGAGTAGTTAAATCACAAGCAGATTGTGATAAATTGCAGGAAGACCTTGTGAGACTGGAAAATTGGGCATCCAAATGGCAGATGAAATTTAATGTGGATAAGTGCAAGGTGATGCATATAGGGAAAAATAACCCATGCTATAATTACACAATGTTGGGTTCCATATTAGGTGCTACAACCCAAGAAAGAGATCTAGGTGTCATAGTGGATAACACATTGAAATCGTCGGTACAGTGTGCTGCGGCAGTCAAAAAAGCAAACAGAATGTTGGGAATTATTAGAAAAGGAATGGTGAATAAAACGGAAAATGTCATAATGCCTCTGTATCGCTCCATGGTGAGACCGCACCTTGAATACTGTGTACAATTCTGGTCGCCGCATCTCAAAAAAGATATAATTGCGATGGAGAAGGTACAGAGAAGGGCTACCAAAATGATAAGGGGAATGGGACAACTCCCCTATGAGGAAAGACTAAAGAGGTTAGGACTTTTCAGCTTGGAGAAGAGACGACTGAGGGGGGATATGATAGAGGTGTTTAAAATCACGAGAGGTCTAGAATGGGTAGATGTGAATCGGTTATTTACTCTTTCGGATAGTAGAAAGACTAGGGGGCACTCCATGAAGTTAGCATGGGGCACATTTAAAACTAATCGGAGAAAGTTCTTTTTTACTCAGCGCACAATTAGACTCTGGAATTTGTTGCCGGAGGATGTGGTTAGTGTAGTTAATATAGCTGTGTTTAAAAAAGGATTGGATAAGTTCTTGGAGGAGAAGTCCATTACCTGCTATTAAGTTCACTTAGGGGCGGATTTTCATACTCCGCGAATAGGCCTACTTTTGTTTGCGCTCCAGGCGCAAACAAAAGTACGCTGGATTTTAGTAGATACGCGCGGAGCCGCGCGTATCTGCTAAAAACCTGGATCGGCGCGCGCAAGGCTATCGATTTTGTATAGCCGGCGCGCGCCGAGCCGCAGAGCCTACCCCCGTTCCCTCCGAGGCCGCTCCGAAATCGGAGCGGCCTCGGAGGGAACTTCCTTTTGCCCTCCCCTCACCTTCCCCTACCTAACCCACCCACCCGGCCCTGTCTAAGCCCCCCCCTTACCTTTGTTGGGGGATTTACGCCTCCCGGAGGGAGGCGTAAATCCCCGCGCGTCAGCGGGCTTCCTGCGCGCCGGGACGCGACCTGGGGGCGGGTCCGGAGGGCGCGGCCACGCCCCTGGGCCGCAGCCACGCCCCCCCGGGCCCGCCCCCGGAACGCTCCAGACACGCCCCGAAAACGCCGCGCGGTTCGGGCCCGCCCCCCGACACGCCCCCTCCGAAAATCCCGGGACTTACGCGAGTCCCGGGGCTCTGCGCGCGCCGGTAGGCCTATGTAAAATAGGCTTACCGGCGAGCAGGGCTCTGAAAATCCGCCCCTTAGAGAATAGCCACTGCCATTAGCAATGGTTACATGGAATAGACTTAGTTTTTGGGTACTTGCCAGGTTCTTGTGGCCTGGATTGGCCACTGTTGGAAACAGGATGCTGGGCTTGATGGACCCTTGGTCTGACCCAGTATGGCATTTTCTTATGTTCTTATGTTCTGGACCGGCATACGACCCTTCTCTGGACTTCGACCCTTGGACCGGCTCTTGACTATTCTTCGACTCCCGGACTGTCTACGACCTGCTGGAGGCGCCAGCCATCTGGAATCCACGAACTGCAGAAGGTGCCTGCATCCAGACCTACAATCAGTCTTCGGTGAGTCTCCTAAGTCCCAGTGGCCGGGTTCCTATGAGCTCCTCCTGGGGAATCGCGAGTTTCCAGGGTGAAATCTTTTTCAACATCTGCATCTTCAGGCCTTGCCCTCCGATGGTAGAGACCTAAAGGGTTGTACCCTTTTGGGGTAGTGCTAACTCTACCTCGGAACAGGGGTCCACTTCCAGGATCATAACATCCATCTGCTGGAAGGGAGGCAAAACCCAAGAGTCTAGACTGATCTGTGGAACCAGAAAGCAAAGAGGTAGGCGATCTATAATGGCCGTCAGGTAAACACAAAAGGATAGATGCCTTGCTCTTTTTAAAAAATGTATTAAAGTAGAGACATATTCATAAAACCGCCCGACTCAGGCCGAGTTTCGCAGCTCAACAGCTGCTGCCTTAGGGGCTTAGACAATCTAAGGTCTTGAATGAAATACAATGGTGTAGTGTCATCAAGCAACTTGCAATTCTCCGTTCGCGATTCTCCGTTCGGGATACAGTCTCTACCAGTAGAGACTTGCGATTCTCCGTTCGCGATTCTCCATTCGGGATACAGTCTCTACCGGTAGAGACTTGCGATTCTCCATTCACGATTCTCCGTTTGGGATACAGTCTCTAGAGACTGTATCCCGAACGGAGAATCGCAAGTTACTTGTTGCTTGATGACACTACACCATTGTATTTCATTCAAGACCTTGGATTGTCTAAGCCCCTGAGGCAGCAGCTGTTGAGCTGCGAAACTCGGCCTGAGTCGGGCGGTTTTATGAATACGTCTCTACTTTAATAAATTTTTGAAAAAGATCAAGGCATCTATCCTTTTGTGTTTACCTGATCTGTGGAACTACAGGAACGAAAATTAGCAGGTAAGAACCAATTTTCCTATACGTGCTACACAAAGGGCTACTTTTCCCAAAATATTTTTACTTTGGCAAAATTTAACTCCTGGGTCAAAGACTGTCAATCAGTACCATGATGTCCAAAATACAAATTTGCATACAGGCTGTGCTGCCGAGTGTGTCGTATCCTGCACTGTGCAATCTCCTGCGCCACCAGAGGGTTGGGTGTATGTGCACTAAAGAGCCTGCAATTTCCCCAGGCTTTAGAACCACTGCCAATAATGGCAATGTTCCAGCCCTTTAATTAAAAAACCAAAAGGTAAAAAACTCTACCACATAGCATGGTCCCTGATATATTTTTATTTCTTACTGTCCATCAGCCAGATCTCAGCACTCCTGAGAGGTGGAGCTCTGAGCCACTTGCATTTAAGTCCTGAGTGTCAATCCCAGGTACTGGTCCCTCTTAAAGCCATGAATTAAAGATGAGATGTGGGCAGCTTAACACATCGAAAGTAATTTAAAAGAAACAATTGCCCTGAAGTTGAAAATGAACTGTGACCCTCAGGAGCCCATCCTTAAAACCACATATGTAATGAGAAAGCAAGAAAGGAATGTACATGAATACATAACGATTGCTTCAGTGTGCGCTGTATATCTGGGTCCTCCCCTTCTGTGAACCAACAACTCTTCCAAACCTGTTTCCTTTTAATGCGGACTACATTTTGCAGACTAGTTTGAAAACATGATCTTATATTGTGAAACATTTCTTTAACCCAGGAATAAAGGACATTTAGAAACCACTAATTAGAGGGAAACACTCAGCACTGATCTTCTGAAAGCTGCCTGCTACAAAATAAAGCAAGTGGCATGGATGCATTAGTGCAGATTTGTAGTTCAATGACATGCAAATGTGGACCATGAGTATTAAAAAAAAAAAAAAAAAAAAAGTGGGATTTTTTTCTTTTTTTTTTTTAACTCATAGGACATTTTCATGCCATTAGTTTACTGCATCCCACCATACCATAGGTTTCCACTGTGAGAGTAAACCAAAATAGGTGCTAAAATTTAGCTCCAATATTTAGGGCAGATTTTGTTATATCGGCCCCCCTATAAGTATGTACTCTGTGATATTTCTGACACACCTGGTCTTATGGATCCTCTGAGGTCACAGACTTTCCTACGAGGTATTTTCTAATTATTCAAGCATACAGTGCTCATTTAAATAAATTTAAGATTCCACAAAGTACTACAATATACAAATTTAAGATTCCACTAGTACTACAATATAACTATTTACACAACTAATGAAATATAATGGATTGTAATATATTACCATCTACCTGTATCGTACCGCAGACACCAGGCTGCTACATTTCTGGTCAGCATCCTATACTTTATGGCCCTGGGCTTAGCATGGTATCAACTTTTGTGACAATGTCCTGGCATGGTTCCTGGAGACCTACATAGAGGTTACATCTTGTGGACCAGACTAAGGGCAAGCAGCTCTTACCAGTTTATGGGTCCAACCACCAGGACTTCCTATGGCACGGTCTGATGACATCTCTGCTACTCTGAAATACAGGAGGCTCATATCCTTTGCTGAGTGCCTGATGCTTGGTCCTGTGCCATTGTGGTTCCTGGTGCTGTCCTTTTGTGGTTGTCCAGCCTTACTTTGCTGCTGCCTCAGTGCTTCAGTTTATCAGTGGTGTCCCGGTCTTCTTCCTGATCCCTGCCTGTTCCAGCCTGCTGACAATTCTGGACCAGCCCCTTCCCGCCAGTCAGCTTCTGCCTATTGGGGGTTAAGTAGTGCTTTGTGCTGATTAGGCTCCATCAATCCAATAGCATCCCCAATCTTCCATTCACTCTGAATAGTGACATAACTATTTGTCAGGACTCTCTTTTAAATGATTAACAAATAAACCATGCATATTAATTTGGTACTTATCTATTGTCATTGCTCTGCCAGAGCATGTCAAGGTCTTCTGCCTAGCTTACCTCTCCCCCTTGGGTTGAGCCTGCAGATTCTGGGGGCCAGCAGGACTTCACTGGCAGGATGCAAGGAGCAAGGATTCAGTTAGGAACAAGGCAGGCTGGATTCAGGACCAGTGGAGTTCAGGCACAGTTGTAGAACAAGCAAGGGTCAGGGCTGGCAAGAGCTCCAGCAAGGTGATGGAACAGGCAAGGGTCAGTGGCAGGAAATCAAACTGAACATAGAAGGAAGAGCAAGGCAGGCAAGGAACACTCCGACAGGAACAAGGTAAAACAAGGGTAAACTGGGATATGGGTGCAAGGCAGGGTACAAACAGGCTAGATAGGCCACCGGGACAAGATATGGGCAAGACAGGGAACATGGAGACAGGACAAGAACAAGGCATGGCCACCAGTAGGCCTAGACAGGAAAAGGCCAAGGGATACATAGTCTAGAAGGGCCACAGAGATGCCCAGACATGACAGGAAGAAGGCACGGAATAAGCAAGGCCACCGGGAGACCTAGACAGGACACAGAAGGGCCACTGAGAGACCCGAAGGGCCACTGGGAGACCCATAGGGAAGAGGGAAGCAGACAAACAAAACAGGAACAAGACAGAAGGCCAAAACAGGCCACACAAGGAACAAAGGCAAGGCAAGACTACTTAAACAGGTCACACTGGGAATAACGGCAAGTGCAGGATTGGCCAGAGCAAGGAGCCAAGGCCAATGATGAGGTCCTGAGCAATTAATGAGGCAGGCTTATATAGGACTGCCCTAATCTTCAAAGCAGAGGCTAGAGTGAGTCCAAGCATTATCCAGTGGGGGCTGCTTAACATCCAAAATCATGACATCTACAAGTTTACTGCTGTCTAATAATTGGTCAGTTATAAAAAAGGTAAGTCTTCAAGACAAGCAAACTCAGAGGAGAATTATTATTAAAAATTCAACATTTATTCATATTTTAAGAGTCAGAGTACATTAGGAAT
This sequence comes from Rhinatrema bivittatum, assembly GCF_901001135.1. Taxonomy (NCBI): domain Eukaryota; kingdom Metazoa; phylum Chordata; class Amphibia; order Gymnophiona; family Rhinatrematidae; genus Rhinatrema; species Rhinatrema bivittatum. Next base: position 288,537,768 of record NC_042616.1, read on the forward strand.
GCTCTGGCTAAGCACAGCATTAATTTACTTTCCTAATGGATGGATGTGCAGTATTAAGTCCTAGGAAACATTTGTTCTGCACCTGTGTTGTGCGTTAACCACTGTGGCTTAATGCATGGAGACTCCACCAATGGGCAAAACTTGTTTCTGGTGAGGTGGCACATAATCCTCCACTTTCGCTCTTCCTATCAGATTGTTACCAGGGGAATTAATGATAACAGTGCTAACAAGATTTTCTGCTTTATTAGGGTAGTCATGACAGTAGTTCCTCCTAAGTTAGTTAAGACCATAATGACATCAATGGACAATCCTTTGCTTCTTGCCAGCCTGGGATCTGGCAAGAAGCAAAGGATTCTCACTCCATTTATTTCCAGAGAACACAATTATCTGCAGACATTCTCACAAATAATTCCAGAACACATGCTGAAAATGATTTAATAACAAACTTATTGACAGGGCAATTAAGATTAAAAAAAATGTTCTTACTTCAGTAGCCTGATTACCAGAAAGCATTTTATGACAAAATGTTTTTTGCTGCACTTGTGGCTACACAAGAATAATTCAGGGCCATACTCCCTTCTCTGAGAATAGATGACACTGGTTGAAAGCTGCATAGCAAATGTTGCTTTGTTAACATTTCTATTCTGAGAAATATATTCCCCCATTATGGAAAAATTGAAGTTTTAATGTATAATATAATTTGTCTGCCATTTCTTTCTATTGGAGAATTTTATCTTTTTGGACAGTTTTGAGATGGACCAAAGATAACAGCATAACAATGTAGTGTTCCACAACAGCAGCTGGAGCAGACTGAAGTTAATCTCAGAGTCAGAATGAGTTGCTCTGAGTCCATTACTTTTTCAGTTTCAGCTGTCAGGAGTGATGGAACTGGCAAAGAGGGAGCGAGAGTGATCCTTTCAGCTGGGTGCTGACAAGAAAAATGTGATCTGTATTTGTGTCTCAGATCAGCTTAACAACACAGCCCGATAAATCTGAGGATCCTGGTAATTCCCAGCCACTAACTGAAAGTTTTAGCATTCAATGCTGTAGACAAACTGATTTAAGCATATCGGTTGGTGTTATAGTGAATACCTCTTTTCCTTTCCCCTGTATGTTGTAATGTGGTTTATACTATTTTTGTTCACTACCACTCCCATTTTTTTTAACTAAGAAATTATTTAGTAGCCGTGCATTTTATGATTGATTAGTAAAACAGGTAGGTGAGTTGCTATAAAATCCCAGTATTCTTAGTCATTCATACCATTTACTTTCTGAGAACCCCATGACTTCAGGTTGTTGTAAGGTCACAAAGTCCCATAGAAACCCTCAGGGGGTAGATTCTGAGCAGGGTACTAGCTAGAGACAAACAGAAACCCAGTTGCTGAGTGGGAGATTGCCAGGACAGGGACACTTGTGCAAGTGAGGCCTGTGCAGTGCTTGCTGGAATTGTCAAGTATTTAACCGCTGGAGGGTAATAAGGATAGTGTAAGATCATAATGTATACCCATTGATTATAGTTTATTTATTTTAAGCATCAGCCCCCATTACCAGAAATCCATTTATTGTAACCAGTTTTGATTGTGCAGATGAAAAAGTCAAATACAGAAACCTCTTGCATTAGGCTCTATGTCGCTGCTTGTCCCATGATGCAAATTAAAGTCACAGCCTGGAAACTGGTTGCATGCTGCCTAGAAGCTGCCATGAGCTTTATCTGTAGTTGTAAGTAGTAATCATTTTTTAAAAGTCTACCGTTTTCAGATTTTTCTGTAGAATCTGCCTTTTGTATTTCGTTTCCCTCTTTATAGTCAGCTACAACCACCAAGAATTAAGGAGTCTGATTTTCTTCAAAAGGGGACAGCTTATACTGTGCAGACATTAGGTCTTCACACTGACTTCTTCCCCCGATTTATGAGAAAGCGAAGTTGCTTACCTGTAACAGGTGTCCTCTTAGGACAGCAGGATATTAGTCCTCACAGGTGGGTGACATCATCAGATGGAGCCCGGCTTTAGAAACTTTGACTGGCACACTGAGCATGCCCAACATGTCACTATCCATGCCTCCATATGGGGTCTTCTCTTCAGTCTCATAAGTAGATTATGAAAAAAATAAAAACAACAAACTAAGGGAACCCAACTCCGTGGGGTGGCAGGTGGGTTTCCTGAGGACTAATATCCTGCTGTCCTAGGAGAACACCTGTTACAGGTAAGCAACTTTGCTTTCTCCTAGGAAAAGCAGGATGGTAGTTCTTACATGTGGGTGAATCCCTAGCTACAGACTGGACCTGAAAAACAATGGGACCAACAGACACCAAATCAGGTGCCAATGGGCACAACAACAGAGGTGCTGTTGGTAACAGCGGGGACAGTCTGAACTCAAACCAGGGGCCTTAGGCAGGAAGAGTTGGATTCACAGCTGAAAGAGGTTCCTTAGGACAGACTGGCTGAATCTGCTATCCTAGCAGCCATCCCTGTCCAGACAATAACGAGCTGCGAAGGTGTGGAGAGAACTCCATTTGCAATCTTGCAGATCTCCCCTATTGGAACTGCACGCAGGTGAGCCACAGAAGTCACCATGGCTCTAACAGAATGAGCCGTGTTATGGCTCTCCAGCTGCAGTCCTGCCTGGACATAGCAGAAGAAATACAGTCCGCTAGCCAGGTGGAGAGAGTCTGCTTAGCAACAGCCACTCTCAACCTATTAGAGTCAAAAGAGACCAAGAGCTGGGTGGACCTGCCATCCAGTTCAGGTAGAAGGCTAAGGCCCTCTTACAATCGAGTGTGTGTGTAGCGCCCAATCCCTTTGTTTGGAATGAGGTCTAGAGAAGAAAGTAGGCAAGACGATGGATTGATTAAGATGGAAATCCGTCACCACCTTTGGCAGGAACTTAGTGTGCGTGTGCAGAACCACCCTGTCATGGAAGAATCTTGTGAAGGGCGGATAAGTCACCAAGGCATGCAGTTCACTGACCCTGCGTGCCGATGTGATCGCTACCAAGAATATGACCTTCCAGGTCAAATACTTGAGAGTAGAGGAGTGCAGTGGTTCAAACGGTGGTTTCATCAGCTGGGTCAACACCACGTTAAGGTCCCAAGAAACTGCGGGGAGCCTCAGAGGAGGCCTTAGCTGAAATAACTCATGCATGAATCGCCCTATTATGGGCTGAACCGAGATAGGTGAGCTGTCCACTTCCTGGTGGGAAGCGCCTATAGCACTCAGATGTACCTGGTTTTAAGCCCAGCCTCTGAGAGGTGCAGCAGGTAAGCCAGGAGTTGGCGGGCAGGGCAGAAGAAAGGGTCAAGACCCTTCTACTCAGACCAGACGGTAAACCTCCTCCAATTTGAAGCATAAGACTTCCTGGTGGAAGGCTTTCTTGAAGCCACCAGGACTTGAGACACTTCCTCTGAGAGGTCATGAGGCTGCAAGATCAACCGCTCAACATCCAAGCCGTGAGGGACAGGGCCCGGAGGTTGAGGTGGTGCAGCCTGCCCTGATCCAGTGTGAAGAGGTCTGGAGCAGTCCCCAGACGGATTGGGACCCTGCCATGAGAGATCCCGCAGGAGCAGGAACCAAACCTGTCTTGGACAGTGGGGGGCTATGAGGATCATAGTCCCTCTGTCCTGGCAAAGCTTCAAGAGGTCCTTCGATACCAACGGAAGTGGAGGATACACGACAGGAGGCCTGTCCCCCAGTGAAGGGTAAAAACATCTGTGGCTGGCTGGCCATCCGACCTGGACAAGAAGCAATACTGAAGAACTTTCCTGTTGCAGGGGGAAGCAAACAGATCCATGTCCGGGGTTCCCCAGAGACGGAAAATCTGATCTGGCCATCTCCTGCTTCAGTGACTACTCGTGGGGTCTGAAAGTTCGACTCAACTTGTCTGCCAGGGCGTTCTCTGTACTGGCCAAGTACACGGCCTGGAGCAACATTCACCAAGCTAGCGCACAGGCCTAGATTTGCACCATCTCCTGACAGAGAAGGAAGAATCTGGTGCCCCACTGCTTGTTGATATACCACATGGATACCTGATAGTCAGTCTGGATGAGGACCACCTTGTTGGCTAGCTGATCCTGGAAGGCTCACAGAGCATACTGGATCACCCACAGCTCCAAGAAACTTATCTGATATAGAGCTTCTCGGGTGGTCAGCGACCCTGGGTGTGAAGGCCTTCCACATGGGCCCTCCAACCCAGGTGGGAATCATCTGTATTCAGCACAATCTGGGTGGGAGGAGCCTGAAAAGGTATGCCCTGTTCCAGACTGGAAGGAGTCCTCCACCAAGAAAGGGAAGCCTTGAGGGGGAAACCTGGATTCGGACTTTGAGGCCTTGGGTGGCCTGGCGCCACTGGGATCGCAGGGACCACTAGGCCTGGTCCATATGCAAACGGGTGAAAGGAGTGACATGGACAGTCGCAGCCATGTGCCCCAGAAGCTGCAGCATATGCCGCACAGACACCAGCCGGCATTGCTGGACTTCCTCTGCCAGGGACATCAACATGCATGCCTTGTAGTGGGGCAAAAAGGCCTTCGCCTGCGTCGCGTCTAACACGACTCCTATGAAATCCAGCCATGATGACGAATGGAGATGAACTTTGGGTAATTGATCAGGAACCTGATGGACTCCAGAACTCGAATGGTCCAGTATAGCTGACTGCAAAGCTCCTGCCTGATATGGAAAAACCTGGATCCCCTGCTGGCGTAGATATGCTCTGACCATGGCCAGACACTTTGTGAACCCATGGCGTGGAGGCCAGGCCAAATGGGAGCACGCAGTACTGAAAATGCTGATTACCCATCATAAAATGGAGATACCTCCTGTGACTTGGGAGGATCTCAATGTCGGTGTAGGCGTCTTTCAGGTTGAGGGAGCAAACCCAGCTCCCTCTTTGTAAGAGGAAGATCAAATTGCTCAAGGATACCATCTTGAACTTTTCTCTTTTCAGAAATCTGTTCAAGGCTCACAGATCAAGGATGGTACAGAAGCCTCCTGATCCTTTTGGAATCAAGAAATAGCGAGAGTAAAACCCCATCCATGCTGCTCCTGAAGAACAGGCTCCACTGCCCTATTCATTAGAAGGGCAGAGAGCTCCACTAGGATTGGTTCCGGATAAGAGATGGTACCTCACAGTGGACGGGGACAAATCTGGTGGAATATCCATAAAATTCAGCCCATACCTGTGATGGATTATTGACAGGACCCATCAATCCGAAGAAATGGATTGCCAATGGTCCGCAAAGAACCGGAGACAGCCCCCAACCGGTGGGTCCTCCAGCCCTGGGCACTGGTAGAGACCATTGGCTTATGCTCCCTTGTAGCCTGTCAAAACCCCATAGCAGCGCTAGCCTGGGGCGCTGGCTGAGGCTTAAGGCCCCACTGCTGCCGGGCTCTGCTCCTGGAGCTTGCTGCTGTAGAAAGGCCTCCTCGGCCCTGGTCAGGAAGACATCTTAGAAGAGGACAGGGAGGCAGAGATGCTGGCTGACAAATGCTGGAGGGTCTCATGGTGATCCTTCAGCTGCACAACTGCATCCTTCATTTTGTCACCAAAAAGATTACCCCGGTGCAAGACAAATCTGCTAGCCACTCCTGAACTTCAGGATGAAGGTCCGAGGCATAAAGCAAAGTGAGATGCCTCGCCGAAATACTGGCAGCCACAATGTCGTAGGTAGTACACACATCATGCTTCCCACATTTGAGGCCCTGCTGAACAATGGACATAACGGCCTTCTGGGGCCTCTGGGCCAGGCCATCCTCAACATCCTGGACTTGCTTCCAGAGGTTATGAGTATATTGGGTCATGCACAAAAGGTAGGAGACAATACGGACCATCAACATGGTGACTTGAAACTCTCCTACCCATAGCATTCCACGCCCTATGCTCCTTGCCAGGGGGAGCAGAGGCATGAGTCTTTTACCTCTTCACCTTCTTCAATGCAGATTCCACCACCAAAGACTGGTGGGGGAGCTGACACTTCTCAAAGCCCACGGCCTGCTACATCAGGTACATCCCATTGGCATTCCGGTTCACCAGGGCAACAGAGAGGGGGTATTCCCAGAGCCAAAGAAGCAGCTCTTGGAAGATCTCATGAACGGGGACTGCCACTATCTCCTTCAGGGCGTCCATAAACTGGAGGATCTCCAGCATCTTATGGCAGGCATCTTCTTCGGTCATAAGCTGGAAAGGCATGGCCTCAGCCATAGCCTGGATGAACCCCGCGAAGGTTAAGTCCTCTGGTGGGGATCGACACCACTCCTCTGAGGGAGATGGATCGGAAGGAAGACCATTAGAATCCACTGACGACGCATCGGAGGTATCACCTCCCCAGGGGTCATAAGGGGTCTCTGGCTCACTAAGACCATCCGAGGAGGAAGGCCGGGTATAGCTGTGCGCATCCCGGGGCAGAGGCGTCGGAGGATCCGTGTGTAGTGGTGGTGGACCTGAGGGTCCAGGCACCAGACCAGGCAGTGCAAGCGGGCTCTCATCCCGAAAGAATCCCCAATGAAGACTAGCTCAGACGCCCCACACTTAGGTGCCCAATAGGTCACTGAGGGATCACAGGGCACTCGCAACAACTGCTTCGGGAGGACACAGAGTCAGTCCAACAATGGATCTAACCTGGGAACTACTGGCGCTGGCATTGGCGCAGGCACCGGCTCCCTGTTGTGCAAAGCGTGTTCCACTGCCAGGCACACCCAATGCTCCAATGCTGCCTTAAAGTCTCTGATGAAAGGGCAGGCTGAGAGGGGAGATGTGAGGCCAGATCCTCCTTGGGACGCCGAGGAGGGTCTGCACCCGACATCAGAATTGGTGTGGATGCCTCAGGCCACCAGACTCGAGGGAGGATGGCGTCTCCTCTCGTTGGGGCTGCTTCGGGGCCAAGGCGCCAAGTGCCTTGGCTAGCCCAAGTCCGGCACTATGAAAGGATGGAGACCGATGCCAGTGGTCTGAGACTTCCCATGGTGCTTGGCCTGGTCTTTCCCCAGCACAGAGGACGACGATCCAGAAGTCTGCGACTTGTAGGAGATCGACATGGGCCGATCCCGTGCCCTTCTCACCCAAAGGGATCAAAGATGAATGGTTCTCCACGGTCCTTAGGAGTGGATGGCGTTGATGCTGGAGTGGAAGGATTGGACTTACCCGATCTAAAGACTTTCTCCATCTTGACCAGCCTGGCACGACAACCTTTTGGGGTCATTTGAGCACACAGGTTGCAGCCTTGAACATTGTGTGATGCCCCCAGGCACATGATGCACACTTCATGTGGATCCGTTAAGGACATAGTCTGGGGGCACTGGGGGCACCGACGGAAACCCGATGCCACCATGAGATGCAGAGAGCCCGCAAAGGCTCAAAGGCCAGCGGACACCGAGAGAAAAAAACTCACTGACCAACGAGAAAACAACCTGGGAACTGGAGAGAGACCCAGTGCAGGAAGAAAGAAGCGAAAAAACCCCCCCACTTCATGGAACGTTTCCCGCAAAAAAGAGCATGAGCTCCACCACCACAAGATGACAGGTCCACAGAAAAGAAGAGACTGAAGAGAGACCCTGCGTGGACAGTGGCATGCTGGGCACACTTTGACAGAAGTTTTCCATGTCGGGCTCCATCTGATGATGTCACCCACTTGTGAGGACTACCATCCTGCTTGTCCTGGAAAATGAATCTTGTATGTGGCCGGTCATTACTTGTCATGATTTACCAATAAAATTATTTTTCCTACAATACAGTTTTTTGTTGTATTATTTCAATGAATATTAACTGGTGGAAGAATGCTTCCTTTGGAAGTAGAAGTCACCTAGTAGTCAGAAAAGAATGGCTTGGGGTGCATTACTCAGAGCTCTTCACTCCAGAAGGAAATTGATGAGGGCTGTCCGAGGGGAGAGGAAAGCCTTTTTGATCGTCTGTCCCTGCAGATGTCTGCTTCCTAATTCACTTTGAAGAACAAGTTTATGCACTTCCTCAGCATCCTGGGCCAACTGCTGGGGCACACCCACCGTGCCACAGGGTTTGTTATTTATCTGCAAAAATTGGAAGGAAAAAATGACTAGTTATTAACACGTGTATACAGCATCATCTAATACAACTTTCTCTCTCTATAGACAAAGACTCCAAATTCCTGTTGTGGTTGAGGATTAGATTCTGCATGCAGAGCTAGACAATTTTGCTGCAAATCTGCATAAATATTAATAGTTTGTATATTAAATAATATAAATCTTATTTTGGTTTTGGGTCATTGATGCAAGAGAGGGAGGGGTTGATTGGGAATGGGGGAAGGAAGAACGGGTTTGGGAAGGAAGGGGGAAGAACAAGTTAAGGAAAGAGGGAAGAGGAGGATCCTAGACTTGTAGAAAAGGGGTTTGGCAGGAGTGGGGAGGAGGAAGATCTTGGATCAGGAGCTAGATGGTAAAGGAAGGATCCAGGACAGTAGAAGAGAAGCATGTAGGAAGACAATCCAGATTCAGAAGGTGGGTAGAGGGACAAATACAATTTGGGATCAGGGGCTAGAGGTTAACAAAAAGAAGGGGGCTCCAGAATCAGGGTTAAGGGTAATGGAGGGAGAGAGAGAGAGAGAGAGGATCCAGAAAGAAGAATGTGGAGTGGAGACTGGAAAGGAGGACAATCTGAAATCAGGAGGGGGGAGAGGGAGGATTTGTGATTAGAGGTGAAGGAGGATTTGAGATCGGGGGGGGAAGGGGGGGAATGGCAAAAGAAGGAAGATTTAGGATTGAGGGGAGGGAAGATCCAAGATTTCTTTTTGGGGGGTGGGGAGAAGGTGGGAGGGGAGAAGCATTCTGGATTGGGGGTGGGGAGGGAAGGAGTCTGGATTGGGGGCAATAGTGGGGATATCCTCCTGCTGTCGTGTCATATCCACAACAGAAATACTCCCTTAGCTCCAGCCCTCTCCTCAATGCTCCATTCTATCACTCTCCCCAATCCCTAATTCCATCTTGTCCTTCCTCTCTCTATTCCTTCCCTCATACATACATACACTGGCATCAACCCTTTTGTTCCCTACTCCCCCTGCAGATCCCTCCTCTCATTTTCCACCCCTCAACAGATCTCCATTCTCACTCACCCCCAATCCTGGTCCTTCAAGGCAACTCTCCCGTCATCTGTACACATCAATGAATTACCCCTTCAACTTTATCCATATCTCCCCTTCCTTCCTCATGTTCCCAACTGAATACATGCTCTGTTTCTAACAAACTTACCTACTTTCATGGCCCCTTTTCACTTTCATTCCTTTCAACTTCTCACTCTAAGAGTTGGCTTTTCTCAGAGAACGCTCCTTCAACTGCTGCTTTTTGTTCTGGAGTGTTATCTTTTCACCCACACACCTCACTTACAGGCCGATGCAATATCATACGCTGGCTGCAGCGCATGGCTCAACCCAGCACTGGATGCGTGTCCATAACCCCCGATGCAAAACGGGGATTAGCATGTCCAAACCGTGTGTCCAATCGCTTGCATAGGTAATAGCACTCATCACATGTAAATGCATGTTGATGAAGCTATTATCTATTCCTCCGATGCAAAAAAAAAAAAAAATGTGTGCCAGACACGCACATTTTTAATTGCCAAAATTAACACCTGCCCTAAGCAGGCGTTAATTCTGGAAGAACCTAAAAAGTGTACAGAAAAGCAGAAAATACTGCTTTTCTATACTTCCTCCGACTTAATATCATGGTGATATTAAGTTGGAGCAACTAAAAAATTAGAATGTGTGTCCCCCCCCCCCAAAAAAAGGGTGCTGGTGGTCAGGTTAAGAAAAGGGATGCTCAATTAACGAGCCTTCTTTTTACCGTGGCACCCAATTTAAATATTAAATTGAGTGTCCGGGAGAGGTGGATTGCCGCGCGTTAAGAGAGTGGATGCTCAATCATGAGCGCCCATTAAACGCGCAATGATACTGCACCTGCCCGTTAGTAGGTTGTGGTGGAATGGTTAGCTGTTATTGTCCTCCTACTGCAAGTTTTAATCTATTCTTCCTCCTCAACCTTTTTTTCTTCATTTCATGCTTACCTCATTCGAGCATGAAAGGAAGAACAAAGCAGATGAGTAGCCTAGAGGTTAAAGCAGCGGGATATGAACCAGTGTTCAAATCCTGCTACCTCTCTTTGTGACCTTGGTCTAGTCACTTCAGCCTCTGTTGCCTCAGGTACAAACTTAGACCTAGATTTATGATTTTGCTATAAATATAGTGCCTGTGATAAAAAGAGAGAGAGAGAGAGAGACTCTTTATAAGGCTCTCGATATAAGTAAACCCTTTATACCACTGGGGCAACTAGTAATTCGGGGTGAGGTTTTCATGGTGGCCTAGGTTTTGGGGGGCACTTTTACAAGCACAGTCAGAGGCATGAACAGCACAGTAGGCCATCAGTGAGGATTTGATGTGATTTGGAATGAGGAAAGTTACACAAAGATGAGATTTGTACAATGTACTCTCGGCCTAGCTTGATAGCAGCTAGGTAGAGTGCATCAAACTAGGACGAGAGTACATTGTACAAATCTCATCTTTGTGTACCTTTCATCACTCCAAATCACATCAAATCTTCACTGATTTCTACTGTGCTGTTTGAACCTCTGACTGTGCACCTGCCCCCTGAGTTACTAGTTGCCCCTCTTACAGTGGTATAAAAAGTTGACTAATATGTGTGCCTCCCCAGAGGAGCTCTGTCTCTCCCCACCCCACTCCCCCTCTCCCCCCTCCTACCCAAAACGGGATTTGCGATTTTTAGTGCAAATCTCGTTTTGGGAATATTGTACAGCATAACACCAGAAAAAAAAGTGTAATTTCCGGTGTTAAAACCCATGATAATATGAGTTATGCTATCACACGCAATGCTAAGCAACTCTCATTTTAATTTACTCCGCCCAAACTCCTCCCATTTGGGAAAAATTGTAAGTTTTGCATGCGCATCTCGCGATGCGTTATCGCGGGGCGTTAGGGCCCTAATGCCCACAATAAGGCCCTAACGCAATTTGAAAAATGACCCTGTTATATTGTAAGCCCTCTGGGAATAGGGAAATACCTACCGTACCTTAATGTAATCAGCTTTGAAGTGTTGAAAAGCGGAATATAAATCAAATAAATAAACCTCCCTATTCACCCCAATTACCTCTCCTCCTCCATCAGCAACTTCCTTCCTTCTTTCATGCAGATGATCCCTCTCAGTCTTGTGCCTGAAAGCTCCTTGCCTTGACCTTCAGCTATGCTCTAATGCAATGGGTCCCTAAACTTTTTAAATGAAGAGCCACATGGTACATTTCAAATTACCAAGAGGCAAGAGGTCTGGGGGTAGAGGGAGAGGGTTGTCCCTTGGAGCCTGGCACTTTCAGTGTGGAAGAGGGGAGGCAGGCGGCAGAGGATGGCAGATAGAATGTCAGTAAAAATATTCCTAGGAAGTTGGCAATCCTGCCACACCCTGGAAACCCTATTCCTCTTCCCCTCTTTTTAACTATCTGCATCTATTCTCTGGGAGTGAGCGTGTGTTGGCGGGATGGTGAATGGCAGGAAGATGCATTTGTGGCACATACTCTCCCACTCACACCCTCCAATACACTTTTTTTCTTCTCCCCTCCTCTCACTCCTTTTCTCTTCTCACACCCCTTCTTTCCTTTTTACTCACATTCCCTCTCCCTCTCCTTCCTTTCACTCACACTCCCTCCCTCCCCCCTCCACTCCTCTCATCCCTTTTCTCTTCACACTCCCGCCCCCCCCTTTCATCCAGTTTCTACTCTTCTCATTCAAACTCACTCCCCTTTCTTACCCCTTCTCCATCTTCATAGTTCCTCCCTCCTTCCCCCACTCACACCCTCCAATACACTTGGTTTCTTCTTCCCTCCCCTTTCTCACTTCCTATATCCACTCTTCTTATTCAATCTCCCTCCCTTCTCTCATTCAATCTCTCCCTTGCCTTTCACTCCTTTCCCCTCCTCACTCACATTCTGTTCCTCTCCTCTTGCCCCCTATTAATTCCTCATACTTCTTTCCCCTCCCTCACACTTACCTCTCCGCTCACCTCACAGCACTTCTATTCTGCTCTTGGGGGTTGGGGACCCTACCAACCCTTCCTCGCTCCACCACCATACAACACTTGCAGTTTCACTGGCAGAGGTTGAGAACCCTGCCAGCATTTTCTGCTTTTGTTGTCACTGTGCATGGTAAAAAAAAAAAAAAATGGCTGCAAGCGAGGGAAACATAGCTCTAGGGATTGGATTTGGCCCGTGGGCTGTAGTTTGGGGGACCCTGGCTCAACTGTCCTGACTCACTAGCATGGCCACTGCCTTATTCTCATCCAATTGCTCTCTCAGGCTTCTCCACTTCTTATGACTTTCATTCTTGACTACCAACACCTTTGGAAATCTCAAGGCTATTGACTCTTGGATCCTCTGCAAACTGTCTCATCTCTGTTCCATAACCTTGCCAGAGTTTGCTGATGATGCAGTTTCTTCTCACAACACTATACCTTCCCTCTGCTTTGGACACTGTTTCCCCAGCCTTCCTCTATCCTGTAAGAGGTACTAAACCCCCAACTTCAGCTCAACTCCACAGTTTTTTGCCTGCTCTGCTGGTGTGTATCTGGTTAAAATCCTGTTCCCATGCCGACTTCTTACACTCAGATTCACGCTCACTCCTCACCTCCTGTTAATGCACTTGCCGACCAAGCCTCCTAGGTTCATTTGACAAATACTTTTGCTCTAATCTCCATGTCTTCACTGTATGTGTCTCCCTCCATCTCTCATCCCCTCCTTCACTTTCTGTCCAGGGTATGGCCGATTTCTTCCATGTCAGGGTTTACTCAAGGTTAATTCTGAGTTCTCCATCAGGCTTCACACTTTAGCTCCCCCACTTCAATTCCCCTTCTCTTTCCCTCAGCAACTGCCACCTTTTCTTGCTTTTGTGAAATCACTGAAGAGGAAACTGATTTTCTTCTCTCCACCTCCAGACTCATCCAATTTCCCATGCCACACTACCATAAGTATCAAAACCAAGCATATCACTGAAACCTCATTGTTCAACTGTATCCCAGCAGAAGCGACAGGGTTTGCAGTGCTTGGGCTATATGTAAGGGAGCAACTAAATAACCCCTAGACAGAACCTGAAAAGTGTAAGTTATACAGGGCAGGAAGTACAGTACATCAGGATGTCTCAAGTGTCATCCAGTGACCAGTGAGTAGAATTTTCTTTGAACATTTCTATAAGCAGAGAACAGGCCCCTATCCTTGTGATAAAACATGGCTCCTGGTTACCAGTTTGACATGGGTTTAGAACTCCATATCATAATAGAAGGTAAAATATCATCCATATGTTTACAATTAGATTCTATTCCAGCTTGGTTTGTCCTTGCCATAAGAAAGGAGAAACACTCTACAAAATGAGCAAACAGATCTCAGAGCTTGAGGCATTTTACTCAGTCATGTGCTGAGCCTTGGAACGGACACACCACATTGAGGAATGAAACATTTGATCTTAGTCATACTAGTGTATGAGCTTTAGCCCAACAAAATGATGAAAACTCTTACCAGAACCGATACCTCCACAATGTCTGGCTGCTGGAGATACTCTGGGTCCAGGCTGGGCCAGGATTGAAGCAGCACATCAGCATCCCACTTATAATGGGTACACAGTTTATTTGGCACATGTTCCATGCCTGTGTTGCAAAATAAATTGTAAATGTGTCAAATAAATACTGTAACTACATTAAGAGAGGATAAAAAAAAGGTCCAGTGTTTGTTAAATTCAGACTGCAGCCCTGGGAGGAATTAATTTTGTCTTGTTTAAGCAAGGAGTAAGTTACAATCAGGGACACAGATGCTACAATAGTAAAGTGGAAATATGAATGTGCCTGAATTCTAGAAAAGCTAAAACAATTTTTTATTTTTATTTTTTTTAACTTTGTATTTATTTATTGACAAAGTTGAAATACAAGCAAGGCCAGAATCTCATACAAACGTCTCCATCAAGTATAAACAAAGAGTAACATCACCAGATTGCTCTCCACTAATTACATGGAATGATAAAATTTCCAGTAGGGGTCCCAGATTCTATTATGCAACAATTCTTTATCTTGAAACATATATGTTAATTTCTCAAGTAAGGCGACTTCATGGACCTGGGTCCTCCACTGTTCCAACATAGGCACCGATTTCCATTTCAAAGCACTTGAAAGATGCGCCACATGTAGCAGGAAACAGGTTATTTTTCAATTGGATCCAGATAATAGTAATTGTAATAGTAAAGAATAGGGCTGCTATTAATATGAAGCAATTGGCAATTGGCTGAAGCCTCAGTACCACAAGAAGTCCTGCAGGCCCATTGCACAGACCTAGAGCTCAAGGAGATATAACCTTCCCCAGCTTCTGATTAAGGTCCTAGACCCAGTTATGGCTTTCAGAGGGGCAGTAGAAAAGGCAGCCTGAGAAAGAATCAGTATGGGGATCATAGGTCCTGCCATGGTCCTACACTCTCCTCCCAAGTAGATTTCTGATTACAAAGGAACTCACGTAGACTCAGGGCCATTTGGGGACCAGTGAGCATGCACTAGATCACAGGTGTGTTGATGATTCTCCGTTTCTTCTGCTGCCACTCTCTCTACTGGGTCCAGGAATGGCCAATTGAGATGAGAGAGTCGATGTGTGAAAGAGTAAAACTGGAGGCTCAACAGCTGGAGAATTTTTTTTTTTTTTTTTTTTTTTAATACCAGGGGGACGAGGGGGGGGGGGGAATGGGGTAGAGAGGCTAAAGAGATGGAGATGTTCGGGGTAGGGGCTTAAAGACTGAAAATGGTGGTTGGTTGTAGGTTAAAAGGCTTAGAATGGGAGCAGGAAGAGGGAATGTTGGGGGAGTGATATTATGAGTTAATGCCGCTTGTGATCGTGGCTCCCCCTATTTCCTATATTGTCTAGCATTGTTAACACATATTGGGGGCCATCAGTGTGTGCTTATTTCTTGTTTGTTGCATTAACCAATAAAAATTGTTAGTCCAAAAAAAAAAAAAAGGCTGGAGATATTGGGGGGGGGGGGGAGGCTCAAGATTAGAGATGGGGCAGAGAAGCTGGCTCAGAGATTGAAGGTTGGGAAGGGAAGGCTTAGGGATTGGAGACTGGAGGGCTAAAGGACTGGTGGTCAAGGACAGGAAAGGGAACTCAAAGACTGGAAAATAGGGGTAGGAGAAACTCAAGGACTTGAGATCTGGGGAAGGGGGAGGATCAAGGGTTGGGATGTGAGCTCAAGGACTGGAGATCAAGGGGTAGGGGTGGGGGTGGAAATAGGGTAAGAGGAAGAAAACATGGAATGGAAGGCAGTGGTGAAGAGGTGGAGAGATATGGAATTGGGGGGCAGGGGGGAAGGAGGAGGAGAATAGAGGACAAGGATCTAGTATAGGGGCCCCACTTCTACTTTGGATCCCAGCATGTCTAGAGAGACAACAGGTACACAGTAAATTCAAAAGCACAGGAATCACAAATTCTCCACAGATCAAAAAGGTCTAATAGGAGATCTAATAAGACTAGAATTGCATGGCAATTTTAAAAGAATACATTTTATGACTCCATGACCTGCATGTGTGCATTATAGTTGCTCCAGGGTGGGTGAGTGCTGTTTATGGATAAGGAGTGCATGGGTGGTGGTGGTGATGTATGCGTTAGGGAAAATGTATGTGGGAGGGTGGTGTGGGTTTGCATGTGGGTTTGGGGTATGCATATGTGCACCGTTATCAGGAGATTCACTATAATCACAAAAAACATTCCCAACTCCAGACAGGGTAAATGCTCTGGAAGCTATTTCTTCTCTTAAAAAGCATGTTTGTGCAAGGTACCTTTCCACAGCTCGGATGCTAAGTGTGGGGCCATAGGTGCAATCATGATGCAGAGGGCAGCCAAGGCATCTTCAAATTCGGCACTGTGCAGAATGAGACGCCGAGGGGCTTGCTATAAAACAGGAGAGAAATAAGAACCAATGAATGACAGATATTAAAAATACATTAAAAAAAAAATAGAGCTGAGATTGAGAGCAACTGACTGGACACTGCACTCTACAGCCCTACAGCAACGCAGTGCTCCCAACAGAGGCAAGACAAACTGTTTTTGCCCATATACAGATTTCTGCTTACAGATTGTTAATTTAGGCCAAAAGTAAAATATACAAACAAATAAATCTAGTTAGTTCTTCATCAACAGAATACGGTAACGCAGTGCTCTAGTAATTATTATATTTATTCTTTTATTTTATCTATTTTAATTTGTCATATTTTATTGTGATTTTGCTTTCATTGTGTTATTTAGAAAATGATGTTACTGAGGGCAGTTTTATAAAAATGGGTAAAACAGATAACTTATCTGGCTAAAGTTCGCAGGATAAGTTATCAGGGATATTCAGCAGCATAAATATACTGTCAAATATCCCCAAATAAAGTTATCTGGCTAACTTCAGTTGGCTAACTTAAAATCTAACTGGCTATCTTTGAATATCTGGCTAAAGGTACTGAATTCAAACAATATTGCTGCATGAGCGCTGACACATTAAAAAACAAAAAAAACCAAAACAAAACAAAAGTTGAGACCAACAGCTTCCGCCCCCCTCCGAGTAGATTTCAAAATTAGGCCAGTTAGGTTCATGCCTCCCCAACCCCAAACTCTTCGAAATGATGTACGGTAAACAATTGTAGAGCTGAATGGCCCAAGGAGGTGGGACAGCCCCCCCCTTGGTGTTTCAAATGTTCTAACTTGTTAGGGGGGTGCTCCCTTCATGCCCCCTCCCCCATCCCATCTCTACCTCCTTGGCTGGAATCCCCAAATGGCAAAGGCTGCTGGGCCTGCAGTATAAGCACACCACATCTGGCGGTGTCAGTCGTCATTACTCCTACAGCAAAGCCAGTATCTTACGCTACCATTGCTGCTCTCAAGGAAATGACTAGTGCTGCTGACGGAGGTACACTTGTACCACAGCCCTGGCAACCTTTGCCATTTGAGGGTGCCAGCCAAGGAAGTGGGGGCGGGGGAGGGGGGGAACACACCATACCAAGTTAGAATATTTGAATTCCAGAAGGTGGGGGACTGTTCCGTCTCCTTGGGACTTTTGGGCTGACATCTTTTTGCAACATTTCAGGGAACTTGGGAAAGGTTGTGGGCATGGACCCACCTGTCCGATTTTGAAATCTGCTTGGGGGGGGGGGGGGGGTGTCATGGCTGCTGGCCCAGGCTTTCGGTTATTTATCTTTTTATGCGGCTATATTCTTAACTATAACTATAACTTTAACGTTGCTTCAAATAAGTTTCCTGGCTAACTAATTCCTGCCCCAGAACGCTACTGAAACCACCCCTTACTTATTCGTCTAAATATGAATACGCTTAAATGTTGATTGGCTTTAGTTTTCAAGATATGCTATTGGGTCAGTATATACGATCTTTGACCTGGGAATTGCAGAGGATAAGTGAGTTAAGAAGGGAAAGGATCTCTAATTAAACCAGAGATGATACATTTAACCGTGCATTATGTGGCAAGGGAAAAACAGTGTGGAAAGTCTTCCAGTTAGTGGTAAATTTTCTTGGAAACAACAAGGAAGAGGACTACAAGGAGTTGGTGGAAAACCTTCCCAAGGCATACAAAAGCTTTGGCTGCAACATATCACTAGAGATACATTTTTTGCCCTCTCCATTGTTGTCCACCAAACTGCAGAGCAGTGAGCGATGAGCATGGTAAATGATTTCACTAGAACATTGCAGCAATGGAAAAACAGTATCAGGACAAATGGAGCCCATTAATGCTTGCAGATTATTGCTGGACAGTGACAAGAGATGTTCCATTTAATGAATTCAACATCTAAGCCAAGAAGAGCCAAGTACCCACTGAATAAACGGCAGGGGAAGCAGAGAGCTTCCCCTGCCGTTGAAGCTCTCTGCTTCAATGGCAGGGGAGAAAGACTGACACTTCACTTTCAATGCATATCCAGCATAACCCTCTGCTTCAACGGCAGGGGGAATGAAGAAAAGTGGATCTATATACAGACAACAAACAAGGACTGAATTACATAGTCTGGGTAAACAAGCATGGGTGTAGCTTGCTTATTGCGGCGGTTACTACCCCTAACTAATTAAGCTAGATATTTCACTTAGGTGCAGCTCCAACACTGCTGTCTACATTAATGGTGGGGGTGGAAGGGAAACAGAACCAAAAGGTTACTAAGAACCAAGAGTAACAGATAAGTATGAGAGAAAAAAAAAAGTGCGAAGCTTGCTGGGCAGACTGGATGGGCCGTTTGGTCGTCTTCTGCCATCATTTCTATGTTTCTATGTTGAACGCAATTGGCAGCAGCATTAGTAATGAAAGTCAGTACAGGATCCGTGAGCCAGTAAAAGCTCACAGGCCCTGCAGTGGCCCCAGTCCCTCCTCACACATGGCTTCCTGTTAACATGGAAACTCAAGCGAGGGCGGGACCATTGCAGGACCCAAGAGTGCATGCTAGCTCAAAGATCCCATGCTGATTTCCACTAATTCTGCTGCTGGTGATGTCTGGAGAGGACTTGTGACCCTGGCTGGAGGTTTTGTGACCCCGTTTGGGAAGCTCTGCCATACACACTACAAATGAAAACTCACACTCAGAATACCACACTAAAATTGCAGCAAAACCCTCAATATTATTTTATTTATTTATTTAGCATTTTTATATACCGACTTTCCAATAACAGAATTACTGATCAATTCGGTTTACATTCTAAACAATAACATTGACAAGTAAATGTCTTACAATGAACAGGTCGATATAACTTGGATTAGTACATATGGGGTTAATAACATAAGTAAAAGATACGGTGCCTAATGTAGGCTAAATAAACAGTTGATAGTTATAAGACTGGGTTTTGATATTAGACTGCCAAAGTTCAAGTGAGTTCTATTTCTTTCTTTTACCCACACATAAACACACACATACATATATACATATATATGTGAAGGGTATTCACCAGGCAGCTACACTGCCAGCAGTGGTTCAAAGCCCCACTCTTCAAGTTGCTGAAAGGAGTAAGCTTACATACACACACATACAGGTACAGAGAAACAGACAACTTACACCCAGACAGATACAGGGAGAAATAGATATCTATTACCCACACCGACACCGACACCCCACACCCAGACTGACAGCCAGAGAGTGAAACAGACAGCCAGACACAGTTACTCCATACCTAGACAGATAGAGGGAGTCAGTCACTCAACAGATAGAAAGGCACACCACACCCAGAAAGAAGACAGACAGATCACAAAAAGAGTGACAGACACACCACACCCAAACACAGGCAGAAAACATCACACATAGAGACATAGACCATACACACAGACCAAAGCACACTCTGACAGACAAACCCAAAGATACACATTCCACATCTTGACAGACCCTAGACCCGTAGTGAGACGCACTATACCCAGCCATACAGGCCATACATCACAATGATAAGGGCTGGAAAAATTTTCAAAAAATTTAGGTGCCAGCCAAAATTTTTTAAGAGCTGATAAGTATTCAGTTCCAGTCTGCCACAATTTTTTTTTTGCTTGTTTACTATTTTCATTAATTTTCATAATTTTCTCTGTAGTTACGTATTTTTCTCGTTTTGTTTTTTTTTACACTTTTTGGGCCAGATATTCAAAAGGCAGATAGCTGGAGAAGTAGGATTTCTCCAGCTATCTAGCGGCCGCTGACTATCTGCTCACGTTCAGTGGCCGCTAGATAGCCGGTTACGTTACTTATCTGGCTAGTTGTTAGGTGCACAACTTTGTGGGCAGGCAGAAGGCGGATCAGGGCAGTGCTACTTAGCCAGATAACTTATCCGACTAAGTAGCGATATTGATACTTATCTGGAAAAATTGCCTGTCTAAGTTTAGACCTGCTCACTAGATTGTCTAAACTTAGATGGCTATAACTTATGTGGCTAAGTTGCAATATATACGAGGACATTCAGCGGCATAGCCATGCCGCTGAATATCATTGTAACTTAGCTGGATAATTGTTATCTGGCTAAGTTATTTAGCTGGCCAGGATTTGAATATTGACCCCTTTGCCTTTAATCTCCCTTCTCCACCTCCTCATTCTCTCTGGCCTCTTTGCTCATTCCCCTCCTCTACGTCACCACTTCTTTTCCCTTGGCGGACAACAGCTGTGATTTCTCTCCCTGGATAAAGAACCCTTGGTAGCAGGAGGAACTCCTTCTAGGCTGAGGCCTGAGGGTGCTAAGTTTCCTGGGTTGTGGAACACCCCTAGTGTCTCTTCCTCATGGTCTAATTCGGCCACAGAGTAAGCCGCTTCCCACCTGGGCTCGCCACAGCAGAAGCAGCTCCTCTCCCTGGCCCCCCCCCCCCCTGAAAGAAATGCATCGATAAGCCATGGCACGCTTACAATGAAATCACTATGTTCTGGCAGCTCCCTCCTTCCTGAGCTTGCACTGACTCCAAGGCAAGGATACTTCACAGCGTAGCCATTTTTTCTTCCTTGATTGTGTAGTGGGATCCCCAGATTGCGGGTGGGCTAAATCCCAGGGACTACATAGTTCCTAGGGCTCTCTTCCTTTCCAGATCATTCACTCACTCAGACTAATTTCTTAGCCCCTGGGCCGTCGGGTTCATCCGGCAGGGAAGAGGTATAGATCTCCAGAGCCCCTGGTGCAGTGGTGGATAACACAACTCAGTCCAACTTCACACACAATGGCTGGGGTAGCAGAAGTCAAAGGCACCATTAAATGAAGTATGGAGTCCAATGGTGGTGCTCAACTGAAAAATCTTTACTTCAAATTAAAGAGGATGATCCAAGAAAATATGGCAAAAATCATTAGGAGCAAGGTAAAAATTATAACCAGGAAGGCAATGGTTTCTTTGTTCATGGTGCATTGATTAGCCATTCTCCTTCCTAACTGATCCAGTCTCCACAATCCCTTCCCCAAAGAGAGCGATATGATTGTTCTCGGTACAATCATAAACCGGGAGGAAATAAAACCTCCAAAATAAATGTCTCAAAAACTTGCTCCAACAGTTCTTTTCAAACCATCAGCAGCTTCACCCACTGGGGAAAAACAGCCAACTTCCAATGTCTACAACAAGGGGAAACTGACCTTACTGCAAAACTGGTCTCAAAATCTCCAATGACTTCTTCAAATTTATACCCCAAAATCCTAAACCTTTGCTGTTTACTGGGCACAAAGATGAAAATCAGAAATCATGCCTTTCAAGACCAGAGGTTCGCCTGTCCTTCAGGATCTGGATATCAGCGTCTCAATGGCAAAAGTCCAGCTGTACTCCAAACGTCTTCCAAAAACCTAAGCTTCTCCCAAACTCCAAGTTCAGTTCACTGTGAAGCAGCAAAGACCTCTTCTTGATCAGTCGGTCAGGGATGCAGAAAGACCTCCTCGATCAATCCTTGTGGAGGAAAGACCCTTTGCATATGCTCAGAGGGAATTATATATCCCTGAGACACATCCCACAAAAGGGAGGGGCAAAAGCAAAGGGAGGACTCAAAAAACGAAAAACCCTAGGAATGCTAGAAAAACAGAGCCAAAATATATCAGATGCTACAATTAATTGGGCAGTGAGCGTTCCCTCCTTTCAGGTCGCTCAGGCTTCCCCAGTTTGATCACCCCCTGCCACACAGCATTCTATGATATCCTGAATAGTTCAAAACACTAAATCTGACTGGGAAAGGGGAGGGCGGGGGTAGATAAGCGGCCATGGCCTGAGGTGCCACTCTCCTCCTACTTCTGGCTAGTGGAAGCAGGTAGGAATGGCAACAGGTATGGGGAGGAAAGGAAGGGTGGTAAAAATTGATTATTAGGGAAGGGAACCTGTGCTGAGGCTGGAGGAGATGGAAGAAAAGAGAAGATGATGGCTGCAGTAGAGGGCAAAGGAGGATCAGAGAAAAAGAGAGAGTGTCTTTGTGTCTATCCCCTCCACCATGACTTCCTCCTCCTATGGATGATTATTTACAGGGTTTGATGATTTCCCACTATTTCATGGGTAGGGACTTTTGTTTTCAATTTTGATTTCATTTTTTTTCCTAGGAATTTCAAAGTTATTACAAAAACAAAATCAGTGGAAAAATTACTTTTCCACTGATTTTTCTCCTGTTATATAACAAAGTCATTTTTCCACATATATTTTTTTGTAATAACATTTAAATTCCCAGGAAAAATAACTTAAAAACTGAAAATGAAGGTCCCTATTCATGGGAAACAGCCATATTTGTGGCAGGGGCCAGATTTTGCTGTCCTTGCCATTATGGGAAATCATGGATTATATCTATTTCTCACTAAAAAACTAATGCCATCAACCCCTAGAGAACACACACCACTCCCACATCCTTAGAATAAGGGACATGCAGAGGGATTGTAGAACCAAAAATAGTACATCAGTAAATGATCCAAGGAGCAAGTAGTGCTTTCTAAAAGCATAAATTAACAATCACAGGATGCTCCAAGCTGAGAATGTGTGTTAACTGCATCTGGGCTCATTACGGACTCGATCAATTTAATTTCTCTAAATGAAAGGGGATACAAGCAAAGAGAGAAAATCAGCTGGTGATGAAAATGTTGGACTTCTGCAGTACTGTTATACTTATACCACTTTGCTCAAATATAATTATAATTGCTTTCCTTTTCCATTTATTATGCTATTTTCTGAAGGAAAAGAAATATGTACGTGTGTGTGTGTGTGAGTGTAGGTGTGTACATGTGTCCCTAATAACTTTTATTTGGTGTTCTATCAAAATCAAATTTAGATTTTCAGGACATGAGGACTCCGATAGGAATGTGTGATTTTCAGATCTATATTTATGAGAGGACTATGGATGCGTGGGTCCAGAAAACAGGATCCTTTACATCTGGGTGAAATTTCTTGTAAGTAGATCTTCACTGGGATAGTCATGTTAGTCTGGTGTAGCAAAAATGACAAGAGGCAGGAGGCACCTTATAGACTGACCGATTTATTGAGATGTGAGCTTTCAAGGACAAAGTCCACTTCATCAGATGCATGATGATGATGTGGACTCTGTCCTCGAAATCTAAATTGGTTAGTCTATAAGCTATCATACCTCACTAAATGAAAAACAAATCAGATCTTATGTTCACAGTAACTGAGCAACCTAAACCTTCCCTGCGAGGAGGTGACTTTGAGAGAGTTTTGTTGCAGAAGAAGCAAAAGTGGATTTACTATTTTGGGACTGTGGAACCAAAAGGATTGAATAAGGAGATTGATTGGTCGGTTTTTCAAGACTGACATGGTGTCTTTAAGTTTTTTTTTTTTTTTAGTGATTGACATTCATTCATCATTTGACGTCATTCCCTATACTTGGTTAGTTAAATGCTATTACCTCCCTTCACTCTGAACGCGTTTGCCATCTTGAGTGTATGCATCCGGCTGATTAAATGTATGTGTGTGTGTAGTTTTTGTTTCATTTTTTTTTTAGTTTAATTTTATATAAGAAAAATGTTGATTTCATCTTTATTTTTATTTATTTTATTTATTTATTTAAAACTTTTATATACCGAGGTTCAGGTAACAAGGTTACTAATCACTTCGGTTTACATTCAACATTAAAATGACTTAATAGTGTCTTACAAAGAACAAGGAAAGAAGAACTGGGATACAACTCATTTTAAATAACAAATAACTAAAGTACAAATGAATAGGATTAAAACTTGCACGCAAAAAGCCTGGTGAGCAAGAGTTGACAGGTAATAAGTTGCTAATGAATCAAGAATTATTGAGCGGTGGGAAAACATATTTGTAGTTGATAATATAAAAAAACCCTGAATAAGGCTTTGTTCGCCAAAACATGGACCATTTTGGATTAACAGAGTTGCTTACCTGTAACAGGTATTCTCCTAGGACAGCAGGATGTTTATCCTCACAGATGGGCGACATCATCAGATGGAGACCAGCATGGAAAACTTTTGTCAGTTTCTAGAACTTTGACTGGCACATTGAGCATGCCCAGCATGCCACTATCTGCGCATTCACTCGCGTCCCCTCTTCAGTCTCGTACATAGAATTCACAAGTGAAAAAATAAAATAAAATGCAGGAGAATCCAACTCTGCGGGTGGGCAGGTTTCCTGAGGACTAACACTCTGCTGTTCTAGGAGAACACCTTTTACAGGTAAGCAACTCTGCTTTCTCCTAGGACAAGCAGGATGGTAGTCCTCACTGATGGGTGAATACCAAGCTACAGGCTGCTCCCGGTAAGGCTTATAACCAACAAGCATCGAACCAGGTGCCAATGGGCACAAAAGTTACTGCGGAGCTGCTGGTAACACAGGGAGACAGCATGTACCCAAACAATGGGCCCTAGGCTGGGAGAGTTGGGTTTTTAAGCCTGGAAGAGGTTAAGAAGGACAGATTGGCTAAAGTTACTGCCATGTCGACCATTCTTGTCCAAACAGTAGTGAGCAGCAAACGTGGGTAGGGAATTACACATTGTGGCTCTGCAGATTTCGGCAATAGGAACTGCTCATAAGTGGGCTCCCGATTCCGCCATGGCTCTCACTGAGTGAACCTTAACGCGGCCCCTAATTTGAAGGCCTGCCTGTGTATAGCAGAAGGAGATTCAATCCGCCAGCCAGTTGGACAGAGTTTGTTTGCCCACCACCACGCCCATTCTGTTTTTGTCAAAGGATATGAAGAGCTGTGGGGACTGCCTGTGGCCTGCAGTATGTTCGAGATAGAAGATAAAAGCCCTCTTACAGTCCAAAGTATTTAGAGCCCATTTGCTTTGGTGAGAATGACGTCTCGGGAAAAAGGTGGGCAGAATAATAGACTGATTATGGTGAAACTTAGGGCAGAAACTTAGGGTGAGTATGCAGGACCACCCTTTCATGAAAGAAGTTTGTGTAGGATGGATACGTCACCAATGCCTGAAGCTCACTAATTCTGTGAGCCGAAATGACCACTACAAGGAACAGAACCTTCCAGGTTAGGTACCTCAGATTGCAGGAGCACATAGGCTCGAACGGGTCATGCATGAGCCACGCTAGCACCATGTTGAGGTCCCAGGACAAACAGGACAACGCATGAGGGGCTTCATCTGAAGCAACCCTTGCAAAAGTCGCCCTACTATGGGCTGCACAGAGATGGGCGTACTACCAATACCTTGATGGTAAGTGTTGATGGCACTCAGGTGGCCCCTGACCAAGTTGGTCTTCAGGCCAGCCTCCAAGAGGTGCCACAGGTAGTCTAATAACTGTGGCATGTGGCAGGTGAATAGATCCAAGCTATGACCCCCTCACTGAATGGAGAACTTCCTCCACTTGAGCCTGTAAGACTTCCTGGTGGAAGCTACCAGTATCTGAGACACATCATCAGAGAGGTCGAGGGACTGCAGGACTAGCCTCTCAATATCCAGGCCGTCAGAGCTAATGACCTGAGATTTGGAAGGCATAGCCTTTCCCAATCCTGTGTGATCACATCGGGGGAGATCCCCAGATGGATGGGCTCTCTGTCTGACAGGTCCTGCAGGATTGGAAACCAGACCTGGCTCGGCCAGTACAGGGCCACCAGGATCATGGTCCCCTTGTCTTGCTGGAGCTTCATGAGTCTTCATTACCAGCGAAAGTGGAAGATACGCACACAGAAGACACTTGCCCCAGTAGCAGGCAAAGGAATCTGAGGTTGGCTTCCCTTCGCTCCTGTACAGGGAGCAGAAGTGGCTGACTTTGCTGTTGCAAGGGGAGGCAAAGAGATCCACATCCAGAAGATCCGGTCTGCTACAGAGGAGTCCAGTGACTACTCGTGTGTTCGGAACGCCCGACTCAGGCGGTCCACCACCACATTTTCCATCCAGCCAGGTAAATCGCTTGCAAGAGCATGCCTTGGGATAGGGCCCAGGACCATATTTGCACTGCCTCCTGACAAAGGAGGAAAGAGCCCGTGCCTTCCTGCTTGTTGATGTACCACATCGCAACTTGATTGTCTGTTTAGATCAGGACAGCTTTGTGGGACAAATGATCCCAAAATGCCCAGAGAGCGTAGCGGATCGCTTGGAGCTCCAAGAAGTTGAGGCAGCAGCGAGCTTCCTGTGTCATCCATCAACCCTGTGTACGGAGGCTGTCCACATGCGCTCCCCCAACCCAGGGTGGTGAGCACAATCTGGTGCTGGGGGAGCTTGAAACGGAAGTTCACGCTCCAGATTGGAGAGATTTTCCCACCAAGACAGGGAGGCCTGAAGAGGCTGCGTGATTCAGACATGTGCATTGAGGTCCTGGGCTGTTTACAGCCACTGAGAGCACAGGGTCCATTGAGCACTGCGCAGACACAAGTGGGAGAATGGGATAACATGAACAGACGCAGTCATGTGACCCAGAAGATGGAGCAACAGGCGAACGGTAACCTGACGACTGCAGCAGCCCAAACCCGCCAGTGATGCCAGGGCAGAAATGCTTTGGCCTGAACCGTGTCCAGTCTGGTTCCAATAAAGCCCAGATGTGGAGATGGGCTGAGATGGGACTTGGGATAGTTGAAGAAAAATCCCAGAGACTGCAGCACACGGGCAGTTAGCGTCAGGGAGCTGAACTCCCCCTGCTGGGTGTTGCTTCTTATTAACCAATTGTCTAGATAGGGGAACATGTGCAATCCCTGCCAGTGCAGATGTGCTTCCACAACCACCAGGCACTTGGTGAAGACCCATGGAGCTGAAGCAAGGCCGAAGGGTAACACACAGTATTGGAAATGCTCCTTGCCCACCAGAAAGCGGAGATACTTCCTGTGGCTGGGGAAGATCTCGACGTGGGCATAGGCATTCTTTAGGTCGAGTGAGCAGAGCTAGTCTCATTTTTGCAGGAGAGGGATCAGGGTGCCCAAAGAGACCATCTTGAACTTTTCTCTTTGAAGAAACTTGTTCAAGGCCCTCAGAGCGAGAATAGGGTGCAGGCCCCCTGTTTTCTTTAGGATCAGGAAGTACCGAGAGTAGAACCCCTGGCCCCGCTGGCAAGGGGTGGGGGGGATGGTTTCAACCACCCCGGCCATTAGTAGGGCAGAGAGCTCTGTCATAAGCACTTCCTGATGAGAGGCAGATCCCACAATGGACATGGGGGAGAGTCCGCAGGGACAACCCTGAAATTCAACTGGTACCCTCGGCGAATGATGGGAAGAACCCACTGGTCCAACATAATGCTGGGTCAGAGGTCTGCAAATAGACGTAGCTGGCCTCCAACCGGAGGGGGGGGGGGGGGGGCAGGGAAACAAGGGTAAGGCAATCTGGCACATGCTCAGTCGCCCATAGTCAAAACCCCATAGTTGGGTTTTTTTTAAGGGGGCTGGTTGAGGCCTGGGGGTCCGCTGTTGATGAGAGTGACCCCGAGAGCTGGCACATGAAGTGCATGCCTGAGAGGCCGGAGGGTAGTACTTTCTCTGGTGGTAAAAAGACTTCCTGGAGCCCTGTCGTGAGGAGTTCCTGATCGAGGTCGGTGGATCTGAGATACTCGTTGAGAGGTGTTGCAGGGTCTTGTGGTGGTCTTTTAACTGGGCCACCATGTCCCTAACTTTATCTCCGAAGAGATTCTCTCCTGTGCAGTGTAAATCTGCCAGCTTCTCCTGGACCTCTGGTTGAAGGTACGAGGCATGAAGCCAGCCCATTCTGCAGGCATCAATGCCCACTGCAGCCACCCTTGCTGCCATTCCAAAAATGTCATAGGTGGACCGCACCTCGTGTTTGCCCACCTCCAGGCCTTGCTGCACTACTGCCATGAAAGCGTCCTGCTGCTGTTGGGGCAGGTGTTCCAACAATTCTTAGATTTGCTTCCACAGGTTTCGGTGGTATTGGATCATATACAGTTGGTAGGACACAATACGGACAATGAGGATAGCGCCCTGAAAGACCTTTCTACCTAGGGCATGTAAGGCCCTGTGTTTCCGACCTGGCGGGGCAGAGGGGTGTGGGTGCGAGAGTGCTTGGCCTTGGGCAGACACTACCACCACAGACTGGTGCGGGAGGTGGCGCCTCTCAAAGCCCAAGGCTTGTTGCACCAGGTAAATAGAATCTGTCTTCAGATTGACCAGAGGAATGGACACAGGGTGCTCCCAGATCCTAAGGAGAAATTCCTTGAAGATCTCATGGACTGGGTCAGCCACTATCTCCTTTGGGGCATCAACAAACTGGAGGACCTCCAGCATTTTGTGCTGAGCGTCCTCTTCAGTGAGGAACTGGAATGGGATGGCCTCGGCCATAGCCTGGACAAAGCCCGCAAAGGAAAGATCCTCCAGGGGAGACCGATAATTCTCATCTGGTGGAGTTGGCTTGGAAAGGAGGACGTCTGAGTGTTCTCAGGAAGACTTAGATGTGTCATCTTCCCAGGGATCTTACAGGGGCTTCTCCTTGCTAGGGTCCCTGCCTAAATCTCTCGGTTTTTACATCGAGGGCCCCATAGGCATCGACAGCACAGAGGGCATCTATGGCACTGAGATCCCCGATGGTCCAGGAATGGGACTGGAGAACCCTGGCCATGGCACTAAGGCCCCCGTCACCCACAAAGATTTTTTCTCCTTGGAGGATCCAATGAGAATCACTTCAGAGTGGGGCATTGGTGGCTGCTGGGGAACTGATGGTCCCCCGGGCACCGGCTGCGTCAGACGTACGCCCAGAAGGACATCTAGGGGCTCTAGCAAGGGTGCTAAGAGAGACGGCGCAGGCTCTGGCACCTGCATGGGGACCGGTGCAGATGGCGGCTCCATATCCCTCAGGGCTTGGAGCAGCGCCTGCTAAACTCTGTGGTCCAACTCCTCCTGAAAGTCCGCTGTAGTTAAGATGGATGGATGAGGAGAAGGAGATGTCAACAGAGCCTCCTCTGAGCCCCGAAGCGCCCCAGTGACCAGCACCACAACCAGTGGGGAACGCCTTGGACTCCTGGGTCTGATAGAGGACAGTGCCTCTTCCCCATGGTGTCACTTCAGTGGCGGTACGGCGGCCACCAATGCCGCACTGGTCCCGGAGTCATGCGCCAACGGCGACTGGTGATGATGCTTGTGGGACTTCCCTCTGTGCTCGGCCTGGTCTTTCCCTGGAGTCGAGGAAGGCGAAGATCCTGACATCCTTGAGTGCGATGACACTGAAGACTGCCTATCACTGGCTCCTCTCTCACGAGAGGGACCCACCGGAGGGGAAGAGAGTAACGGCGTTATCTAATGGCTCCCCTCGGCCTCTAGGTGTCAACGCCTCTGTTGCCAGAGTAGATGGAACAGGCTTTCTGGAAAAAGCTTTTCCATCTTAACCAAACAAGTCTGACAACCTTTGGGGGTCATCTGGTCACACAGATGGCATTCTCGGACGTCGTGCGACGCCCACAGGCAGGGTATACAGACCCTCATGAAGATCAGTAATCGACATAGACCGTGGGCACTGGGGACATTGGCGAAAACTCGACGATGCCTTGAAAAATAGCCGGCAAGCGACCAATGGCTGTCAGTCACTGAGATGCAACTCACTGGGAATCGACCGAACAAAGGGAAAATTTAAACACCTACTGCATGCCGGACAGCACCAACCAAAGAAGAGGGACCTGGCACTGAGAATGTCGAAAATGACCAGGAAAAGTACTTTGAAAAGGATGAGCTAAGGGCAGAGCTCCACTACCGCAAGGCAACTACTTTGCGGAAAAAGAGAGACTGAAGAGGTACCCCACATGGACGTGCGGCTAGTGGCATGCTGGACATGCGCAGCGTGCCAGTCAAAGTTCTAGAAACTTTGATAACAGTTTTCCGTGCCGGCTCCATCTAATGATGTCTCCCATCTGTGAGGACTACCATCTTTCTTGTTCTAGGAGAACCTTTAATATGAAATTGTGACCAGATACTAAGCTAAGTGTTCAGTGGGCTATTTTTGAAAATTGGTATACGGTATTGCCATAGAAAATTTTAGTAGGGTTAGTTTCTATAATATAAGTTAGATTTTGTGTTCATTAAAATAAAATGAAAATAGAGAATTTTGTAGTTTATTCAAATTTGAGGTTTGTGGTATATGATTTAAACCTGTGGTGTATATTTAACTGATTCTGCCTTAGGTCCACTACGGGCGAGAGATAGTGGATTACATTTGGTACACCGGCTTTTCTGATACCACTTCCCTCATTTAGCTTTTTATTTTATATATTTCTTTGAAAGATTTCTTAATTATTTTAGTCTTTAAGATGCCACCTGCCTTGTCATTTGTGTAAGTAGACTGTGAATCTTTGCTTTCCTCAAAAGGAGCTGAGCAAATTCTCTCATGCCAGCAAAAGACTCCTTTAGTGTGTCAGTATTTTTGCTCCACTGAGACATACTGGATAAAGGTTTAATAAGTGTTACCTGCATCAGAAAGTTCAGGATGGCAGAGTTTCACTGTATACAGTAACTCTCAAAGTATAATAAAAGGAGTAAAAATGAAGGCAGAGGGAGAACATTATTGTCTGTATAATAAAAATATTCTATTTCAGCTCTACTGCCAATGAAAAAATAATTTCCATGACACAGTACTACAGCAACTGGTGGCAGACGACAACTTTTTTTGGCCTCTGGAGTCTGCCCAGTTGTCCCTTCCTACTCTGCAACCAGTGACCCAACTTGGTCTCTTATCACTGTCCTCTATGTCTGTCCCAGGCAAGCTTGAATTATTTCACTTTTATGGTTGTTTAGGTTACATATGGATTCAAGTATATTTTTTTAAATAATTTTCTGTTCTGTTAATCCTGATATGGAGCTAAATCTGCCATGCTGGCTAGTTTTTCTAACATCTGCTTGCTAATAATTCACTCGTGTGATCTGAATACAGAGCTGTTTACTAGATAGGCAGCTTTAGAATATTTCTACCACCATGAAAATAGACATAGTAAATGCACTAGAGGGTGCTCAAAGTCCATCACTGCAAGAAGATATCGATCCCAACCAGACATTTGCACAGTGAAGAGAGATTCAGAAACAAAAAGCTTAAACGGCAAAATCCTGATTTAGTAATAGCATTTCTATAATGCCTTCACTTAAACTAAAAGTAAAGTCATAAGTGATGGAAAGACATGTTGTTTACAAGGTAGAGCAGGGGGCAGGAAGTCAGAACTGGGTTATAATCCTTGCTCTATCACAGCCTCTACCAACCTTCACCTCAATGACACCGTAAATGACTAGTAATAACAAGTCTTCCTCCTTGCCTCCTTTCCTACAGGCCGATACAGAACGCCGCACATTTTACTCTCAGAAATTAACG
Organism: Rhinatrema bivittatum; assembly: GCF_901001135.1. Classification (NCBI taxonomy): domain Eukaryota; kingdom Metazoa; phylum Chordata; class Amphibia; order Gymnophiona; family Rhinatrematidae; genus Rhinatrema; species Rhinatrema bivittatum. The sequence continues at coordinate 288,568,963 of NC_042616.1, forward strand.
CCTGCCAAAGGCCGGACAACTGCTTTTCTGTACACCCTCCGACTTAATATCATAGCGATATTAAGTTGGAGGCCCCAAAAATAAAAAAAAAATAAAAATTTCTTAAAAAAAAAAAAAATCTGCCCGCGACCCGCGGGTTGGAAAATGGATGCTCGATTTTGCCGGCGTCCATTTTCCGAACCTGTGGCTGTCAGCGGGTTCGACAACCGATGCCGGTAAAATTAAGTGTCAGCTGTCAGACCCCTTGACAGCTGCCGCTTCTGCTAATAAGGAGGCGCTAGGGACGCATCGGATATCTAACAGATGGTGCATGCTCTATACTATGATACTGACTTCTATAGAAGGCTGGCAGTAAGACAAACTGATTCAAATGAAAGGGCAACATCCCTTCTGGGATAAAGGATGGAACTGATTCAGTGGAGAACACAAGTTAGATCCCTGAAGGGATTCCCATTCTACCATGCATTTCAAAGCTTTATTTAGAGGAAAGGCCTTTGGAAGCTTTCAGATTTCCCTCCATAGATTCCTCTACTTTAAAGTCCGTCATCTTGAATAAGGAAACTAACTTGAGTAATCAGAGCAGACAGCTTTTCCTTACATAAGGATCAAATGACGGAGGAGCACTCATCTGCGGAAGACCATCAAATTTTCTCACTGCTCATTTCTACAAGCACCTCCACAAAATTGAAACTTGTGGTGTATCTTTCATCATCGGTCTCAAATGTCCACATGATATTTATTACATTTTCTATTATGCAAATAAAAATAATTTTCAAGCAAAGTGCATTTTGTTGAAAATATGTTGTATTTGCATAATAGAAAAGATTCAGTTTTGTGGAGGTTCTTATAGAACCGAGCAGTGTGAAAATGTGATTCTCTCTCACAACTAACAAACAATAGTTATAGATACTAGTGAGGAGGTGGATAGTATTAGCAGTGTGAGTGTTCCATCGTGTATGGTTCATAAATTGGTGGCTGGAGCAACTCTTAACAGAATCTTATTATGAAATATGATGCTGAAAGACAAAAAAAAACAAAACACACCCCCCCCCCCCCCCAAAAAGAACAAAAACGAAAACCAAGTTCATAAGGTGCAGAAGTACTATGTGGACATATACCATCTAGAAAAAGTTGTGACTGAACTGACATTCAGAAATAAAGCCTCATAAAGCCACCCTGTCAACTGCTGAACCTAATCTGAGATGGTAAATCCTCAGGAAAAAAAATGCATCCTGAAGCTGAACTTCCTTTCAAACTTCCTTTTTGGGAACAAACTGAAATCAAATCCTAAAATAAGAGATTTAAGAACTCAGCGAATGGGAAGAACACCTTTACAAATCACAAATGAAAAGGAACTGTCAGTAGCAGCAAATAGCAAAAAGTTGGTTTGAAACAGAGTTCTTAATTTTAGAACTCGATGTTCCTTGTGATGACACACAACAGGCTATGTGAGCCACCTAAGTTTGAAATCACTGAAATACTTTTATATTCCCAGAGGACCAAACCCTACTCTAATCTAGCACTAGTATATTATTTCTTGTCTAGAAGGGCTCTCAAAGCTAAGAATACACTACTGCCAAAAATCTCTAAAATATAGCAAAAAAGCTAAACAAAAAAACAAAAAACCAATTGTGGAGCCTTTATCATGAGGCAAACCATCTGGAAACTTAGGGCTTATCCCATTTGTTCAGAACTCTCTTCCATGAAAAAGGAGTTGGCTCACCTTAAAGCTGAATTAGCTACAATAAAAAAAAGAATTAGCAACCACCAAGGAATCTTCACCCACTTTACAGCATTCAGGAATCGTTTCCCCATTACCACAGAAAATTCAGAAATCCTGAAAAAAGTGGTTTACAGCGGGCTCAGATAGGATAAGACCTGTGACCTAAAGACACCCATTCTTCACAATTGTGCAGCCCACATGTCTTCTCCTATTTATACAGTGCATCCAGAAACCCAAAAATGAATGAATTACAGTGGGCTCTGGTAGAATAAGACCTGTGCTGTGGAGACACCCATTCTCTCAAGTGACACAAGTACAAAATACCTTCTCTGTATTGGAAAATAAAGAAGCTATAGCAATGGAGACTGAAGCAGTATCTGAAAGGAAAGAAGAAACCCAATGCATGCAGAAATTCCATAATACAACCAAAATACATAAGAAAAAGCTCATTGTGGTGGGTTACTCAGTCATCAGAGGCACTACTTTGGGAACTCTTTTCGAGGGGAACACTATAGTTAAAAGCCTTCCGGAATCATCGGCTAATAGAAATGCTAATCAGATAGTCAATGCAACCAATGAAGAAAGTAAGGACTCTGAAATTGACATTATCATCCATCTGGGAACCAATAACCTTGCTAGAAATAACATCCAAGTGGTACAGAGAGATTTCCAGACTCTGGGGAAGCAGATTTGTCACATGGCAAAGACTATTGCCTTTTCAGAGGTATTACCTGTTCATGGAAAGGGAAAGGAGAAGATGGCGAAGCAATGTGACAAGGCGAAAGCTAAAGCCAGAAGAATGTTGTGCTGCATAGAAAGAGGAATAACCAGTAAAAAAAAAAAAAAAAAAAAAGATGGTGATGCCCTTGTACAGGTCCTTGGTGAGGCCTCACCTTGAGTACTGTGTTCCGCTCTGGAGCCTTTATCTCAAAAGGGATAGAGACAGGATGGAGGCGGTCCAGAGAAAGGCGACCAAAATGGTGTGGGGGTCAGTATCAGAAAACCTATAAGGTGAGGCTGAAGGTTCTGAATATGTATACCCTGGAAGAGAGGAGGCGCAGGGGAGATATGATACAGATCTTCAGATACCAGAAAGACTTTAATGATGTACAAACATCAAATCTTTTCCGTTGGAAAGACATCAGTAGAACTAGGGGTCATGAAATGAAACTCCAGGGAGGACATCTATTTATTTATTTATTTAATTTAAAAGGTTTTGTAAACCGTCGTTCACACTATATGACAACGGTTTACATAAAGCAATCATAAAACTGAATATACATCATGAGAAGTCTAAAACACATTTTACAATATTAAAAATAAAAAACAACAGCATATAAAAATATAAAATTGTGCCCATCATTAGTGCTAGCTGTTAATTAATCTTTCTTGGGGTAATCTGCATAGGCTTGTTTGAAAAGCCAGGTTTTTAAGGCTTTTTAAAATTTTTAAAATTCTGTTTCAAGTCTCAAATCGGTAGGCATTGTGTTCCAGAAGCTAGGGCCCTGCAATGGAAATGATTCTCTCCCGCACTAGCATTAGGTGGGTTGTATTTAGAGAGAGGACATCTCAGAACCTTCACGGAGAGGGTGGTGCATGGGGGTAACTTGCTGGTGAGGCGGTTACTATCCTTAACCAATAAGCCTTGTTACTGTTGATGCAACTCCATTATTGCTCTCTTCTATGACAGGGGGAAAAGGGGAATTGGATTCAGACTGCAACCAACGAGAGCCCCTACTTTAGCGATCTGGGCAACTGATGTGCAGACATGGGGAAAAAAAACACAGGACTACGTCTATGGCCAAGTCCTTAAGCAAAGCATGTGAAACAGCACTGTCTGAATTTTCAGGGAGGCTCATCACCCAGAAAAAATGTTGCTAGCAGTAAATTTTTGTATTATTTATTTATTGAACTTTTCAATGATATACAAAAAGTTAACTTTTGCATTGAAATACAGAGCAATAAAAAGAAAAATAGTGAAATTTCTCCACAGAAATTACAAAGTAACAATGTAAACAATAATTATTCTCTTGTTACATAGGAAACAATGAGGGGGTTTTTTTTACTTATAAGGAGTCATAAAGGAAATAAAAATTAACCCATTCATTAACGTCATATATCATACCCCAATAATTACTGTCTACTCCTATTCATGTTGCACTAGGTTGTCTCCTCCCATCTAGAAAGGTCCTAAGTTCGTCAGGAAAAAAGAAAATATATGTATTTCTGGACAGTTTTACTATGCACTTGCAAGGGTAGCGCAGTAAAAAACTGGCTCCAAGTGCTTGGGTTTCAGATCTCATTAATAAAAAGGCCTTTCTACGCTGCTGCGTAGCTTTAGCTAAATCAGGATAGACCTGTACAGGGGCTCCACAATATAATTCGGATAAATTTCTAAAGTAACTTTTCATTATCTTTGAGACACTAACTTCATCATAGAATGAAACAAAAAGTACAGCTCTGTCTACAATTTCAGGAGAAGAGTTTTCCAAGTAATCTGTTAGATTTTGCATATCCAACCTTTGAAGATTTGGTATTTCTGAGACAGGGTTGTTTCTTTTTGGTAGAAAAAACAGTTTTTTAATCGCTGGTATCTCATCTTGAGGAATCTTTAATGTCTCCATTACGTATTTCTTAAAAGTCAATATAGGGATTTCTCCCATAACAATTGGGAAATTCAATAACCTAATGTTGTTATGTCTCATATAGTTCTCTATTGATTCCAATCTCCTTGACATAATTGTCCTTTCTGTTAATAAATTGGTATTAATACTTTGGAGGCTATTTATTTCAGCATTAATTTTCTGAAATGACTGATCATACTGCTGAAATCTTTTTTGATTCTCCTGTTCTTGTGTTCCAGATTTAGCAACAATCTCGTCCAATTTTTGGGCCTGAATATCTAGTTGGCCAGACATCCTCACCATGAAGTCCCAGATTGTATCTAGGGTTACTACCGCTGGCTTGACACATTGCTGTGGAAGTGTTAACCTTACCCCACTTCCAGCAGGCCGACTACCTCCCCCAGTTGTTATATGGGTGGTCTCTCCTACTGCATTTGTTCCACCTTGCAGTGTAGCAAATTCCTGGGTTATTGGTTCATTTCCAGGCAGGACTACGTTTTCTGGGCCACCTAACCCGGCATTATTAGTGTTCGCTAATATGGCCGTGGTTCCTCCAACTAAGTCCTGCGGCAAAGCTCTCAGCGGTGTCTTTGGAGTTTGAGGGCTCAACGAAATTTCCCCTGGTGAGTAAAGCGCTCCTCTCGCCTGCTCTCCAATGGGGGTTGAGACACTCGTTGAGGGTAGAGAAGAGGCAAAATCAGATATTAATCGCTGTCCTGTTGGAGGGTCCAAGTCAGGTGGAAATACTCGGACCTTCCCTTTCCTCTTATGAGGCATTGTTGAGAAGAAAACTTTTTTAACTTAATTATTAGGAAAAACAGTGCGAAGAGTTACCTCTCTAGACGTGTTGATTTCCCCCCTCGTGACTGAAGGACCGGGTTCCGAGCAGCGAGCCTCCTCCGTCCTTCTCCGTACTAAGCCGGACAAAGCCGCGCGCGCCCCCCTCAGGCGCGCGTGGCTTTGGTTGCGTGCCGGCGGCGGTGGTGCGCCGCTAGTCCGCGGGTTTTGTATCGCGTTGGGGCTCCTCCCTGCTGCGTCGTGGCGTCCTGGTTGGGGGAGATGTTCCGGCTCCAGCGGCTTCAGCGAACCCCACTCCTTCAGCGGTCTCTTACCGCTAGTCCGCGGGTTTTGTATCGCGTTGGGGCTCCTCCCTGCTGCGTCGTGGCGTCCTGGTTGGGGGAGATGTTCCGGCTCCAGCGGCTTCAGCGAACCCCACTCCTTCAGCGGTCTCTTACCGCTAGTCCGCGGGTTTTGTATCGCGTTGGGGCTCCTCCCTGCTGCGTTGTGGCGTCCTGGTTGGGGGAGGTGTTCCGGCTCCAGCGGCTTCAGCGAACCCCACTCCTTCAGCCAGCAGTAAATTTTTATGGGTTATCATAAGGCTTGGGGATAACTGCACAGAGCAGTAGTTGCTATCCTTAAGAGAAACATGGGGTAACCTGCATGGTGCGGTGGATACTACCATTTTGGTCCTTTTCTGCCATCATTTCTGTTTCTTTGTTTAGGTGCAGGTTTCAGCTGAGATTATATGAATACACTAAAATGACTACAAACCCAGCTCTGTGTGTAGCCTGATTCAAAAGCATATAGCACTGCTCTCTGCTATGTGATTTGTTTCAAAATATTTTGTCTTCTTTTAGTGTGCACTTTAGAAATTGTGTGCTCTGCTGTTAAATCCTTTTCTCTTGCATAGTTTTTAATATATTTCCCACTTGTATTTTTTTTCTGCTGCTGTTTAATCCATTTCTCCTGCATCTGAGATTAACAACCTGGGCTATCCCAACTGTATATTTTCACAGTGAACTTACTTGTAGGACAAAACTCTCCAGCTGATATTTATTAATAGCTCTCTGTGCTACATTGTTTAGAATAAGCTAATATTGCCTTGTTTTTTTTTTTTTTTTATATTCCTTTTTAAAAGCTGTTGCTTATAGCCTGGTTGTTAAATTTGTCAGAATTGTTGATTGCTTGAACCATTAGAATTATTTTACTTTTTCATTTGCTTGCATGTAGAATCTGAATAAAGGGCTGCTCTTTATTCTAAGAGGAGTTTAGCTTGGAGAATCTGCTGTGGGGTTCAAAGATTAGATTTACCTGTCCTATCTAATCCATTGCATAAACTGGTCTCCATAGGGGAGGAGCCAGGGAATCAAAGGTACTAGAAAAAAAACAAGTAAAACAGGTCCTAACCAGATTGACTAAAAAAGCAGCAAGGAAGGTTGCTTAATAAAGCCGTGAGAGCAAAAGTACACAATAAGCAACCAAATGTCCGATCTTATACAACTTTATTGTGTAGAAACAATGTATGCAAATGAACCCGACTCCAGCCGAGTTTCGCCCTCTTTCAATAGGGCTGCATCAGGGGTATTTGCATGTATAGATATTCTATCCTCATCAATGTTGTATATATAAACAAAGGGCATTGCAAGAATGCTCCAGTCTGTGCAGTGCAAGAATCAATTTCTTCAGAGATAACACTCCGGACCTCAGTAGTGCACAAATGCTGTGGTCACTTTCAGAGCGAATTCAAAGTACAACCAGATTGAGGCACACTTTCAGTGTGCAGACTGATTCAAAAGCATACAGCACTGCTCGCTAATTGAGTTGTTTCAAAATATTTATATGTCTGCCTCTCTTGCAGGTTCATTCATCAAAATGCACTATGGTGTTAACGCCTGCGATAACGACATAACGCATGTGATACATTATTTACAGTATCACATTGCGTGAAATTTTTTATAGGGGCAGGATTGGGGAAGCATTTGAGCAGGATTAATGAAAATGAGGGGCAATATCTATTGTTTTTAGCATCGGAAATAACTACACCTTTTTTCCTGATGTTAAGCTGTGCGATATGACCGAAACGGCTGTAACGCACTTTGAGATGGAGAGAGAGAGACAGAGAGAGAGCCTCTGGGGAGGCCTTCACAGTATTCAACTATTTATACCACTATAGGAGGGTCAGCTAATAACTCGAGGTGAGGTTTTGGTGGTGGTTTAGGTTTTGGGGCCAGTTTGACATGCAGAGTGAGACGTGCGATCAGCACAGTACACCTCATAGAGTCATCAAGCTAGGGCGAGAGAACATTGTAGAAATCTCATCTTTGCGAGACTTTCCTCACTCCAAATGATGTCAAATCTTCACAAATGTGTACTGTGCTGTTCGTACGTCTCGCTCTACATGACAAACTGGCCCCAAAACCTTAAACCACCACTAAAACCTCACCTCGAGTTATTAGCTGACCCTCCTATAGTGATATAAATAGTTCACTACTATGAAGGCCTTATAAAGAGGCTCGCTCTCTTTCTCATCCCAACATATGAAAATGGCTGTAAAATAGCGCATGGTGCGATAACTCTAAAATTATCAGCCATGCCCCTTTTCCTTTTTGTGGGCGTTATTCATACGAAATTTATAGCGTTTTGATGAATCTAAGCCTTAGTCTGTACTTTAGAAGTTGTGTTCTCCGCCGTTAAATTCTTTTCTCCTAGTATGTACTTTTGAAAGGTATTTTTTTTCTGCTGCTGTGTAATCCCTTTCTCCTGCATCTGATATTAACAACCTGGGCTATCCCATCTGTATATTTTCAGGGAACTTCCTTGTAGACAAAACTCTCCAGCTGATATTTATTAATAGCTCTCTGTGCTACACTGTTTGAAATAGGCCTTGCCAACTGAAAAAGATCTTTTACATAGCTGTAAAAAGAGTATTTTTTGGCTAATCTTTATATCACACTGCCATTTTGTGCTCCTACCATGTGACAGGGGCCGACCAATGGCACCGGTAGGCCCTGTGACATAGTAAGGGCTAGAAACAGTATCCAAGCAGTACAGAAAGATTTCCAGTGTCTGGGGAAGGAGATTAAACCCATGATAAAGACTATTCCCTTTCCTGAAATATTACCTGTTCATGGAAAGGAAAGGAAAGGCTAAGCCAGTTACAAAATGTCAATACATGGCTCAAAACATGAAGTGGATTTGATATATTGGAGGCTGGGGTCATGCATGGAGCAGTAAAAGACCATACAGTAAGGATGGCCTACATTTGACAGTCACACAAATACCCACACACACACTATGTACTCCAATACACCACAATGTAAACAATACCAATAAAATAATGTACTGGTCTCTTTTTTACATACAGCACTCTATCGCCAAAATACTTATGTAAGACCCTCTATTCACGAGTAGGCATATATTGTACCATCTCGTTTGTCATAGGGGTCTGAATTACTTTTAATAAATCCTGCATACCTTTTGTTTGCTTAGTTTTTCAAGTTATCTTAAAATGTCTTATACAAAAATTATAGGGAACTCCCAACTAATACCGCACAACCGATGAGGAATACTTATCCACAGTGAAAGGGTCCCAAGAGTCCCGACATGGCCATGTCGGGACTCTTGGCCTTAACAATGTCCGTTTGCCATTGTTAAGCCGACGGCGGGTGAAATTAGAGCCCGCATTCAAAAAGTATTTGCACAGATGAAATCGCCGCATTAACGGTATTGAGAAGGATCGTTGAATTGGTGACCCGTGATTTCCCCTGAAACATGGCCATGTCGGGACTCTTGGGACCCTTTCACTGTGGATAAGTATTCCTCATCGGTTGTGCGGTATTAGTTGGGAGTTCCCTATAATTTTCGTATAAGACATTTTAAGATAACTTGAAAAACTAAGCAAACAAAAGGTATGCAGGATTTATTAAAAGTAATTCAGACTCCTATGACAAACGAGATGGTACAATGTATGCCTACTCGTGAATAGAGGGTCTTACATAAGTATTTTGGCGATAGAGTGCTGTATGTAAAAAAGAGACCAGTACATTATTTTATTGGTATTGTCTACATTTGACAGTGGCAGGAAAAAATATCATAACTGAGAAACTCTGGCCATACATCATCAGACATTTAAACTACAGGATGGGGATGGCTGAAGGTGGACAATGAAATTGAAATGCCACCCCTAAGCTATACTAGAAGCAAGAGTAGATAATAACAAAATCAATCAGCTATATATATATATTCCATACTTAAGCAAAGAAGCAGAAAAGGTAACTATGAAGATAAGCAAACCAAGGGAGGAAAGCTGGAAAGTTATGACCACAAATGCTCGTAGCCTGGGCAACAAAATCCCAGATCTGCAGGCCCTAATGGTGGAGGCAGACTTGAACATTGTTGCCATTACAGAGACATGGTTCATGACTGGGATACAGCCATCCTGGGCTATAACTTAATAAGGAACAATAGAGAGGTCAGAAAAGGGGGAGGAGTAGCACTTTATGTCAAAAACAATACCAATGCAACTGAAATGCAAAGGACATAGGGTAGGGAGGAAGCATTATGGGCTATCCTAAAACAAGACGAGGATTCTTCCATTTATACTGGCATGGTCTACAGGCCTCTAAACCCAAATTGAAGATCTGGATTGAGAACTGGTAAAAGGCATCCAAAAGGTGGGAAAGAAGGGAGAAGTGTTGATCATTGGAGATTTTAATCTGCCGGATATGGATTAGGGTATCCCTTCTGCGGAATCTGCAAGGAGTAGAGAGAATCACCTTGCTGGTGGCTGAAAAGACTCAGTAAGTACTGCTTGGGGAAATTTGTAAAACTTAAAAGTACTGGGGAGAAATAAAATTATTGGGATATGTATGTCTGTACTGAATAGCTAGTCAGAAGATAGGCAAAAACCAGGAGTTTGTGTGTTTTGTATTTTCCAACTTTCCCACCCCTCGCTCATCCTTTAATTTATAGGCAGGTGACAATTTCACACTAAAAAAAAAATAATAATTAAAAAAAAAATCTGCCTTTTAACTTAAATTCAGAAATTCCCCACAAAAGAGTTTAATCATTCCCTTGTAGGCCACTACCAGATATACAGTGAATACACTAATACATTTAAAGGACCCTAACTGTATGCTGTCCTATTTCCATAGCAACCTAAAACTTAACTAGGAACTGAACAAATTTAAGATGAAGGTAGCAGTCCGGCAGCAAGAGGGAGGCCTCCCAGTCTTCTGCATCGAGTGTCACATGTATGATTTTTTACCCACTGGTGAGAAATTGCAAAGAGCACCTGTCTCTCAGAGAACAAGTCTGATCTCTGGAGGCTAGAGTGGTAGACCTGTAGGAGATGAGGCATACAGAGAGGTATATAGATGAGACCTTCAGGGATATCGTAGCCAAGTCCCAACTTCAGACTAGCAGCCATGGTGCTGTCTTGGAGAAAGAAGGTCTCATGATCGGAGAGCATCAACCTGGTGCAGCAGGAAAGGATCCTGTAGCAAGGACCTGCTCTCCAGGCGGTGCATTGTCCTCTTGCACCAAGGATGTATCTCCCAGAGCTACTGCCCTGGAGGGAAGGATTAGGTCGGCAATCATAGTTGGTGATTTGATTACTAGGATTGTAGACAGCTGGGTGGCTGGAGGGCCTGAAGATCACCTGGTAACATGCCTACCTGGTGCTAAGATGGCGGACCTCACACATCAACTAGATAGGATTTTAAACAGTGCTGGGGAGGAGCCAGCTGTCGTGGTACATGTGGGCACCAATGACTTAGAAAAATGTGGGAGGGAGGTTCTGGAAACCAAATTTAGGCTCTTAGGTAGAAAGCTGAAATCCAGAACTCCAGGGTAGTGTTCTCTGAAATGCTCCCTGTTCCATGTGTAGGACTCCAAAGGCAGGCAGAGCTCCGAAGTCTCAATGCGTGGATGAGACGATGGTCAAGGAAGAGGGATTCAGTTTTTTAAGGAACTGGGAAACCTTTTGGGAAAAGGGACTCTTTTCTGAAGGGATGGACTTCACCTTAACCAGGATGGAACCAGGCTGCTGCCGCTAACCCTTAAAAAGTAGAGTAGCTTTTAAACTAAATCAAAGGGAAAAGCTGACAGTCAATCAGGAGCACAAGGTTCAGATGGAGATATCGTCGAAGGATACTAATGAAGCATTAGAGTTAGGGCATCCCAACAGAGAGGTTCCAATAATAAGAAAAGTAGTCCAAGTGCCAATAATAAAAACTCATCTGAGCTAAGATTCCAATTTATCCCTATCAACTGAAAAGCAGAATGTTAATACAAATAAAACACACTTTGAAATGTTTGTATGCTAATGCCAGAAGTCTAAGAAGTAAAATGGGAGAATTAGAGTGTATAGCAGTAAATGATGACATAGACTTAACTGGCATCTCAGAGACATGGTGGAAAGAGGATAGCCAATGGGATAGTGCTACACCAGGGTACAAATTATATTGCAATGATAGAGAGGAGCATCCTGGTGGTGGGGGTGGTGCTTTATGTCCGTGATGGCATAGAGTCCAACAGGATAAAGATCCTGCATGAGACTAAATGCATAATCAAATCTTTATGGGTGGAAATCCCTTGCGTGTTTGGGAAGAGTATAGTGATAGGAGTATATTACTGTCCACCTGGCCAAGATAGTGAGATGGACAGTGAAATGCTAAGAGAAATTAGGGAAGCTAACAAATTCGTAGTGCAGTAATAATGGGAGTGAAACATTAGGACATGCTAGAGAGATAAAGTTCTTGGATGGAATAAATGTTAGTTTTATGGAGCAATTGGTTCAGGAACAGACAAGAGAGGGAGCAATTTTAGATCTAATTCTCAGTGGAGTGCAGGATTTGGTGGGTTCACTTGCAATAGTGATCATAATATGATCACATTTGAATTAATGACTGGAAAGGGGACAGTAAGTAAGAAGAATTAAACTTTCAAAAGGAAAACTTTGATAAAATTAGAAAAATAGTTAAAAATAAATAAATAAAGTAAAAGGTGCAGTTTCAAAGGTAAAAAGTATGCAACAGGCATGGACATTGTTAAAAAATACCATTCTAGAAGCACTGTCCATATGTATCCCTCGCATTAAAAAAGATGGAAGGCAGGTCAAACGATTGCCACCATGACTAAAAAGTGAGCTGAAAGAGGCTATTTTAGCCAAAAGATCTCATTCAAAAATTGGAGGAAGGATCCAACAGAAGAAAATAGGATTAAGCATAAGCATTGGCAAGTTAAATATAAGACATCGATAAGACAGGCTAAGAGGAATTTGAAAAGAAATTGGCCGTAAAGGTAAAAACTCACAATAAAAACTTTAAAAATATATCTAAAGCAGAAAGCTTGCAAGAGAGTCAGTTGGACTGTTAGATGATTGAGGGGTTAAAGGGGCACTTAGAGAAGATAAGGCCATTGGGAAAAGATTAAATACATTCTTTGCTTAGGTTTTTACTGAAGAGGATGTTGGGGGAGATACCTATTCTGGAGACTGTTTTCAAGGGTGATGATTTAGATGAATTGAACCAAATCACAGTTAACCTGGAAGATGTGGTAGGCCAGATTGACAAACTGAAGAGTAATAAATCACCCCAGGGTTCTGAAATAACTAAAAAAAAAAAAAAAAAAAAAGAAATTTCAGACCTATTTCAATTAATTTGTAACCTATCATTAAAATCATCCATTGTACATGAAGATTTGAAGATGGCCAATGTAACCCCAATATTTAAAAAGGGCTCCAGGGGTGATCCGGGAAATTATAGACTATAACCTGACTTCAGTGCCGGGAAAAATTGTGGAAACTGTTATAAAGAATAAAATCACAAAAAGTCAGCATGGATTTACCCAGGGGAAGCCTTGCCTCACAAATCTCCTACATTTTTTTGAAGGGGTTAATAAACATGTGGAGTAGAAATGTGTGTTGTTTGAAGATTAAAATATGATAGTATTTGAAAGAAGTTGCATTTTTGTGCTTTACAGGTTGTGAATAATCGATCCATATTTTTATAAATCGATCAATGTGTACAGGCGTTGGCCGGCATTCAAACCACCACTGATGGTTGCAGCAGGGTCAGTAAATCTTTATGGAAATCTGGTGGAGATTTTAACATGTGGTATGGTGTTTTTAATATATGGGATTAGTTGTGTGCTTTGAGGTAATGTGTTGGGTTTTATTGTAGATGCTGTATGTCCCCTGATGAAGCCATATGGGAGAAACAAGGGCCTCTTGCAGGGTGATTAGTGAATACTATACAGGAAGATTTGTGGATTTTCGCTATTTGAAAATACGAAGAGGTTTCAGCACTAACAATGACAGTACAAAGCAAGCATTAGTCAAGATTACCGAAAAGAAGATCAAAAGTCATGGAGAAAATGGCTGTTAATTGAAGGAGACAACAATTGAAGATATTATGGTGACCATGTGTTTTTTCCATTGTTTTCTCTATTGAGATTTGTGAATGGCATAATTGCCATAAGGGTGTGTAATGTAATCACTGATGTTACAGAGAACATATTAGGTTAATCTATGTGCTGTCTTGTAAAACAGTGCTTACCAATAGGTATTATAATGTAGCTTTTATACAAAAGAATGAACGTGGATAAGTGTGAGTGAATTTATGCTCTTTAAACTATTCATTGTGAATGTTATGTAAGTTTTGATAATAAAGTTTGTATACTCTCATTCATGTGTATGCTTTAAGAATAATAATATTTGAGAGTGTGGATAGTTTCACCCATATTGTTTACCTGAGAGATGAAGAAATGCCAGAAATATTAAACAAATACTTTAGCTCTGGGTTCACTAAAGAAGACCATGGAGAAGGAACATTGCTGATGACAAGACTGTTGATGGGAATGGGGTAGAGACAATTCTTTTTACAGAGGAGGATGTATGGGAAGAGCTAGGAAAACAAAGTGGACAAGGCCATGGGGCCGGATGAGGTACATCCCAGGATACTGAGGGAAATCAGAGATGTCCTTGTGGACCTGCTGAAAGACCTGTTCAATAGATCCCTGGAAATGGAAGTGATGCCACAAGATTAGAGAAAATTGGTTGTGGTTCTGCTTCACAAGAGTGGTATCAGAGAGGAGGCTGGAAACTACAGGCCGGTTAGCCACACACCTAGATGGTGGGAAAATTAATGGAGACTGCTGAAAGAAAAAATAGTGAACTATCTACTATCCAGTAAGTTGCTGGATCTAAGGCAGCATGGATTCATCAGGGGAAAGATGTGTCAGACAAGTCTGATTGATTGTTTTGATTGGGTGACTACAGAATTGGATTGAGGAAGAGCACTCAATGTTATTTATTTGGATTTCAGCAAAGTTTTCGATACGGTCCCGCATAGGAAGCTTGTGAATAAAATGAGAAATTTTGGAGTTGGCACCAAGATGGTGGGGTGGATTACAAACTGGTTGACTGATAGGAGACAGCAGGTAATGTTAATGGAACCTACTTTGAAGAGAAAACGGTGTTAAGTGGAGTGCCACAAGGATAAGTATTGGGACCGGCTCTGTTCAATATCATTTTGAGTCACATTGCGAAAGGGACAGAAGGCAATGTTTTTCTGTTTGTGGATGATAGTAAGATCTGCAACAAAGCAGACAAGCCTGAAGGAGCAGAGAGAATGAAAAGTGATTTAAGAAAATTTGAAGAGTGGTTGAAGATTTGGCAGCTGGGATTCAATGCTAAAAAGTGCAGAGTCATTCATCTGGGATGTGGTAATCCAAAAGAGCTGTATGTGATAGGGGTGAAAGAATGATGTACATGGACCTAGAGAGAGATCTTGGGATGACAGTGACTGGTGATCTGAAGGCGGCAAAGCAAAATGTGACAAGGTGATAGCTAAAGCCAGAAGAATGCTGGGCTGCACAGAGAGAGGAATAACCAGTAAGAAAAAAAGAGATGTGATGTCCTTGTACAGGTCCTTGGTGAGGCCCTACCTCGAGTACTGTGTTCCATTCTGGAACACTTATTTAAAAAAGGATAGAGACAGGATGGAGGTGGTCCAGAGAAGGGTAACCAAAATGATGTGGGGTCAGTATTGGAAGATTTATGAGGAGAGGAAGAAGGATCTAAACATGTATACATGGGAAAAGAGGAGGTGTAGGGGAGAAATGATACAGACCTTCAGATACCTGAAAGATTTTAATGCTGCATGAATTTCAAACATTTTCCGTTGGAAAGAGATCAGTAAAACTAGGGGTCACGAAATGAAACTCCTTGGGGATGACTCAAAACCAACACCAGAAAGTATTCCTTCACAGATCAGGTGATGGATGCCTTGAATGCCCGTTCCGGAGGAGGTGATGAAGATGAAAACAGTCAAAGAATTCAAAGTAGCATGGGATAAACACTGTAGATCTCTAAAGGCTAGAGAATGGAAATAAAGAAAAAGGTGCATGGGGGTAACTTGTTGGTGTGGCAGTTACTACCCTTAATCAATAAGCCTTGATACTTTGATGAAACTGCAACATTGCTCTCCTACTTGAACAGAGGGGAAAAAGCGGAGATGAATTCAGACAACAACCAAGGGCCCCAACTTTTATGGTCTAGGGCAGCGATTCTCAACCGGTGTGTCGCGACCAGTGTGTCGCTAAGAAACGGCAGGTGTGTCGTGACTTCTGGTGTCCCACTGCCCCACTTGTGCTTCCCTTCTCCCCAGGGGCAGACTGGCCGATGCAGTTGGTAGGGGAGTGCCACTGCTGGAGGCCAGGCCAGCGGGGCTGAAGAGCAGAGAGACGCTGTGTGCCACCGCCAGAGGCCAGAGTGCCGGCGGCTGAAGTGAAGAGAGACCCTGCGTGCGCCACCACTGGAGGCCAGGCTGGTAGGGCCGAAGAACGGAGAGACACTTCGTGTCGCCGTAGGAGGCCAGGCAGGTGGTAGCTGAAGAGCGGAGACCAGGCTTATTGGGCCAGGCAATGAGAAGAGGCTCCACGTGAACTTGTGTGTGTAAGTGTGTGAGTGGCAGCTTGTGTGTATGTGGTAGAATGGGAGCAAGAGCATTTGTGTGTGTGATTGAGAGCTTATATGTAAGTGAGAGAGCATGTGTGTGATTGAGAGAGACAGAGACTGGTCAGGGAGGTGACTGGTGCGTGTGTATGTGAGACAGAGACTGGTCAGGGAGGTGACTGGTGCGTGTGTATGTGAGACAGAGACTGGTCAGGGAGGTGACTTGTACCTGTTTGTGAGACAGAGACTGGTCAGTGAGGTGACTGGTACCTGTTTGTGAGACAGAGACTGGTCAACAAGGTGACTGGTGTGTGTGTGTGTAAGAGACAGAGACTGGTCAACGAGGTGACTGGTGTCTGTGTGTGAGAGACAGAGACTGGTCAGGGAGGTGGCTGGTGTGTGTGAGAGACAGACTGGTCAGCAAGGTGACTGGGGTCTGTGTGTGAGACAGAGTCTGGTCACGGAGATGACTGGTGTGTGTATATGTGAGACAGAGACTGGACAGGGAGGTGACTGGTGTGTGCGTGAGTCAGAAACTGGTCAAGGAGGTGACTGGTGTGTGCGTGAGACAGAGACTGGTCAAGAAGGTTACTGGTGTGTGTGTGAGGAAGAGACTGGTCAAAGAGGTGACTGGTGTGTGCGTGAGTCAGAGACTGGTCAACGAGGTGACTGGTGTGTGTGTGTGTGAGAGACAGACTGGTCAGCGAGGAGACTGGTGTCTGTGTGTGAGAGACAGAGACTGGTCAGGGAGGTGACTGGTGTGTGTGAGAGACAGACTTGTCAGCGAGGTGACTGGTGTGTGTGGGTGTGTGAGACAGACTGGTCAGGGAGATGACTGGTGTGTGTGGGTGTGTGAGACAGAGACTGGTCAGGGAGATGACTGGTGTGTGTATGTGAGACAGAGACTGGTCAGGGAGATGACTGGTGTGTGTGTATGTGAGACAGAGACTGGACAGGGAGGTGACTGGTGTGTGCGTGAGTCAGAGGCTGGTCAAGGAGGTGACTGGTGTGTGTGTGAGGAAAAGAGGATGGTTAGGGAGGTTACTGGTCTGTGTGAGACAGAGATTATGTATGAGTGACTGGTTGTGGGCCCTAAGGAAGAGGACCGTGAGGACAGAGCTTCAGCAGCCACTGCTGCTTCTGGTGTGTGCTATTGACCTGCAAGGGAAAGAAGTAGGAGAGTTGCTGGAGAGGGTAAGTAAAGGTGGCTTCTTAAGTTTATTTTTCTTGATTGACTGCCATTTTAATTATTGGGTATTATGTGATGTGTCTGCTGTTCTGAAGTATTTTATTGATATTTGGACAATTTTTTATAATTTTTATGTGTTTTTAATTGTTGGATGTTTATTTTGTTCATCATCTGTTTTGCAACATTTATTAGTATAGTTTTACAATTATTTCTGTGTTAGGAACTATAGCAGCTTGGCTTGTTCTGTTTTCCTAATAGGAGGTGTATTACTGTTTAGGGCCTGGTTAAATATTTGTAGTGGTGCCTTTTCATAGGTAGGGTTGTTACTGTTTGAGTATGTTCCATAATGCAGGTGTAACTTTGTACGGGTTAGTTTGTATGCATTATTGCAGATCCTGGGACTATGTAAGGTGCTATATTTCTCTTTCCATTTCTCCAGGTTTGTACTGCATGCAGAGTGGTTGTTTTGGTTTTCCATTCCAGTTTGTCTCCATATTTATAATTTGTGATGAAGGCCAGTTCTGGGTGTGTGATCGAGGTGAAGTATTTTACTAGGCATTTGTATCGTTTGTATCAATCTTATTTGTTGTGTTTTCTCAATAGGACATGCATTTCTGGTAAATTACTGTCTTTTGATAAGGAGGGGTATTGTGCCTGCAAGTAAAGGGAGTTTGTTTTGCTTTTACCGAGATGTCATCAGAACCAGAATATCTTTTTTTGTATAATGAGTTGTATGGGTAATGCCCTAGTTCTGCTCTGCACCCATTTTTAGGGGTTGAAGGGGTTTCTGAGGATGCAGAATGTATATTTACATTTAGCCCTGTGACAGTCACATGTTCAGTGTGTCACACATGTGAGAACCATGTGTCAGGTGTGTCCCGGCCAAAAAAAAGATTGAGAACCACTGGTCTAGGGAACTGATAAGCATGGGGATAACCTTCATGAAGCAGCAATTACTACCCTTAACAGAAGGTAAGGGATTACTACTTTTAACCAATAAGTCTTGATGCTTTTGATACAACTATAATATCACTCTCTGCTTTGATGGTGGCGGGTGGAGGGAGGTGGGTAGAAGAGGAATTGGATTCAGATGTCCACCAACACAGGCCCTGACTTTAACGGTCTGGGCTAATGGTACTCGGTCATAACTAAAAAAGTACAGGACTTCTTCTAAGGCCAAGTCCATAAGCAAAACACATCAGCACTATTTGAATTTTCAAGAAGGCTCATCAAATAACTACATGGCGTGGCAGTTGCTACCCTTAAGAGAAACATGGGGTAACCTGCACGGTGTGGCAAATACCACCATAAGAAGCTTGTTGGGCAGACTGAATGGACCATTTGGACCTTTTATGCCATTACTAGGTTACTATGAAATAAGGTCAGGGCCTTCCTTAGATACAGGGTCCTACCATTCTACTTAAGAATCTAAGCCAGCAATCCAAACATCAAGAAAACGTGTTGTGCAATCAAGCACTCCGCCCCCCAAACCGATGTACATTTAACATACATAGAAATTAGGGACATTAACTGTCTAATGTAACAGCTCAAAGAGCACTACTAACAGACAACAGTTTATTACATGTTCCCTATTATCACCCTCCCTACTTATCACCAAGTGA
This sequence comes from Rhinatrema bivittatum, assembly GCF_901001135.1. Classification (NCBI taxonomy): domain Eukaryota; kingdom Metazoa; phylum Chordata; class Amphibia; order Gymnophiona; family Rhinatrematidae; genus Rhinatrema; species Rhinatrema bivittatum. The sequence goes on from NC_042616.1 coordinate 288,587,858, forward strand.
GTCCAAATTAAAACTGCTAAACTGTGTTAATGGCGCATACAAGCCACTTACATCTAAATTACCTTCAGCATTCAGTTTAGCAGCAGAAAGAACACAGTCTAAAAAAAAAAAAAACCCCACAAAAGCAGCTGTGGGAGCTGAAATAATGTCTCTGCTTCTTCTTGGAACTATCAATGTTTGTAAAAGTGTTCTCCGCTTTAATAAAAGCAATTCCCCTCCCCCCCTCCCCAAATGTTCCAAAGCTTTTCAGGCACACTAGTAAATGTCCCTTACTCACCCAGTCATACCAGTGTCAGACACCTGTGCAAAAAGGTCAGGAGCAGGGCATGTGATAAAGTCAGACCCGCTGCCTTATGGGGCAATATTCTTTAGGGGTTCATAAAGTAAATGACCCCAGGGGGGGTCACAGGGCTGATGCTGGTACCTGTGCCAGTCCTGCCAGTAAACTACAAACAGATCAAACAAAAAAAAAAGAGTATGTTCTAAAACCAAATATAAATTAATTATGATACTTGCTGAAACACCGCTAGGCTTCTCCTGTTCCTTTTTTTGAGAAAAGGGACACTCGTTTAGGAGAGACAGCTGCTTTAGAATTCAGCAGCAGCATTCCTATCAATGGCAGATGAGATCCAAATCCATGCTCCTTGCCTGTTGTGGTGGACTCCAGAGAGGGCATAGTGCAGTGTTCTTCAAGGTAAGACCCGGGGACCAGTGGTGGCTCCCATGGTCTCTGACTGGTCCATTGCCACCAGGAAATAAAGCACCCTGTGCCTGCTGCATGTATGACTGAAGGCCCCTCCACTCCCTGCACAACTGGAGAGAAGCAGGAGAAGGCAGGGGGCTGCGGTGGTGAGAACAGCCCTGCCCCTGCTCCGGCCCCAGCAGTTAGCTGTGGTGGAGAAGGACAGGCAGATTGTGGCAGCCAAGAGCACCACCACCCCTCGACTCAGCCTGGCTCTGCAGTGACACGGAGAGGAGCAGAAGAGGTAGGACCGCAAAGACTGAGCCCTGCTAGCATACTGAGCGCCAGAGGAGCAGGAGCAGGCAGTTCCCGCAGCAATGGAAATAAGAAGGCTCCCCCCTTCCTTTCAACGTCAGAGGAGCAAGAAACACAAACTAGCCAGTAGCAGGGTCAGAGGGAGGAATGTGGCGGCACAGAGCTGAAGACTGTGGAAACACTTTTTTCAGTGTTCGGCCTGGTGGGAAGTGGAGCCAGGGCTAGTATAATTTGAGGTGGGGCAAGGAAAGGGGGTAGGACTTAAGAAGGGGGCGGGGGGAAGGGGGGGGTTGGAGGTGGAGGAGTAATGGAAACAGGTAAAGTGCAGCAGTAGAAGCTACACACACATACATACATAGCGCACTCGCACTGGCTGAAGACAGCAGAGTGGGGGAAAGCTAGAGGTTTAGTAATGATCAATGGGAGTTGTGAGGGGACCCCAACCCAGTCAGCTGCAACAGTGGAGGGGGAGCGCCTCCCACCACCCATCTCTCATCCGCCCCACTGGAGGCAAAGTGGCCCTTGCTTAAAAAATAGTGAAGACCACTGGATAATGCCTCCAGTAGGAAGCTATGGCCATAAACATCAAATTATTAGATAGGAATCCAGCAGACTTGTGCCAAAAAATATCATGTAAGACAAGCAAAGTCTTATCAACAAGCATTGTGGAAAAGAAGAGCTGATCACAACTGGCTGTAGCTGACCTCCACAACTCAACATCAAGGATGACCAGATCAGGCAGCTAATCTGAAGTATCTAAACTGTGCAATGAAATGGTCAGGCTCAGTAGGATTCTCTAACAACATGCAGTACCAGACATGGTCTGAATATGGGGGGAGAAGAGGAGGAAGTCCCAGGCTCTAGGCAGCTACAGTGAAAGAATATCACAGGGCATTGGCTTAACCTAAGACCCAAAACAGGCAAAGAGAGGACAAATGTATTAAAAAATGTGAGATTTCCTGGGTAGAGGGAGATTCTATGCTCTCATTTCATACCTGCAGGATCACCAACTATGGCTAAACCTATTGATGTGAAAAGGTTTCCTCTGCCATCTTTTTGGGCTCTGCTTGCCTCTAATAGGAAAAGTCCAAGAACCTCACTGGGGGTCTTACTGTTTCCTGATATCCCCTAAGAAGTCCAAAGACAATGAACAAGCCTTCAGAATCAACCACAACCAGCAGGGGGGATCTGCATTATCCGACGGATTTGAGGTATGCCTACACTAAGTCAGGAGACAAGGAGGAACAGAAATGTGGTAGTGTGTGAGAGGGGGAGAGAGTAGAGGAAAAGAAGGTGAAATACATCATAGATTGAAAATAAACTTACTGCAAGTATGTTGCTAAGAGCCATTAGTTGAGAAATTGCAGCATTAAACAAGTAGTCCTCTGTGAAGTGAGTGGTTACCTGGGAAAACAAAATAGTTAATTTTTTAATTAAAAAATGCAAATCATCCCCACATACTAAGTAATACACTTATATTCCAATGTTATCCCTATGAAGCAGCGATAGTTATGTCTCAAAGAGCCACATTTAAATACCAATGCCATTTGGTTCTCTGACCATGCTCCTCAGAGTCCTGTGGCATATTTCATACGTAGACATAGTATCATAATGCTAATTAAAATAACAGAAAATTGAAATAATGGCAAGCTCTCTAGTTTAAAATCAGCTCAGTGGATTTGACAAATAACCAAACATTCCTTTGTATTTATCACATCTGGCCCTGGTAGGAATTGCCTTTTAGCAGCTTAGTATGTCTAGCAGGTGGCAAGTACTGTAATAACTATGAGGTCAATAATCAGCTGGGCAGAGAGCAGACAAGTTAGCTGAATACACTTATCTAGCTAACTTATATCAGATATTCAGTGCCATGGTGCCAGCCGTCAGGATATTAGCCAGATAAGTTCATCCAGCTTTTGGGAAACTTAGATAACTCCATCCCCGAAGCAGCTCCAAGTTACCAGCTAAGTTTTATTCAGCTAACTACTTAGCCAGGTAACCCAGAGGCGTTTAATATGAGACAATATTAAATCTTGCCATTTGTCCAGCTAAGTCCTGAACTTAACCAGACAAACACACTGAACATTGACTGACTCTTGGCAGAAATTCAGGATCTCATGTAACTGGGTCTGACTTGCAGGCTACACAGGGGACCTAGGAGGATCACTAGCAATGGTAGCTTTTCAGATCAGGCTATGACGATAGAATCAAACTGGCAGCTGCTTCTGCTGGCAGAGTGCACATACACAAATAACTAGAATACCTAGCGGAAACGCATGCACGCACGTGGCTGGGTCTGTCTGGGAGCTTACTCATGGGACCTAGGAGGATGGATGTTTGGGCAACAACCAGACTAATAATGTTGGCTATCTGGATTACAGAGCTTTCTGGTTTGACATGGGAAAGTTGGGCACTGGAGGGAACTAACAGGGAATCTTTTGTGTGCTTATCTACCCAAGATGGTGGAGTACCAAGGGACGTAGACAAAAAAAAATGACCTGGGTTGGAGACATCTTTCCAATGGTCAACTTTCTGTAGCTGACTGCTGGGATGCAGCCTTAGCAGTGTGGAAAGATTATCTGGGCAGACTGGATGGGCTGGTTGATCTTTTTCCACTGTCATCTATGTTACTATTTATGGATTCAAATGAGATATGTAATTACCAGTTAAAAATAATATGTTGACTAGGAAAGTAAAATTAAATTGCCTACTTTGTTTTCTTCCGAGTCTTGAGTGCCCAGGGAGCCAGTGACTTGCTCAGGGACAAGTTTTAAACCGAAAGCTCTGAATTTTTCTTTATAGTTCAGTTCTTTAATCACCTCCTCAGTATACACAGCCATTTCTGGCTATTTCACTCTATGGCATTTTAAGAATGCCATCATGTAAAACAGCCACCCTGAAGATTCTGAAGAGCAAAACGTGGCTTGGAAATTTGGATTAAATATTAATGCTATGGACCATCATATCAATTACAGAGAAAATGCCCATCACTAACACAGTCTTTCAGTACTTCCCATTAATACATAAATGCATGTGTGTACACAAACATTATCTCTATCATGACATTCATACTTTTATGTTCCCCCTTCCTTTACTGCAGGGAACCTGAAAATTTGGGGGTTTTTTTGCATTGTGGGTCGCAAAGTGAGGAAACAAAGACCCCATAATTCAATAGACCTCAGATCTTCTTTCAACCTACCCAACTAGATAACCTAATGGCTGTTCAGTGCATACATGTTTTATTCTCATGACTCAGGAGTGATGCGAGGGGCATTATTTAAATCAAATAAAGCTGACATTGGAAAAAAAAAAAAGAATACAGCATCTTAAATGAAAAAAAAGTTAAAAACCACAGAAAAGGAAAAATTTCAGTAGCTTAAATAAGAATGCTGTATAATAATCCACTTAAAGAGAGGGAGAAGCAGCCCATGAAACTTTACCAATATGTACTAAGGAAGAACAAACTCCCGAGTGACACCTCTTTCTGAGTGCAAACATATTAAGTGGTTGCAAATAAACAACAAAATCCCCAAATGATTTAAGGATGCATCCCACCATCTGAATGTTCTTCCAGAAACCTCTCAAGCTGAGCTGGGTCATAAAAGGCAAGTCAGAACTCTCGATATTTAACTACACAGTTAATTGGAAATTTAAGAAAAACACCAGCTCCCAACTGAAGAACTTTTGAGCACAATGATAAACATTACCCATAAAGTACAGAATAAAATATAAAATCCTTACTATCATTCACGGTCTAATAAATAACCCATCTTCTACTTGGCTTTGCTCATTACTCCGTATCTATAAACCAGTAAGACATCTAAGATCACTCACCCAAAATCTACTTGACACTCCTTCCCCCCGACAGGCTAGACTAGACATCACCAGGAAAAGGGCCTTCTCAGTGGCAGGCCCTCTTCTCTGGAACTCACTACCCAACCCTCTTCGTCTAATATCCAACCCCCAACAATTCAAAAAATCATTAAAAACACATTTTTTCCAATTGGCATTCAATACTTCTCCACAAACAACTCAACATCACTCCACAACTTAGTAATCGCTCAATTCCCATATCTTTATTTTTTATTTTTTCCTTTACTTCATATCCCCATCCCCCCCTCCCCCAAACCGCTACCCCTCTTGATTTTAACTTGAATTCAGGCCCAGCTCCATTAATAGTCATTTTTGTTAATATTTTATTTTTTACCTATAAGGTATATATCAGTTTTATGTATTTTTATAGTATTTTTTTTAGTTTCTTTCATCTATTTATTTTTATTTTTATTTTATTGTAAACCGTTTTGACAAGATACCCTGTTTTGAAAAGCGGTATATAAATACTTTTAAATAAATAAATAAATAAAAATTTCTTCTTCTTTTCTTGAGTAATCCTACAAAGATCCGTAAACACCCTAACCTTGAGGAGGAACATTATAACTTATGAGCAATGCCTTGAGTTAGTTATGGAAATATTTATATTAACAAATAGCCAAGAAGATTAAACCCTGCATTTATGCCCTCTCTTTGTATCATGCCACACACTGTAGGGTTTCCAGCTAAGTCCATTTCTTATCAACAGGCTTACTCAGTCCTGGTTTTATCCCAGCATTTGTATGGATTTGAAGTTCTGACTTCCCTAAGAATACAATGTATGTAAAATCGGGAACAGATCAGATTGTCTGTTAAAAAAAGACAACATATGGATGCAGCTGGCAAGGCTAGATATATGTCTTTCCATGCCACTGCTTTAAGCTTTGGTTGGGGTGTCCCTGTCACAGTGGCATGCTGTCACTTATCATTGTGAAGTCACAGATGTTGCAACACAGACCATAGCTGATGACATAAGTAGGGTCTGCATAAAGAGTTTACAGACCAGAAGCAAAGCATGGCCTTTGAACGGCAAAAACAAGAGGTGCGGGGGCTTCACAACCGGTTACTGGTTTACATACTCATTAGCAATGGGAAGGCAAATTTCAAGCTGGCTCACTCCTCTTGCTATTTCCCACACATCACTACATACATGTACCCACCTTAGACACATAATAGTTCCTGTTCTCCCAGATCTTCTTAGCGGCAGCTCTGTCCTTCTCACTTAGCAGTTGGGGATCAGGCACAGTCCCGGAATTCCTAGCATCAATGAATTTGGTCATCAAGGACCAGACACGCACTTGCCACCTCCGTACACCAGGGATGGCATCAGCTGAGTGTCATGCAAAAACGCAACCAGAAAAAGAGGGAGGGAGAGAGAACGTGATTTTAGCTACAGTAGCGTGCCAAAAAAAAAAAGCAAGATGAGAATATCAGAAATGACTGTGTTGTCTATAAACTGCTACTGAGTCGCCACAGCTTATTTCTCCTCTCTGTCCCATCACTGAGCACTTGCAGTAAGCCCTCACTAACAATTTTTTCTTACCCATGAAAAGAAAGCATGGAACAATACATACTTTTTATGGCCAAGGAAATGTACTTGATCTCCAAATTGTGTTTCTGGCAGAATTCTAGGATACACACTTGATATTCATTTGAATAAGAATTATCCGAAGATGATTGCTGAACAATACTTTCAAGATCATGTAGGTTCCCTCTTCAGATGTGTATCAGACTTACTGACAAGAGTTGCGAAAGTCCCATGTATATGATTTTTAGATAATTCATATGCTGGTTTCAATAAAAGGCGTCACAACTTGCAAAGAATTCAGTTTTCCTCATGAGCTATACAACTACTAGAATTCTGCACAAATATCACACAAGAGGAATGACCAGCGAGTCCATTTCTCACATAAAACATCTTCTTAATCCTCAGGGATAGAATATGCACCCTGCAGTGCATACCCCCCCCCCCCCCCAAAACAAACAAACACGATCAGCATAACTCTTACATCTCAGTTCAGTGATTAAAATTACCTTTTATTTTCCATAGTTAATGGCAGAAAGAAAATGAAATAACAAGCTCAGAACACTTATTTTTTGGTAGCAGACATCACCTAATTGCATTAGTAGGGAACCTTCAGTCAATGGGCTGAGTGCAGCCTGCTTTTATCTGGCCTATGGCAAGACATCCCTACTACTTATGAAACATCTGATTGTGGTAGAAACTCTTCCCTGGCCCTATTTGTTCACTTCACTTGCTTTCCCTTGATTACAGCAGGAACTCCTGGCCTATTCCCATTCGCTATTGCTGCCTACTGCTTCTGCCTGCGACACTGGAGGGTCTCCCTCCCTGGATTAGCCCGGTGTCAGAGGTGGACCTTCTCCTACCAGCAGGCTGCAGTATCAAAAGGGGAACCTCTTCCTCCCAGCTGCAATGTCAGAGGGGGGTGCCCCTGGCCTGTAACCGGTTTGGTCCTGCCTAATGCAGCCTTTCTACAAAAAAGGGTCCCCACTTCTGATAGGATGTGTAGAATCTTGATCCTAACTAGTAATTTGACCAAAAAAGCTGAAACTTGCAAAGCAGCCACACTTGTCATCAGCCACAGTGTCTTGTCATCAGAGGAATACTGTCACCAGAGATATTTTGCTACCACCTAGTTAATAAGGCTGTTGTAGCACATCAAAGATAACCACAGGTCAGTATCTTCTGGAGCCTGGAATATCCTTCAGCCAAAACTAGGAAGCCCATAAGAACTTCAAATACTGAAAGTCCGGTGTACATTTTTCATCTTCAAGTTACATTTTCTAAAACAGCGGTCCTCAACCCAGTCCTTAGGGATCCCACGATCAGTCTGTTTTTCAGGATTTCCACAATGAATACACATAAGATATATTTACATACAGCAGAGGCACTGCATGCTCATTATAGACGACTGAAAATCTGTCTGGTCAGAGAATCCCCAAGGACCAGGCTGCAGACCACTGTGCTAAAAGCACTAGGCTCCATGGTAGGAGCGGTCCTTTGCCAAGACTAATTGCCCTCAAATTCATTTCCCCTTTCCCCAGCTGGTTCATTAGGAATATTAAAGTTTTTGCACACCTGCTCCTTATGCCATTACAATGGCATTCAGTGTTAACTACATTAACCATGTTATTCCTATTCTGTAATCTGCTTTGACATCGTACCTGGCGAAAGCAGAATATCAAATATTGGGTAAATAGATTAATAAACAGTATTAGAGTCTTCTACCATGCAGACTATAGTTAGAGAAGACTGCGATCACCACTGCCAACAAGGAAGGGTAAGAAAAGGATGAAAAGATCAGAGACAAACCTACTCTTAACATCCCACAGAATGTCCTGCTCTGGGAGGGGCAGCAAAAAAGGATGTAGAGCCGGATAGTATCAATCCATACTGCTGTACTACTTCTTCGGGGTCTATCCCATGTGCTTTGATTTGCTCATTTTTTCCCAGGTAACTTGTAGTTTCTCCTCGGTGTCAGCATGAAACAGGTTCCGAACCTGCAGCAAAAAAATATGCAGAACAGAAAAAAAAATAACACAAAATATTTTCTGATCTCTTCATTAGTTAGCAAGTCCTGGGGGAATTCTGCGCTACTGCAGAGAGCAGAATTCCCCTCCTGCGCAGCTGTGCAGAATTTGGCAGGACCCAGTGTGCCATGAACAGAAGCCCTCCTGCTCGCAGCGAAGCTAGAACAGGACCCGGCATGCCATGCGCGGAGGACTTCCTGCTCGCGGCAAAGATGGAACAGGCCTCGGCATGCCGCCAGCAGAGGCCTTCCCGCTCATGGTGAAGATGAAGCAGGCCCCAGTGAGTCTGTATGTAAGACTGTGAGCCTGGGAGGGGGGTGAGAGAGCGAGCATGTTTGGGTGTGGGTGCCAGAGAGAGGGAGCCTATGTGAAGAGAGTGTGAGGGTGTGTGTGTGAGCGATTGGGAGCTGGTGTGTGTTTATTTTGTAAATGCATGCATTCCCAAGCTCTGTAACCTCATTTTGGTAGAAATTAATTTTCTGGAAGGTCCGGAGAAACACGAAACAATTAGCACAGTAAGCAGATTTATACAGAGACATTACAAACATGAAGGAGGCCCTGCCTCTCGAGGCAAGGGCCGTATAACTGGGGCAGACGTGTGGTAGGCAAGAGGGAGGGGGGAGGGGGGCACAGCCTAGGTGCGGAGAGGGGGCGGACAATGGGATTAGGGGCCAGTTTCAAAACCTGAGCATGAGCCAATGAGACAAGGAAGGCGGCGTCTCTGAGCTCAGGTACTTAGAGGTAGGGCGGGGTGGGGGGAGCACATTTGCAGCCTGGAAGCGAGAGCAACCCTCCCACCACCCCACAGCGCAAGGGGATACTGGGATTGGGGGGATAAGTCGTCACAGCCATAACAAAAGGAACAGCGGGTGCCCTCACCGGAGCATAAGGGGATGTATCTCTGCATAGAGGGGAAGTTTTTGGTGTTGGGGGAGGGGGAAGGGGAGGAGCACAGCACCAAGGACTTTGCATAGGGGGAAAGCGGGGGCATGGATATAACTAAGCATGGCGGAGACCGAGATAATGGCCGGTCTGGGGGTGGCCCAATGAAGGCCTGGCATAAGCAATAACCGCGGCCCGCAAGGCCAGGGGTGGGAGGAGGCGGCAGAATACTGCACGGAGCGGCAGTAGCCACGGAGGCGTTCACGGAGCGGGATGCCAGTGGCGGGTGTTCCCCTTCACGGAGCGGAAGGCGGGATTGGCATTCACGGAGCGGGGTGCCAATGGTTTACCACCTTCACGGAGCGGAAGGATGGAGGGCTGCCGTCTCCAAAAAAGCATTGGGGTGGGAAGAACAAGGAAGGTACCGGTGAGGGCGTTGGCTTTAGTTAATGCCAATTGCGTTTAAGCTGCTGCAATATAAAGTAATAATGTTATAATGTTAATTTTGGCTGTGGCCGTTTCTTCCACTTAATAAAAGTTATCTTGGTTTACCTACTCTGTTGTCGCGTGGTCAAGGGTGGGAGGGGCGGTCGTCCGTGAGCTACGGCGTGCCAGAGTTATGGACTATTCACAGAGAAGAACTTACCGCTGACATTAACTTCCTCCCTCTTCAGATACTGACCAGTTGAACCTAGTTTGAAGGTCTTCCCTTTGATCAGGCCTTGAACTAAGAGCTTATGAAAAGGCTCCCTAGGGTACAAGGAATAACAAATGTGAGAAGTAGTAAAGGCAGAATAGTAACAGTCTCCCCTTCCCCCTCCCTCCAAAAAAAAAAAGACATTTTAGAGGTTGCTCTCATTCTGCGTCTGTGACAAAACTCTTGAAAAGAGGACACTCTATATATTTGATTAATTTGTTGAACACAAAGGATTAATGTATTTTATAAAAACCCCTCCAAAAACTTTCACTCTGATACTCCTGCATTAAATATTCTATTAACCATCTGGCTTGTGGAATACAGAATGTGCTTATGAAATGTGCAGATACCATCAAGTTAGTGACGGTTTGCAAGTATCCCCTAGAGGATAGGAATACAATTCAAAAGGATCTTGCCACTGATGGAATAAGGGCTTGAAAATGTTCTTTCTACCTGCATGGGACAAGGAATGTACATGAACAGCGCAAGGTGGGTTTTTCAGATGGGACTCACCAGACATCAGTGGTACAGGAGGAGAATGCTGGGATTCCTTTCTTTATCTGTCCACTGATGTAGCTGAATAAAGAATTGAATCTTTATCATCAAATAGGGCTAGATACAAGTGCAACACCATGCCTGCTTTTTGGAGTAACTGCTTAGCTTGTTGAGGAGCTCTCTGGCACCAGTGCCATGTATGGAACTTTCGTTTGTGAGCACAATGTAACTTTGCTTAAGAATTGCATTTTGAAAGAAGAAACCAAATAAACTGAAAAGGAGACTGAGTGACTTGGCAGCAATAATGCAGAAAAAGATCTAGGGGTCATTGGGGACTCGTATTCACATTGTCTACTGTGTAGTGCTGTTTTATATCTATCTATTTATAAACATAAAGCTAATGCGGCACTGGAATGTATTAACAAGTATTATAAGCAAGGCATGGGAAATAATTCTACCACTCTGCTTAATGCTGGTAAGGCCTCTTTTAGGAGCAGTGTCCAGTCTGGGGAACCACACATCAAGGATGAGGAGAAAGTCCAGGAGAACAATACAAATGACTGGAGGCCTTGATAATAAGAGCTAAAAGGAGAAATGAAAGGAGCTGGGTTTATTTACCAAAGGCAGGGGAGGATTGCAGGAAAATAGCAGCCTGGGGGATTTTTTTCAAAACCAGCCCACATGGTATCTGTTTGACTCCCTTGTGCATTTTCCTTGCTGCATGGGTTTCAACAGTTCCCAAAAGCACGCCAAACTGACCTTTCATAGGTACATTTTTTTATTATTATTTTTTTATTATTATTGCACCCCTGTTTCTTGTGAACCAGCATGATGGGACTTTCGTCCTGAATGTTGGTATATAAAAAAAACTTAAATAAAAAAAATTAAATACATGCCAAACTGACCTTTCATAGGTACATGTGACCTGGAGGCTGGCAGAATTGAGCCAAAAAATCTCCAACATAAATGTCACACTTTTCCTAAATAACTAAATAGTAGAACACACCCTAGACCAGAGGCGAGCAAACAGAACTGCATGCCAGCTTCCATTTGCCTGTAAGACTGGCTACATCTCTCATAATTATATCTTGGATTCATGGTCTTGTATTAAAGTCTCTTGCCAACCAATCAGCTCTTGAACCATTTGTCAAGTAATGTGACAACCACACTGCCAGCCAGTGTCAGACACACACATAGGGGCAGATTTTAAAAGCCCTGGTTTTACCCGTGCAGGGGACTTGTGCGCCAACATGCCTATGTTGCATAGGTCGCTGGCGTGCACGCAAAGCCCCCGGACGTGCGTAAGTCCCGGGGCTTTGCTTGGGGGGCGTGCCGGGGGCGGCGTGGCATTTGGTGGCATTCTGGGGGCGGGGCTGTGGGCGTGGTGCCGGCCCGGGGGCATTCCGGGAGCATGGCCGAGGCCTCCGAACCAGCCCCTGGGCCGGGGAATGGTGCACCGGCAGCCGGCTGGCGCGCGCAAGTTACGCCTACCTCGGACAGGTGTAACTTTCTGAATAAAGGTAGGGGGGGATTTAGTTAGGGTTGGGGAGTGGGTTAGGTAGGGGAAGGGAGGGGAAGGTGGGGGAGCTGGAAAAAAAAGTTCCCTCCGAGGCCGCTCCGATTTCGGAGCGGCCTCAGAGGGAACGGAGGCAGGCTGCTCTGCTCGGCTCGGCACGCGCAGGTTGCACAATTGTGCACCGCCCTGTGCACCCTGAGCCTGGATTTTATAACATGCGCGCGGCAGCACGTGCATGTTATAAAATCGGGTGTAGATTTGTTCGCGCCGGATTGCGCGAACAAATCTACGCCCGTGCATAACTTTAAAAATCTACCCCAGAGTCTCTCAGACACAAACACCCACACACACTCAGACACCCACTTTCTGTCCAAAAGATGGTGTGTGTGTGGGTGTGTCTCTCTCTCTGACACAAAGAAACTCACTCACACACACTCTCATTCTTAGTGTATGGGTGTGTCAGAGAAAGTGTGTGTATATGTGTGTCTTTCTGTGTCAGGGAGAAAGACACCCACACACACTTTCTCTCTCTGACACACACATTCTGTCATTGTGCTGCTGCTCATACACTATTGCCCCCACTCCAGTACTGCCACATCATTATCTAAAACGTTCTGCCTGCTACCTGCTCTTCCCCAGCCTGCAGCAGCCCTCTCCTTCTCCTCACCCCTTCTTAGCACCCCCACTCCAGGAGACTCAGTGATTTCACAGCCAGCTGACTTTTTCAGGAGGAAATTCCAGCTTACAGAAGCCTCCCCAACAGTGCATAGGCACTTTCTCGAGTCACTCCATCCCTTTTTGTGACTGTAGCTTGTCTCCACTTCTCTGTACTCACACCTTCCCCCATTCCAGAACATTCCCATTGGTTGTGTGCTACAGAGTCTGCTGCTTTTATGGTTCCCCAGGCTCTGCACTACCTACCTACTCTAAAGAAGGGAAGGGGAGACCAGACTAATCTATGCTGATTCTCCAGGGCTTAAAAAGAAAAATGAAGCCCTGGCTGAGACTGGAGAGAGCCACATGACCCAAAGTAGAACAGCTCCAAATCCTGTTTCCCACATGGATCCAGTCCAACCAGGGCTGGTGCAAGGATATTAGGCATTATAGGTAATGCCTTCAGCCTTGTACTCCCCAGCCGCTCCCCTCCTCACACACAATTAAAAAGTATGCATTTATTGTAGCTTTTAGATTAAAAAGGCCATTCAAAGTACAGTCTTATGAGGTAAAAGTATCACTAACAGTATGATACATTATATTTACATTTCCAACTATTAATGGCTCAAAAACCACACGTATTAAACATTAGAAAAAACACCACACCACTCATGAGGAATACTACATATTCTTATCAATCAAAATATTTACAGGGAATCAGTATCAGAGATAATTGTGCTCTTTCAATCTCCAGGCTCTTGCCTGCAATGGGCTTCAACCAGTATCATTGACAAGCACCAGATTTTACGTCATTTACTGCTTCCCACACACCACTTTATTTTATTTTTATTTAATACTTTTAATTTTATTCATTACTACTTTTTTTGAAACAAATATCTTCCTTTTATACTTAAAAACTATTAAGTTATATTTCCGAATTGGAATGTACTTAATTTCACTCGAAGATTTTTACTTTACAAGTTCTTAATCTTTTACTTTGCCCGCTGCGTTTTCTTCACTTATTATGCCCGACATTGACAATGTTTCGGCATAACCTTATGCCTTCTTCAGGGGAAACCACTTCTCTATAATTAAAAGAACACATCAAACTCACCAACATTTCTTGACCATTTAGACTTTTATACAAGCCACCACAGTCAGACTTACCCTTTTCTCGTAGCCACCTCGGCTTTACCTCGCAGCTCACACAAAATGGCGAAAACGCTCAAACAGCCACACCGGAAGTACGATTTTTAAAGGACAGCCCCACCTCTCTATAAACCAATCAAATCATTTCCACTGAGACTACCTGAATACTGACCAATCCACCTCTTTATTCAGGCCAGCCGGATGTACAGTTTTTAATTAAAAAATCCAACGCTGTTCACTCTGGAGTAAACGCAAATTTACATCGCCACCTCTCACTCCACATCTCATCACTTCTAAAACTGTAGATCGTAATTCTTCAAATTCATGCCGAAACATTGTCAATTATCCTATAATTGTGATGTCTTAAATACATTAAGATGAATATGGTGTGCTAGTTAGATATCAATTTTTCTATAAAGAGTTATATCTTGAAGTTTGTTTTTTTTTCTTTAACTTTATCAGATTTCTTTGTATTAGACATCAATTTTCTGTAAAGAGTTATATCTTGGAAAACATTTTTAAAATTGAAAAAGAAAGAATTAAAAAAAAAAAAAGAAAGAAGTTGGACTACAGCAAGCCGAACTGGCTGCGGGGTTGGCCTGGCATTTAGCAATTTGGCATTTAGCTGTGGGCACTGCTCTTGCACCAGCAACCGGGAGGATTTGGCTGAGTATGAGCGGAGAATATGCAGTAAAGGCATGAGCACATGAAATTCAGTGTCATGTGACTTGACTGACTGGCCCACTGGGGCATGCCCGAAGCTCCAATAGGGCAATCCGCCCCTGACCTGAGGCATAAATTATGCCAGTATTAAAATATATGGAGGCTGCTGTCTTCCCTTTCCATTGAGAAAAGGACAATATATAATGACCTTAAATTACAGGAGAAGAGACTGAAGTTAAACATTAGGAAGAATTTCAGTAGTCAAACACTGCAACATGTTACCCATAGGGATGGTGGAATCTGACTCTGGAGACAGGTGGCACAAACATTTGTCTAAGATGACCTAAGTCTAGTGGATCCTGCTTGAAGGCATGGAAACGGACTGAATGACCACTTGAGGTATTTTCCAACTTTACTGCTCTATGATACTATCAATATACTTAACAACTCGCCCCCTTTTGTATGGATGTGCTCGTCCGGCCCTTCCCACTGCCCCACTGATATGATTCAGGTATCATCTGAAAGAGTAAAAGCCATAGTTCTGCCACAAGACTACCACATTAACTTTATTAAAAAGACTAGGGAAAACATATAGAGTTTTGGCTTCAGGAGTGCTTTCCAACATATATTTGAAGAAGGGCATGCTGCCAGTTAGTGCTCTTGTAATCAGGGCTGGCAGAAGCACTAGGTGAACCAGGCCTGGGCCTGCTCGCGGCCCAGAAAACCGAGAATGAGGTAGGAGTCGGGGCTGAGACCAGGGGGTGGCGGTGCAACTTGGGGGGAGGGGGTGGATGGGCAGGCACAAGGTAGAAGGTGCCTAGGGTGCTTGATCCCCTTACACCGGCCCTGCTTGTAATGTTGGTGATCACTCCATTCCAGAAAAACTCCTCTCTTACTCACCACAGGAAAACAGGGGGAAGGGGAATTGTACAACTCCCTCCAAGTTTCTGAACCCCAACCTTTGCTGAACGTGGGAAGAGGTTATCCTACAAATTTTCTTCTTCTTCTCTCTCACAACTTACAACTATACTGAGGTTTGGCTTAGCTTGGAATACATCTTCAAAACCAAGCCTCTGCATGTTTTCCCTACTTTTCATTTAATCTTCCAGATTAATTCTAGAGACCTTAATTCAAAAGAAACATCTAAATGCTGCTGGGAGATTGCACTGGAGAGGAGGAAATCTCATATACCAATTGTATCTTACAATTTCTATGGCTGTTAATTATTTTCCATATCTCTGCATTCAATGTGTTTCAAAAGTGATTTTTTAACAAACATGATACTAGCAATATGAAAATAATAACTGCAGTATGGAGCAGTGGGTGCATGTTGGTGGATGCTAGGCTCGATGGACCTTGGTCTGACCTAGCATGGCACTTATGTTCTTATCCCTTTTACATAATTCTTTCCAACATACCATATGTTGGAATGTATAAAAAGGTCTATGGGGCAACTTTTACAGCTTCTGCAGACAAAAGGTAGCTTTGCTTGATGATCAGTGATGTTATCTCACAAGGGCCCAAGAGATGCACTAACCTGGGCAGAGAGAGAGAGAGAGAGAGAGAGAGAGAGTGCTGACTTGGACCCCTCCCAGTGGTTTTTGTATACTGCTGCACATCACCATTGGCAGATCTTGAATCTGATTTGGTGGCATATAAGAAGTGAAAAGTGAAAGAGTGAAACTACCCTCTTCTGGGTGTAGAGAGAGCCATCATGGTTTGGGCCTGGTCAGGGCACCCATTTCCCCGGCCCCAAGAAGACATTGGGATTGGCCCAGGTGGAGAAAATTCATGTCTAGGGACCTTCGTTTTCACTTTTTATTTAATGTTTCTAGGGAATTTCAACGTTATAACAAAATAAAATCCATAGAAGAATGATTTGACTATAACACACAGGAGACAAATCAATGGAAGTGTCATTTTCAATGTCGTAACAAAAAAGCAATCCATAGAAATTTCCCACAAAAATAAAATAAAAACTGAAAACCAAGGGCCTTGCTCATGTAACACGAGCCAGGCTTCCTTTCCTTCAGGCCCGCATGAGGTGAGATACAGATCAGGATCAGGATACCTCCTTCCCTGGGCAGAGAGATACAAGTTCGCCAGGCCCAGAAAGAGGAAGAGGTGATCCTTTTGAGAATTTTTAATGGTCTGAAATTTGTGTTGATTATTAAAAAAACCAAACAAAAACCAAACAAAACCAAACCATAAAAACCAAACAATCCAAAATTGCATTCTATTCATTACACTAAATTTGGATATATTTACTTTAGCCTCAGCTGAATATTTATTTCAACAATTACTTATATGGCAAATATATTAAAATGAACTAACATCTTTTGGGTAAGCGTAGCAGCCTAACAAAGATGAGGATAGATTTTGTGTGCCAGTGAAATGATCTCTCGAACAGCCTTCTTCTAATCTAAAAGCTCAAAAAGATTCTGATTTCCAAAGACTAAAGCAGTTATAAGCAGTTTTCTAGCAAATATTTACATGGTTTGTGCAGCTGACTTCTCTACCATGCTGAAGCAAGCAGGAAAGCAGTAAAATGCAAGTGAAGCTTTTGTCGGATAGGTGCTCCCAAATGGCCATAACAGATGTTACTGTATCAAGTCTGCTAGCAGTCCTCCCGGATTCCTCAATCCACCCATTTCAACTACCTAAAAGCTGTGCTTCTCGTCTCTTTAGTCTTGCAAACTTCAACACCTAAATCTTCAGCACTTTGCTTCAGTTCTGCTTCCATGTTCTTTTTCATGCCATTGATCACACTTTGCACTGTCATATTATATTGCGAACTGTGAGATGAGCTGGGCAGGACGCATTACAAGAACTGAAAATAACTGCAAAGTTTAGGGTTAGCCCAGTGGCAAGTTCTGTGTGCTGCTCATGCTCATGGGATCTTGGTTCGATTC
Source organism: Rhinatrema bivittatum (assembly GCF_901001135.1). Classification (NCBI taxonomy): domain Eukaryota; kingdom Metazoa; phylum Chordata; class Amphibia; order Gymnophiona; family Rhinatrematidae; genus Rhinatrema; species Rhinatrema bivittatum. Next base: position 288,605,245 of record NC_042616.1, read on the forward strand.
TCAGATCAGGGCTCGGCACCCTGGGTCAGACAGGGCTAGGAATGCTGCAGAGGCAGGATTCATAGCTACCCTCTCAGGGAAGGGGTAGGGGGCGGGAATCACAGTCCTCATGCAGTGGTGACACCTAATGGCCAGACACAGAGCGCCCGCGATTGCAGAGTTCTGGAAGAAGACACCGGGTGCGTGGCTCCCGGCTGCAGACCGTCGCTGCAACGACTGGGTTGGATACAGTGGGAAAGTAGAAGGGATATAGAAATAGAGGGATGAAGGATCGTGATGCTGGCAACCCATCACTTGTTCTGATTCAGATGAAAGCAGAGAGGAAACCAAGTAAAAAAAAACAAAAACCTGCAAAGTTTACGTGCACACAGAGGCTTTAGTCTACGATTAATTTAAATATTTTGCATAACTTAAACATCAGAGCCACTTTGGGGCAAAGAGGAGCAGTTTGACACCACTTTGTTATAGCATCATTCTTACTGTCTTCAAAAAAACTGACACAGCACAAGCATTATATCCAAATGAAGCAATTTTCTCAAGCTGCTGAGGGCTACTAGCTGACAGCTGCACTATGCTTGGCCACATATGGTGCACTGACAAGGTGCAAATGGATCTGATTTGCACCTCCTGTGATTGCAAACCATTTTTCCTCCTACACTTTTAGGAAGGTGCATTGGCTGTGATGAAATGAAGGAGGAAGACATTGCTTTGATGAGTGAAGGTGGCAAACTCAAGACAAGAAACGCACTCTGTGTGGAAGAGCTGGAAAATGAAAAGGGAGGTGAGAAGGAACCTGCAGAAAGGGAAGGAAGAAGGATACTAACAAGAACTGATTAAAGGAAGGAAACTAGTACCGTAATTATTTTCTTGCAGGAACAAGGATCAAATCAGGACATCAAAGAACATACATTGTTTTCAACTTTACCTTTATTAAAATATTCCAAACCAATACACAATTTACAAATGAGGCAGGCATGACTAAAGGGCTATAAAAATGATGTTCACTGTTAGTTAAGCAAGGCCCTTTTTATCTCACTTCTGTAGTTACCCATTGTCATACTACATACACACTTATTACATTTTAAGCTTTTTTTTTTATATGTAACTTTTAAATATCAAATAAAATCAATCTAAACCTTATACAAGTATCTAAACCTTATGCAAGTATCATTAACTAGGACTGCAAGTTTCTCCACTTCCATAATTTGCTAGTAAATTGGGAAGCAGTCAGAAAACGACAGTGCATCAACATGCTTCCACTTTTTTGTTATGGCTAGCCTACCTGCATGCAATTTCTTTTTGCAAGGGGTGGGTATCATTTTTAAGCATTTTTTAAATTTTACCTTTTTTGGAAGGTGGAGTCAAGAAGGGGGGTTTGTCATGTATGACTTTTTAAACATTTTTTTTTTTTGGGGGGGGGGGGGGGGGGGGGGGGGGGGGGGGGGAGGTCAATTTTTGATTTCCCAAAGTGATAGTGGTTCCTTCTGGGCCTAGACCTTCCAGAGCAGTTCCTGTTAAGTGCTGGTCTGCCACAGCAGCAGAAGCTCTAAGCCTGGGCCCGTGCTAGGTGCCAATTTTTAAGAAACCTGGCATCTAACAACTTTCTACCCCTGAAGATTACATTGGAATAAGGCAACCTTTCTACGTCTGTCAGCATCCGGAAAAATAGCTGGAGAAGGGCATATCGGGGAACACCGTAAAGTTTGTTTGTCGAGCTGCAGTACAAAATAATCAGCCAGTTGTATTATACACATGAGAAGTTATCTCAAACAGACAAATCTATTGTTGACAAATGCTGGCAATGTTGTGGAAGAAAGACTCACTGCTCTAAGTAAGATGTGACTACCTGTAGGTGAAACCCTTCTAGGCTATGATAGGTCTTTCTGTTTATATTTCTGCTGTAATTATGGCCTTGCAAATACTTAATAGAAACATAGAAATGATGGCAGAAAAAGACCGATCGGCCCATCCAGTCTGCCCAGCAAGCTCCCACGCTTATTTTCCCATACGTATCTGTTTCACCAACCACCAATTTCAGGGTCCTTGTTGGTAACTGTTTGATTCAAGTTTCCTGCCAACCCCTGCCATTGATGCAGAGAGTAATGTTGGAATTGCATCAAAGGTGAGCATAAGGCTTAATGGTTAAGTGTAGTAACCACTGCATCAAGCAAGTTACCCCGATGCTTGTTTACCCAGACTGCACAGATCATTGCTTTGTTGGATGTTGTCTGAAGGTAAATCCTGTTTTCCACATTTCCCCCTGCCGTTGAAGCAGAGAGCAATGCTATATATGCATTCAAAGTGATGTATCAGGCTTAAATGGTTTAGGGTAGTAACCTCCGTAATAAGCAAGCTATCCCCATGCTTATTTGTTTACCCCGATTGTGAATTTCAGTCCTTGTTGGTTGTTGTCTGAATGCAAATCCTCTTTTCCACATTTCCCCCTGCAGTTGAAGCAGAGAGCAATGCTATATATGCATTCAAAGTGATGTATCAGGCTTAATTGGTTTAGGGTAGTAACCTCCGTAATAAGCAAGCTACTCCCACGCTTATTTGTTTACCCTGATTGTGAATTTCAGTCCTTGTTGGTTGTTGTCTGAATGCAAATCCTCTTTTCCACATTTCCCCTTGCCGTTGAAGCAGAGAGATGTTGGAGTTGCATTAACCTTGCGAAGGCTTATTGAGTAAGGGTAGTAATCGCCCTGTAGTAGCCTCCACTCTAGTAATCCACCCCCATGGCTCTTCTCTTCATTCCCATCCTCTAGCCTCTATGGATCCACAGTGTTTATCTCATGCCCCTTTGAAATCCTTCACAGTTTTAGTCTTCACCACTTCCTCCGGAAGGACATTCCAGGCATCCACTACCCTCTCCGTGAAGAAATACTTCCTGATATTGGTTCTGAGTCTTCCTCCCTGGAGCTTCATTTCGTGACCCCTAGTTCTACTGATTTTTTTCCAATGGAAAAGATTTGCTGTTGACCATGGATCATTAAAACCTTTCAAGTATCTGAAAGTCTGTATAATAGCACCCTCTGCTCCTCCTCTCCTCCAGGGTATACATATTTAGGTTCTTCAATCTCTCCTCATAAGTCATTTTATGAAGACCATCCACCTTTTTGGTCGCCCTTCTCTGGACCGCCTCCATCCTGTCCTTGTCCCTTTGGAGATACGGTCTCCAGAACTGAACACAGTACCCCAGGTAAGGCCTCACCAAGGCCCTGTACAAGGGGATCATCACTTCCTTTCTCTTACTAGATATTCCTCTCTCTATGCAGCCCAGCATTCTTCTGGCTTTAGCTATCACCTTGTCACATTGATTCGCCGACTTTAGATCGTTAGACACTATCACCCCAAGGTCTCTCTCCTGCTCCGTGCACAACAGCCCTTCACACCCCATCGAATACAGTTCTTTCGGATTTCCACACCCCATATGCATGACTCTGCACTTCTTGGCATTGAATCTCAGCTGCCATATCTTCGACCACTCTTCCACCTACCTTAAATCCCGTCTCATTCTCTCCACTCCTTCCGGCGTGTCCACTCTGTTGCAGATCTTAGTATCATCCGCAAAAAGACAAACCTTACCTTCTATCCCATCCGCAATGTTGCTCACAAAGATATTGAACCGGACCGGTCCCAACACCGATCCTTGCGGCACTCCGCTTAACACCGCTCTCTCTTCAAAGTAAGTTCCATTTACCATCACACATTGTCTTCTGTCCATCAACCAATTTGCAATCCAGGCCACCACTTAATATATCACTTAGAACAGCCCACAAAAGAATACAAAACCTATCTGAATAAATTTCACATTGAAAATTGAAAAGTAGGGGGAGAGTATCAAACATGCATGGCTATCGTACTTTTACATTTTGTGTCTGTGCCCCCAAAAAAGCACATCGATGATATTCTTTTCTTATAGACATCAATGGTAGCATGCTTGAATGAATTTCCATGTGAACTGATTTCTTTGGACAACAATTTACAGTTTACTATGTATAGTCATGAATTTCATCTTCCTGTCTTTTAGATGTTTTAATATGTTTCCAACAGGGAACATTTTCTACTACTGTGTTCAGGAAGAAAACGGATAGGAATAATCTTCTTAAATTTGACAGTCATCATTCCCGAGCGTTTAAAGCAGGCATACCAGTCAGTCAGTTTTTCTGAGTATGTAAAATCTGCTTTAATATAGCAAAATTTAAATACCAGGCCAATATTTTGCAACTCTGATTTTTACAGACGACCTATCCTCTGTCAGTCATACAAATAACTTATAAAGGAGCACTTTATTCTGATCATTCCAGTTTGTTAGAATATAAAGCTCGAAAGGGATAATCTAGACTGGTATGCGTACTACATTATAGCACTAAAGCTATCAAAAACCAATGGCATATATTGGCCCTATATGATATATTTAGAGCACCACAATTAATAGCATTTTACCATGGGCTTAATATAGGGATCATGTGGTACATGCAGCGGTAGCTGACACATCAGTCAAAATTCAGAAATGCAGGAACATTGGGCATATTTAAAATGTCAAAATACCATCACCAAAAATGAAACATAAAAACATAGAAACATGATGGTAGAAAAAACCCGTATGGCCAATCCAGTCTGCCCATCTGTCCAACTAAACCAGCATTATAAATCTCATCCCTTCCTTAGAGATCCCCTGTATTTATCCCATGCTTTCTTGAATTCAGATAGGGGTAGATTTTAAAAGAAGCGCGATCAGCCTACTTTTGCTTGCGCATCAGACTCAAGCAAAAGTACGCTGGATTTTAGTAGATACGCGCGGAGCCGCGCGTATCCACTAAAATCCTGGATCGGCGCGCGCAAGGCTATCGATTTTGTATAGCCTGCGCGCGCCGAGCCGCGCTGCCTCCCCCCGTTCCCTCCAAGGCCGCTCCGAAATCGGAGCGGCCTCGGAGGGAACTTTCCTTTGCCCTCCCCTCACCTTACCCTCCCTTCCCCTACCTCACCCACCCACCCGGCCCTGTCTACACCCCCCCCTTACCTTTGTCGGGGGCTTTACGCCTCCCGGAGGGAGACGTAAATCCCCGCGCGCCAGCGGGCCTGCTGCGCGCCGGGCCGCGACCTGGGGGCGGGTACGGAGGGCGCGGCCACGCCCCCGGGCCGTAGCCACGCCCCGTACCCGCCCCCAAAACGCTGACGACACGCCCCCGCAACGCCGCGCGCTCCGGCCCCGCCCCCCGACACGCCCCCCTCCGAGAACCCCGGGACGTACGCGAGTCCCGGGGCTCTGCGCGCGCCGGGAGGCCTATGTAAAATAGGCTTCCCGGCGCGCAGGGCCCTGCTCGCGTAAATCCGCCCGGTTTTGGGCGGATTTACGCGAGCAGGGCTCTGAAAATCCGCCCCTCACTGTTTTTGTCTCCATCACTTCCACTGCTCACTTGGAGACTGGCATAGAGCTGTTTCAATATGGCCAACTGAGCTAGTCTCTAGGCACCCCAGCGGAGATGTGTGAATAATTTCATCAAAATATCTGCCTGGCACTCAGTGTTGACTATTTTTAGCTCTTGACTCAAGTCCTTGGCATCCTTCTGAAGTCTCAAGTGGGGAGATTGAAATTTGGCTTGACTCTTGGTGTCAGAGAGACTGAAGAACCTTTTCAGAGTGGTCTGGCCACTAGCGCAACTATAGTTGGTCTATAGATCTTGTATTGGGGCCTTTGAGGTCACCTTTTTGAAGCCGAACTTATGCACACCCAAAAGGAAGGCTTAGAGTTCAACCTTCTAGGTTGTACAGCCAGAGGCATTGTGGACTTTCCCCAAATATATGTAAGCACATACTGTGCTGGTATATGATGGACATCTTTTGCAGACACTTAGGAAAGATCTTGACACTGCTGGCCAATTTCCCAACATGGTGAAGAAAATCTCCAGAGCAAAATTTAAAGCGAACATTTTTTTTTTAAGAAGAAATACTCAAATGAAAATAAAACATGTGGTAAGCCTGCAATGGGTGGCATCACTGAAAACAATATAGGGACTATAAGCAGCAGGATTATCAAAAAAGTTTACAAAAGAAAGCGCCAAAAGCCTACTAAGGAACAGAAAGGTAGTGGGAAAAAAACTGAAGTAGAAAAACACCGTCAGAGGCAAAAAAAAAAAAAAAGATACAAAAATAATTCAGCTGCAGATTTGAAGTCACATCCAACATTGATGGTAGATTAAGAGAAAAAGAGATGGGCTGTGGGACTGCTGCTGTGTGGGAGCTCCCATGCATGCCTGGAAAAGTATTACTCTTTTTCCAGAAATCTCTGAAGTCTGTTCCATAGGGGCCATATGCAGTAACATGATCCATGTGTGTGACTGGCTGATTTGCTTGTCTTTAGAAAAGGCTATTTAGCTTCCAAATCTGTCTCAGACTGAATTTTGAGTGGAAAATATGTGTTCCTTACCTGTGTTTGACCATCTTTTGGTTATTGCAAAAATGGCTGAAGAACCTAGCATAGTATAAATGCATCACAGCATGTTCCTTTCCTCCAATATACAAGTCCACAGGCATCCAGTAATCTGCTAGGGCTCTGTCAAAAGGCCTACAAGACAGAAATAATACAAGAAGAAGAGATGACTCAACAAGGGGTGTACATAATATGGCCATGTGGCAAATCATTTCGCTCGCATAATGCTGTTTAACAAATACAATTGCTCAATATTTTTTCATTATTTAAACTGGTGACTTTTTTTTTTTTGGGGGGGGGGGGGGAAGAGGGGGCATGCTAGCAAGCCTATGTGAAATGACCGCTCAACTTTTCTTCTCTCTCATTACCACCTAATAAATCTCTTTCCCTATAAGGGAGCCCTGAACAGTGTTATTGACTGTCTGAAAAGAATACAGGAACCTTATCTGTTTACAACAGCAGCAAACTGACCTGCAACACTTTAGCTCTCCAGGCTGGAGCAGAGGATGAAAAGCTTATTTCATGCCGAGCTAATTATCATGGGGTCGATGTTTTTTTACTCATGTTTTAACACAGATTTTTTTGGTGCTAACTTAACCCGGGTATGCGCCAAAAAAAAAAAAAAAAGTGGTAAAACAAGGAATAAAAAACTGTAGAAATATTAGCATGTCTCCATGTTAACTGTAGGGTAATAAGCTTATTAGCTATTATCCTACAATGCAAAGAGGTGCGCCAGAGGGGAGGCAGCCTAGTGGGCCTTCTTTTATCATAGGAAATTTAACTCCTGATTAGAGGCAGGAGTTAAACTTCCCACAATAGAGAGGAAGCCACCGAACTCCATTTGGGGCAGGGCAGCCAGATGGGTCAACTTCCCCCACCCCCACCAAGCAAGCCACACCCCCTCCCTCCCACCTTCAAAAATAAAATTTGCAGGCTGAGCAGAACTTCCACCTTCCGAACCCTCTTCCACCCATCTACCTGCCTTAAAAAAAAAAAAAAAAAAGCCTGGAGCCCTCCAAATCCCATCCGCTCCCAGGGAACCCCAGGCTCTTCCAGCTGGGCTGCTCCCTCACTGGCAGCCGCTTGGTCCTTCCACTGACAGCTGTCAGTGAAAGGAGCAATGCCCTTTCAGAATTCTGGAACTACAGCCTTCAGAAAGGGGTTTTGTCATTTCACTGACAGCTGACAGTGGAAGGACCAATCGGCAGACAGAGAAGGAGTGAAAAAATTAATATTGTCAGTAGGTTGTAGGCAAGCAGTGACCTTTTTCCAGCAAAAGGTAAAATCAATTGAATCAATCTGTAAAGAAACCAGAAACAAGCAGAACAGGCCAAGATGATGTAATATTTGTATTCTGGGAGTCTCTGAGCTTGAAAGAGGAGAACATATTCCAGAATGTCAGAAACATCTACAATGTGTGTACCAAAATTAAAGGGACATGAAATGAGAACAGAAAGAGCATAGGGGCGGATTTTAAGAGCCTTGCTCGCCGGTGAGCCTATTTTACATAGGCCTACCGGCGCGCGCAGAGCCCCGGGACTCGCGTAAATCCCGGGGTTTTCTGAGGGGGGCGTGTCAGGGGCGGGCCCGAACCGCGCGGCGTTTTCGGGGCGTGTCGGGAGCGTTCCGGGGGCGGGCCCGGGGGCGTGGCTACGGCCCAGGCGGTCCGGGGGCATGGCCGTGCCCTCCGGACCCGCCCCTAGGGCGTGTCCCGGCGCGCAGGGATTTAAGTCTCCCTCCGGGAGGCGTAAATCCCCCGACAAAGGTAAGGGGGGGGTTAGACAGGGCCGGAAGGGTGGGTTAGGTAGGGGAAGGGAGGGGAGGGGAAGGCAAAAGAAAGTTCCCTCCGAGGCCGCTCCGATTTCGGAGCGGCCTCGGAGGGAATGGGGGTAGACTGCGTGGCTCGGGGCGCGCTGGCTATACAGAATTGATAGCCTTGCGCACGCCGATCCAGGATTTTAGCGGCTACGCGCGTATCTACTAAAATCCCGCGTACTTTTGCTTGCGCCTGATGCGCCAGCAAAAGTACGCCAAATCGCGCGGTTTGAAAATCTACCCCTGAGAGTGTACCTCTCAGCCCAATACAGGACCATGGTAGGAGCAGAGCTATTGCCAATGAAATTCAGCAACAAAAAAGTCACTAAGCAGGTAAGGTAAAGAATTATTTGTTTTTGCTTTATTAATAAATACAGTACATATATTAAAATTATAACTTTTTGTTATTAGAGCTACAAATATCACAAAATTATGGATTTTTCTAGAAGTGACACACCACCCGAGTTATGCTTGGGGTTTTTTATGAATGTTGACACACTGAGCTCAAAAGGTTGGCCATCACTGCCTTAAGTTCTCCACTTTGCTGATGTAATTGCGGAATAGAGGATGGCTTCTTTTTCACATTTGGTTGGACTGTCCCTTTATCAAAACATTTTGGACTGAGATATATAATTCCCATGTCAATTATAGGGCTGAATTTATATTATCAATGGTGGTCCTATTGTTGAGACAAGATATACAGGACAATGCCCCAGTAAGGCTAAAGCGATTACTTCATCTGTTGCTAGGAGCAAGAATAGTCTTGGCAAGAAGATGGAAAAAATGAACACCCAGCACCTTAATATGATGGGATATAGAAAGCTGAAAATATTGCAGTTATGGACAAACTCACTTGGGTTTCAAGAGGTAAGCCAGCTTTTTTTTTATCTACCATTTTACACCTTTTTTCACTGTTGCAAAGGGGTTATACTCAACCTTGACATGGTGTCATTGGGCCAGTTTCAGGGCTGGCTGCTGATTTTGGCCTTATGTTTTGTTTTGAATTTTATTTTAAACCTTGCAATTTACTACTTTCTTTGGGACTGGGGTTGGGAATTCTTGTGGGGATGGGATATTTTTTTTTTTTAAAAGAATGTTTAGTGACTGCACAGTTATTTGATTATTTTCCATCTGCTTTATGTCACACTTTGGTGCAGGTGGTTGGATTGTTTTATATCTGTCATTGCTATCTATGTATCGTCTGCCCAGAAGTCTGCTAATGTAACATTTGTTTTGATTTGTATTAGATTTCCTCTATTTTGTGTACACATTGGATGGAAATTTAGACTCTTTCAATAAAAATTAACATTACAAAACTGCTGGTGATTTTTATATAATAAAAGAAAAAGAGTGTTTGACAGAGGCACAATATTCTAAAGGGTTTGAGCAAATGTGCATTTAACAAAAGAACAAATTAGGCGAAACACGTTATTGATTTAAAAACCACAGCAACTTATGCTTGAAATGCTTTTGTTCTTTTACATCACCA